>NC_136059.1:1063715432-1064315432 GCF_964261635.1 Lissotriton helveticus
CTTAGTGAGGAGGCCCACCCACTGTCATTCAGTGTCCCTCCTTTATGTTGATTTTTGGATTCCTGTCAAGGTTCAGTTACATCATTTGCACGAGGACTATACATGTGCTAAGTGGGTGATTTTTTGAGCGGCTATTGACTATTCACCAGGGTTTGGTCAAAGAAAGGAACTATGGTTGGACAATTTTTATTAATATTATCGGGGTCCAGTGTGCATGTCCAGGACAATAGTTAAGCAAAATTAAGCACAAAGTTCCCCAGAAAGGCTGAGATGGAGGGGTGTGAATGTGTATAGGGAAAACCAAGAGGGGGAGGGAAGGAGGGGGAAGCCCCTCTTGGGAACTAGAACCCTCACACACCCAGCAAGCTAGGTGTCATGCTTCATCATATGGGTCCTGCTCCTCGTCAGACTGGCGCTGCAATGTCCGACGGGCACCCGGGAAGGGGCTCTTTAGCGGAGATCTTTTGTTCCTGCCATATGGTGCATGCGTGTGAGAGGGCAAAAAGGTGTAGTCGTGAGAAGGTGGTGGTGATAAAAAAGGTTGGTCAGTCCACAAGGATTTTTATTAACGTATCTGACTCCCTTGGTTAAAATGGTGGGAGGGGAGATAGAGCGATTCGGCAGTTTCAGGCAGGACTATCTACAACCCTCTGGTGTGGTCGACATGTTTCATGCTAAAATAGCAATTCTTCAGGGCCATGGTGACTAGTACTACACAGTGAAATATAGAATTATATATACAACCTTAACTTGGTTGGTCTGTGGAGCAGGCCAATTGGTCCTGCTTCGAATAATGCGACCCTGGGGTAATCCCTATGGTGCCCCGCAGTCTGCTCCTGTGGGACCTGCACAGGGGAGTCAGGGACCCCAACGGCGTGCGGTCTCAGCCTGCAACACCTACCCCCACGTGGATTCCGTGGCGGATCCGGAGCGACTGGTAGGGTTGTCCTCTTCATAAGACTGATAATAGGAGCAGCAGCAGACATTTTTATGTTGAATTGTGAGCAACGGTTACTGTACATATTTGCAGATGAAGCTGTTATAATGGAGCAGGCAACATCCGGCCTTGTGGGAGGACTGGAAAGTTTGTGCACTTGGGACTAATTATAAATCAAAATAAGTTCAAGCACGCAGTCTGGGGAAAACAACCCCTTCTGAAATGTATGAGAACAACAAAACAACAGTTACTCAAAGTTTCCCTGTGTGAGAACCTGGAGACTCAAAGTTTCCCTGCATGAGAACCTGGAGACTCAAAGTTTCCCTGCATGAGAACCTGGAGACTCAAAGTTTCCCTGCGTGAGAACCTGGAGACTCAAAGGTTCCCTGCATGAGAACCTGGAGACTCAAAGTTTCCTAGCGTGAGAACCTGGAGACTCAAAGTTTCCTTGCGTGAGAACCTGGAGACTCAAAGTTTCCCTGCATGAGAACCTGGAGACTCAAAGTTTCCCTGCATGAGAACCTGGAGACTCAAAGTTTCCCTGCGTGAAAACCTGGAGACTCAAAGTTTCCCTGCGTGAGAACCTGGATACTCAAAGGTTCCCTGCATGAGAACCTGGAGACTCGAAGTTTCCCTGCGTGAGAACCTGGAGACTCAAAGGTTCCCTGCATGAGAACCTGGAGACTCAAAGTTTCCCTGTGTGAGAACCTGGAGATTCAAAGGTTCCCTGCGTGAGAACCTGGAGACTCAAAGTTTCCCTGCGTGAGAACCTGGAGATTCAAAGGTTCCCTGCCTGAGAACCTGAAGACTCAAAGTTTCCCTGCGTGAGAACCTGGAGACTCAAAGTTTCCCTGCATGAGAACCTGGAGACTCAAATTTTCCCTGCGTGAGAACCTGGAGATTCAAAGGTTCCCTGCGTGAGAACCTGGAGACTCAAAGTTTCCCTGCGTGAGAACCTGGAGACTCAAAGTTTCCCTGCATGAGAACCTGGAGACTCAAAGTTTCCCTGCATGAGAACCTGGAGACTCAAAGTTTCCCTGTGTGAGAACCTGGAGACTCCAAGGTTCCCTGCATGAGAACCTGGAGACTCAAAGTTTCCAAGCGTGAGAACCTGGAGATTCAAAGGTTCCCTGCGTGAGAACCTGGGGACTCAAAGTTTCCCTGCGTGAAAACCCGGAGACTCAAAGTTTCCCTGCGTGAGAACCTGGATACTCAAAGGTTCCCTGCATGAGAACCTGGAGACTCGAAGTTTCCCTGCATGAGAACCTGGAGACTCAAAGGTTCCCTGCATGAGAACCTGGAGACTCAAAGTTTCCCTGCGTGAGAACCTGGAGATTCAAAGGTTCCCTGCGTGAGAACCTGGAGACTCAAAGTTTCCCTGCGTGAGAACCTGGAGATTCAAAGGTTCCCTGCATGAGAACCTGGAGACTCAAAGTTTCCCTGCGTGAGAACCTGGAGACTCAAAGTTTCCCTGCATGAGAACCTGGAGACTCAAATTTTCCCTGCGTGAGAACCTGGAGATTCAAAGGTTCCCTGCGTGAGAACCTGGAGACTCAAAGGTTCCCTGCGTGAGAACCTGGAGACTCAAAGTTTTCCTGCGTGAGAACCTGGAGACTCAAAGTTTCCCTGCATGAGAACCTGGAGACTCAAAGTTTCCCTGCATGAGAACCTGGAGACTCAAAGTTTCCCTGCTTGAGAACCTGGAGACTCCAAGGTTCCCTGCGTGAGAACCTGGAGACTCAAAGGTTCCCTGCGTGAGAACCTGGAGACTCAAAGTTTTCCTGCGTGAGAACCTGGAGACTCAAAGTTTCCCTGCTTGAGAACCTGGAGACTCCAAGGTTCCCTGCGTGAGAACCTGGAGACTCAAAGGTTCCCTGCGTGAGAACCTGGAGACTCAAAGTTTCCCTGCATGAGAACCTGGAGACTCAAAGTTTCCCTGCATGAGAACCTGGAGACTCAAAGTTTCCCTGCTTGAGAACCTGGAGACTCCAAGGTTCCCTGCATGAGAACCTGGAGACTCAAAGTTTCCCTGCGTGAGAACCTGGAGATTCAAAGGTTCCCTGCGTGAGAACCTGGAGACTCTAAGTTTCCCTGCATGAGATCCTCTAGATTCATTTCGCTGCATACGGTTGTTGGAAGGAGAGGTTTGACAGAAGAGAGCAGAGGCGGCTCCTCCGCAGTGGTGGAGGAGCGTCATCTCACCGGCTCAGAGCCAGCAGCTGAAAAATAAAACTATATTTTTGTAATCGTTTTATTTTTCAGCTGCTGGCTAAGCCAGCATGTGTAGGGTGGAGATGGGCCAAGCCATGGGAGGGAGGAGGAATGGAGTGGTATGTGCACTTCTAAATGCACATGTCTTTTTGGTCGGTCATCTCATGCCAGTCAAACCGACATGCGCAGTTAGACTTCTCCAACCCAGCTGTATTGCCCAGCCAGGTTGGAGAAACAGCACAGACTCTCTGTGCCTGAGTGAGCATTAATCCAGCCCGTTCAGGCTAAGTCTCATGCTGCTCTCATAGCATGAAAACAGCACGGGAATTGCATAGGGAGTTTCTGATGCTGTCCCAGTGTCTTCTGCGACCAGAAGGCAGAGGAACACCGAGGCGCAAGGCGGCTGGAAGCTTCAGGTAAGACGTGTTTTTTTTTTCATTATTAACCCCCGTGCTCCCCCTCCAATGCTCCCCCCCCACACCCCTTTCACCACTTTTTGTTGGTGTCGGCCGCCACTGGAAGAGTGGCACTGCAATAGGTGGCTGGTGGTTGTAAGAGGTCTCCAAATGTGTGAAGGGCAACTTCAACTCAATTATAGCTGTTTGTAGGACAGGTTCCCTTGCTTCCAAAAGGGCTGAAAGCACCATTGCTACGCCACTGGAATGGCTACAGTTAAGAAAGGACCCATCAAAAGCTCCTATCCATTGGACAGGGCTGTTGATAAACCCCAAAGTATTTCTTTATTTCGAAATGATCCTATTAGAAACCAGAATAGGTTTGGTGAACAGGGATGTGCTCTGCAAATCTGGGTGTGGTGTGAAAGCATGCTTTCCCGTACCTCTGGAAAGGGGATTTTGCAATAAGAAACTACTGATGTAAGTCAATTCATCTAAAAAGAATACACCATAATGTGAGGTCATATCACTTGGCAATGTCCTGTCTTGAGACAAACGTGAAAGGATACGCCTTCTAGGACGAAAAGAGTTGAACAGGTTCAAAGTTCAGGATGGGGCAATTTCAGTGGCAAGGGGGTGGTGACACAAATGCAAAAAGAAAAATGTGCTTGTCCATTCTGGAAGCTAGAGTGAGATCCAGGACTTCATTTCTCAA
This sequence comes from Lissotriton helveticus, assembly GCF_964261635.1. Lineage (NCBI taxonomy): Eukaryota > Metazoa > Chordata > Amphibia > Caudata > Salamandridae > Lissotriton > Lissotriton helveticus. The sequence goes on from NC_136059.1 coordinate 1,063,719,691, forward strand.
TGAAAAGTGAAGGGAGTAAAGGAAGTCATGGCACTTCTTTCCAGCACTTAAGGTTTAGGATTGGACTCACTTGTTGCCCAATTATGGTGACAACCTCTCTCCAGAATACCGTGTCCAGTCAGGGACTTTGTCTGATCGCCGAATGCTTTCTGGGGTTGCAGTCCTATTTTGCTTCCAGTTTTTCCACCAAAATAATTAGACTATCATACATAAAATCAGTGATTTGTGACTGAGGCAGTGTCCGTAATGACTTGGTGCGAGGTGGTCACCCATGCCCAATTTAGGAGAATGGCGAGGAAAAAGAGGGCTGTGTAGAACAGAAGAGTTAGTGAGCAAGAGCATTTTAGCCATAAAATATATTACCCACCCGTAGGAGAGATGAGGAGAGGATGTGATTATATTCATGGCATCTCTGATCTTTCTTTAGAATTGCAGATGGAACATTCACCATTTTCAAGTATTTGTCAAGGGCAATTCTCCTTTATGGACATGTATGCTAATACATATATTTATGTATTTTGCTCTTGTATGCCTGTGTCTGGAATCTAAAACGATGTTGTTGTTGTAAAGTGAAGTTTAGTGCGGTAGAAATGATTGTAGGAATAGTATGTCTGAGGGCTAATGCCAGTGTTTATATCACACTACCTCGATATTACAATTCCACTGTGACACACTTCTGATCAGGGCTAGTTCTGTGACTAGAAAAAAAGTATTCGAAACAGGCACATGGATTACAGCAAATACGTTTTGATTGTAGGCTGGAATTAGCGATCCAAATACTTAATGGATGATGAAGACATAATCATTTCACATACCTTAATGAGAATGCACAGGTGAACGGTTTCGGGCGCCTTGAAATACATTCATGGGTATTTTACTAAACCTCAAATAAGCGTAGCAAGCTGCTACTGCAAGCTGCCTCCAGCGAGACAAGGTTGGTGCATTTTCATTTCCTTCTAGGCACTTATGTGCCCGTTTTGTCTGGCTCCGCTAATTTAGGTGCCATCTTGGAAATAGGGCTTGCACCTTTTTAAGTGCTTTTAATTTGTTTATGGTTTATTATTCCTGTTATTGAGACTTAATTTTAATTTCGCCAGTAGTCCTCTGGCGCAGGGGAGGCTGTGCTTGATGACAGTAGTCGCTGCACCTCAGTTTTAAAACATTATTTATCCCTAATCTGTTTTTCAGTTCGACCCGCACCGCTTCAGAGGTGCAGGCCACACCCCTGTCACACCCCTCTCATAACAGGCCACATTCGACACAGCACGTATGCACAATAAATGCTCGCAGCGGGCACGTGGCTGGCTCGCCAAGGCACACCTAAGGCAAGCCCGTTTGCACCTGTTGCACCTAAGGCAAGCCCGTCTGCGCCCGTCGCACCTAAGGCAAGCCTGTCTGTGACTGTCGCACCTAAGGCAAGCCTGTCCGCACCTGGACCATGTCCAGCACCCATCCTCCTGGCCATTTGAACCTGGACCAGTTGCAGCATTTAATATACTCTAGATAATCGCTGCTGGCACTTAGGCCCACCGCAGCCACGGCCGGCAGTTCGAGTATCTGCAGGGCGGTGACGTGGGGAGGGGGAGGGGCAGGGTGGGAGGTAGTAATGTATAGATTACGGAGTTTTACAGGTAGGTAAACATTTAAATAAATAAAACAAATTTCGTTGCACGCACTGCATCGCATTTGGGGATGCAGTGCACTCAACAAAATCTGTTTTATTTAATTAAATGTTTACTTACCTGGGAAGCTCCATAATCCATACATTACTACCCCCCACCCTGCCCCTCCCCCTCCCCACGTCACCGCCCTGCAGGTACTCCCACTGCCGGCCGCGGCTGGCCCACGGGTAATTCTGCATATTGCTTACGGATATGCCCTATGGCCTCACATGAGTAGGTTAAGTCAATTTGTAAGACCTACTACCGGAACAGACAAAGGGACTGTATACCCAGTGCTTAATTTGTAAAAAATGAAGTGCAGGTGCTCAAATGTTTGTCAGAGGCCACACCTACTTTCTCTGGCTCCGCCCACTTCATCCACTGGCTCCACCCACTTACTATATTGGCTCCACCCACATTTTCAACTGGCTCTGCTAAAAGTTAGAGGTAATATATATATCTGGCTGATCTGAAATTTCAGCAAGGGAGCCTTCCTCATAGTAAGGTTTTGATAGGAGGGTCCCTTGCCTTGTGAACATTTTGAAAAAGATTAACTCAAAAGTGCATTTAAAGCACAATGTTGTAATAAATTAGCTAAAATCACTAATGCATTGAAAAGGGACCATTTCAGTGCTGTATGTGCTGATTTGGTGAGAAAGGAGTACAATACTGGGGTAGGGTATGCCATTTTTAACAGTCTATGAATTCTAAGGTACAACTTTTACATAGCTTATGTGCCAAAATGAACCAAAATGTTGTTAAAACACTCTAAACGGAGAAAGTGAATAACATCATGCAATGTACTTGAATTAGTCAGTCATCATGGCACTTCCAGATACATGATACATCTGCCCTTAGCAGGCAATTCTGGCTCTGAGTCCACTAACTCTCTTGTAAAAAGGCACCTGTATTGACAGGACTGGAGGTGGTCATGGGGGGTTATTAGCACCAAAATCATCCTGTACTGATTCCACTTCCAGGCAGCCTGCAACTGCGCAACAAATAGCCAGTGAGTGCATACTGCTGGCAACAACAAACATGATTGTGCATCGATTCGTGATGATCAAACTAGCCTAAAGCCAGGGCATCAGTAACAACATTTAAGCAGTGTGACTTCCGAACATAAAAAAAGTTAATCTGTAGGCCTCACCTGCGCAGATTTATTATCCATTGCTATTTGCTTCAAAAAAAAAAAAAACAGCCCTTAATGTAGTAGTGTAACTTAAGTCAGTCAGAACATTTGCGCATGTTGCAGCTTGCCTGGCACAGCCCCAGGCCGAACCCCCACAGATTTTATGATATTTGAAAAGGAAGCCGAATCCTGCCCTGGGCCTGTAACCTGTACTGATTTCACCCAGGCAGCCCGCAACTGCGCAACAAATAGCCAGTGAGTGCACACACAACAAACCTGATCGTGCATCGAATCGATTCGTGATGATTAAACAACTAGCCTATGCCAGGCAGGGCATTAGAAACAACAACATTTAAGCAGTGTGTGACGTGACGTCCGAACATAAAAAACTTAATCTGCAGGCCTCACCTGCGCAGATTTATTATCCAGATTGCTTAAAACCAGCCCTTTAATGTAGTGTAACTGACTGCAACAACTAACAAGTAAGAGGTAGAAGATTTGCGCACCACACGCTGCAGCTTGCCTGGCACAGCCAAGCCCCAACCCGAACCCCCACAATTTTATGAGCGTGCCCGGCCTGAAAACGAAACCGAATCCTGCCCTGGGCCTGCATCTCATCCTCTACTGCTTACAGGCAGCCCACGGCACAACTGCGTAACAAATAGCCAGGCAGACTTGACTGAGTGCACAGTTGCACACTAAACATGATCGTGGTGGTAAGTGGTCCGTGGGCTACAGAGGTGATGCGCTGGAGTTAGGGTGGGGACGTGGTATCTATGTCGGGTGAGATAGGAGGATGCGCAGACTTGGGCAGGGTGGGTGAGGTTTCACCTGGAGGACGGCGTTTGAAGGCAGAGCCTTTGAGGTGATGGTCAGTGGACAGGGTGGGGTGTAGATGGTGAATGTTGAGACAGCCTTTGACATGCTGGACTGTGAGTAGGGTGGGTGTGGTGGGGAGTGGCTCTGCTGGGTGTGTGGGAATGCCGCCTTCGAGATGCTGGACTGACTGTGAGATTGGCTAAAGAGCTGGGAGGGGGTCTGTGCGCCTCTGAGGTGCTGGTCTGTGGTCAAGGTGGCGTAGATGATGGTCTATGTAGTGGGGTGGGCTGTGGTGCTGAGGGCACAGTCCTTAAGATGGTGGTCTGTAGACTGGGTGGGTTCAGAAAACGTGCACACTGACGGGAGGCGTGGGACCGCACCTTTGAGAAGTTGATCTGTGGGCAGGGTGGCTGCGGGGAATGGTCTGTGGGGAAGGTGAGCTATGAAGCTCTGAACTGCGGGGCGATCTGATAGGGTGTGCATGGCCTCTGTGTGAGACATGCATTCGGTCAGCCTTAGGTGCAAAGGGTGTCTGTGAGAGGGGGGGCGGTCTTCAAGATTCGGGGGTGTGTAGCTGTGCTGTGCTGCCAGGGTGGACTCCCGTTTGGTGCCGGTGTGATGGCTTGAGTGCCCTGCTCTGACGCGGGTTTGCTGGGGGTGGTGGGGGGAGGATGGGGTGGGGCTGTTCGGGGCACTGATGTACAATGTATGCTGGTAACGCGCCTCGTGATGGAGGGGGCACTGCCTTAGGGTTGGGTTGGTTGGCTGACCTCCTTCGGGGGCATTCGCGGACATTCACTCATTGAGAGTGGCACACGGACGGAACATCTTTGTGTGCGTGCGTTGGGAATTAGAAGGTGTGTGTGGGGATGTGCAGAAGGAGGGACGTGCAGGGGGGGTCTATGACTCAGACAGGAAGGCATGGGGAGGGCCGTGGAGCCAGGGTCTGAGGCGTTGTGCCAGCCCATGCCAGCACACCCGGTTCACCGCTGCCCACCTTCCTCCTTCTCTGCCACTTCAGGCAGTATCTGTCTATCCTCACCCCACCCCTGTGGGTTCGGTAATCAGAGCCTGGTGATACCACCTCAGAATGGAAGGGTGGGGTGTTGGAATCTGCGACCAACTCTTCCCGCCACCGGGCAGTGCCCGCGCCCTCCACACCCCCAGAAGGCACAGCAGGCACAAAGTGTTGCCAGGACAGGAGCCAAAGTATTGTGCCAAGCAACGAGTACAAAAGATGGGGCTGAAACACCGCTCCGGGCACTCCCCCCGCCCAACCCCATTTGGTAACCAGTGCCCGCCGCCCGGTCAGACTCCAGGCAGAGCAGGCCAATCATCTACTTCTTCATGTGATAATGTTGTGTAATCAATCATGTAATGATAACATGTTACATAACGGTAACCCTACCCTCCCAACCACAATGATAATTAAAAAAAAACGTAATCCTTCCTGCGCGCCTGCGGCCCCCGGCCCCGCCGCCCCAGCCCAGGCCCTGCCCAGCCCTGCCTCGCCTCGCCTCACCTCACCTGCCTGAGCTGCCTGCTGCCTTATTTCGGAAATTCGGCCGGCGCCGCCGGCCTACCCCCAGCCAGGCCATCTTGTCCCTGCCTGAGGCGCTGCTGTAGCAGTGGTACTAGGTAGACGGTTGGGTCGACCAATAAGTATTAAAACCCTGGCTGACTCACTGGTCTGGCCACCACCAGTAAATTAATGATAATTTAAAAAAAAAAACGTAATCCTGCGCCTGCGGCCCCCGCCGCCCCCAGGCCCTGCCTCGCCTCGCCTCACCTCACTCACCTGCAGTGCCGCCTCAGCTGCTGCCCTGCCTGCCTTATTTCAAATTCGACCGGCGCTGGCCTACCCCCAGGGCCAGGCCCCACCGCCCCAGGCCATCTTGTCCCTGCCTCCAGGGCAGCGCTGCTGTAGCAGTGGTAGGTAGAGTCGGTCGGTCGGTCGGGTCGACCAATCACCAATCACACACAGTGTTAAAAAACCCGACTCAAGTCACTGGTCTTCTGGCCACCACCACCAGTAAATTAATCACGCTCACTCACTTCACGCCACGGTTCATTGTTCATTCAATCAAAATTTATTTCTCACCCCAGCAGGCCTCTGGCCCCCGCCCTGCCCTGCCTCGCTCGCCTCGCACCCAGGTCCGGTCGCCCTCACCTGCTTAGCAGTGACGGTGAGCACTCGCAGTCGCCGGCCGCTCCCAACTCCGAGTCGAGTCTCAGTCCCCCGACTGACTCCCCCACCAGCAACTTTGGAGTTTGGGCGGGCGAGGGTCGGGAAGAGGTGCGGAGTGCGGACGTGCGGTTATGCAGGGGCGGGCAGAGAGAAAATGCGCGTGCAATGCATTTGCATGCAATCATCTGCGCACGCGTCACTTCCTCTGGCGCGCACAGCCCCAACCCCCGCAGCAAAGCCCTGCCCAGTGCCTGCCCCTGGCCCCTGCAAGGCTGCAAAAAGTAACAAAGTTACAATTTCCAACGGCAAGTCCCGGACTCTCCCGCCCAGGCGGCGCCGACTGGGGCCCTGATCCGCGCCGCGCCTGGGGAAGTGGAATTCATTTGAGTTGACTTCTTCTGTCTTCTTTAACTAAGTAACTCCAGTCAGTGCCACTGCCTGCCTGACAGTAATAGTAATACACAGCAGCGCCACACTCTCTGTGCCTGCCAGAGAGTCATCACCACGCACCAGTCAGTGCGCACGCAAACAGAGACACGCACGAGTCTAAAAAATGAAAATGAGGCAGAGAACAGGTGCACTTTAATGCCGAGTGATAGACCCGGCCCCCATAATTAAGTGCCGGTGCTGAGCACCGGCAAGCTCCGGCTCAAATTAAGCCCTGTGTATACCCCACCCCTTGCAAAAAGTAGCGAACGGTCAGCGACACACCTAGGCTTTAATTGTACACTGGTGATCACCAGGTCCCTAGTCAAGCACCATTTCAAATTCCATGAGTTCCTAACCACCTATCAAATTGACCTGGTCTTCCTCATGGAAACCTGGGCCGACCAGAACTCGGGCCCAGAACTCATTGTGGCGGTCCCCTCCCCTCCGGTTATGATATCTTTTGCCTGGATTGATCCAACAAATGCAGTGGGCAATTGCGATCCCTTTCCGGCAGTTTTCACTCCCGTCTCCTGGGAGGGGTTCAAAGCATTACTGTTCAATCCAGAACTGATTAAGACACAGTCATTCAATGGAATGCTGGTCTACCATCCGCCAGGGCTCAGTACCAGCTTCATGGATCAGATCAGTTCACTCCTTCATTCGTCCATCTTGAGTTTGAATTTCACAGTCTCCGGTGATTTCAATTTCCACTTGAAAAATCACTCAGTTTCTGTTTCTGAATGACTGATAGATACATTGGCCTGCTTTGGATCATAACAAAGAATCAGCTGTCCTACCCATTGTGCAGGGCAAACGCTTGATGGGATTTTTTCCTAAAAATCCAAACATTACCAATCCGACCGACCTCCCTCCCTTTGACTTGGACGGATCATTATGCAGTGAATTGGTAGATAACATCTCAGCCAAAGCCATCTCCCCCCCCACCCCAAACAAAAAGCCCTTAAACAGAGCCTGGCTTAAAATTCAAACCAGGGAATATGACTCATTACTTTTTTCCTCACTAAGCAGATTACCGGACAGCATAGAACAAATGGCAGAGGACTAGTCCAATTGGATAAGCACTGCTCTTGATATTATTGCCCTGCCAAGCACAGGTATACTAATTTCAAAAAGACATCTCAACCATGGTTTGATGAGCCACTTAGAGCATCCAAACAAGATTGTCGAAGGCAAGAGTGCTATGGCGCAAAAACTATGAGCTATCAGGTGGAGAAATATCTGGCTGAACGTAAAAAAACTTGTTACGCCGCAAAGTCTGCCTACTACTCACAGCAAATCAAAATAGCCAGTGATACTAACAAAATCCCTTTTCAAACTATAAAAAGATGAATTATACCTACAATTATCAAATCTGCAGCCAACAGGCAAAATGTTTATGACTCTTTAGCCAGGTTAAGGTTGTGATCTTCTTCAATACATTTTCCGCCAATAATGTGCATACACCTTATATCAAGGAGTCCCCAGAGCTAGTCTCTGGAAATACAGGCCTCAGGCAGTTTGAGGCCCTCACAGTGGAACAACTTATTAGGGCTTCACATAAAATTAAATATAGTTCCCCCAAGATTCTTGTCCCCCTAAAATAGCGCACTTCCTTCCCACTGGAAATCAGCCTCAGTTCTTCCTCTACTAAAAAAAGCCTGAACAACTATCACCCCCATCTCTCAGCTCCCCTACCCTGCAAAGCGAGTGGAGAAGGTGAGGAATGAGCAACCTGCTTCCTCCATTAGCACAAACCATCTCCTTGGTGACACCCAATTCGGATGTAGACAAGACCACAGCACTGAAACCGCGCTTGTGGTAGACACAGAGGAAATCAGGGAACACTGGACAAGGGAAGTAACGCAGCCCTTGTCTTGTTAGACCTTTCAGCGGCCTTCGATACGGTCAACCATGCGTTGCTGGTTGACCGTAGTCTGAGGATAGAGGGCCCTGCGCTTGCTCTTCTGTAGCCTTTACTTTCCAACAGGCAACAAGTGGTGACAGTTGGAGAGTTTACTTCTGGGCCCTACTCTCTGGCCTGCGGAGTCCCGCAGGGATCATCATGGAGCCCCATGATGTTCATGTTGTATGTTACGTCCCTGACCACGATAATAAAAACCTTCAGTCTATCACTAGCATCCTATGTTGATGATACGCAAATTGTTGTGTCACTTTGCAAAGATGAGGCCAACTCCGGTGACACATTAAGGAACTACGAGGCATATTACCAACAACTAGCGATAATTATCGCTATGTTGGTTTAGCGGCGATATTTTTATCGCCGAGCTGCGCGCGATTTTTATCGCTTAGGAACCTTGCTATTATCAAGGTTTATCTCCTAAATGATAAAAATCGTCCGAAATGCATGAATATCGCTGAAAAGTCAGCGATATTCATGCATTACCGAGCTAATGCTCTTAGCCATGTTATCCACCTACCATTGGATAACATGGCTAAGAACTGCTCAGGGGCAGGTGTTAGCTTTTGGAGATATTCGCGCTTAGCGCGAATATCTCCAAAAGTTGGTAATAGGAGATAGCGATGTTAGCGACTGTTTCCAGTCGCTAACATCTTGGCACGCCCACTTTGCATGTCATTAGTGATAAATATCACTGACATGCAAAGCGGGGCCCAAGATGGTCGCTATCTCCTGCAAGCTGTCGCTAACTGGTGTTAGCGACAGCTAGGTAATAGGGAGATCATTTTATCTCCGCTTTCTTGGCTTTTAAAGCCAAAAAAGCGGTGATAAACCCCCTTGATAATATGCCCCTATATGAGTGCAGTAGAGAAATAGATGGATGTAACTGTTTGAAATTAAACTTGTGCAAGAAGGAGGTCATTTTATTCGGGAACAACCCATCTTTCTGGTCCCCAGTTTGGAGGCCACCTGAGTTAGGATCACTCCCCACCCCGGTATTAAAGGTCAAAAACCTTGGGGTGATGCTGGACAATGATCTGAAATATAAAGAACAAGCTAATAAGGTCACCTCAGCTTCCTTTCACGCTCTCAGAATCATAAACAAATCAAGAGCTACTTACCATTCAATCTCTTAAAGACAGTGGTATTTGCTCTTGTATTGACGAGACAGGACTAATGCAACAGCCTCTATCTAAACTTCTGATGGGTCCACTGAAAAAGCTTCAGACTCTTCAAAATTGTGCGGCATGTTTCCTTCTAAAGATCCCCAAATTCCACTCATCAAAAGCGGCCATTAGCAAATTTCAGTGGCTGCCTGTTAGGCAACAAATTGTCTTTAAAGCTCTTTCCATGGCAATAAGACCCTTCATGGGCATGGCTCCTCTTATTAAAAAAACGGAGGTGGTACATGCCCAGCAGACCCTGCAGTCCAGCTCTCCAAAAAATGTGGTGGTCCCAGCTTTCAGGAGGGATTCTTGGGGCAGAAGTAAGCTTGTTAAGGTCCAGCGCCCTACTTTGGAACAGACTGCCTTTTGAACTCAGCTGCCTCCCTTTCCGTTTTTAGAAAGTTATGGCAAACATGGCTCTTCGTCCAGAAATAGATGATTTGTGCAGGCCTGCTCTTGTCTCGTGTAGCGCCAAGATGTCTTTTATTTCTGGTAGGTATGTATTGAATCATAGGACAGGTTCACCCTGAAGTTTATAGATACTCATTAGATCCACTTGTCTTATTTTATGTTAACTGTGTTTTTATGGAGCGCTACTCAACCATGAAGGTATCTAGGTGCTCTCTAGCATGTGTGTGAGACCTGCTTGGGGGGCTTTGTTGAAAAGCCAGATCTTCAGCTTTCTTGCAAAAGTCAAGAAGAGAGGAGGGGGCTCTGATGTGTTGTAGGAGGCCGTTCCAGGCTTTAGGGGCAGGTACGAGAAGGCGCAGCCCCTGCTATGCTTTTGTGTATGTGTTGATTGTGTGCTAATGAGAGACCAGCAAAGCAGAGGTGTCTGGAAGGTTGGTGGAAAAGAATGAGGCTCTACATGTATTTTATCTATAAAGTTTTAAATAGCCCGAACATCACCCATGAGGGTATTAGAGCGCTTTACAGGGGGGAGGAGTGAAAAACCAGTAAAGACACTAATAAAAAGCAGATACGACATAAATACAATAATAGAAGGATAACAAATTGAAGGACGATACCTCCCTAGCAGATCAGAAGGATGGTAGCCAGGATAAACAAATGGGAATATACCAGCTATGATCAATCAGTATTATTGATGATTTTGATTTTAGGCCAACCATTTGTTAATCAGAAATGTTTTCACTTCTATTTTGAGCGAGTTGATACATGAAATCAGACAGGTTTCCTTCAGCAAAAAACTTCAAATTTTCAGTGCAATGCCTAAAAAGGCTCTGTTGCACGTTTTCTTTTTGTGGAAAATCTGTGCTTTTCAGCAGCAGGGAGCTGGTACTTCACGAAGATCTACATCTGCAAGATAATTCAAGCTTTTGTGTCAAATATCTGCGAGTATTGAAATGCAGCGCTTTTTGAGTCATGCAAGAGATTTTTTGTTGAATTTGTGCTTCATAAGGGAGATAGTTTAGGGACTTCAGATCAGTGGGGATGTGTTTGTTTCTTTTTGTTCCAATGACAAGTCTGGCCGCAGCATTAAGAGAGGCCCGTATAGGGACCAGTTTGTATCTGGGCAGGTCACTAAGCATGGGCAGGCCCAGTGTCTGGAGAGCTTTGTAGGAGTTTAAAGTCTGCACGCTTGTGAATCAGGAGCCAGTAGAGTTTCATGTGTGGTGAGTCAAGAGGTAGCTAAAATAAGTGGTAGTTCTTCTGTGCCTCTCCTACAAAAACTATAGCTTCTGAATACCCACTTGACTGCAACCAGCTCTCTATAACGCAGAGGATCCTGGCCATGTATTGGCCTGTCCCAAGCCCTCTGCTATACAACATCCTTTCACTTTATTATCTAACTTGGGCTCTTACATTTATTACACCTAATTATCACAGATGGTTGCCATCATGAGTAATGCCAAACCCTGTCACATTGCTTTCCAGTGGTGCTCCCCCAGGAAGTCTATGAAAGTAGATTTTATGTTTATGAGGTGCTGCTGGCATCTGTGCTTAGGTAGGAATAGAGTCACAAAGAACACAAGTCTTGTGGTGTGATGCATTACATACAATATGTGATGTTGTGACAGACCCACAACAACCCAATGAGATGGTGTCTCACTCTTAGCCGCACATTTACCTTCATTCCTTTACTTTAGACACCCAGCACATATATCTGTTAGAGTACATACATTCATTTGCCACCCCATTGCAATCGGGCCAGCAGCCTTGACAGGGGTATCTTCTTTGAGCACTGGAACACGGATGTATGACGTTACATCGCAAACTTTTACAACGCACACCGTTACAACGCAATTTTTACAACACAGATACATTTACAACGAATGCCTTTACAACGCATGACATTGCATAGCAGATGCTATTACAACGCATGCCATTACAACGTAAGTATAGGTAAGTATATTATTTTATAAAAAAATGTAATTTATTAAAATTTTATTAATTTAAAAAATTTAATTATTTTTAAATAATGAATGTGTACATATAAATATATTTAAAAAAATAGTTTATTTTTAAAAGAACTATTATTATTAAAGAACTATTATTAATAAATAAAAACATTATTAAAATTCTTTTTTTTATTATTTTAAATTATTTATTTAAAAACTGAACCCCAAAAATACCCCAGTAACCCTGAACGCTAAAAATACCCCTGTACCCCAAAACCCAAACCCTGCCCTTAAACCTAAAAATACCCCTATACCCCGAAAACCCAAACCCTGCCCTGAACCCTAAAAATACCCCTGTACCCCAAAACCCAAACCCTGCCCTTAACCCTAAAAATACCCCTATCCCCAAAACCCAAACCCAGCCCTGAACCCTAAAAATACCCCTGTACCCCAAAACCCAAACCCAACCCTGAACCCTAAAAATACACCTGTACCCCAAACCCCAAACCCTGCCCTGAACCCTAAAAATACCCCTGTACCCCAAAACCCAAACCCAGCCCTGAACCCTAAAATACCCCTGTACCCCAAAACCCAAACCCAGCCCTGAACCCTAAAATACCCCTGTACCCCAAAATCCAAACCCTACCCTTAACCCTAAAAATACCCCTGTACCCCAAAACCCAAACCCTACCCTGAACCCTAAAAATACCCTGTACCCCACAACCCAAACCCAGCCCTGAACCCTAAACCCTAAAAATACCCCTGTACCCCAAAATCAAAAACCCAACCCTGAACCCTAAAAATACCCTGTACCCCAAAACCCAAACCCAGCCCTGAACCCTAAAAATACCCCTGTACCCCAAAACTCAAACCCTACCCTGAACCCTAAAAATACCCCTGTACCCCAAAACCCAAACCCAGCCCTGAACCCTAAAATACCCCTGTACCCCAAAACCCAAACCCAGCCCTGAACCCTAAAATACCCCTTTACCCCAAAGTCCAAACCCAACCCTGAACCCTAAAAATACCCTGTACCCCACAACCCAAACCCTGCCCTTAACCCTAAAAATACCCCTATCCCCAAAACCCAAACCCAGCCCTGAACCCTAAAAATACCCCTGTACCCCAAAACCCAAACCCAACCCTGAACCCTAAAAATACACCTGTACCCCAAACCCCAAACCCTGCCCTGAACCCTAAAAATACCCCTGTACCCCAAAACCCAAACCCAGCCCTGAACCCTAAAATACCCCTGTACCCCAAAACCCAAACCCAGCCCTGAACCCTAAAATACCCCTGTACCCCAAAATCCAAACCCAACCCTGAACCCTAAAAATACCCTGTACCCCAAAACCCAAACCCAGCCCTGAACCCTAAAAATACCCCTGTACCCCAAAATCCAAACCCTACCCTGAACCCTAAAAATACCCCTGTACCCCAAAACCCAAACCCTACCCTGAACCCTAAAAATACCCCTGTACCCCAAAACCCAAACCCAGCCCTGAACCCTAAAATACCCCTGTACCCCAAAACCCAAACCCAGCCCTGAACCCTAAAATACCCCTTTACCCCAAAGTCCAAACCCAACCCTGAACCCTAAAAATACCCTGTACCCCACAACCCAAACCCAGCCCTGAACCCTAAACCCTAAAAATACCCCTGTACCCCAAAATCAAAAACCCAACCCTGAACCCTAAAAATACCCCTGTACCCCAAAACCCAAACCCAGCCCTGAACCCTAAAAATACCCCTGTACCCCAAAACTCAAACCCAGCCCTGAACCCTAAAAATACCCCTGTACCCTAAAACCCAAACCCAGCCCTGAACCCTAAAAATACCCCTGTACCCCAAAATCCAAACCCAAGCCTGAACCCTAAAAATACCCCTGTACCCCAAAATCCAAACCTAGCCCTGAACCCTAAAAATACCCCTGTACCCCAAAACCCAAACTATATATATAAAATTACTTTAATTAATTTATTTTATTTATTTTTTTAAAAAAAATAATATACTTACCTATACTTACGTTGTAATGGCATGCGTTGTAATAGCATCTGCTATGTAATGTCATGCGTTGTAAAGGCATGCATTGTGAAGGATCCTGTGTTGTAATGGTGTGCGTTGTAACGGTGTCCGTTGTAATAGTTGCGTTGTAACGGTTGTTTCACGTGTGGAATGAAAGCTTGTCTGATACTAGTCTATATGCACCATCTTCAGGATTTTAGTAACAGCTCATGCTTGTAGTTTGATGGGGATAAAAAGCAAAGTGTTGAAACTTGGCAACGAGCCAAGTTGCTATCCACAGTCATAAAATAAATTGTGTGCTAGATAATAATACCAATGCGAAAATCGTATGAAGAAGCCATTGCTCAAGTGTCAGCAAAGCAATGTAAAACACTAAAGCAAGTGTTGTGGGATGGTTTAGTAAATCAAAAAACACTATTCAGTGAGGACTGCATTTGTTTGGCTGATTAGCTAGGTCTATGGTATTTTTTCTTTCATAAGGCAACATGTGTGGTTGAGTCCGTCAGTTTTATGCCTGAAGGGCAATCCAAGCTTGTGGATATGCCTCTGGATATCTAAAAACTGTTTGCAACAAGGTAGACCATTCCTTGGACAATTAAAAGTGTGAAGACTGGCATCACTATTTTTGGGTTTGTCGACTACACCATGACTTACCTGCACAGTGTTTACATGTTTTTTTTAAATTAATGTTATTTTATTGTGTTTTTAAGGTGCTCTTGCGACCAGGGGAAGCTAGAGAGCCCAGGGCAATACAGGAAACTCGGACAATTATGGAATTAGAAAGCAAACATGTGTCGAAGATGTGGGTTTTCAAATGTTTGTCCAATGATAGGAAATTGGTTTCCCAGTGGAGGCGCGATGGGAGAGCATTCCAGTGGGAGGAGCCTAGTTGACAGAGCGATCTTCACTCAAACTGTTCAGTTTTGGGATTTTTGTTGAGGGGCAATGTTTGGAGGCTGACCTGAGGATTCTGATCAGGTGGTGCAGAGTAACAATCTTATGGCGCTGCATCATGTAGGGCGTTGTGAACCAAGAAAACTTTTTTTCTATACAGCCCTTTATTTGATGGGCTAAAGAAAAACGTATATAGCCTTGAGTATGAATCCGCCATTTCTGTGAAAAGTGTGATAATCCGTTTCTGAAGCTGCACCTTTTTTCTTCAATACTTCCACGTCCATCTAAGGCTGAGGAGTGATTGGATCTCTAAAGAGCTGCGTCTCATTATATGTCCAGAACTAAAGAGTACTATATAGGCAGATTAACTTTTATTGCATATAGTGGGTCTACGAACAGAATTGCATCATTTGAACAAATACAAACGTAGTGCTGTGAAGCAGCCAACAAGACTGTAGGAATTATTGCACGTTCTACTATGGGTCAAGCAGTGAATAATACTTTTATGAGAAGAGTGCATTAACAGTGGGTTTTTAAGGCAGTCACCTGCTCTTCACAGCATATATACAGCATATATATTCTAAGCATAACTGTCTAGAATGAGATACTAGGAATGAGCCTATATTTGAAAGATTGGTGGGATGATACAGCTCTGTGTAAATACTTTTGTGACGCCAGATGTTATCACCATGGAATATTCCAAAAATACAGAATTGGCAGAGGGGACAGTTTCAACGGAGAAAAGGGCACATACTTTCATGAATCCACCTGCTGCGGTTTATTGTGCTCCAATGTTAAATACGTATTACACCTTTCCCCCCCCCCCCCAAAAAAAAACAGCTTTCATTGTGTGAACCCCTGCGTGGCTAGAAACATCTCAGAACTGTGGGGCACTCACGCATCAACGATGCCCATTGGCATCATGCGGTACCAGTATATCAGTACTGGCACTCCACAGTGCCAGGGGTTGAGCCACTTCAAGTATGTACGAGCTACAGAGCAAACTCGTTGTCCAGCAGAATCAGCGTTACCGAAGTCACCACGTAGAGTTTGTTTCACTAATGCTTACATTTTTACAGATATTCCCAGGATCTAAAAACAACAGATGTCAGGAAACATTATACCAAGCCCCAGGCCTCTTCACTTCCCTCCCACACACAGAGGATCTTGGAACCATGCCTGCCCAAAGGTCATTTAAGGATTGGATGGCCACTAGCCATCCAATCTAGCGTTGCCTTGTTGCTTTCAACAACATTGGGTGCTGGGTAGCCCCTGTCATTTTAACCCATATGCTAACTGAGCCTTTAAACTCGACCATGCGTTTATTTTTTGCTAGGTTTAGTGGTTGGTTGTTTCTACCTGCTGCCAATCAATGTTTATTATACGCTTCAGCTTCAAGTTTGAAAAACAGATTACTTTTAACATTTCTAATAGCCTGTGTTCAAGGTCAAAGGCTGTGTGATTTCACATCCTGGGATGTCTGAGTGTTTAAAAGTCATATAATGTCACATCTGCTTCCTCCACAGTTTTGATAAAGGATACCACTTTTAATGAGAAAAGTGCAATGGTTTTCAACTGGGATGTAAATGTTCATTCAACGAGCCATGCATGTTGCATTTGCGAGTGTTTACCCTGGAAAGACCATGCGGTGGAGGTCACCATTCTGTCGACCACACAAGTAGAAATGTCACCATTATGTTGACCATAGTGGGGGTCAGTACTAACTGCAGGAGGTGCATGGATTCTTACGAAGAGGGTGGATTTATGATTTAGTAATTATAAGAGTCTATAGTGTTATGTTAAATGTTATGTTATGTTAAATTGACTTGGTAGAGCGCACAAATCATGGGCATGTCGGTGCTGCTTGTGGATCAAAATGGTACAAAAGGGGGTGGTGATGGACCCCCTTTTGTACCGCTTGTGGATCAAAAACAGGAATCGATGAGGGTGTTTAAAATAAGTGGCCTTTGAGTTGTTTCCTAAATTTACAGTAATTTGGGCAAGAATACACATGAAGAGGAAGCTTGCTCCAGTACACGGGGCGAGATAAGAAAAAGCCTTTCCACCGCTGTGTGTTAACCCCTTCCACGCTCATGACGAGCTGGGCTCGTCATGAGGTAGCCTCCTCGCACGCTCATGACGAGCCCAGCTCGTCACGTAACATGCGTTTCCGCAAATCTCAGCGTGCGAGCGGAATTCCGCCCGCACGCATGCAGTTAAACGGATGCGAGAGACAAGACCCACAACAGGGCTTTTGAGCCAGACCTTAAATTACGGCAGGAGACATACGCTTTTATTCTTTATGAAGGTAAAGTTGGCCTTTGCCCTTTAAGGCACTATGGGCCAGATGTAGGAAGCCTAATACCGGTCGGTAACGCCCAAAATTACCGAATTTCGGCCATTACCGACCGGTATTAGGCTTTTGGGATGTAGGGGCCTAATTTAAGGATTCGGTCATTTACCGAATCGATAATTTAAGCAATCGGTAAATTACCTAATTCTTAAATACCGATTCGGTAAATTACCGAATCCTTAATGTAGGAAGCACTCTAGTGAGTGCTTTTCACTTGTAAGGATTCGTTATTTACCACCAACTACAAGTTGGTGTTAAATAACGAAAAACGTTAAAAAAGCAATTTTGTGCTTTTTTTAACAGTGCCATGTGGCAGACGTACATGCCCTTAGGGCATGTATGTGTGCCACATGTGCACCCATGCACTATACATGGGTGCAACAGGGTGTCTATGTGACACTCTGCCACCTTTGTAGGTCTACCCCCTATTACCGATTCGGTATTTACCAAATCTGTAATTCTCATTCATTCCTATAGGCCTCCAGGCCCATAGGAATGACTGGGGAATACCGATTCGGTAAATACCGAATCGGTATTTACCGAATTTTACCGATTCGGTAAAATTTACCGAATCATTATCTACATATCATTTGCCAATTCTAAAATACCAAATCGGTAAAATTCGGTATTTTAGAATCAGTAAATGATATTTACCTACATCTGGCCCTATATGTGAGACAGCAGATTTTAAAATAGGAGTGATTCTTCACGGGCAACCAGTGTAATTCTTTCAGCAGAGGAACCGAAGAAGTGCCAGAAGGGCAGTTGAGCACAAGCCTGGCTGCCGTATTTTGAACAACATGAAGTTTAGAGCTCAACGTTTCACTGACGTTATCCAACAGGGTGTTGTCATAATCCATTCTGCTTATTACGATGGCCTGAACCAAAGTTCTCCGGGTGGAAATAGGGAGGTAAGAGAAGATTTTGCGCAATAAGCGTAGGTAATAGTAACATGAGCCAGTGGTGGCCAGAATGTGCTCTCTAATAGTTAAGGCTTGGTTCAATGTTATCCCAAGATTCTTTACTGCTTGATTGGGCACCGGGGTTGCACCCAGTTGTTGAGGCCACCAATCATCAGCCCAGATGGAAGAGGCTTTACCAAACAGCATGATCTCAGTCTTATCTGCATTCAGCTGGAGATAGTTCTCATTCATCCAGTCTGACATGGCTAACATGCCTGAGGAGAATCGTTCTTTTTCTGCCACCAAGTCATGGCCGGTCGCAAACATTAGCTGAGTATCATCTACGTATGAGATTATATCAAAGCCAAAGTGCTCTGCTATCCCAGCCAAAGGAGCCATATAGATATTAAACAAGGTGGGGATCAGACATGAGCCCTGCGGCACGCCCTAACCTAAGATTATTTTACGTGAAGAATAAGGACCCAAGATGACAGTTTGATGTCTATCAGTCAGAAAATGTTGGAGCCATTTTAAAGCCAGGCCCTGAATGCCAATTTCTTGCAGCTTTTAAATCAGCCTCATATGGGAAATGGTGTCAAAGGCTGAAGAGAGGTCCAATAATACAAGTATTACTGGGTTTCCTGCATTCACTCTCAGGTGCAGAGAGTCAGTTACTGCCAAGAGCGCCGTTTCTGTGCTATGGCCTGGGCAGAAGCCAAATTGGGAGGGATCCAGGATATGGTTAAGTTCAAGATAAGAACTGAGTTGCTTATTAATAA
Organism: Lissotriton helveticus; assembly: GCF_964261635.1. Classification (NCBI taxonomy): domain Eukaryota; kingdom Metazoa; phylum Chordata; class Amphibia; order Caudata; family Salamandridae; genus Lissotriton; species Lissotriton helveticus. The sequence goes on from NC_136059.1 coordinate 1,063,738,317, forward strand.
GACCTTCAAGCTGTTTACCTAAAAGAGGTATTAAGTGGTGTTTCACCACATGCAGCGTTCATAGTGTAAAACCCTGAAAAGCTATTTAAAAAATAATTTATTGCTTTGACTGACATTGTCCCTCTTGGTCTTTCTTAATTTATTTAATGTTGATGTACTGTTGTATTTGCATGGGGAATGCCAATTCATTCGTTGTGCACAGCTTCATGGTTTTTCATACAATTTTACGGTGTATGTTTCTCCTGTTCTAGTTGCTACTTTTTTTACGTCCGGCCTAGAAACAGCTTTAAGTGCTTCACCAGCCTATTGTGATCTTACATGATGTTCTAAAAATACTAAATGTAGAAATGCGTTTTGAGTCAGTCTCATTCATCCACCATTCTGTTAGATGGTCATTTTCACTTTGATTTAGCTACCATGTATACATCATATACTTAATAAAAGGACATGCATATAGGGGCTGTGTGTGAGCTTCCTTTGTGGTTGTATGACACAACCATGCATGCCTAACCCATGCATTCCTTAACAACACAGTCCGAACAACAAATGCATCTTAACCTCACATTTCTTTGCCACACAAGTCTTTACGACTTGTCTTAGGGAAGTGCCGGACTTTTGAACAATATAACTTACTATTCAAACTCCAGTCTGGGCAAAAGTAGGGCAAGCGTTGGACTTTAAAGCCCAATGCCACTTTACCCAAGGATTGCCATTTCAAGGATGTGCATGGTAAAGGAATGTGTGGTTAAGACACATTTGTTCTTCTGAACATGTTGCAAAGGCAACGAGTGGGTCAGCCGTCGTTGTAATTGCTGTTTCCCTCCTTTACCATTAAGATCAATGGGGTCACCCTGTACCCCTCGAAACCTGGGTTAATAGTTATAGAGCTACAAGTGGTTCCGTTGGGCAAGTTCCACGGGGTACTGCTTCAGAACCTGATTATTTCTTTCACAATCAGTAGTCATTTTGAACTAGACTTTAATAAATGTACCACATCTCAGTAAGTTTTTATCAAAAATATATATATTTATTTAATTACTTGTTTCGTTTCTCTATTTTTCTCACTAAGGGGTCGATTCCGATCCGGTAAAATGCGCTCCGAATCGTCGTACGGCGCGTCTTTTCCCCGCACGAATCGTACCCGTAGACGTCCCGTACGTACGATGAAGTACGATCCGTACTAGGTGCCGAACTCCGTACGAGTCGTACAGGACTCCGTACGACTCAAATCTCCGTACGAGTCTCACTCGGAACCCGCTGTACGCGACATCACTACGGTTCGCGGCTGGTTTTTACGACCCAGCAAGTACGATTCGTATCGGGGACGCACCGTACGGCCCTTTTCCTACGGGAGCTGAAAACAGTCGTAAACGCACAGTTCGCGCCGAAACAGGTACGGAACGCCCCCCCTGGGTACGGCACGTACCCCCCATGATCGCAGGGGTATGCGCCGTACCCCTGCGATCATGGGGCGTACGTGCCGTACACCCAGCATACATGGGGTACGCACCGTACCCCATGTACGGTGGGTGTACGGCACGTACCCCATGTACGCAGGGTGTACGGCACGTACCCCCCATGATCGCAGGGGTACGGCGCGTACCCCTGCGATCATGGGGGGTACGCGCCGTACGGTGTGTAGGTGATCGTGCGCTTTTCCGTACGAATCGACGTAGACCGTACGAATCGCGTCCGGGTCGCCTGATCGGAATCGTCCGGTCGTACGGCGTCCGTACGAGTCGTACGGAAACGGCTCCGGATACGATTCGTACTGACTGGGATTTTACCGGATCGGAATCGACCCCAAAGTGTGTAAACTATTTTATATAAAAAGATAATATCAATGGGTATTTCGACACAGAAAACACAGTAACAATACACATATAATTCATGGGTGAATGTGGTGACATATAGTGCAAATGGGTGACCTTTCAAATTCAAACAATAAACAAGACAATAACATAAATTCTCTGCCCTTTTTAGGTCTTTCACTTTGGCTAGGCCTATTTTTTAAAATAATTGCTATAGTGAGCCAGGACAGGAGATGGTTGTACTTCGATGCTTCAACCCTGTGTGTGTGTGTGTGTGTGTGTGTGTATATATATATATATATATATATATATATATATATATATTACCTACTGGTGGTCGCCAGTAGGTAGTTATAGTTAGGACCTAGTTTCCATAGGAAATCCGCAACATTCTATTGGGAATAACTCTGGCGCCGGTGGAGGAATTTGCGTGTAATTTTCCAAAATTTTGGCCAGCTCCGCTCCGCTCCTTCCCTGAAAGTTTCGGCGGGATTCGTGCAGGTGCTGGCTAGCGAGACGCCCTCTCGGTCTGGAGCTACGTGTCATACCTGCAAAGTTTGGTCGGAGCATTGTCTGCAACACGTCGCCCCCCCGGTGCTAATAATTTCCACATGGAGGTAACTGGCGCATGGGGAGAGAGGAGGCAATATCGAATTGCCTGAGAAGGGAGACTGGAAGGGGCTTAGAACCCCGCAAGCAGCAACGGTGGTGTTGGAAAACTGCCAGCCTGGACTGGGACATCACTTGGTGTGCTGAGAGACCCCGTCACTGAATGGGCTTTCTCAAAGGACTTCAACACCCACAATGCAGCTGCTTGAAGGGAGGAGCGCGAGGTGCTCAGCAGTCCCCACAGCGGAGGAGGGGCAAGAAATCACCTGATGGGAAGTGGTCATAGCAAACATTTTTAAATCAACTGACCCCCAAGTAAATGAAAAGCCACAGAAACAGGCACTGATGAAGCTATTTGAAAGCAGAAATGCGTCTGCCGAGCGTTTCTTTGGACTTTGCACATAGAGCGTTTTAATTTTAATAAATCCTTTTCCAGTTCATCCCGGAGCTGTGTCGCACTCTTTTCTCACCTGAAGGGAGCCTGGTATGCATATATATATATATATATATATATATATATATATATATTACCTACTGGCGGTCGCCAATAGGTAGTTATAGTTAGGACCTAGTTTCCATAGGAAATCCGCAACATTCTATTGGGAATAACTCTGGCGCCGGTGGAGGAATTTGCGTGTAATTTTCCAAAATTTTGGCCAGCTCCGCTCCGCTCCTTCTCTGAAAGTTTCAGGGGGATTCGTGAAGCGGGGGCCGAGAAAAAAGGGGGTCCCAAAACGTGTTTTCCCCATGTTATTTTCCATAGGACCTTTAGACATGGCTACAGCCCGAACGGTTGAACGGACTTACACCAAACTTGGCAAAATGGTAGAGTCTGGTACGCAGATCACGCTTTTGGTTAAATAGTGTAAATCCCTCCAGTAGTGCCTGAGAAAATTAAAGTTAAAATCAATTATATATCTATAAGCGCGCACCGTGCGCGCACCTTCCCGTGCGCGAGCGGAATTCTGATTTGTTGTTTGACGTTTGTCAACATTCGATTTGGAGGAAATCAGGAAGTATTGACCTCCATTTTGTCAGTGCGAGTCCACATATTGTAGATAACAAAAGGGCACAACATGGAAAAGGGGCAGGGTGGAGACTCCCTGACCCCCTAGGTATTGTCAGGGGGTCCATTAAGGACCCCCAAGGCCCCAAAAAATCTTTTTTTTTTCTAAAAAGTTGAGGGGTGCGCGCACCCGATCGCGCACCCCGTCTCAAAATGGCGTTTCACTCGATTCAAATAAAAGTTTCAAAACGTGAAAAGGAGGCTTGGTAGACAGTCCCTGACCCCCTAGGTATTGTCAGGGGGTCCATTAAGGACCCCCAAGGCCCAAAAAAATATTAATTTTTTTTCTAAAAAGTTGCGAGGTGCGCGCACCCGGTCGCGCACCTCAATTTACAAGACTATTAAAAACTATATTGGAGATCGTGGAAAGGGGGCAGGGTGGAGACTCACTGACCCCCTAGGTTTTCACAGGGGGTCCATTAAGGACCCCCAAAGCCAAAAAGATTTAAAAAATTGAGTTAAATTATAAGTTTGAGTCTTTAGATGTTAGATGGCTCTAAAAAGAGCTGTTGTGTTTATTGGGTGTTTTTGGTACTTACTAGTAAGTACCGATGCAGAGTCTTATGTGACAGAGGAAGACTCTATTGCCCTCATCGGTGAAATGTACACCATCTCTCCTATAGATGCCTTGCATGTTGTAACGCAAGTTGTTGTGGTATATACTACCCATTCCATAGTCTCTCATGTACGCAGAAACAGATTTATTTACATGTTTCCTTGCTTTCTCAATCTGTGGACAAAATTGGTTGGACCAGCTCCATTTTTGCCTTTGGCATATATTAGAATATACCAAGGCAGTTTTTGGAAAAAGTGTCATAAATTGCCCAAAGATGTCCTTTAAAAGCATTTCCAGACCTACCCCAGTCAAAGTGCCCAAGTCATTGCCACCACAGTGCACAATTATAAGGTCAGGGTGTGGAAGATGCATAAAGGATTTTACCAATGGTATCAATTGGTGACATCTCAATCCTCTCTGTCCAATCCATACAATGTTCACATTTGGTAAATCAAGGTTGTAATTACCTCTGTTAGCTATGTATTTTTGAGCCCAGTGGACATAGCTATGACCCACAAACCAGACTTTTTGCATCTTCAAGGTAGATGTGCTTGTATTCAGATGAGTTGTGGAAATGAAATGGCAGTTTGAAAGTGTGAGTTATGAAAAAAATGGGTTAAGATTCAGTGCACTTGAAAAACAAGAAATGATTGGTGCTTTCTTAAAATTCAGCACTGAAAATTAGGGTGCATGCTTTTTTTTTTTTTAAAGAAGTCATTTCAATGGTTGAGAAAAAGTCATTTAAACCAACATGGCACATGATTAGGTAGTACAGTGAGAGGTCAAACACCCTTGATGGAATATTTTGCAACATTGTATGATGAACTTCTGCAGGTGTGCTGGGTTAGGAGGGAGTTACCATGGTTACAGGGGAATGAGCACTGGGGGGATGGGTGAATGGTATGTGACTTTCAAAGTGTTAAAATGTACAACCAATTAAAATGTGCAGTTTGGTTTTGAATTTGTGTGGGAAGAATTTTTATTGGCTATGAACAAGAATATGGGTCTGAAGTGAAAAAGAATCTGTGCCATTATTATCAGGCTCTAGTGTCAGAGGCATAATTCAGAGATTCTGCTTCAGAAAATCTGTTGACTGTGATTGACACTGTCTACATCTTCCAAAGCATTTTTAAAGGTGAGTAATTATTATTTTAATAAAGATAGAGTGCTGTATGCACTATGAGGAAGATTAGAAGCTTATTGTGCTTCTTTATTCTTGTATTTTGTGTCATGTTATTTTGTAATGCTGTTTAAAAATAGAATGGTGCATATTGGAAAGGTATTTTCAAAATGAGTTAGGTTTCTGCTTTGTTTCTGTAGTGGTAATTTAAATGAGCTGTGCTCTGTGTCAAAAACGATTTACTGTGGAAAATGTTTTCTGGTAAAAAGTGTGGTGTTTAAATTTTGGTCAAGGATTAGTCTGAGTGTCTGTTTAAAGTCAGAAATTATATTTATATGATTTTCAATAATGTCACATGTGCTTTGTAACAGTTTGCCTCTTTTAGCTTAAAGGGTTTTCTGTCCATGTGTCTCATCTTACTCTGTGCCTGTGTGGTATCTGAAATATGATTTATTTAATGAAGATACACTGCTGTATACAGTATGGGGAAGATTAAGAAGCATATTGTGTTTTTGTATGGTGTATATTGGAAAAGAATTTTTGAAATGAGTTAGGTTTCTGCTTTGCTTTGTAGTGGTCATTTAAATGGGTTGTGCTCTGTGTTTTCTGGTAAAAAGTCGGTTATATATATATATGCTTATATATAGGTGGCCTGTTTTTGGCCAGTAGAGACAGTGATATATTATGAGCAGAGAAACACATACTGCTTGCAGAGACAGAGATGGTAAATTACACATACTGCTTGCAGAAAACAGAGATGGTAAATTACATGCAACAAGCTGCTCATGTGTTTAAAATGACTTAAAAACGATTTAGTATGGAAAATGTTTTCTGGTAAAAGGTCTGGTATATATATATACTTATATATAGGTGGCCTGTTTTTGGCCAGTAGAGACGGTTAAATATTATGAGCAGACACACATACTGCTTGAAGATACAGAGATGGTAAATTACACATACTGCTTGCAGAGACAGAGATGGTAAATTACATTCAACATGCTGCTCATGTGTTTAAGATGACTTAAAAACGATTTATAAGCAGAGACACACATACTGCTTGCAGAGACAGAGATGGTAAATTACATGCAACATGCTGCTCATGTGTTTAAATATGACTTAAAAATGATTTATGAGCAGAGACACACATACTGCTTGCAGAGACAGAGATGGTAAATTACATGCAACATGCTGCTCATGTGTTTAAGATGACTTAAAAAGGATTTATGAGCAGAGACACACATACTGCTTGCAGAGATCGAGATGGTAAATTACACATACTGCTTGCAGAGACAGAGATGGTAAATTACATGCAACATGCTGCTTATGTGTTTAAGATGACTTCAAAACGATTTAGTATAGAAAATGTTTTCTGCTAAAAAGTCTGGTATATATATATATGCTTATATATAGGTAGCCTGTTTTTGGCCAGTAGAGACGGTGAAATATTATGAGCAGACACACATACTGCTTGCAGATACAGAGATGGTAAATTACACATACTGCTTGCAGAGACAGAGATGGTAAATTACATGCAACATGCTGCTCATGTGTTTAAGATGACTTAAAAAGGATTTATGAGCAGAGACACACATACTGCTTGCAGAGACAGAGATGGTAAATTACATGCAACATGCTGCTCATGTGTTTAAGATGACTTAAAAACGATTTATGAGCAGAGCAGAGACACACATACTGCTTGCAGAGACAGAGATGGTATATTACATGCAACATGCTGCTCATGTGTTTAAGATGACTTAAAAACGATTTAGTATGGAAAATGCTTTTTGCTAAAAAGTCTGGTATATATATATGTTTATATATAGGTGGCCTGTTTTTGGCCAGTAGAGACAGTGAAATATTATGAGCAGAGACACACATACTGCTTGCAGAGACAGAGATGGGAAATTACATATAAGATCCTGCTCATGTGTCTAAGATCACACTGTGAGTTAAGCTTGATTTTAAAGGAATACGGGTGTATAATTTACTTATTTGATGTGTTTAAAAATCATTTCTTGAAGTCAGTTAGGCTTTATGATATGTACTGCTAGGGAATCTTAGGTAGCATGTCTGTTAAGCCTCTTACTTGCCAAAAAGGCTCTATGCTGTGTAATAAAGATGTGTGTAACATGGTGATATTTTTTTTTTTGCTGCTCAAATCCAAGAATCTAGAGTGTAATTGAGAGTGTTCTGAACCTTCAAAACCATTTTTAAAGGTGAGTTTCTAATTTGTAAAGGGGATCTATTTTTCTGTAGTTTAAAATAATAAGAAAAAAATATCTCAATGTTTCCACCATTTGTTTTGTGTTGTATCATTTTATCTTTTATGTGTACCTTGTCTGTATCTGCTTGCATTATTTATGTATGTTCTCATACTATTTTACTGTCTCTCGGCACTAACTTTTTATGGCACTGCTCCATGTGTTGTATTCTTTGCAGTCCTACTTTATCTATCCTCTGCTTGTAACAGTTTACTGTCTGCATGCATTATTTCTTCTAAATCTGCCTTATCTCTCTAACTCTGACTGTACTATCTGTCTGCATCCGTTCTTGTGTAATTGCAGAGGCCTATTATGATTTGGCTGTTGGTGTGTGTTATGCAGTCCTACCATGATAAATATTTTTCCTCTCTGTCTGTAGTTTCGCATTCTCTGGTTGTACTGTTTTCTGTCTGTGTTCTCTATCTGTGCCTCTGTGTGCTTCTTGTAGCCTCTGGATGTAACATTTCAGTGTCTGTTTCTAGTAATTTTTCTGTATTATACTATTTTATTATCTGTGTCTGTTTTCATACCATTGCACCGTCTCTACTGGCAAAAAACAGACCATATACATGCACAACATAGAGCCTTTTTAGCAAATAAGAGGCCTAACAAATGTGTTGCTTAAGATTCTCTAATAGTACATTTCCTGAAGCATAATTGTCTTCTAAACATGATTTTAAAACAGATCAACTAGGCAAATTATTCACCCAGATTAATTTAAAATTATATTTGACTCACAGTGTGATTTTAGACACATGACCAGCATGTTACATGCAATCTAGTCAAGTCAAGTCAAGTCAAAAGATTTATATAGCGCGCTACATACCCAGAGGGTCTCAAGGCGCTTGAAGGAGGGTGGGGAATTACTTGTCGAATATCCATGTTTTAAGTTGCTTTCTGAATGTTAGGTGGTTCTGAGTAAGGCGAAGGTGAGTGGGAAGTGAGTTCCAGGTTTTAGCTGCCAGGTAGGAGAAGGATCTGCCTCCCATGGTGGTTTTGTTGATGCGAGGTACAGTGGCAAGGGCTTGGTTGGAGGATCGTAGCTGGCGGGAGGGGGTGTAGAAGGACAGTCGTGTGTTGGGGCATTCGGGTCCAATTTCGTAAAGTGCTTTGTGTGCGTGGGTTAGGAGGCGGAAAGTAATTCTCTTATTGACGGGGAGCCAGTGGAGGTTTTTCAGGTGACCAGAGATGTGTTCTTTACGCGGGATGTCTAATATGAGCCTGGCTGAAGCGTTCTGGATGCGTTGGAGTTTTTTCTGGAGTTTTGCGGTGGTACCGGCGTATAGGGTGTTTCCGTAGTCCAGGCGGCTCGTGACCAGTGCGTGGGTGACCGTTTTTCTAGTTTCAGTGGGGATCCAGCGAAATGTTTTTTTGAGCATGCGAAGAATGTTGAAGCAAGATGAAGAAACGGCGTTGACTTGTCTGTTCATCGAGAGTGAGGAATCCAGGATGACGCCCAGGTTCCGTGCGTGGTCCGTCGGGATGGGTGCTTTTCCAAGGGCCTCTGGCCACCAAGAGTCATCCCAGGCGGAGGGGGAGGTGCCTAGGATGAGGACTTCTGTTTTGTCGGAGTTCAGTTTCAGACGGCTGTGCTTCATCCATACGGCTACTTCTTTCATTCCTTCATGCAGGTTGGTTTTGGCGGTGTTTGGGTCTTTGGTGAGTGAGAGGATCAGTTGAGTGTCATCAGCGTAGGAGATGATGTTGAGGTTGTGTTGGCGTGCGATGGTCGCGAGGGGGCTCATATATACGTTGAAGAGGGTGGGGCTGAGTGAGGATCCTTGTGGTACGCCACAGATGACTTCAGTGGCCTCTGACTTGAATGGTGGGAGGCGGACTCTCTGGGTTCTTCCGGTGAGGAACGAGGTGATCCATTCCAGTGCTTTTCCTTGGATTCCGACGTTTCTGAGGCGCTGTAAAAGGGTGCTGTGACAGACTGTGTCGAAGGCTGCGGAGAGGTCGAGGAGGATGAGGGCGACTGTGTCTCCATTGTCCAGTAGAGTTCGAATGTCGTCTGTTGCTGCGATGAGGGCGGTTTCAGTGCTGTGTTTGGCTCGGAAGCCGGACTGTGAGGAGTCGAGGGATTTGTTGGTTTCGAGGAAGGAGGCGAGCTGGTTGTTGACCGCTTTCTCGATGACTTTGGCCGGGAATGGAAGGAGCGAGATGGGGCGGTAGTTTTTGAGTTCGGTGGGGTCAGCTGTGGGTTTTTTCAGAAGGGCGCTGAGTTCTGCGTGTTTCCAACTTTCCGGGAAGGTTGCGGAGTTGAGGGAGCAGTTGATGACGTCTCGGAGGTGCGGTGCTATAATGGAGTCTGCTTTGTTAAAGATGTGGTGAGGGCATGGGTCTGTGGGGGATCCTGAGTGGATAGAGTTCATCAGACGGATGGTGTCCTCAGTGGAGATTGGGTTCCAGTCATTGAGGATGTTCAAGGGGGGTGGGGGTCCTGCAGAGGGTTGGGTGGGTTGGTCTTCGGGTCGGTTGTCGAAGCTGTTGTGGATGTCTGCAATTTTGTTGTGGAAGAATGAGGCTAGGGAGCCGCAGAGGGCTTGAGAGGGGGTGATGTCGTTGGAGTTGGCTGAGGGGTTGGTGAATTCCTTGACGATGTTGAATAGTTCCTTGCTGTTGTGGGCGTTGCTATCTAGTCGGTCCTTAAAAGCGGCTTTCTTGGCATTCCGGATCAGTTGGTGGTGTATGCGGGTGGCGTTTTTGAAGGCGTCCTTGGTGCTGGTGTTTGGGTCTTTTTTCCAGGCCTTCTCAAGGGAGCGACATAGTTTCTTGGATTTCTTAAGATCGTCGTTGAACCAGGAGGCCTTCTTGCTGCCTAGTTTGATATGTCGTTTTTTCAGTGGTGCTAGGATGTCGGCGCTGTTGGATAACCATTGGGTGAGGTTAGTGGCTGCTTGGTCGGGGTTTGAGGAGTGGGCGGGGGGGTTTTGAAGAAGCGATGAGGAGATCTGGTCGATGGTGATTTTGTTCCAGTTTCTTCGCAGAGTGGGTTGGGGGTTGTTGTTGGAAGTGGACTTGTTGTAGGTAAAGTGAACGCAGCTGTGGTCAGTCCAAAGGAGGGCTGTGGTGTGGCTGAAGGAGACATGTTTGCTGGAGGTGAAGATAGGGTCGAGTGTGTGACCTGCGATGTGGGTGGGGGTAGTGACAAGTTGTTTAAGTCCAAGGTTGGCGAGGTTGTCCAAAAGGGTGGTGGTGTTGCGGTCGTTGTTCTTTTCAAGGTGAAAGTTGAGGTCTCCCAAAAGGATGTAATCCTCGGAGGGGAGCGCGTGTGGAGTGATGAAGTCCGTGATGTCTTCACTAAATTGTGCGCGGGGTCCTGGTGGCCTGTAGAGGAGGGTGCCTCTGAGTGTGGTCTTGGGGTCGATGTGGATCTGGAAGTGAAGGTGTTCAGTGTTGGCGAGATTGACGTCTGAACTGGTTGAGATGCGGATGGATTTCTTATGGACGATAGCGATGCCTCCTCCTGTGTGGCCGGTACGGTCCTTGCGAATGATCTTATAGCCTTCCGGGATGGCAATGGTGATGTCTGGGGCTGATGAGGCGTTCATCCATGTTTCTGTTAGGAAGGCGACGTCTGGAGAGATGGTGTCTAGTAGATTCCAGAGGTCGATGGCGTGCCTGTGGACCGAGCGGGTGTTGAGCTGGATGCATTGTAGGTGGTTGGGGTCGGATATCTGTTGTGTGTTTGTAGATGAGGAGTTGTTCTTGGTGCCGTCAAACTTGCAGGAGTTGCAAGAGAAGGGTCCATGGGTGTGTCCAGGAGCGGCTTGGACGCAGTTGGGGGGACGGCCGGGGTCAAGGGCTAGGAGGGTGGTGGCATCGTACGTAATGCGGGAGGGGAGGGAGGTACGGGGGCCAGGGGGTCTGGCGCTGGGCGCGGTCCAGGCGCGGACGGGCGTAGACGGGCTTACCTTTGGCGCACCTTCGGCGCGGATTGGGCGCGGTCGCTGCGCGCAAGAGCAACTGTCATATGTGGATGGTGGAAGGGGAGGGGCGAAGGAGGGTCAGCTGGGAGGCGGGGCGGGCTGTGGAGGAGGTGCTACGAGGCAACAACAACAATGAAGATGGCAGCCCTCGCGTAAACTCGAGGTAGGCAGGGTCACCAAATGCACAATAATGGCTGCAGACTAATAAGGAAATGCGGCGTGCAGTACAGTATACAGTATGCAAACAGACACACTCAATGCAATTAATAGACAAATAATGCGGGCTTCAGGCACAGCGCAGCGGTAATACTATTAAAAGCGATGCAAAATGGTGTAATAGCGATCTAGAGGCACTCGCGCTATAGCGCTAATCAATTATGAGGCGCTATGCAGCTTTTGGCAAAGTTAGAGTAGGAGGCAGGGAGCGCAGTACGATACCAGGCAGGAGCTCTTGTGGGGGAGCGACCACTTCTGAAAGCGCCAGAGGGGTCACAGCGCTAGCGAGGCTAGGAGCGAGAGGTGTAGTCCGTGGGAAGGAGGGTCAGCTGGGAGGCGGGGCGGGCTGTGGAGGAGGTGCTACGAGGCAACAACAACAATGAAGATGGCGGCCCTCGCGTAAACTCGAGGTAGGCAGGGTCACCAAATGCACAATAATGGCTGCAGACTAATAAGGAAATGCGGCGTGCAGTACAGTATACAGTATGCAAACAGACACACTCAATGCAATTAATAGACAAATAATGCGGGCTTCAGGCACAGCGCAGCGGTAATACTATTAAAAGCGATGCAAAATGGTGTAATAGCGATCTAGAGGCACTCGCGCTATAGCGCTAATCAATTATGAGGCGCTATGCAGCTTTTGGCAAAGTTAGAGTAGGAGGCAGGGAGCGCAGTACGATACCAGGCAGGAGCTCTTGTGGGGGAGCGACCACTTCTGAAAGCGCCAGAGGGGTCAATCTACTATGTCTGTCTCTGCCTGTACTATGTGTCTCTCTGCTCATACCATCTCACTGTGTCTCTACACCTCCTTTTTTTGTAACTGCTGCATCTGTTCTTTTACTTACAGCACTGCACCATCTATTCTCTGACTGTAACAGTTTACTGTCTGCCTGCGTTATTTAATTTTTCGTCAGCACCATCTCTCTATATGTGTGCTTATACCATCTCTCTAGTCCCTTTTATATGCATTTGCAGAGGTCTATTATGATATGATTGCTCATGTTTAGCATAAAATTTTGTACATGCTGTGCAATTTAGATTCTGGGTGTGCTGTTCAAAGGCAAAAACAACTGTCTCTGTGGCAAGTAGTAATCTTTTTAGTGAATTTACATTTCTGCACTGTGAGTTCCACCTTCAGTCTGTACACAGTTTAAACACCAGTTTATTGTGCTAAACTTAGAAACTCCATTCCTAGAAATAAATTATAAAGTCTTTCATCAGTTCTATAGTCCAGAAAACCCTTAAACAAAACTCACAGTAAGACCTCCTTTGACTGCAGTAATTGCAAAGGATAGTGTTATGTGACTAGGATCACAGTGTGAGTCTGTTTTCAAAAAAGAGGAAGGTGGCAGATTATTTGTGTAGTTAATGTATTTAAAAGTATGGTAATGTATGTACTTATAAAATTGGTAAAGGTAGTTTTTAATTATCTATTTGTGAAAAAGATATAATTAAGTCTTTATATTTTTTGGAAGGACCAGCAACATAATATTACAATATACAATGGAAGAGCATCAAGAAAACGTTGCTTTGAATTTTGAAATCTCAAGTGATTTATTAGAGGAACTGAAAGATGAACTTTTTCCGGAGGAAAATGATACTGTGAATGAAGATTTTATGGATGAGAGTTTGGACAGTTACTTTGTTGAAGTGGTAGAAGCATTTAAATTGGAAAATCAAAATTTTGTTTATGATCAAAATGAAATTCCGGATGATGTCATGTTGCAAGTTTTATTGGACTATGAAATGTTTGACGAATACATTTTTAATTTATAATAAAACATTTTTTGAGTCAGTCTTCTTGTAGTATTAATCGTTCATGTTTTTAATTAATATGAGAATAAATGTTTTAATGAAGTGTGTTAGAGATTAGGGTCACAAACATTAATTCCACTATGACCCCCTACACCGCCTGAAAACTACTGTACTATTTTTAACCCTGAAATATTATTCTCAGCAAATATGTCTATAATTTTGACATATCAATGCCCTGCCATCAAGTCAGAAACAGCACTCACTACATGATTTCCTACTCTGTTCAGAGACTGTTGCTATGCCTTAATTTTACTTATAAACTGAACCAGTGTTTACATTATTTAGTGGTTATAATTTCTATGTTATATGTTAGTAGAGGTCTATATTATTTTTTTTCTTTATTCATAACAGATTATAATTTTGAACAGAAAGAAAAATCAACATGCCGAACAAAAATGAAAAAAGGAAAAAACAAAAACAAACATACTATTCCAAGAGAAAACAATTAGAAGAATTACGTAATCAACAAAAGACGGACAAAAAGAAGAGTGCTCCTGGTAATACAACCAAGGATTTTCTAAATAAAAGTATGTCAAAGGAAAAAAAAAGGATAATGTGGGAAAGGAAAAACATTTGGCAGTATCTACAAGGACAAATCAGAGAAAAAAGAAAAATGTTTCCCAACTCTGCGGTGAACAAATGAATAGAAGTACTAATCAGTTTGCGGAAATCAGGAAACATATGTTTTATAATAGAGTAGTTTCGAATTTGTTAAAAAATGAAAAAATTCCTAAAAGGAAATCTGCTTTTTATAAGAAAAAAAGTATATTGAGAATGTTGTTGAATGCGCATTTCAGACAAAAAAAAGTTATTTGTTTTAGTAATTAATAGAATAAATACACTAAATAAGGGAATTAAAGTTTTAAAAGCTAAGTGTAAATGGAAAAGAGTAATTAATCGGACTAATTTCTGTGATGTTTTTTCTGGAAAATGGATGCATAGTTCAAGTTGTGAGCCATCTTTTAATGAAGAGAGTTACTTTCAAACTAATGATTTGATGCATGCAGTTGACACCAGTGGTCGAGCATATGAGGTGAAGGACGGTTGTCCTATTGAAAAAGAGAAAATTGTGCCTAGAAATACAGAAGAGGTGATAGCTGATGAAGTTTTAGGGAGACGTCCTAAGGCTCCTGTGAACAGTTGGAATTGTAGTAGTATTTGCAGTGTACGACAGGATTCAATTGATTTCTTTCACAATTTCTTATGTAAGTATGCTAAGAAAAGTCTTAAACAAAAAGTTAAAATGTTGCAAGAATTAGACCCTTGCAGAGTGAGAGAAAAAACAGGTCTGCAAGGGCATTCTCTGGCTTGTCTTTCTAAAAAAGTATGCCAGAGTGTTTTTCACCATTTAAGGATGTTAGCAGTGCATCATACCGAAGTAAGGAAATTAGTGAGAAGGTTGTATTATGCAAAAAGTCCAGCACTTTAGCTCAAACAGTTAAATAGTGCTCTTTTGCATGGATCTGAATTAGATGTAAAGAAGATATGTGAAGAAATTGAGGTTAGTTACTTTGGTCCAGAAGAAGACAGTGCAGAAACTGATACAGTAATAGATAGAAATGTGGTAGAAAATGTCCGGAATTTTAATACTGAAAATTTTGAACAGGAAGTAACAAAATTTAAGGTTATTGCAGGTGAAAAACCAAATTTTCCTTGTGTGTGTTGTCGACCCACTCATTACAAAAATCAAACCAGGTTAGTTGATTTATATATAAAAAGTGAAGAGGAAAATAATAGCGAGTGGAAACATTTTGCAACCTATTTGTTGGTAGAAAATTGTTTTGATTTGGGTTCTGATCAACGTATTTGTAAATATTGTTATAATAAATTAAGTGATAATAGAATGCCTGCTAGAGCTGTACATAATAATCTTGAGTTGGTGAGTATTCCATCTGAACGGAAGGATTTAAATACCTATGAGACTATTCTGATTCAGTGGGTGCATCCATTTCAGGCTATTGTTCGTATGGAGCCTAAGACAGGGAAATTAAATCCTTCAGATTTACAAAGAGGATTAAAGGGAAGAGTTGTATATTTGCCTCTTGATTTAAAGAAAAGCATTGAGACAATTGGTGTTGAAAATGTACAATAGGAACCTTTAGTTATTCTAGTTAATGGTGTGCCTACAAAGAGTAAGAAAATCTGGCAAGATTTAGTGGATGTTAGAAAAGTCAAAAAGGCAACGTTGTATTTGGTCAAAAACAATAAATACTATAAAAATGTATACGTAGGAGAAGAAGAAATAAATGAAGAAGAGGAAAATGATTTGCCTGCTGGACAAATTGAAAAAGTAGATGTGTCCAGAAGTGAAGAAATGTATGAACATTACAGTGTTCATCCACTGCATTCCAAAGAAGCAATGGGGAATGCTATTGAATTATTTCAGATGAAAAAAGCAGAAGGAACTCCCATTAGTGTATGGGAAGAGAGCTTGGAAGCTCGTCGTTTTCCTCAGTTATTTCCAACAGGTCAAGGTGCACGATACGATGACCGACCTATGCAAATTCCTGCATCTGAATACCGGACAACAAGATTATATGCAGAAGATCCGAGATTTCGTCAATGTATTCCATATTTGTTTCATCTTCTGTTTGAAAGTGACTTATCTGGACTTTCTTATGCAGTAAACCATATACTAAAAAGTGGAGTACATCTGCAAAATGTTTCAGCAAGGGAGTTTATGGATAAAGTCCAACAGAAAGACAATGTTTTGGATTCTCACCTAATTAATCTAATGGCATGTCAACATGGTACTAATGAGTATTGGTACCGTCGTCATGGAGATTTGAAATGTATGCTAAGAAACTTAGGAGCACCTACATGGTTTCTAACTTTAAGCTGTGCTGAGTATGCTTGGGAAGATTTGCTTGAATTTCTTCGAGAGGCAAATGCAAACATCGAAAATATAGAGTACAAGACACCTGGAGAACTGTGCTCTTTGGATCCAGTTAATGTTTGCAGATAGTTTAATCATAGATTTGAAGCTATGATGTCTTTTATTACAAACAAACAAAAAATCCTCCTCTTGGCAAAGTTCTGGATTTCTTTTGGAGAAAAGAGTATCAAGCGAGAGGTGCTCCTCATATTCATATGCTATTGTGGATCAAAGATGCTCCCAAATTTGGAAAAGACTCAGATGACACTGTACTGTCTTTCATTGAAGAATATGCAACATGTGATATACCCAAAAGTACAATTGATAAGGACTTAAGAGGGAAAGTGCTACGATTTCAAAGCCATCGTTGTGGCAAATATTGTCGACGAAAATTCAAATCAATGGATAAATTCTATACCAAATGTCGTTTTGGATTTCCACGAGCAGTAATTCCAAAAGGAAGAGTGAACAATTTTATGTCGTCTTTGCGACATACTGTTACAAGAAAATCACCAAAAAATCCGTACAATTTAAGAAGAAACGAAGAGTCAAAATACATAAATGACTATAACCCAGTCATTTTGTCCATGTGGAATGCTAACATGGATATTCAATATGTTTCAGACAACTCTATTGCTGTGGCTCGATATGTAACGTCTTACATCACCAAATCTGAAAAGACCGAACTAAAGGATATGTGGGAAGACATTTCTCATGAAAAGAGCCTAAGTAAGAAATTGTATACCTACAGTTTGAAGATGTTATCTCATCGAGAAATTGGAGCATATGAATGTTGTGATCGATTATCATCAGCAAGTCTTTACGCAAAATCTCGAACAATCAATTGGGTGAGTTTAGGACTGGCAAGATCAAGAAACCGAGTTTTGAAAACTGTTCAAGAAATTGAATATTTAGCAGAGAAAGAACCAAACAGTACAGACATTCTGAAGACAAACATGTTGGATACATACTATCCAAATAGAAGTAATCTGCTTGAAAACATTTGTCTGTATGAAATACTACAAAACTACACTTTTAAAAGGAATATTACAGAGGATATTGATAAAAGTGTATATGCTCTGATTGGATGTGAAGGATGTCTGGTGAAACAAAGAAAAGGATATTTGATTAATCACCGAAAGCTGAGTGGTGAAACTCCTGACAAAAGAGAATTTTACTATTTAGCTCTTTTGCAACTCTTTAAACCATGGCGTAAAGAAGAGGAACTACTTGGTGACTTTGACAGTTATGAAGATTCATTCAACGCATCTCAAAATAGTATAGAATGGCCTGATTTTAGTAATTATCTGCAAATGTTGAAGGACGAAATAGAGCAAGAAGCAACAATAGCAGCAGAGATTGCTAGAGACAGTTCTCAAGATAGTCAAAGTTCTGCATCGTTGAGTCAAGATCCACTTGGACAACCAATTATCCAAAATGAAGCAGCCACTGCCATGGATGAGGTGGAAAGAGCAATGGAACAAGTTCAAGAGGATGTAATAAACTTAGAAGAATTGGAAAAGCAACTTAATCTTGAGCAAAAAGAAATAGATGATGAAGTGACAGAGCAGATTGAGCATGGTTTTCGTCATGAGAAAAAAGAATGCTCATGTATGTCATTTCAACCTGTCCGACTATATGTGAGTGGAGAAGCTGGAACTGGCAAAAGTTTTCTAATTAAAGGAATTGCTACATATCTACAGCAAAGAACGGACTCATCACTCTCTTGTGTTGTTACTGCTCCAACTGGGTTGGCAGCACACAACATTAAAGGGATTACTTCACATTGTTTATTGATGCTGCCCGTTGAACATGAAAATAAATTACAATACCACAAGCTATCTGGAGAAGCTTGTTGTGAAGTTTCTAGAGTCCTTAAAAAATGAAACCTCTCATTATTGATGAGGTAAGCATGGTATCAAATCTAATGATTGCCTTTGTGCATTTAAGAATGCAACAGATTCTTAAAACAGAGTATGATGTGTTATTTGGAGGCAAACACGTCATAGTTTTTGGAGATCTACTGCAGCTAACTCCTTTAAAAGGACAACCTGTATTTAAAACTGTGACACATGAAGACACCAGAAAGTGCCTGGGAAGTATTGGAAATGTTAATATATTGTCACATTTCAAATATACTGAACTTATTCAAAATATGCGAAGGGCAAAGGATACTAAATATGGAAATATTCTCCAAGATATAAGAATTGGAAAACTAAGTGAACATGCCAAAGAGACTTTACAAACACGATTACTTTCCAATTTGTTTCCAAATGAAAATAATGTGGCAGAGAAAATATATAGTAAAGAGGCAGAAGATAAATCAGTTATATGCCTGTTGCCAACTCTACACGAATGTTCTATGTTCAATGAAAAAATGTTGAAGTTAGAAAATCAAGAAATTAAGAAACTGGAAGCTAAAGATAGAATAGAGCATGAAGGAAGTACTATTATTTTGTCAGAAAGGTTGAAGTTAAAATCGGATTCTTTAGAGAAATCAATATCTAAAACTGCTGGTTTAGAAAAGAATCTGTATGTATGTTTAAAATGTCGTATTATTTTACGAAGAAATTTACATGTGGAAAGAGGTTTGGTGAATGGAGCAATGGGTCATGTTGTTGGTTTTCTGAATTACCCAAATAGAGATGAGATTGAATTTTTAAAAATCAAATTTGATGGAATTGAAGAGGTACAACAAGTCAGTCGTTGTTCAAATCGATTTTTGCTTGTAAAAGATTTATATGTCCGACGAAAACAGTTTCCTGTTTGTTTGGCATATGTGGTGACTATTCATAAATTTCAAGGTTTAAGTGTAGATAGTGCTTTGATAAATATTGGAAGTACTGTGTTCAAAGAGGGTATGGCCTATGTTGCTTTATCTCGTGTTAGAACTTTATCTGGATTGTATCTGATTGATTTTGATGAGACAAAAATGAGTGCAGATCTAAATTGTGTGAAAGAGTATAACAGGTTAAGAAGAGAATATGCTCCTAGTTTACCTCAATATCCTTTAATTGAAAAGTGTGTGGTAGGTCGAAAAAGGAGATATGAGGAAAAATGTACTGAAGTAGTTAAGAAATGAAAAAAAAAAATGAACCTGTGATTGGTAGCAAAAAGCAAAAAGTTACTACTGAAGAGATTGTTGGATTTAAATTTGAAAACAGTTCTGGTGTCAACTGTTATGCAAATGTAGTGGTTAATGTTGTTGTTTTTCTTAAAAGTTTACAGCAACAGATTGTTGAAAATCGGGACCAAACATTTTGTTGTTCACTAAATTTTGTGTTTCAGAAATGTAACAGTGATAGTAGTCAAATAGGAAATGTTTCTGAACTTCGAAATGTTTTAGACATATGTACTGGACTAAATCAATTTTCTCAGAATATTCAGCATGATTGTCAAGAATTTATTATGTATATGCTTACAGTTTTACAAGATGCAGGTGTAGATATTGATAGTCTTTTAGGCCTTTCTTATAAATGGCAACATAACTGCGACAATTGTTCATTTTCAAGTTTTACTGATATACACACTGAAAGATTTATATATTTACCGTTACCAGACTGTAAAGCAGTGTCTTTCAATAATCTAGTTAGAGATGCGCATCAAAACATGGTCTGTTCTCAATGTAACTCAGAAATGTTATCAACATTATTTATCAGAAGATATGGACAGTATGTAATTTTAATGTTCCAACGGTGCAGACCTGATGGAACAAAATTGACAACGTCAATTAAAAATGTTGTGGCTTCTCAACTATCAATTTCTGGAAGAACTTTTGTAACTGTAGTAATTATCTTCCATGATGGTCCTTCAACAACATCAGGACATTACACAGCTTATTTGAAATCTCCAACAGGCTGGACGCACTGTAATGATAGTCAATTGACTTTTAAAAAACATTTGCCTTTTGACTTACCAAATTCTTATCTGGTGTTTTTGCAACCCAAATTTCAGTAAAATTACTTGGCGTAGGAAGATTACTACTGTTAAGAAAAGATACTCTATTGGTCAGAAATATCATGCGAGTGAGGGTGATGGAATTTAAAAACTGAAACTTGTATTTGGCATAGTGAGAGTATCAGGTACAGGTTTAAGTAATGTTTCATGGAACAGAACACGTTGGAACGTTTTATTCTAAAGGTCGGGAAAAGAATGGTTAAGAGTACAATTAAGTAATTTGCAAAATAAGGACTTTACTCATACTATTTGGCCGTAAGGAATAGTATCTGGGAACAAAATGACTACTTCAGATAAATGTTGGTAAAACATGCTTGTACGGAAGTTTATTGTGAGGTATTTAAAAATAAGTCATATTATTTTATTACTTTGTGATTGTTGAAGATGTAGCAAACTTCCACAAGAAATTGCGATTTAGAGAAAAACATTTAAGACATGTTTTTTTCTCATATTTACACTATGTAATCAAATGTTGTCTGGGTTTTTTAAACACAATCATTTTGTTTGTGTTTTTTTTTCCCCACTGTTATATGATGAGTAGTATTGAGCTCACTATTTATAGTGAAAATCAATATATTCTGAGACCAGCAAAAATAAATCATATAACATATTGTACAAGTTATTTTGTATTTTGTATTCACAAATATTTATTATAACTGTTTTGTTTATTCTCTTCCACAGATATTACATTTATAAGGTAAGTACGACTAATAAAAAATACTTTTTCATTAGTTTTTTATTTCTGTTTCTCCCTATACTCTGTTACCCTAACTCCCTTCATCTCCTCACTTTGTCAGTCCCCTTCTCTCACGGTCACTCCCTTTAACTCATCTACATTTCGTCATTTACCTTTCTTTGCTCCTTCCCTGAGTCCCCTTCTGTCACTGTTTCATTCACTCCCTCTGTCTCTTTCCTTTCTCACTCCCCTTGTCTCATGCTCACTCGCCTTTATCCACCCTCTATCACCCCTGTTTCCACAATCTCGATGCCCTTCTCTTACCCAACCTCACCCCTGTTCCCTTACTCTGCTTCCTTCACTTCTCCTCATTCTCTATACTTCAATCCATACTTCAGTTCCCTTAGCCTACTCTATTTCCATTTGTCCATCCCTTACACTCCTTCCCTGTCTCTACCCCATTCACCTTCTCTCACTCACTCTTCTTAACTCTATTTCTCTTAGTGCCTTAACACTCTTCTTAACTCACTCCTCACTCCTCTACCCTTAGTCCTTTGGTTTTACACATTGTTTCTCTCATCTTCCATTTTCTCAGCACACTCTCCTTTCCTCCCTCACCATACTTTCCTTTCCACAGTCATTCCCTCAGTCCCTTCCTCTCTTTCACTCAGTCATCTTAGTCATTGATTTATACACTACACATTCTGTCTCTCTCTCTCTCTCTCCCTTTCTCTTCCTTTGTTTCACTTTTTGTTTCCTGCAGTCCTACTTTTTTTTGTTTTATGAAATGTATATTATAACTCAATTTTTTCTTTTCTTCCACGGATAGTATATTTTTAAAAGAAATTTACTATTAGTTTGTTTCTATTTCTAAGGTAAGTATGAAAAACAGAAATACTTTTTAATCACTCTCTTACTTCTCTTTGTGTCTTGGTCATTGTTAAATCTATCTCTTATTTGCCTTCCTTAACTCTTTTTACTTTCCTTTAGTTTCCTTTACTTATTCCCATTATTTCCCTTTTTTCTTCTTTAAAGTCTTTCTTTCATTATTAATACTGTTTTTTCAGCCTCACTCACCTTGTCTAACTACCTTTTTCTCTCTCTGTCCTTTACTTGTCTTTCCTATCTTCTACTATCACTATGTTTGTCTTGCTTTTTTTTCATTACTCTTTTCCCCTCACTCTTATATCCCTTCCCTCACTATCACTGCCCTTTACTGAATCTCACTCGTCTAATCCCACTACATGTTCTCTTCTCTGAGCATCACTCCCATTCCTTTTCTTCTTCTCCAATTTCTTCAGTACCCCTCATTTTCTTTTCCTCACTTCATCTGTCAATCTTGCTTCCTAATTTATTTTTCTCATTCCCTTGTGCTACCTCCTTTTCATTTACTCTCTCACTCATATTTTGAATATTTTTTTCTCCTTCTTTTATTGTGTGTAACTCAGTTTAACTTCTCTTCCTGTCTGTATCTCACCCCATTTCTCTTTTCCTCTCTCTTTCCATTACTCTCCTTCACACTCATTTACTCATTTAATTCCTCAGGGGCAAATTTAAAAAACCCATTGCGCCTCTTTTATACCGCCTGTGCATCACTTTTCTTATGCAGTGGCAGTGCAAAAGAAGTGCCATAGTGCGGAGAGATGCATCACGTTGTAAAACCCTGCACCACATGAACCAGTCTCAGGTTTCATGTGGGCATTTCCACGCAGGGGTAGGCGTTCCGTCACAAGAACTCCTTTGAAAAGTGATTCAGTGAAATCTACAAGATTTCACTGAGTCACTTCACCAACACTAATGTGTCAAAACATTGCATCTGTTGAAGCAGGTGTAAAGGTTGACATAGCACGTTACAGATAGAGGAAGTTGGAAAAGTGCTGGAGTTGCGTCCTGCATGCAGCAGAATTTCAATACTGTGCAAACTTTCAGCCCTAGATGTGATGTACATCATGAGTGGTGCAAGGATTAATTTGTGTATCGCATCTTTCCTTGTGCATCTTTACTATTTTGCAGAGATGTATTGGGTAACATAAATCTGTCCCTCTGTTCCATTCCCTTTCTATGCTTTCCTAAGTCCCTTCATTCTCTTATTCAATTTTTTAATCACTAATTTACCAATTCTCACTTTAACTTACCTCCCTTTTATCATCCTCAAATCCCCTTCCTTCATCATCTTTCCATTTCCTTTACCTTCACTCCCCTAACCCTACTCTATGTATCTCTCTTTGTCCCTTACTGTCCGTCCATATATTCATCCTCACTCCCCTTCTGTGAGTCCTGCACCTTTACTTTCTTTTCCATACTGTTCTTCCCATAATTTTTAATTTCCTTTAACTCACTACCCTACCTTTAAACATCTTGGGGCAAATTTACAAGCCCTTTACGCATCTTTTGCGCCGCTGTTGCATCACTTTTGTGACACAGCGACGGTGCAAAAGATGCACCATGGTTCATGTTATTTACAACGTGACGCATCTGGGAGATGCGTCATGTTGTAAAGCCCTGTGCCTTAAGGAAGCGTTATGGTGCAGGGGGGGCGTTCCTGCGCAGGAACGCCTGCTAAAAGTGGCTAAGTGAAATCTACAAGATTTGACTCAATCACTTTTAGGCCATGTCAAAACCTTGCGCCTGCTTGAAGCAGGCGTAAGGCTTGAAGCAGCATTGAAGCAGAATTAGTTGAATGACCCCCCAAGGAGCATTGCTGGAGTTGCATCGCGCATATGACGCAACTCCAGCAATGTGACACCGTTACGACACAGATGCGTCACGCATATGTGCCGTTTTTGCCCCATGGTGCGCCACATTGTAAATATGGCACATCAGTGGTGGCACACAGGTGGTTTTGCTTGTCATAGGTTATGTGGCGCATCCCTGCTAATTTGCAGAGATGTACCATGTAACGTACATCTGTTCTGTAGTTTCAGTCACTCTTTTACTTCACTATGTTCAGTCACTATACTTCCTTTACCTCACTCATTTGCTCAGTCCCTTACTCCGTTTTTGTCATTCATTTCATTTAGTCATTTATACACTACACATTCATACAAAAGAAAGATGACACAGTGCGTAACAGATAGAGCTCTTTTTGGAAAAATAAGTTAGTTCTGAAAAGAACTTTTCTTTTGTTTTGTTGTTTTATATATTTTTTTTCTTTTTTGAAAGTTTTATATTTTTTTTTTATTTTTCTAACAGGAACAGAAATCTTCAACTGAAACACTGTTCAACAGGAACAAAAGAAATCCAAAGTTTGAAAAAATGTATCTTCTCTGGGAGCATTGATGTTCATTAATTCTGCGCTCAACCAGAGTAAGGCTCTGTTCCCCGTACACAACAATTTCAAAACATTTGTTACATCTCATGTGGACTCTGGATAAGAATGGTCTTAGGTCCATCTGTGCAGTTGATGGAGATGCAGGTCGTCCTCCAGATGATGTGCTGGCCACAGCTAGTGGTATTTGGGTGGCCAGAGCTCTTGTTGATGCCTGTGCAAATTGCACAGGGTGCACTTGTCTGACATACCTTATCATAGTATGAATTGAAAATGAGTACTTTTGTGATGGATTTCCTCTGGATAAAACAGTGGAACATATAGTACAAGTGACTTTGGGGGCATTCACTTTTTTAAGTCCTTCAGGAAACGTAAAAAATTTCCATCTAAAAGATTCCTTGCCTTTTCTTTGTGGAAGCTGATAATCTACCCCAGATTCAGAAGAAGAATCCTGTCTTGCAGCCATTTC
Source organism: Lissotriton helveticus (assembly GCF_964261635.1). NCBI lineage: Eukaryota > Metazoa > Chordata > Amphibia > Caudata > Salamandridae > Lissotriton > Lissotriton helveticus. The sequence goes on from NC_136059.1 coordinate 1,063,762,951, forward strand.
AGAAAATTCTCTGGAAACTTCAAAAAGGCTCCTTCTCCCATGAGAGTAAGACAGATAGTGAGGGAAGTGGGTGGGGTTCCTGAAAATTCTAGAGCTGAAACTACTATGAACCAATGAAAAGTGTTGTTTTCGTGTCACATGACTTAACGTGCGCGCTCGGGTGCGCGCACCCGGTCGCGCACGTCACTTTAAAATGGTGTTTTGCTCGATTTTCATAAAAGTTTCAAAACGTAAAAAGGAGACAAGGTAGAGACACCCTGACCTCCTAGACCTTCTCAAGGGGTCCCAGAAGAATCTCGACGGGTCAAAAAAACGTTTTTGTTTGTTGAAAAAAAGCGGGGTGCGCGCACCCGGTCGCGCACCCCATCTCAAAATGGCGTTCAACTCGATTTACATAAAAGTTTCAAAACGTGAGAAGGAGGCTTGGTAAACACTCCCTGACCCTCTGGGTATTCTCAGGGGGTCCATTAAGGACCCCCAAGGCCCAAAAAATCCTTTATTTTATTATTATAAAGTTGCGGGGTGCGCGCACCCGGTCGCGCACGTCGGGTTAAAATGGCGTTTTACCCGATTTACATAAAAGTTTCAAAACGTGAAAAGGAGGAAACATAGACAGTCCCTGACCCCCTAGAGTTTCTCAGGGGGTCCCTAAACAACTCCGACGGGCAAAAAAAACTTTTTTTTTTTTAAATTGCGGGGTGCGCGCACCCAGTCGCACACCTCACAATTCAATTAAAAAAAAAAGTCAAGTCATGTGACTCAAAAACAACATTTTTCATTGGTTAATATTAGTTACAGATCTAGAATCTTCAAAACCCCACCCATTTCCCTCACTATTTGCTTCATTCTCCTGGAAGAAGGACCCTTTTTGGAGCTGGAGGCAGAAGAAAGAACAGTATGGCAGAAAGACAAGAAACATCATCTTCTTCTTCTGACTCCCACATGGAATATCGTCAGCCAGCTAAGAAAGGGAAATCTTCTTTTATTTGGAAGTTTTTTACTTTTCCTGAGCATCAAAAAAAGGTAAATGCTCCTAAAGTAACGTGTACCCTTTGTGGTACTGTTCTTTCAAGGGGAAACCCTCTTAAAAAAATACTCTTTTTCTATCCATACCATGTTAAGACATGTAAAAAATTTGCTCCCTGTGCAATATGCCCAAGCAGCCACAAGAGCTCTGGCCCAGCAGATTCCACCAGCTGTGGCCAGCACATCTACAGCTCCACCTCCATCGCCAGCAACAGCAGAAATGGACGTTAGGCCATATTTGGCACATGTGCATATGCGGTGCAACAAATGTTTTGATAATATTGTTTATGGAGAACAGAGCCTGAATCTAATTGAACGCAGTATTCAGAGTCATAAATGCTCTGAAAGGAGATCATTTTTTTTCTATTTTTCATTTATTTTGTTCCGGTTGAAAAGTTTCCTTGTTGCATTTCCTGAATTTTTTTTTAAAAAAAACAAAAAAACTCAAAATTTAAAAAAAAGGAAAAAAAATATAAAACAACAAAAGAAAAAAAACTGTTATTTTCAGAACTCATTCAATTCTCTAAAAAGAGTTATATTCTTAAACACTGTCGTTCATTTTTTTGAAGTAAAGTGTAGTGCATAAATGAGTGATTGAAATGACTGAGGGAAGGAAGGGACTAGGTGAAAGAGTGAGAAAAGGGGAGTATGGTGAGTGACAAAAGAGGAGTTGAAGAGTACCTGAAAGAAGTCGACTAAGGGTAGGAGAGTGAGTTAAAGAGACTGAAAAACTAAAGGAAGGGCAATAAAGAAAGGAGAAAAAGAACTACTTTCAGTGTTTTGATGTTGTATTTAAATTCATAATAAAAAAAACAGAATTTTACACATATTTTATTTAGGAGTTAGCATTTAAAAAACTTTGCAAATTCACAAAAAAAACCATAGGTTTTACACACGTTATAGTTAGGAATTAGCATTTAAAAAACCTAGCAAATTCATTGAAAAAGCATAGGTTTTATAACAGTTATAGTTAGCTGGACAATTTACTCATACAAAACCATTGAAATTCCCACGTTATAGTTAGTTGTACTCACTATAACTGGCGCGCCAGCAAAGCACTGCTAATGACCTCACATATTACATCACTCATGACATAGTAAGTGACATCACTCATTACATCACTCATGACATCTCAAATGACATCACTGATGACATCATCCTTGTGAAAAAGTGGCAGACTCTCTCTCAGTGTAATATAAGTTTTGATACACACATTGACAAATAGAATCAAATAATTACAAAACAATGTGGAAACTAATTCCACTTACAACAATCTATTCAGAACTTGCAATATCTACATACACATTCGCACATTCACCAACATATCTATATAGTTACTCATACACATACTCAATCATCATAAATAACTCATTCATCGATACATTTTGTTACAAAACGACACTCATCCTTGGAGTTACTCACACACATACTCACACAAGCAAATAAATTATAAAACAACCATACACTTGCTTATACAGCTATACATACACCAATGCTCTTACTTCTACAGAAACGTACACATACTTTTTTACTAAAACTATCTCTTATAGGAACAAAAAAGTATTTATACAGAAACTCTTACAATTTCTCACTCTCACACATGCTTACCTATATGCATGAATTCTTACTTATAGTAATTTAAAACATATGTAGTTACTTATAAAGAATTGATTCTGACAGTCATTCACTCACTAACACACCTATACACACACTCATCCAACCATACAGTCGTGAACACATGCTGTCTTCAAAACATAAGCAAACAGTAAGGCACTCATTCATTCATATATGCACAAAGTAATACCTCCCACCAAACTTAACAGACACTCATACTAATACTCAAAAAACGAACTAATAACCCATATAGACAATCATGTAGCTACTCACCAACCTAAGCATCCGTCTATAGATAAAGGGAGACAGTGATACAGATATTTACAACTTTAAACAATAAATGGTAATACATATATTTATTAACATACACTTAATAAATTAGTTATACAATCAATTAAAAAACCCCATCCATTTAAACTCTAATTTAATCGTTTGTTCTTCCATCGATTTTTAGGTACACATATATAAAATATATTTTTTTTTATAAGAAAGATACACATTCACTGGATGATGTCATCAGTGATGTCATTTGAGATGTCATCAGTGATGTCATGAGTGATGTCACTGACTATGTCATGAGTGATGTAATATGTGACGTCATTAGCAGTGCTTTGCTGGCGCGCCAGTTATAGTGAGTACACCTAACTATAACGTGGGAATTTCAATGGTTTTGTATGAGTAAAGTATGAGTAAATTGTCCAGCTAACTATAACTGTTATAAAACCTATGGTTTTTTCAATGAATATATATATATATATATATATATATATATATATATAAATATATATATATATATATATATATATATATATACATATATACATATATATATATCTGTGTTTGTAGATACATCAAGTAGGGTCTTCTTCGGGACAAAAGAAGGAAGTGCAACAGCCTATTGAAAGGAAAACAAAATATTAGTATGTTAGTATGGTGTGGAATAAAGAGTGTACAAGATGTGAACCGCCAAACTCCTGGGGTACTCACCCTTGGTGGTTGGGAATTCACAAGAATGAATCTATTAACTCCTCAGAGTCAGGAAGGAGTTTTTATTCAAGTATCATCTGCAAAATGATGAGATTGCCAGTTATTATCTGCATCCCTACATGTGTAAAGCTACTACTCAATGCAGTTGCTGCATCCATTACATGTACTTACCAATCCACCAGCTTTTCAAACTTTAGCTGTGTGCCTGTAATGAGAGGGAAAGACTAAGTGTAATCCTCTCTCTTTAATCAAACAAGTCCACACATGGACTCCCAAAGATGACCCCTCAATGTACGGTCTTAGAAACTCATCCCTCTGGATTTGCTTGTTGGCCTCCAGGGGGTAGTGGGTTCAAATTGTTAGTAGTATTCAGTCCTTAGAGATCATCATGTATTGATGCCAAAGTTCATCCATGCTTGCTTCCCAAACCTCCTTAAATACTGGAGGCAACATGGGCATAAAATTAATTGAAGAAGCTAAACGCTGAGAGGTGCAGAACTAAATGCTCCCGCCTACAGACATCCCAACAACAGTCATAGTCTCCTTACCTGTATTCTCGCTTGCGGCCAGTTTTCTCTGCTTAAATGGATTGCTGGGACATCACGTGACGATGTCACATGGACAAGTGAGTTCTGCTGTCCGTGAGTGCTAACTTGGCGGCCATCTTGACCTCTGGTGCCCCGTCAGGATACATGTGAGTATTGAAGCAGTGCAGTGCAGCAGATGTTAGTACCGCAGCCCCAAATGAACAAGATACATTTTCCTGATAGACTCATATCTAGCAGAGTGATAGTTTCACATGGTCAAAAAGAGGTCTGATGTCTGTGACTAAAAACATGGCGGCCATCTTAACCTCTATTCCATCATATGGAGTGTAAGGGCCCAACGATGTGTCAAATGACAACTAACACCACAAATGGAACAAAACACTTACTAGAGAGATGTGCAACACCCGCTCATGGTTGTGCGGGTTGAGAAGAACATTAGGGATTTTGCGCATGTAAATGAAAAACGTGGTGGCCATCTTGACATCTGTTCCCCCTTACTGAAAAAGAAGGTTGGACAGACACATGTCAGAGGGTCATACAAAAAGGTTTGACTGAGGCCTATGAATGATTTAACATGTACAGTCACAAGATTACAAAGTGGCGCATGAGCCAGGACCTGCAGCAGGGTTGTCTATGTCAAGAGCAAGTCCCTCAAACCATGACCCCTTGCTGATTTGAATGGTTGGAAGACCACGGTGCAGTCGATTACGCGCGACATGGTTATGCCATTTTATTAGTGGTGGCAGTTCACAAAGAAGGTCGCATAACCAAGGTGGAGTAAAAATAGGTCATGCATGGCAGGTTAAGGGCAGAAATCAGTTATGTATCGGATATATGTCAGAAGGCCAGTTTGCCTATTCAAATCCTCAACCTTGTTTGAAGACATGTATCCACTTGCCCTCCATGATGTTAAGTTTAGACTCTATGTCTCCTCCTCTCGGGTCTCGTGTCACTTTCTCAATGACCCACCACCTTAGGCTTTCCACTGTGAGTTTTTATTCATGGAAGTGTTCAACCAGAGGCGCCCTTGTGTCCCACATCTAATCCGGCTGCAATGCTGCAAGATGCGTTGCTTAAACCTTTTGCTTTGTTTGGCCTACATAGATCCTATTGCAAGGACACCTTATTGCGTATATTACCTCCTTAGTGTTGCAGTTGGTATGATGGGGTGCTGTGTATGTACAACCCAAGTGATCAAAGTGCCTATCTTCCGTGGGAATTTCACAGGCCAAACGATGCAAAAGGTTAAGCAACACACCTTGCAGCATTGCAGCCAGATTAGATGTGGGACAAAAGGGGTACCTCTGGTGGAACACTTCCATGAACAACAAGCATTTGCAATCCAATAGGTCTCGCATTATAAAAGTTTGAGCTATTGGCATTACTAATAATAATGCAACACTAGCAGCTCAAAAATTCAGTAAGGTGAGACCTATTGCATTGCAATTGTTTTTATATATATATATATATATATATAGCACAAACTACACACACACAACCACACTAAGCATTGGCATAGCCTATAGTTCTCGCTTTTGGGACCTTCTAAGTATTTATTTATGCAGCATAATTTCCTTTGTGCAACCACATCAACTGTTGCGTGGCTAAACACTTATAAGGTCCCAAAGGCGAAACCTATTGGCTATGTCAATGCTTGGTGTTGTTGTGTGTGTGTGTGTGTGTTTGTGTGTGGTTGTGTGCGTGTGGCAATAGTTCTCGCTTTTGGGACATTCTAAGTATTTATTTATGCAGCATAATATCCTTTGTGCAATCACACCAACTGCTGCGTGGCTAAACACTTATAAGGTCCTAAAGGTGAAACCTATGGGCTATGCCAATGCTTGGTGTGGTTGTGCGTGTGGTTGTGTGTGTGGTTGTGTGTAGTTGTGTGTGTGTGTGGGTGGTTGTGTGTGTGGTTGTGTGTGTGGGCGTGGTTGTGTGTGTGTGGTTGTGGGTGAGGGTGCAGTTTTCAGTGTGGGTGTGTGTGTGTGTGTGTGTGTGTGTGTGTGTGTGGTTTAGCCAATAGGTCTCGCTTTTGGGATCTTATAAGTGTTTAGTTATGCACCACAATATCCTTGATGCAACAACATCTACTGTTGCGTGGCTAAACACTTATAAGGTCCCAAAGGCGAAACCTATTGGCCAGGCCAATGCTTGTTGAAGAAGCTACAGAATGGAAGGTGAATATCTCAGGAATGGACGGTGAATGCTTTAGGAATGGAAGGTGAATGCCTCAGGAATGCACAGTGAATGCGTCAGGAATGGTAGGTGAATGTTGAATACATCAGGAATAGAAGGCAAATGCCTCAGGAAATGAAGGTTAATATTTCTGGAATAGAAGGTGAATGCCTCAGAAATGGAACAGAAATGTCTCAAGAATGGAAGGTGAATGTATATATGGGGGTGGGGGGTAAAATGGCCACAGTATAAATCACGGTGATGTATGGGAGTGTTGCACTGCATGAAAACACTGCAGCGCATTACAGTACAGAAATGCAGGACAATATTGCATATGGACGTGCTGGAATAATTAACGTGCGGCACTGCATAAAAGCACAGCAGGCCCCGAAGCGCTGAAATAACCAAGATGAGGAGCTGTACAGTCTGCACTTCGGGTAGTGCGGACAATCTTAGAGAGTATGCTCCCCATCACTTCCGGCCCAGGCACATCATGGGCGCAGCCCTCCCTCATCAGAGCATAATGAGAGCAGCAAGACAAAATGCACTATAAATTATTCACTCAGAAGAGAGGGGGAGGGGGTGCAGTAAAAAAAGCAGGCTGTACTCGGGGCAACTAGGAAGAAAATGCTGGAGAGAGAAAGGTGACAAGGAGAATGAATGTGGCAAGTGATGAGGCTTGAGTGGTGAAGAGAGAGAGAGAGAGAGAGCGAGAGTGTGCTGAGGTGAACGGAAAAGTGCGCGGACTGTAATATGTGTGAGGGAAAAGAAACTAGGAGGTTTTAGCAAAACAGCTCTACCAACTTTGTTTCTGTTGATTCTTGAATTTAAATGTATATATAGCAATAAGGAACTGTGTAGCATTGATTAATCCATCACAATATCTTGTCTTTCAGCAGGATGAATGTTTGGTATCTCAGCATGTAGGTAGGACTTTATTGACAAAGTGTGGACAATATGCAGTAGGTTGCTGTGCTTCTTAGAGGCTCACCTTCTGAGATAGGCACAGGGAGAAGGTTGAAATAGTTTTAAAGTGTATGTGTGTGGACACAAGTAATGGCTAGATTAAATTACGAGACCTGCATTATGAAAAACCTTTTATTGGCTGCATTGTTGTGAAACGCAAGTTTGAGATGTAAAGCATTTAGATGACAGTAAAACACTCAGTGTCAGTGACTAAGGCAGAGAAACATTCCCTGGGATATGCATTGCGGTTCGTGGTAGCTGTGCAAAACTCCACTTAAGCAGTCCGTATGCAGTACTTAATCTGATACAGATATCTGGGTGTCAGTGGTTGCGCTTATACGGCTTTTGTTTCTCCTCTCCCCTCCAAAAACATTGTTTACAAAAAACTAAACTATTCGGTGATCTTTAAAAGGCAGTGTTCTATCAACAAAGGGGTTGGCAGCAGCCGCTTGACCTCGCATGTGTTTATTGGAACGAGGGCTTCGGACTTTGAACTTTAACCTTTGTGTTTATCCTCGACTTGTCCTGAGAGGCCAAAAGCAGTTCGTAAAAAATTAACAGTGCTGAAAGATGAAAATGAAAAATCCCGTCACGGCCTCATCATCGGTACTTTTCTTAATACTTCTACATGAAGCCGTACAAACAGGTAAATCGGTGTGTTATTTATATGAATTCTGAAGAATTTAAAAGAAATAGTCAATATATGTTTTTACAGAGAGAGAGAGAGATGAAAACGAAATGTGCGAAACATTGAAAGGTAGAGATGGGGGTGAGAATAAGAGGGAGAAAGAACAAGCATTGGCCGCGCGGCCGGGCAATGAAATCATTTTTTTTTTAAAGTGAAAGCATATGCAGCGTCGCGCGCGCCAAAAGTAAAAGTAAATGCAGTGTTGTGCGCGCTGCGCCAAAAGTGAAAGCAGATGCTTGTAAGCGCGCGCCCGCGCGCGTAAAACAGCAAGCTCATCGCCACACTGGAAGCATTTTCGGAAGCCCTAGTAGAGTGTCTTGCCAGAACAGTGCATGCGCGCTGACTTAGCGAGACCTAAAAACACTCAGTGGAAAGCCTAAGGTGGTGGGTTATTGAGAAAGTGACACAAGATCTGAGAGGAGGAGACATTGGGGCATATTCTCAAGGATCTATCACCGAGTTATCGCCACTTTATCACAGCCACAGTCGCGATAAATGTATCTCCCCATTCACAAGCCGGTAACACTAGTTTTCCGGTGAAAGCATCCTCAAAGAACACCGCCACAGATGACCCGCAACTATCGCTAATGAGATGCAGAGTAGACGTTCCTGGCAAAAACCCACGACAATACCACACCTCAACATTCTCAACGACCAGCCAGATCTGCAATAAAATGGCAAAACAGGCGATAAGGCACGTTAGCAGCAGGAAACTAACACCTGCTCTGACCTGCTGTAAAGTCGGACGAGAACAGGCACCAGACAAGGGAGCACAGCCCAGAGCCACACATGAAGAACAACAGATACCAAGGAGCAACTGAAGATGCAGCCCGGAGCCCCAATAGGGCAACAACACCCACCGCCACCAACCATTCCACACCATACTAGTAGGAATTTAGTTTTCCTTTGAATAGGCTGTAACACTTCCTTCTTTTGCCCTGGAGAAGCCTTACTTGATGTATCTAAAAACACATATATATACAGGGTCAAAACGTTGACGTACAACCATCTCATGTCCTGGCTCACTACAGCAATTATTTTAAAATATAGGACTAGCTAAAGTGAAAGACATGAGAAGGACGGAGAATTTATGTTATTGTCTTGTTTATTGTTAGAATTTGAAAGGTCCCCCATTTGCAATATATGTCACCACAGTCACCCGTGTATTTATTATTGTGTTTTCTTTGTCAGACAGCCCCCATTGGTATTATCTTTTTGTTTAAAATTGTTTATATAATTAGGGAGAAAAATAGAGAAACAAAACAAATAATTTAAAATATACATATGCATTGGGAGATTGGGGCAAATGCCCTTAGTCCATTAGCTTGTAGGCATTGTGGATCAATGCACAGGACAGCCCTTTGGTGTTTGAATGACTTCATTCTCCTGCTCATTGTTTGCTTTGCATTCAGTTGAGAGTGGCTAAGACAGACAATGGAGTTCCAGTCAGTATCTATCACAACTTGCTAGGCTTCCACAGGTTTCAGCTCCTGTTCTTACACACCCTCCTTGTTACCACCAAGTCAGCCCCAGCTTGTGCTCTGCTCTATCTGCACATGTCAGCTCCAGTAGTTATGCTTGCTGGGCCGCTCACTTCTTTTCAAAGCAGAGCGTCCAGCAGCTCCTTTAATAAATTTCCCTGGTCTCTTGTTTTTTTTATGTTGACTGCCTTTGAGTTCCTCTGATATGCTTTCCAGTCTGCTTATTTAGTAGGCTGCCACACTACATGGTAAGCCTTATCAAAATGCTAGAAAGTGCCAATGCATAGCCTTTTTGAGGTCTTGACAATGTAGTGTCTTATTCCTACTGCCACCACCATTGCCACCACTTAATTTACCACACCTGTAATCATTAACACTACCAACACCATTAAAATACTATCATCACCATTAACACTAGCATCATCATTACCAGCAAAATTTTCTCCACCACCACAGTTACAACCACTTCACCCCAGTAACCCACCACCATTACCACCAGAACTACAACAATCACTACCACTAACACCACCATTATCACTATTAATGACCATAAACACTTCGCCAACATCACTCTCATTATCTCCACTGCTACCCCCTTCCTAGCCCACTATCACCACCACAACATTCTTGTGTGTTTGCATAGTTAAGAGCTGTGTGTTTGACAGTGTTGTGCGTGTTTGTGTTACTGAAACTGTGATGTGGGACATGCGTCAGAAATATTGCATGTGTGCTGTTCAGAACAAAAAAAAAGGAACAGGCCTAAAGATTTGCCAATCCACCAATCATTATATATCATTATAACATTGCATACCAATAAGTGCATTTCAACACCCTAAAATACAAATCAATTTAAATATATAGTTTATATTTACCGGGAGGATAATTACAAAAGTGCTCTATTATTATATACTATTAGCTTTAATAGTACAGTAAATTATTGTAAACATTTCCTAATTTGAAGAGCACTTTGAATACAATTTATTACAGCGATACATATAACACCAGAGGCAGGTTTTTGCAATATGAGAACTGCCGATCTACATTTCCTCATATTTGCAGAACCCAAAATTGCCAGTAACAAGCGCTTTCTAGACACCACATACAAGGTACAAAACAATACATAGTGCAGTGTGCTTTGCGAGTACTGCAAGTCACAGGGACAGCATTGAATGTTCATGAGGGAGAAACCACAGTAGGGAGATTACACTAAATACAACCATTATCGACCAAAAATGAGTTAAATAAAACTATGCGGGGTTACTTACAAATGAAAGGTAAGGTTCCATCATAGCGGGAATCGAGATTAAAATGTGAGCTCTTTCAGTGGTCCTATTCAATTCTTGCAGAGATCTGGCATTTTCCACATTCGATAAACTACTGGGGGTAGACTACCCCCCACTAACCTGACCCACATGTCGTGACAGACAGGCACTTGGTCCTATATATTGAGAGCATTCCCCTGCTTAGTCTCTGTCCTAATTTAGGTGCAAACCTGAAACCAGACTCTGTGGCCCCAGAGATAATTTAATGCCAGATTCTATATAGAGCCTTCCAGTTAAATGTTCTATCTATAGGTATCCCTAAATAGGTAAACATTTTTAAACACCCATGTCGAGTTACAGCGATGCTATGATAACGAGTGGAGGGCCTGATTAGGGGTCTGGCAGATGGGTTACTACATCACAAACATGATGGATATCCCATCCACCATATTACGAGTTTCATTATATCCAATGGAAGATAATGGAACTCATAATACGCAGACAGGATATTCATTACGTCTGTGATGGAGTAACCCGTCCGCCAAACTCATAATCAGGCCCTGAGTGGAATGTGGCCTGCAGATCTTAGTAAATGATTTCGGCAGACTTGTTTCTAATTCAAGATCCTTCATAACAACAGTAAAATAGTCCAGTAGACTCTGAATGTTGTTAGCAGTCCTGGCCAGCAGGACTGCATTGTCCGCATAGAACAACGCCGGTACTGGGCAACTACCCAACTGCAGCTTATCCTTTACATTCATAATAAAAAAAACTCTCCAATCCAGTTATATATAACGTAAATAAAAATAGAGTAAATACAGAACCACATTGGTTGCCTCGGTTAATATAGGTCCAGTCTGTGCATTTCCCGTTGGATCCAAAACACACCATTGAGATACTTTTAACTGCAGTTGCCTCAAAAAGCAGACTTGAGGTTAGTCCACACCCAGTCTCAGCATTATGGACCACAGCTTTGAGTGAATGAAATTGTCAAAGACACAGTTCAGGTCCATAAATGCTAGGTGCAGGTATTCCTTCTTAGCCCTGGTGTATTTTGTTGTTAACAAATATAAATTCTGAGATTATTCCATCGTCCCAACACCATTCTGGAAACCATATTGGACCTCTGATACAACAAAGCTTTCCTCTGCCCAGGTCTCCAACCATGCCAACAGCACTCTCCCCACAATTCTAATAATTGAGTCCAGAAGCAATATAGGTCAATAACAGCTTGGGTCGCTCCTATCCTTTTTCTTGAATATTAGGGATATTGTTGATCTTGATCAAGAGCATGGTGGAATACTTTCAGTGGTAGTTCTTATTACAATTTTCGTAGGGGCCCACCATGTGGTGTTATTTTTGTATATGTCCATTGGAATGCCATTCGGGCCCAGGGCTTTGCTGATAGGACCGTTCTTAATAGCACTAGCGCCCTCCTCTACTTCAAAGGGGATCATCAAGTTAGTATTATTTGACATCAAAATATTCCTCTCATCAGTATCCAAAAGGGAGGTTGTAAAAGAAGCGGAAGAAATCTTGCAATACTGCTCCACCCCCTATCGGACAATATTAACGTCTCAATTTTTGAAGGGGGCGGTATCATCACAAAAATGCAGAATGTTAACAACCTTCCAATAAGCCTCGTTGTTGTCTTATTGGCAACCACCAAAGACATCCAAGCTTCTTTCCTGATCTTCTTTTTTTCCTTTTAGCAAGTGCATTTTTGTATTGTTTCCTATAAATTTGCACTTGCTTATATCTTCTGCATTTGGTGATATGGCTGCAGCGCCTTCTAAAATGATTTGTTCAGTACAAAAGTTGCTACATTTTCAAGCATCACATGGTTTCTGATGTATATTTCTTTTATGGGCTGTTTTTTACCTACCTTTGTTACCAGTCCCAAAATTTCCTTAACTTCTCATCTCTCCAGTTCAACTCCAAGAAATTCTGCTCCCAATATGAGCTATGCTGGCAACCAACAGGACAGGACCTAACATTCCTTCCTTGCACTCTTTCCCATTCTGCCTTCCCTCCCACCTTCTCTTCTCCATTCTGCTACAAAGTGGCTTTAAGGAAACATAAACTCCTTACCAGTAAATGAAATAAAAGACGCAACCTAGCATGCTTCCTCCTCTGCCTACCTTGCTCCACCCTTTTTAGGTCTCGGAAAGACAGTGCATGCAGTGTCTCAAAGAAACATTTTGCTTTTAATCTGTGGGCTTCAGCCCACCTATAGGCTTCCCATTTGCTCTTTCTATCATCTGTCTCATATTCTTTGTCACTATTTCTCCTTGTTAGGACCTCCTTGTTTCTTTCTTTTTCAGCACAGTACTTTGCTTTTACCAGCTCTGTCTCATCCCACCAGCTCTAATGACTTGTCCACAGATCCCCTCTCCCCTCCACTGCTTTTGCCTTCTTTGCTGCTTTCGGTTTTCCCCACCACCACCCTCTCATGTCTGCCTGGTACCTCCCAGTGCTTGTCACATCCACAAATCGCTCCCTCCCCCAACCCACTCACTGCTTTAAACCCCCATTATAATCGGTTTTGTTCTAGTGAGTGATGTTGTTCTGACTTTTAATGTCCTGTTACTGTATAGCTGATGTGCTGATTGGAGCACGGCTGCTATTACTTGGCACATGTGCAGTCTCTGTTTAGTTTCTGCATGTGCATGTTTACAACCATAAGTGGCTGTTCAGCAATGGTGTTTATAGCTGGAACATCAGACCTCAAATAAATCAGGAATGTGTTATCATGGGGCATGCAAGATCTTCTAAAGTACCCATGTCTTCTGCTGGAATTGCATCGCCATGTCTCTCCTGTTCGTGTCGCACTGTGTTGCTTCTTATTTCATAGGGTGGGACTCTTAGCTCATTAAATTTCTCCCTTTGGGATAATTTCTTTATTTTTCCGCATTCACAAGGGAAGTGTTTCCTTACTCCATTGTTGCTTAACTTGCATTCTCTTCAAATGAGCCAGGGTAAGTCTTGATGTCATCAAGGTCTTCCTGCCCCTCAATGTCCTCAATGTCCATGTCAAAAGTAGTCCTTTTAATGTGGTTGCCAATGCAATGTATTTCCTTATGCTCACTACTGTAAACCATTAAATATAATGGGGTTACCCTGTGCCCCTCTGAACCTGGGTATGCAGTTATGAGCTACAAACAGTCCTGTCGGGTGAATGAAATCTCCTCAAGGGGAATTGTAAATTAATGTTTTTCATTAAACAATAAATGCTAAAAGGACCTATAAAGGATATCTCAAGCATGTGTGAAAGTTCTCCTACTCAAAATGCACAAATCTTTAAAGAAAAATTATTTACAAAAACCACTGACACAACACAACCATTAACTTGTTTTAAATATATTATTTTTCATATATTAAAACATATATATCTAACTCTTTTCATATTTCTCTTTTCAACTGCTGTCCAAAGAACATAAAAACAATACACCACATTCACATATAAATAGTGAAAATCACAAATCTCCCGGCGATCACATACACAAATATGAGCCCTTGTGTTGGACTTGGTCCTTTTTGGCTAAGGTTCCTTAAACTTTTTGCCTTCCCCGAGAACTTTTTTTGAACATGGTATTGCCATCTTAGATGCTTTGGGCACTTTGCCACAGCTGATCAGTATCATAGTGCAAGTGCTCCCTGTGTAAAGTGTAATGGTAATTGCTTGTCCATAACTGGCATGTTTTTCTTCCAAGTAAAGTCCCTAGTAAAGTGCACTATGTGTGCCAGGGCTGGTAATACAAATGCTACAAGTGGACGTGCTGCTCTAATTGTGCCACCCACATAAGTAGCCCCAAAGAGAGAACTCAGGCCTGCAACTGCAGTGCCTGCGCGCAGTTTGTTAAACTGCCTTGTTGTCCTGACAAGTGCACCCATTTGGCAGGCCTTACCCATCCTTTTTATGCACATCAGACACCCCTATGGTAGTCCCAAGGTGCCCCCTGTATGTGAAAGGTAGGACGTGTACTAAGGTGTGTACCATGTCCTGACAGTGAAAAACTGCCAAATTCGTTTTTCACTGTTGCTAGGCCATCTTGCCCATGGGACAGAATGGGGGAGGCTGTGTAATGTGTTTCCATTCTATCTTCCCATAGGTTTAAGATGGAGAGGTGAGGTTTAGTGTGCCTCAACTCACAATTTAATAAGATCTTTTTGTGAAGGTGGTTTTTGAATTGTGTGTTTAGAAACCACACTTTTAGAAGTGGCCTTTTTTTTGTTCTAACAATTCTGTGTGTCTCTGCCTGGTTGTGGATTGACTGTCTGGATGTGAATGTGATAGGTTCTGAGAAATGTCTTGACCCAGGTGAGGAGTAGGTGAGACAGCCACGGTTGACCTGCATTTGGAGTGTAGGGGGAGGAGTAGCCCCTGGAGGTGAAGAGGCCTGGGCTGCTGCCATAAAACAATGGCTCCATCTCCTGCTGAGTGATTGAGGATCCAGACCCCCACTATCAAAGGAAGAAGGTGTCATTGGCAGGGAGACACTTAGAACTGGTTTGGACAGGGGTCAGTGCCCCCTGAACATGGACAGAGGTCAGTGCCCCCTGAACACAAAGACTTCAAAGACATTTAGGAGTATATCTATGAGAGCTGAAACCCCTGGACTTTAAACTGATCAAGACTGAAAAAGATTGAAACTACTTCGCAGTCAAGAGGGACCTCTGCCAAGGAAGAACAGCTGAAGAGAAGGACTGACCCTTGCTGTGTGTTCTGGAGCAGGCCTGCAGTTTGCTGATTTAACTAAGGAGAGTGTGAGGAGGAGGACCGGGGAAGGGCAGGGAGACTCACCCGAGAAACGCCGGGCGGTGAAGCATCGGCAGGGACTCCGTCACGGCAACGGGGAAACGGACTTCTGCAACCATACTCCTCTGCTGTTTCTCAACAGGGACGCGGTGAACAGCGTAACACGAAAGTACCTCCCACACAGACAGGAAAGAGTCGGGAGGAACCAATGAAAGGCGAAAAGAGCCCTGGCGCGAAAAACGGAAGGACCGAAGAAGAGAGAGAAGACGCGGGTCCTGATACACCGGACGTGAGACTGCCAGGAAACCAGGAGGACGAAGAGGAAAGATGGTGCGAAGACTGGTGGTGTCCGGAAGAGGCTGGGGAGCGGCCGCGACTCAGGAGAGTTGCGGCAGAGCCCGTGAGTAAACCGGGTTCAAGGGCACTAGAGGAAGAGGGAGGAAATATCGGGTAGGACTAGCAGGGAGGGACGTTATTAAATGTCTTTATGGTCCACCCTAATTGAAGTACACGATAGTTGATCGATAATTGCATGCTAATACTGTGACCTTTTGCTATGGCATGCTGATACTGTGACCTTTTGCTATGGCATGCGGATACTGTGACCTTTTGCTATGGCATGCTGATACTGTGACCTTTTACTTGCGATATTTGATATATTTGTTTGACCACATGCTGACATAGTGATCTTTCTTTTGATGCCACACCTTGTGATAGAAGGCCGATAATACGCAGATAGCCTGTTATTTTGGTTAGTTGGCCTGTTTCTTTGACCGCATGCTATTGTGAAAACCTGCTTCAAGTGCATTCATATCTTTTCTAGAGCACGGGTCATCCCGAGTCCTTTCTTTTTCCCCTTTTACATTTCCTACCAATCAACCTGGGTTCCGTGGTTCTTACCCCTATCCTTTCTGGCCTCTCCCGAACCGAGAGCACAATGGTGTGGTGAAGGAACAACATGACATTTGCGCAGAACCCATTACTTACGGTTCCTTTGTTTCTTTTGTTACCCTCCTATGAGCCTCCAGAAAGACCACCGTGGTGACAAAGAGAGCAAGACCACTTCCCTACCGGTATCCAACCCATCCAGCTCATCACCGGAATCATCTGAAGAAGAGGAACCTAAGGAACATTCAAGCTTACCAATCACTGATCCTTCTTTTTATAATAAACCACCTACTTTCAAACCACTTATTCAGCCTCCTCGCTTGTATATCAAACCCGCCCTCCCACAGAGAGGCTAAGGGACTTTGCTGTGTGCTGTGTACCCCTGCTTGAAAGAACTTTGCTGTGTGCTGTGTCCCGAAGTAACGTGTCTCCAAGGGCCCAATCTGGGTTGGCTCCCGCTTGTGGAAACTCAGGAACATAAAAGTTTCCAAGTGTGTCTCAGCGATGCTGTGTGCATGTGCTTTGTGCAGCCTGAGGCCTTCGTAAGAACTGCCCCGTGATCGTGTGCACCCGGAGTCCAAGTGAGTCTCAGCGACGTTGTGGGCGTGTGCTTCGTGCAGCCTAAGACCTTTGTGAGGATTGCCCTGTGATCGTGTGCACCCGGAGTCCAAGTGAGTCTCAGCGATACTGTGTGCGTATGCTTCATGCAGCCTGAGACCTTCATGAGGATTGCCCCGTGATCGTGTGCACCCGGAGCTTAAGGGAGTCTCAGCAACGCTGTGTGCCCTATTACAGCCTAAGACCTTGGTGAGACTTTGCCCCATGACTGTGTGTCCCGGAGCAGTCTTGTTCTCTGCTTCGATCGACAGCGTGACCAGAAGTGCTGCGATCATCATTGCCATCGACCCAAACCGGCACCCTCAGAGGAGCTGTGAGAATTCACCACCGCCGACTCGAGCGTGCCTTTGCCAAGGAGACACCTCAAACCATCACCGTCGGGGGTCCGAGTTCCACTGCCCAAAATCAACGAAGTCGCATCGGACGCCCAAGCCGCGAGGAGATGAGAGTGAGATCATACCCCCAGGTAACGTTCAGTGAGTGTGCGTGTGTCGCAGCCTGGGGCGCGGTGCGGGCTACCAGAGAAACACTCTCGGCATCACGAGCCTCAGCTCAAGTCCATATCGCAGCCCATACTTGCCGAAGAGTGGCAGTACCGGGGACGGAGTGTGGTGCTGCACTTTGTTTTCAATCATAACAGTGTTGGGGTCATATTTTGGCAGTAGCTGACCACGAGTCAGTAAGTGTGGCATAGAGACCGTCCAGAGCACCGAGATCGATGCCAGAGTACAATATTTTTGCATTATGAGCTGCCTGATTGTTGCATTATGAATTACATTATTTTTGCATTACGAACTGCCTGATTGTTGAATTACGAATTGCATTATTTTTGCATTACGAACTGCCTGATTGTTGCATTACGAATTGCATTTTGTTTGTATTACGAACGTCCTGATTGTTGCATTAAGAACTGCATTATTTTTACATTACGAAGTGTTTGATTGGATCTGCATTGGATCATCGAGAATTGCTTATTAATACTGCAAGAACCTACAAGGGCTTGCTGGCCTAATCACCGGCAAGGTGAAATATTACAAATACACATATGTTGGATATTTATCGTGTGGTCTTATCGTAGATCTGTTTTTTTAATTAAAACATATAATTGTTTTTTTTATGAAACTCGTGTGGAGTCCACTTGTGGTGTTATCACTGGGTTACTGAGACCGTGGTTGCAAATACTTTACACATTTGCCTTGAAGATAAGCCTGGCTGCTCGTGCCAAGCTACCGGGGGTGAGCAGGGGTTATCAAAGAGGGTGTCCCTCCTTTCCCTGACTAGAAGCAAGGGTCCCTATTTGGACTAAGGTACCTATCTCAGCCAACTAGAGACACTCAGTTCTAACACCTTGGAATCATAAATAATCAAAATATACCTAAAATGTTTTGTTCAGTCTATCCTTAAATCTTCTTTACATATTCTAAGGGAAGCTGACGTAGGACATAATGTAATGTTGTCAACGTTTTCACCCTGTGATTAAGTGTTATTCATTATACATCATGGCGGGTCTTCCTCAGGACTAAAACAGACCAAAGCGAAGCCTTAAATGTATTCAAAGAAAGACACAAATGGTGTGTCCAAACCAGTATCCAAAAGTTATGTAACATGATATTCCGGACCCCAGCCGAGGTTCACTCCATGTGGGGATGGGGTTATTATTTCCCTCCTTCAATGGAAGTCCTCTTGGCCAATCGTGGCTTCATTTAAAATAAACAGCCGTATCTCCTGTCTTGTCTGCTGTCTTCCTGCGTGTGAGGAGGGTAATAATCACCCCATTCCCACATCGAGGGAACCCCGACATTATTTTATGTCCTATGTCCGCTATCCTTGGAATATGTAAAGAAGATATAAGAATACACTGAACAAAATGTTTTTGGGACATTTTGATTATTTGTGGTTCCAAGGTCTCATGTTTGTGTATGTGAACACAAGGAGATTTGTGATTTTCACTATGTATATGTGAATGTGATGTATTATTCTTTATGTTCTCGGGACTGCCGTTGAAAAGAGAAATATGAAAATAGTTAGATATACATGTTTTGATATATGAAAAATAATATATTTAAAATAAGTTAATGGTCGTGTTATGCCAGTGGTTATTGTAAATAATTTTTCTTCAAAGATTTGTGCATTTTGAATTGAAGAAGTTTCATACCTGCTTGAGGGATCATTTACAGGCCCTTTTAGTATTTATTGCTTAATGAACAACATTATTTTACAATTCCCCTTGAGAAGATTTTGTTTACCCGACAGAACTGATTGTAGCTCGCTACAGTAAATCAGCCTAACACTGTTATTCTTTCTGGGTTTTTTAATGCAGTTTTATATTGCGTCAACAACACCAGATGGTAGTGGAGAGCTTTACATTAACACCAGTTACTTTTTTGTGCATTTTTATACAGCACCAACACCTCCCGAAGGTATTGGAGCGCTTTACATGAACATCAATTACTTTTCATGAGGACACTGTAAACTTAGAAAAATCACGTAATCTTCCCGTGGTAGCCCGCATTTGCTGTTGGTTGCCTGTTAACCTCCCGCACAACGCTGCTTGACCACGATGAACTCCTGTTGAACAGATCCCCTCTTCTCACAGATCCCCTCCTACCCCAACTCTGCTTTTCAATTTTTTTGTGCAGTTTTTTGTACCGCCAACACCATCCAAAGGTATTGGAGTGCTTTACAGAAGCACCAGATAGTTAACAAAAGGACACATTCATTTTTGTTGGTCCAGATCATTAAATGATTTGCCCAGAATCAAGGATGTTAAGCCGATGCCAAAACTCAAACCTGGTTTCCCGGCTCACACTTTCTTGTCGTTGTTTGCCCATCACCCCATCCCTTCCTACTTCCCTGCTTGACCTGTCTCCCCAGTACCTCCCTCGTCATTGTGGCATTTATTTTTTGTAAGATCGATGGTATTGGAGCACTCTTTCCATCTTCCGTCTTGCTATAGCCTACCTTGTACACATAGACACATACCACTAAATTGCATCCGTGTGCACATAAACAAATGTATTTCTTAAACAGTTGTTAAAACACAAACACCATTTTGTTTTTTGTTTTTTTGCATAATCTGATGGTATTAGAGCGCTCTCTCCATCCTCGCCTTGCCATAGCACGAACACGAGCAAATGGTATTGGAGCGCTTTAAGTGCTCACCAGTTACATTCCACAGAAAAACATTCATTTTTGTTGCCAATCGCTCGGGCGTTGCCGAGACCTATTGGCTTGGCCAATGCTTGTTTTTTTCCTGTTCCTTTCTCCTCTCTTATGTCAGCTCCTTTCATCTTATAGTGTTCCTCAACACAGCAACATCGCCTAAGCACGTCAAAAAGCACAAAAGAGGCAATAATCACACAAAAAATCTCATAATATCACAGTGCCCATTCCAAGTCTCTCAGTAAAGTGTCACAAGAAAGACACAAAGATGGTGAGCTCATAATTAGTGATTTAGAGATAGGATTCAAATTGCGACGGGATCAGAGAGGCAGGTGTTATGTTGTGCGGGACTGCACAACATGTGTGTCAGGGACTGTTGGGGGCACTGGGGGCCTACACTTGTAGCACAATAAAGTAACACAGAGGCCACACTTAGGGGCCGATTAGGATGGCGGACGGACTTGCGTCCGTCCGCCATCCCAGAGGTGGAGGGACCGTTCGCATGGACTGCGGAGGTCCCTCCGTGCAAATCAGGATGTGACCGCCACCCCGGCGGTCACATCCTGGATATTTAACATTGCGGCGGGTGCTGCTTCAAGCAGCACCCGCCGCAATGTTAAAAGTGCATGTGTAACATTTACATGCACAAAGCGGCAGGCACCGCGCGGTGCCTGCCGCTTTGTGCATGTAAATGCTGGGGGGTACCATAGGTACCCCCCATGTGCACCCCCCACCCGCCTACGCCCTGGGGGCCCACAACGGGGCCCCAAAAGCAAAAGTACACATACTTTTCCACGGCGGAAAAACCGCCGCGGAAAAGCATGTTTACTAATGCTTCCTAATTTGGCTGACGGTGTCTGATAGACACTGCCAGCCAAAGGAGAGCTTTTCCGCCGCGGTTGTATTCCGACCGCGGCGGAAAAGCAGCGGACAGAATCCAAGACCCACCAGCCATCGTAATGCGGCGGTGGGTCTTTGGTGACTCCGCAGAGGATTTTCCGCCTCCTCCGGGCCGACGGTGGCTTCCGCCGGCCCGGAGGAGGCGGAAAATCCTCTATCATAATCGGCCCCTAAGTTTGCTCCTCTCGTTACGTGCGTGCGTAGACTCTTTTTATTATAACACGGTCACGTGACTAAGACATCCCCAGCCGATTAACCCCATCGGCAGGCACTAGGCAAAATGCCGATCTACCCCTGCCTCAGCAATGTGGCCGCATGTTCCTATTGTGAAGCCTCTGACACCTTCGGGTAAAGTCCGCGCTATATAAAAACGCATAAAATAAATAAATAAATAAAATGTCTTGCTCATAGTGTGTCCTAGAACCAGCCCTACAGAGAGACCAATATCAGAGGTTAGGGGGGAAGGGCTTCAATGGAGACGTCAGTGCGTGTTATGGCATACTGACCGGACGACGTCACAGAGAGACCTACTTCATGCTTCAGAACATTGACAACACACAGGCAAGTGTGATATCATGCAGGAGAAATATATATGTACTATACTTATGTGTCTGTGTCTCTCTTAACATCATATCCTAGCGAACACATTGCGAGGTACTGAAAGTGCCGACGGAAACTATCTGCTCAGGCTGCGTTTTTTGTTGTTGTTCAGAACAATAAAGTGCGTGTCACAGAGAATGATAAAGTGAATAGCGGGAGTGCATAAAAGGATCGGCAATGCGCTTTTAATGATCCACCTCTGTGCATCTGTTGCTCTGTGCTGCGTGGACACAGAGCTCAGCGCCAAAGGCAATCATTATTCCAGACTCATCTCCGCCTCTCACGGGTGAAAGGCTGAGTCAACCTTGGTGGGATTTGTGCGGATCAAGCACGGTGTTGACAAAAGCTCGCTGGGCCATTCTAATGCTGATTAACCACACGGACGGGACGAGGGTGGGGCATGGGCGGGTTCGGAGACCTTTCATTTTCAGCGGCGGGGCCCTGCACGAGGCTTAACAAAGCTGTCAAATGTGCTCAAATCAGACAAAAGGCGCCACCGTGCCACTGGCTCCATCCAGGACAGTGGTACCCCCGGGTGCCACAAACAGCCTGCGAGTTCTGGAATCAGACTGAAAACTGGAATTTTCACAGCACCTTCACGATAAATAAATACAAACAGCCTATGTATAATCATGTGCAACATGCGTGTGTATGTTTGGCCATGAAAATATTATTACAGGTATGCAAATATGGGTGTAGTAGATATATAGGAATACATTCATTGAACAAAAATATTGCTAAGTCTAATGCATAAATGTGAGGCTACTATATACAATACCAGCTTCTTAACTCTAACCTTGCGCTCATGAGTAGATTGCTACTCACCACAAAGCACTTCAACGCCTTGTTTGGGGTAGGAAGCGATATATACAATTACAATTGTGGCAGTTTTGGAAGCAAAAGGAGGTTTGCATATTTTGTCGCTTTGCAAGCGTCCTCAAAACTAGCATTCCAGACGTTGCCAGAGACACTGCCTATTGCTGTAAAGGGGTATTAGTGAAATAAAATATTTTAGCATAAGGTTCATATACAGTAACATCAACCTTCAAACTAACCCAGTTGCCGCTGCAACTCAACTTCCCATGACAGCTGATGAAGAAAACCTGCCGCCGTGGCCTGCCATCATCGAGAAGTTGCTGCTACCATGAGGATCATCCACTCAGGGGCTCAATCTGACCCTTGTCCCACCATGCCTTCACTAAAGGTCTCCTATCAGCAAAGCACTCATGGAAGAAACCATCTGCTGACCCAGCCACATTTTACAACAGCAGACCTATCACCTTTCTATTAAACCGGCAAAGCTCTTAGAGAAATGAATCAATTAACACCTCAGCAACGACCACCTTCTTGATGCCATGCAGTCTGGATTCAAGCCCAACCACAGAACAGAAATAATATTCTTTGCCACCACATTCAGCAACCGTATGATCCGTGACAGAGGAGACACAACAGCTCTCATTCTCCTGGACCTCTTTGCAGCATTTGACACCGTACAACACCCCATCTTCATCAGGCCCCTGCATGAGATTGGCATCCACGGACCCTCTCTCAGCTCGATCGGCACCTTCTTAACAGATAGAACACAAGCTGTCAGCCTGGCACCTTACACCTTACTCCTCCGGAGCCCGCAAACTCATTTGCAGAGTGTCTTATGGTTCATTGCTCAGCCCCATCCCTCTTCATTGCATACGGAGCCAAACTATGGAACTCTTTACCCCCAACATAAGATCCACCGACAACCACCTTATATTCAGAAAACTACTCAAGATTTGGCTCTTACCCACATAAGCACCATGCGCAAACAGAAATTTACAGCATATCCCTCTGTATATAAGCATTTGTTTTCACTATAGATATGTGCCTATCTTTGTGCATTACTTTGTATACACATGTAAAATAATTATGTTGTTGAGAGAAAAAATAATAATAAATAAATAAAAATCATCTTTGGTCTACATGTACATACTTCCATTGTGCATCTATGTACATTCCATGTACTTGGATCTGTGTGTCTGCACTACCCTATCCCTCATCCTATACATCTATCAATATATCCTCTACATCCACTCTCTCATTTATCCCAAACCCCATACCACTACTATTATCCCCAAAATAATCCTTTCTGGACTCTCTCCTACTCTAGCCCCTCCTTGCATCATCTGACACATCTTTTTACTATACCGATCCCCTAAAACAAACCTTTCTAAACTCTTCCCTCTGACTCCTCCCCTCCAAAACTCCTTTTTACTCATCCAAAAGCCTCCTCCTACTGCTAAGACCTAAAAAAAATTTTTTTTAATCCTTCACTTTTATCCCTCCACTATCATTTTCAATCAAAATTAACAGACTAACATGTTTACTTCTCAAATTCCATATTCAACTATACTAATTCACCACTAATCCTTTATTGGGTTCCAGAGTAGCGTGCTACTCGCCAATAAAGCGTCTTAACACCCCATCAGGGTTAAAAGCGATATAAATGCAAACCTTTTCCCTTTTCTACCCCTCCCCAACTCTTCTCAATCCAAGTAACTGACTAACATATCCACCACTAAAATTACTTTCATGTTTCACCATACTAATTCAACACTAATCCTGATGGGTTCCAGCATAGCTTGCTACTTGCACTTCAAAACGCCATCAGGGGTAGCAAGCGCTAAATAAATACAAACCTCTTTCCCTCTTCTATACCGCCACCTACCCTTCTCTACCCAAATAACTGAATAACATATCCACTACTCAAACTACTTCATATTTCACTATACTAATTTTCAACACTAATCCTTTATGGGTTCCGGAGTGGCGTGCTACTCGCCAGAAAAGCGCTTCAACACTCATCAGGGGTAACAAGTGCTTTATAAATACAAACCTTTCTTCCCCTTTTATCCCTCCGCTATCCTTCTCACTCCAAATAACTGACTAATATCCACCACTGAAATTACTTCATATTTCATCGTATTAATTCACCACTAATCATTTATGGGCTTCCTGAATAGCGTGCGTCAACACCCCATCAGGGGTAACAAGTGCTATATAAATACAAACCTTTTTTCCTCCTCTATCCTTCTGCTATCATTCCAAATCCAAATAACTGACTAACCTATCCACCCCTTAAAATGTACTTGCATGTTTCACTATACTAATTCAACACTAATCCTCTATTGGTCCAGGAGTAGCGTGCTACTCGCCGACAAAGCGCTTCAACACCTTGTATGGGGTAGTAAGCGCTATATAAATGCAATTACAATACAATACATGATACCTCTGGCCAATGTCATTTGTGCACATGACATTGTCCTCTCCTTTGCAGATGACACTCAACTCATACTCTACTTCTTGGACAAGACCCCCAGCACAAGAAACAAGTTCACCACCTGCATGACCTAAGTCACCAACTGTATGAAAGCCAACTGTTCCAAGCTCAACACCGACAAGACAGGAGTAATGATCTTTGGCAACAACACCTCACCATGGGACTCCAACTAGTGGCAGGCCAAACTCGGACCCACACCTATTTCCAGAACCCATGTTCGGACCCTCTAAATATTCGACAGCAAACAGGACATCACTGCACAAGTCACCTCCATCACTGTATCCTGCTTCCAATCCCCTCATCATGCTCAGGAAAATCTTCAAATGGCTCCCAAGCAACACGACAAAAACTGTCACTCACGTCCAAGTCACCAGCAAGTTGGACTAAAGGAACACCTGTATGTAAGGGTCACCAAGCAACACACTATAAATCTACAAACCATTCAGAACTCAGTAGCCAGACTCATCCTCTACCTCCCACACATAGCTCACATCACACCACACCTCAGGGAACTACACTGGCTCCCAATGCCAAAACATGCTAAATTCAAATTCCACACACACATATCCATTCCACCACACAACTCCGCCCCCACATACTTGAAAAGCCACATTCTCCTTCCACCAATCACCCAGATTCCTCCTCTCTGCAGGACTCCTACTCACACACCTCCAACGCATACACAGAACCAGATCAGGAGGATGAGCACTCTCTTACATCCCTCCTAAAGCATGGAACGACCTCCCACTCCACATCAGAGCTGCCTCTTCTCTTCTTGAATTCCGCAAAAATCCGAGGACCTGGCTTTTCAATTAACCAACCTACCGTAGGCAGGGCAAGACACACACACCTGCTCAGCATCAGGCTATCCTTGCGGGTGATAGTGCGCTTTACAAATACACATAACGTTTATTTGTAAAGTGCATGTTCAACCCATGTGGCAATCTGGCACTAAATATCAGGTTTTTATTGTTGTATAGTATTAAAAGCGCCCAACTGTGACTGATAGATGAGCCGTGAGCATCATTATTTTGCAAGGTTACTGTAAGTTAAATAAAGTTTCCTTATGAATAAGAATCACTGGCGCAACATAAAAAGATGGCCTCCCCTGCAGAATGTCACTCCTAACAGAGCTGTTAAGCTATCTCTCGCTGCTATCCACAAGTGCCAAATATGGACTTCATGATGTGATTAAATAAACCCCACCCATGCCATCTTAATGTCGCCCCACCCCATATGACTGAGTATTTTGGGAGAATTTAAGGAAGCCAGTCAGTCAGCGTCAAGTACTTCACTTAGACCTGCTGTAGCAAACAACAACTATTAACAACAAACAAAGGTGCTCTTGCAAGTGCTGGAAAGACCAAGTCACTGCTTAATTTTAGCAGGTGCTTTCTGGTGCTCCGCACTGGCACCTTATTGTCAGCACTGGGGCTATGACAGTCTGCCACATGGTGGCGCTGTTCTACTAATTTCAGTATGAACACACAAACATCGGTTTATTTGTTCAATTTACATTAATAATGACTGATACCTGCCTCCAACGCCATTCTTCCGGCTTTGGGGGCCTGGAATAGGTTGACTTGTCACACTTGTAGGAGTGTGAAGGTTAGTAGCTGTGTATGAACTGTCATTGGCAGTGCTGGCATGGGTTAAGTGCGGTTCAAGCTACAGTGGCCTCCCGACGAGAGCCCCGGCACTTGTCCTTTTACAAATTAAGCACTGAATCCATGTGCAACCAACTCATCAGCCTAAACCTGCCATCCGAAGAGCCATATGCAAAGAGCTGCCACCACCCCAAGTAGGGCCTAGAGCTACAATCCGCAGTGTAATCTGTGATGGGCTACACTTCTAATCAATGTGAAGAGATGGCACAGGAGAAAGTGCTGCAGCCATCACAGAGATTCCTGCTCCTGCAGACAGTGGAGGAGCAAAAATTAAACTCAAATACAAAGAATTGCTAATGCCCCCTGGTCATCTGGAGACCATCTTGCAGGGAGTGAGAACGTTGCATTTTGTGACTAAAGCCCTAAGAGACGTGGAACAAGCTCTAAAGATCTGTACTCTGCTAGCAGTCAACCTTCTGGATTATACAGATTGTGGCAACAATAAACTTAAGTGGTGTCTACTGATTAGCAACAAGGAACTCCACATACAATAGCTTTGGGAATGGACGAGTTCGTTTTTATGCACATTCATGATAACATACCTCCCACATATGGATCGCCATTAATGATCAAAGAGCGCTTCGGCTTTATTAAAAATACAATGTATTTTCAACAGTAAATTCTACTGTGGTCCTGAAATTGTCCAAGAAAGTGTCAAAAAGCTGTATTTAACTGAATTTAAAATAAGGCTAGAATGACAGCAATATTGACAAATTCTGTTTCATTGCACTGTTAAAGTCAGCTTCATTTCTTACTGGTTGGGTACTGTTATGTCAAAAAAGCAGCGATTCCTGGGCTCATGTGCATACACATGATTCATGGACTCCTTTTACCACTTTGGAAACACAACTTAGAGCGAGGGAAGGAGCGGGACTGCGGACACATGCACTCTCTAGGAGTGCATAACCAAAAATGGAAAAAATATCCTGCAAGAGTCTGCAGCCAGTGGAAGGACACTGGCCACCGACAGGATGCTGTTTGGTCCATGCTCCATGGTAGGGGCACACAGAGAAACCGCAGGAGGAATCTGAGGCAAGGAGGAGGCGCTGAAAAATGAGAAGCAGGGAAACAAGACTGATTGGGAAGCCAACCAATGGTAAGTAATGGGCGGGCTCTAAAACCCTTTTATGATTTATTTTTTTTGTAAGAGATTTCACAAGTGCAGTGCTAGCACTGGTAATGTGTTCCAGATAAGTCCAACCTGGCCTACAAAGCATCGATCCCAGAACAAACCTTGTTAACAATGGGCCGACTAAGAGCATACTTCCAGAACTTCGAATTGCATCTGTAAACTTATAGGAATGCAAGGGATTTCAGTGGCTCAACGCAAATGCAGTTTGAAACCACACCTTACCATAACAGCAGGCAGGGCTCATTAACAAAGGGAATTCAATAACACAGTGGTAAGTTGAAAATCCATATATTCTTTATTCAAAAAAATATAATGATATCCATTTGAATTTATAGTCACATCAGCAAGGGAGAAAAAGATGAGCCAGATGTTTCGACCATCTTTCTCCACGCTGTGATTATATGTAAAGGGCACGTCCAGAGGAAAGAGCAGTACTAGAAAAGCGTGCAGAAGCTAAGAGGTGATCTGGGAGTTAACCTGATCACTACCGTGAGCCAGGACAAAGATCTCCTTGCTACTGAATCATGATGTCACCTCCCATGGCCATCGCCAATTATGCTGCCATAGTTTCTTTTTTTGTAGTCTGTCTAGTGACGCCGCACATAAAGAGTTAAAATAATAACATGCAAAAAGAAACACCTTGCTATTAAAACAAAAGAGATAAATATGTTTCATCTGTGCAGATAAACACTCCACATATAGGCTGTCCAAATGTATCACCACATTACTGGCCGAAAAAGACAAACCCAGTACAGATTTTGAGCTTAACCATTGATCTGATCTCTTGAGTGTTTTAGTGTGTCAATGAAACATGACAGATCAGGTTGACCAAAGGTAGGCAGGCTATCTTGTAGAAATAGAGGAAGGCTTGGAGAATGCACATTTTTATAATGCTA
The DNA here is from genome assembly GCF_964261635.1 of Lissotriton helveticus. Classification (NCBI taxonomy): domain Eukaryota; kingdom Metazoa; phylum Chordata; class Amphibia; order Caudata; family Salamandridae; genus Lissotriton; species Lissotriton helveticus. The sequence continues at coordinate 1,063,791,636 of NC_136059.1, forward strand.
ACCCGCTCCATAAGTGAGAGCAGAAGACTATGCCACGTTTGTATGGTAAATCCTCATGAGCTATTGAACTCTATATTCCCCAATCCCAGGTTCCTGTTGGTGTGTATGGTAAATCCTCATGAGCTATTGAACTCTATATTCCCCAATCCCAGGTTCCTGTTGGTGTGTATGGTAAATCCTCATGAGCTATTGAACTCTATATTCCCCAATCCCAGGTTCCTGTTGGTGTGTATGTTAAATCCTCATGAGCTATTGAACTCTATATTCCCCAATCCCAGGTTCCTGTTGGTGTAAAGATCAGCCCAGTTTTTGCTTCACTCCTCCTGAAATAATAACAACTAGAACAGCTTCCTTTCCTGTTTGCTCCAAAATGTCAGCTTCCAATGTGAAAATATGACATTTAATCTAGCAAATGGGCTAGGCCTGCAGCTGAGCTAATGAAGATCAATCGTTGAGGGATCTTTTTTGTGGCTGCAGTTATGAAAAGGCAAGGAAACGTGTTGAATCGGTGAATCTTGGAGTTCTCTTGCAAAGACGCATGAGGGCATTAGGTCTCATCAGGGTAACAGGAATGGTTCAATATGCTAAAACCTGTTGACCGTGAAAGCTTAGACTAGAGTAAATCATTCCACCTCTAACGTAGTTTGGCAGTTCATGTAGTGAATAGACACTGGCATGAAGTGTGTAAGTCATGCATTGCTTTGGTACTCTCACCACTGAATTACCTCAGATCAGTGCAACTCACTCCTCTCCACACTTGTGGAGGAGTCTCTTCTCTGCAAGTTGGCCCCTTGCAGAGATGTAAGCATATATGGGCTGCAATGGGGACTTGACTGAAATGCAACTCAATCGGTTTCATTTAACTCTTTAGAGAGCCCCCTTAGTGCCAATTGTGGATTTAATAATTGCCAATGCTGCATACATTCTCTTGTGACCAGACACTGTGAGTTGTCTATCTGATTTCAACTGCCAGTAATTCATATGGAATAAATTGTCATCTTGTAAGATACACTCATGAAGCATGATGGGTGCAAAATTATAAATGTTCGAATAATTACCTACAAGTTAGCTGCTATTGAAGGCTAATTAATGAGCACTCCCTGCAAATCTGCACATCAAAGTTCACATTTTTCAAAGCTCACAGGATACACAACTCCTTTTACCCAAAAATGCAAGTTCAGCCCCCAATCCCAATGGAATTTGAACAGGATTTTCTATGTGCTAGAAGGTTCATAAAATGTTTCTCAAGTTTAATTCAACTCAAAATGGAAGTTGAGTAACAGTCAATACCTTATGTTCAATGTGCAACAGAAGTAGAAATATGTTCTCTGACAACATAACTCTAGCAATTATTGCTTTCGCTTCCCAATAAATACTTAATCAACAGAATCACGACTATTAAATGTATCACCTCGAAGAGTTAAAAGGAGAAGTAAGCATGCAGAAGTTCCTGTAGCTATAAAAGTTGTACATTAAGCAGTGGCTATAAAAATAATTATGGTACTGGAAAATGCCCAACAACAATCTTGGGAAAAGTAGCTTAGAGTGGTTGTTACCTGCTAGGCACAGATAACATCTCATAAACCAGACACTCTTGCAAAATAAACGTCTTTCATCATATATCTAGTCTGTGTGTTGTTAGCTAAAGAAACATAAATAAAGGATATAATCCAAACAAAAAATAAGCTGTTTTTTTTATCAGAGTCGCTTATTCAGGCTCAAATGAATAGGTCAATACTATATTTCGATGAAATAGGTAGAATAAAAAAAATTAAAAATCCTACAAATGCACATTTACAAGCTTATTCTCCGAAGAGCTGGTTTCGTTGTAGATTTGACAGAAAATTTACAGTCAATCATCTTTAATTCGGTTAACACTTCCAATCTTACTGTCTTCAGTGAGTATATAAAAAAATAAAAGGAGTACAAACAGCAGTTAGGGTCAAGGAGAAGATGGAAACTGAAGGCGGGGAAGGGAAGTAAAAAAGACGGAAGCTGGGACAGAAAGCAGATAAGAGATTCTACCTCCAGCTGCAGCTTGGGCAAGTGGTGATTAGTTAACATTCAACTTCCGGTTGTTTTCATCTTTATTCTCAATATGCCTTCACCAATATTGTATACATTTTCTTTCGAATTCTCACCATTATTCTAATATGCTAACGTTATCATTGTGCATTTTACAAGATCCCCGAGGTGGCTTGAGAAGCCGTTGCTTCTTGTATTTTGTCAGGGTGAAAGGATGCTTTTTAAACCATTACCACTCTATGCCCCACTACCCTCTACACTGTCCCACCCTTTCCAAGTATGTTTAGGCAGTGATCAACTGAAAGCCCTGCCTCTCACTCACACAGTGAAAATGTTTTCTGGTCTACCAGGTCTGTATGGTTAATGTAATTTAATAGCTGGGTTACAATTCCAGATACTTAATGTACAAATGTGGCTTAGGAAACATAATCCAGTGGTTGGCTGAGTATCAATTTCCAAACATTTTCCAAATAAATTTCCCCAAAATAAAAGGTTCCAAATTATATTGATGAGAACAACAAAGGTCCAGTGATTCACTGAGGACCTTTGAAATGCATCTGATTGGGATAGTGGGAGTGTCATTGTTGGCTGAGTAGTGGTAGTAGTAATAATATTAACAAAACAACTGCTAATAATAAATATAATTATTATGATAGCTAAATCGTGTGGTCAAAAATGGCAAGACAAACATAACTAAACGAGCCCTAATGTTTAGCTATATCTGTTGCCACGCATGTTAAAACCACTCGTGGCTTAACAACGAAGTCAGTACCACTACAGTGTAGTTACCATGAGTTCCATTACAAAGCAAGTGCTTACAACAACTCGCTTTAGGGAAGCACTGGACCTTGGAATAGATTAAATCACTATTCCAGCTCCAGTTGGTGTATCAGTAAGGAAGGTATCGGACTTAAAAACCAGCACCAGTCCAACACCACATTCCCTAAAGCAAGTCATTGTAATGATTTGCGTTGTAATGGACCTCTCTGCCCTTTCTTGGGACCTTCCTGCCTCCTGTGCCACTCGTTTCCCCCGTCTTTTGTGACCTTTCTGCCCTTTCTTGTGACCTTTCTGCCTCTGTGCCACTTGTTCCCCCCTTTTTTTGTGACCTTACTGCCCTTTCTTGTGACCTTTCTGCCTATGTGCCACTAATTTCCCCCATTTTTTGTGACCTTTCTGCGCTTTTTTGTGACCTTTGGCCCTGCTCGCAGGCAGGTTGCCCCCACGCCGCTGCTCGTCACCTGACTGCCTGGTTCCTGCCTCCCTGCTGTCTCCTTGTTTCCTGGGTTTTTCCCTCCCCTCTGCCCTGTGCGCCAGTTCCCCCTGCCCCCCCGCCGCTCCCGATCCGGTCCTTTCCCGCCGCTGCTTCCCTGCAGCCCTGCCCCCCCTGCACTCCCATTTGCCTCCCCACTCCCGCCTCCCTGCTGTTCCTCCCTCCCAAGCCACCTTGGGAATATGCAGGCCGAGAAGCATGTGCGCAGAAGGCGTGCCGTTGGCGACCAAAGGCGCGCCTAAAGCGAGCCCGTTCCCAGAATCCACTACGATGCCAGCACCCACAACGCACTCAATGCCAGCCGAAACCACACCTGCTTCCAGGCCGCCCCGAAACGGTCCCACGGACCCTTCTCCTGCAACACCTGCAGCTTCACCTGCGACAGAACCACCAAACCTCCAAGGACTGGACCCAACCACCTCCGCTGCATACTACTCAACACCCGCTCTGCACGCAAATACGCCGTCGAGGTAGAGGATCTGCTCGACACCTCCTCCCCAGATGTGGCCTTCCTGACAAGACCTGGTGGAACGACTCCTCGGCGCCCAACATCGCCATAGCCATCCCAGACAGCTACAAGATCACCCGCAGGGATCGCGTCAACGGAATCGGAGGAGGAATAGCCATCGTCCACCCTCAAGGTCGCCACCCACGCAGATGACACCCTCAACACCGCTGAACACCTGCACTTCCGGATCCACACCAACCCCAACACCACCCTCAGAGGAACACTCATCTACAGACCTCCAAGACCCCAGGCTCAGTTCAGCGACTCCATCGCCGACATCGCCAGCACCCACGCACTCGCCTCCATGGACTACATCCTCCTCGGGGACCTGAACTTCCACCTCGAGAACAACAATGACGCCAACTCCGCCACCCTGATCGACAACCTCGCCAACCTTGGCCTCAGACAACTCGTCACCGCACCCACCGACGCCACCGGCCACACGCTGGATCCCGTCTTCTCCACAGGCTCCCACATCGCCTTCGACCACACCACCGAACTCCACTGGACCGACCACCGCTGCATCCATTTCACCTTCAAGAAACCAACCACGCACCACCGCACCCAACAGCTGCCTCACCGCTGCTGAAGCAAAGTCACTGAAGACCAGCTGATCACCTTCCTTGCAAGGACCCACCCATCGACCCCACCAACCCAGACGCAGCAGCCCGAAACCACAGGCAGTGGATCGACGACTGCGCCAACACCCTCGCCCCGCTCAAGAAACCCTCCAACAGCCACACCAACAAGAGAGCCACCTGGTTCACCGACGAGCTCCAGACCTTTAAACGTGCATGCCGGAAACAGGAGAAGACATGGCTCCACGAACTCACACCGGACAACCACGCAGCCCACAAGGACGCCACCCGCAGACACCACCACCTCATCAGATTAACCAAGAGATCCTCCTTCAAAGACCGCTTGGATAACAACGCACACCACAGCAAAGAGCCCTTCAGCATCGTAAAGTACCTCTCCAACCCCAGCACCAACGCCAACAACATCCCGCCCTCACAAGTACTGTGCGTTTCACTAGCCATCTTCTTCTAATTTCTAATTTAAAACATTTGTAAAGCGCGGCGTACACCTGTCGGTTTCTTGGCGCTGAAGGAGGGTTTTAACTACTGAGACAAAGTGGGAACCGGTAGTAGAGCCGGGAAGTAGAAAGGGTTACGCAGGGAAGGCCTGTTTAAAAAGAAACGTTTTAAGTTCCTTGCGAAAGGATACATAATGGGTAGAAACACGAAGGTGGTCAGGGAGGGAGTTCCAAAAAGTGGGGGCTAAGGTGGAAAAATTGGACCCACCCCACTTTTTACGCCTGAAGCGTGGAATTTGAAGAAGGGACTTAGTGGAGGATCGAAGCTCTCTAGAGCTTCTTCCACATCAAGATCTTTGACGTCCACGACAGCTTCAACACCATGACCGCCCCGACTACGCCAGACTCCACCTCCCCTGTGAACACCACCAGCGCCAACCGCCTGACCTCCTGGTCCAACATCAACGACGAGGAGACACGCAAGGTCATGAACTCCATCCACTCAGGATCTCTGTCTGACCCGTGCCCACACCACGTATTCAGACGCAGCCATCGCACCCCAACTACGGAAGGTCATCAACATCTCCTTCAAAACCGCGACATTCCCGGAAAGCTGGAAGCACGCCGAAATCAACGCCCTCCTCAAGAAGCCCAAGGCGGACCCCAAGGACCTCAAGAGCTTCCGGCCCATCTCCCTGCTCCCGTTCCCGGCAAAGGTAATCGAGAAAATCGTCAACATGCAACTGGCCTGCCACCTGGAAGACAACAACATCTTGGACCCGTCCCAGTCCGGATTCAGACAAAACCACAGCACTGAGACAGCCCTCATCGCCGCCACAGACGACATCAGGCACCAACTAGACAATGGCGAAACATCAGCCCTCATCCTGCTGGACCTGTCAGCCGTCTTCGACACGGTCTACCATCGCACTCCAAAGACACACCTCCTAGAAGCTGGAATCCAAGAGAAGGCTCTTGACTGGACCACGTCCTTCCTCTCCAGCAGAACCCAGAGCGTCCACCTCCCATCCTTCTGATCCGAAACCACCGACATCATCTGCAGCTTCCCCCAGGGCTCATCCCTCAGCCCAACGCTGTTCAATGTCTACATGGCCCCCCTCGCACAAGTGGCCCGCCATCACAACCTCAACATCATCTCCTATGCTGACGACACCCAGCTCATCTTCTCCCTCACCAAGGACCCACACACCCCAAAAACCAACCTCCACAAGGTAATGAAGGCCGTCGCCGACTGGATGAGGAGCAGCCGTCTGAAGCTGAAGTCGGACAAGACAAAGGTCCTCATCCTCGGACCCACCCCCTCAGCCTGGGAGGACTCCTGGTGGCCGACCACACTGGGAACAGCACCAGCACCCATTGACCATACACACAATCTAGAGAACGGTGACATAGGCCCTCGTCAGCAGCAGACTGGACTACAGCAACACATTCTACGCAGGAATCCCAGCCAAACACCTACGACGACTACAACGCATACAAAACGCCTTCGTACGACTGATCATCAATGTCCCCCGCCGCAGCCACATCACCCCCCACCTGAGAGACCTACACTGGCTCCCCGTCAACAAGAGGATCACCTTCAAGCTCCTCACCCACGCACACAAAGCACTCCACAACGCCGGACCAGCCTACCTGAACAGCAGACTTAGCTTCCACACTCCCACCCGCCAGCTCCGCTCCGCCAGCCTTGCCCTCGCCGCTGTCCCTCGCATCCAATGAACGACCTCCGGCGGCAGATACTTCTCCTACCTCACCGCCAAGACCTGGAACACACTCCCTACCCACATACGGCAGACCCAAGACCTACTCGCCTTCAGAAGACTCCTCAATACCTGGCTCTTCGAGCAGTAGCAGCACCCCCCTCTCCCTTCAGCGCCTTGGGACCCTCACAGATAAGTAGCGCGCTTTACAAGTACTCTGATTGATTGGTTGCTTTATTGATTTCCCGATTTATCCTTAGGCTGGGGGCGGGTATGTGAGTGGGGATAGCTGTAAAGTGTGTGGAGATCTGCTAGGCATTCAAGAGAGAATATTAGCTTGTCTCGTCCCAGTGGCCTGAGCCATAAGCTAACCAGGTCTTCCTCCGACTGTGGGTACAAATACACCAAAAGTGGGTCTGGGAGCCCTTACCCAGGATGAGGTGGAGGTGGTGGCCTGCATGCCTATTCCCCGTGTATCATCACTTAAGTGCCAATCTGAGATGCAAAGTACGCAGAGCTTCTGTATTTGGCGGCAGTGAAAACTGGACTCTGTCAGAGAATCAGTGCAGGAAGAACAGTTAGAAAGGTGGCTGCTGCAAAGTGTTAACTTTCAGCTGAATTTGGAAAAATAGAAGTTACAGTTAAAAAAAACTGTCTAGATAATACTTCGATTTGTATTGTGGGTTAATTTGCCATAAAGTGAGTTGGGTGGAACCTTAAAATTGATAAGCTGATAAAGAACTTTGACAGTTGTAGAGCCCATTTACAGTTACTCATCTCAAACTTCTGTAAATGAAAAAATAATTATTCTTAGAATGTGTACAAAATTCAATTTCAACAGAACCCAAAGACAGGGAAAATCCATTCAGTGGCATATTATTCAAGAAAATGAAGTCTAGAAGAACTAAACCTCACCATTAGAAACTGGAAGCTTTTGCAGTGGTGGGAGGGTGCCATTAGGTACCAGGAACGCAACATAGGAACACATACTGTAACAGTGTAGACAGATAGGAGAAATGTAAAGTCTGCAAGCCATTTCATAGCACCTCCATTGAGATGCCCCTTATTTTCAGGCTATGCCTGTGAACATATTTCAAAACAGGGAAGACCAATGGTGCATTTTAAAGATGATTCTGAATTAAATTAAGATATCAGAGAAATTGCAATCTGGAAAAGATGAAAACGTGAGCAAGGGCCGACTTAGTGTATTTGGTAAGAAATGGGCAATTAAATTAATGTCCTGCGAGATTATTCACATTACAAGCTTAGCAAAGCCGTTAATACATGGTGTGCTATGTTGGCCTCTCTCGCAAACACTAAAAACCCAGACATCAGTATAGTGTTCCTGCTGGCCTTCTCTACTCATTACAGCAAGACTGCTTTCAAACTGTGGTTCTTAGTTTGGTACACAAGAAAATACAACTGCCACAAATGGGCTTTTAGAACAACTACGTTTGCTGACGCATGCACAGCACACCTTTTCTTAAAAATCTGCTATGAGGCTAAACCAAAACCAAGGATTTTACACTGTTATGAACAGACATGAACAGACAGGATACCCGCTTATGTTTGTTTGATATAAAATCCTATGCAACCTTGGGATCCGTTCAGTGTCTTGTTCTATGTTATTGTATATATATATATATTTGTTCACTGGCTGAGTACTGCGATGTCTGCACTAATTGGATACATAACGAAAAGTATTTTGTCCTTATACTAAATATTTGAAAATCATCGGACAAGATATTGTGTCCGGTACCATTTTTCAATGACATTGATTATGATACAAGTTACTAATGTAGTTTTCACACTTTCAAAGTGTCTGTGAATGAGTCCCGCAGGACAATTGCTTGGATTACTTTAGGGAACTTAGGCAACATTCTCCAGCATGCATGCCTTAGTTTCAAAGGTAGATATGCTCACTCAGTTTGAGGTCTGTAAGATTAGAGGCATTTTTGGATACCCCCAAATTTCATCCACAAACTAGAAGCAGCCGGATTTAGCACAGTGAGTGCGATGAAGGTGCATGAAAGACAAGTTTTCTTGAACGTCAAGTAGCTAGTGACAGAAGGCATTAGTATAGGTTAACTTGGCAAATATACAGGATTAGTCAGGACTTCGGTGAGGACAGAGACATGAACCGGTATGAAAAGCTTAGGCGAGGAGTGCTTTCACAGGGATATTACATGGGTAGGAGGCAGATAGTAAAGGTTGTACAGATACACATGCCATTACTTCATCTTCACCTACATATTTAAACCCATTGGCATTGCACTTGCCTTGATGCTGAATTATTTCCTCACTCAACTAAGCAGACAAACCATACAGAACACAGCAGGCAGCCACCTCCCTCAACATCCTAACATGCACACATCCTGTGCCTCAAACAGCTTCACTGACTCACCATCCACAGCTCTTTTCAATCTGCTGCAACACACATTCAAAACCTTAGATCATACTGGTCCAGCCTACCTCAATACCGCCTCAGATTTCCGAAACCTTCCAAACACCTTTAATTAGCCAGACTTGTACTAACACACATCCAATGCATATAGCGCACAAGAACAAGGAGAAGTGACTTCTCCTAATTTGCTCCAAAAGGGCAGACTAGCCTTCCTCTGCACATATGCACTGTCTAAAATGAGTGCATTCCACAAAAAGCTGAAAACTTGGCTCTTTGACTAGGTTAATCCATGGATCAGCCCTGACTGCTCTTGCGTCAGCGACCGAATACTCTCCCAGGTGATAATCCACTTTACAAAAAATCATAACATTACAGAGAACTCTGCACCCAATGCTACACGTATGGGTAAAATGTTTGTCTTGCTTGCCATATTCATCCTCTGATAGAACTTGGGGCCTGATGAAGAGTTTGGCGGTCCTGGAGCGGGCCACCCATGCAAGTGGCCCGCTCCAGGACCGCCAAACCCGTAGTCCGACCGCTCACCAGATTAAGAGTTTTCTCCTGGTCCAGCGGGCAGTCCTTCGGCGTTCCCACAGCAGTGTCTATTAAAAAGGCACTGCAATTGGAACGCCAAAGCCTGTTACTGCACGGCATAGACTGCAAAGTCCACACCATGCAGGAAATGGAGTGCATGCAGACAGGGGCATGCATCCCCTGGACTGGAGGCAACAGGGGGCCCTGTGGGACCCCCTAACTTTCCTCACTGCTGCACTTTTAATGGCAGGCTCACCACCATTCAAAGAGAGGCAGTCAGGCAACTCCTAATGTGCTCGGTGGTGCAAAGGCAGCCCCACCAAGCATATTCGGGTATCTGACTGCCGCAGGATACATGATCCCCCCGGCATTGGTGGCGGTCTCACAGCCATATGCATAATACAGTGGGCGGACTACCAGTCTGGCGGTCCGATGGTCCACCAAACTCGTAACCAGGCGACAAGTACATTACAATCACAGCATTGCACATAATAGTGAACGTGACATTTGCTACGTTCTCATTGGAAAATCATGGTGGTATGGGGCAGTGAAAACTGTCTAATGCCCCTTGGCTTGAAAGATAGCACCCATGGTGAGAGCGGCATTTTGTTTTTTCAAAAAGAAAATCCTCCTTTGGGATATTGTTTTTGAAAATAATTTTATTTAAATTGATCAATGGCTTTGTCATGTTGATGGAGTAGTGCGTTAAACCTAAAAAGACATTGAGAGGAACAGCAGTGATGGCAGCTCCTGTCAATGTTTTTTAATTGACAGCAAGCTTGTCACTCATTTCTAAATTTAGCTGGTGAAGTAGCCTAAGCATGACAGACATTAAGTCCTCAGCCTCCTTTGTCAACCTTTACGAAGATCTCCTGTTTAGTTTTTCTTGCAATCTAAACACCGCAGGTGTCCAGCATGGTGTAACTTGCATTGATTCTGTTCACTTACTCAAAACTTGAAAGTGTATACCTGGCAAATATTACTCATTTATTTACATTTTGTGTTGTAAATTTCTGTAATCTGTTGAGTTCCACAAATTGACAACCAACCAACGTTCCCACGTGCCTCCACATAAAAAACAAACACAAATTGTGTGGGTGGCCCTAGTCACTCCAATTGGCAAATGCTAGAAACGTAACATAGACACATTACATTTATTCAGTGAAAACACTCCATTTTTACAATGTGGGTAGCTGGTGATTTTGGGCCTTAGCTCAGCCAGCATCTAGGCAAACCTTCAACATTTTTGAAAACTAGACAAGCTGGGGAGTCCAGGGGAGCGTGACTTGCATCGCTCTCACTAGGTAATTTTACCCAGTATCCCTTGCAAACATCAAAGTTTGGTACACAACACACATCTTCCTCACATTTCTGTGACGGAAAATTCTGTGTTTTTTTAGTCAAGATTTTAGGTAAAACACCAGGGGAGAGCCACGGAAGTCACCCTACCCTGGATTTCCCCAGGAGTCTACTTAAAGAAAAAAGGGCACGTTTGCTAGGTTTCCCTAGGTGTCGGCTGAGCTACGGCCCAAAATCCACTGCTACCCTGTTTGCAAAAATTAAGGGTCACTTTTTATGTGAAAAATGTGATGTATCCCTGCTGTGGTTTGGGCCATTTCTTCCTGCAGGCAAAAGGCCTACCCACACAAGTGAGACGCCATTTTTATCGGGAGACATGCGAAAAATGTCAGGTGGAAAGCAGTATGTGGCTCCCTGCAGATTCCGAAACGTTCCATCACAGATATGTGAGGAAAATGTGATTTTGTCAAAGTTTGAGGATTCCAAGGAATTCTAGGTAGAAATAACTGGTGAGAGCCACGCAAGGCACCCCATCCTCGATACTCCTTGGTGTTTTAAAAAAAAAAAATACACAGGTTTGCTAGGTTTCCATAGATGCCGGCTGAGCTAGAGTCCAAAACCTACAGCTACCCTCACTGGAAAAAAAGGAGTCAGTTTTAAGTGGAAATATTTGATGTGTCCATGTTGTGTTTTGGCCGGTTTCCTGTTGTGGGCACTAGGCCTATTCACACAAGAGAGGTACCATTTTTTTTATCGAGAGACTTGCGGAATTGCCAGGTGGAAGGAAGCGCGTGACTGCCCACAGATACTAGAACTTTCTAGACTGCCCACAGATACTAGAACTTTCAATCACAGAAATGTGAGGAAAATATGTTTTTTATTCAAAGTTTGAGCTTTGTAAGGAATTCTGGGCATTAAAACCTGGTGAGAGCAATGCAAGTTACCCCACCTCTGGATACCTGTTGGTGTCTAGTTTCATAAATGTTTTTGGGTCCAAAATCTACAGCTACCCGCATTAGAAAAAAGGGTCAGTTTTCAGTGGAAAAATTTGATGTGTCCATGTTCTGTTTTGGCCCATTTCCTATTGTGGGCACTTGGCCTACCCAGTTCAGTTCAGTTCAATAGCTTTATTCGGTTATTATGCAGAAAAAATAACCTTAAAAGTACAATTAGTATATTACAATTTAAAAATTGAAAAAGATATAGAAACAATCATGGTACATTATAAATAAGCGGATTAAATTTCATACATGAATTTATTTTCGTATTCTAAAAACATTTTTTAAAACCGCAGAAATAGATGCAACAGTTAATATATTATCTAGTTTCTGGATGGCTAAAAAGGCCGGACGACATTGCCTGAGTTCCATACTCAATATGCATACAATCCATCTTGTCCTAGAAATAGTATAACATTTACAAAATAAAAAGATATGCATGTCCGATTGGCTGGACAAATCGTCGCATGGACATTTACACAATTGTCTTGTCCAGTCATTCATCTTATGGAAACTTAAGAATCTAAATAAAATGTTTAGCCTAAACCGCGTTAAAAGAAACCTTTCAAAATCACTCATGTGCAGCTTAACATAAGGTTGAATATTAAAAGTGGTCATTGTTGGATGATGAGCCACCGCAGAAATATTTGTCACCTCGGTATTAGTTCTATAATCTCCCAAATGCATCACACAAAGATTTTTAAGCTCTTTCCTGGAGACCTGGCACATCGATAAGGGATCACTATAGTATTCTTGCAGGCCTATTTGTGTAAGGAATGTCTTTACATAGTTTAACCATCAAGACTCATCGCATCCTTCAAGACCAAACGTTTAAAAACACACTCCTCAGTAGTCCATACCCTGTGCCACAGAAGAACCGGTTGTACCTTGATAACATCTTCTAGGTATGGTTGTCCAAGTTCAGCACGGCAAATGTACGTGGAGACACTATCCGGGACTGCTAGAAGATACCTCATAAAGCCGTTTTCTGCCACCTGTAGTGATTTCACATTTACAGAACTTCATATTCCGGCATCATAAGTTGCAATTGCTACACATGTTGCTCTATAAACACATACAAGTTCCCCAATCGGTCGTCTGCCCATTTTTCTACTAAAATTAGTCAAAGCCATTAAGGATTTACAGAACAGTAACCTTCTTGATTTTATCGCGTTATTCCATGATCCAGACTGGTCAAACAGTATTCACAAGTAGGGAAAAGTGGGGGTAAAATCCAATGGTTTCGAGTTAATGTACATTACTTTTTTCTTTTTATCTGCACCAGTACCACAATTAAGCATGGGCGGATTTTGCGGATCCACGATTCACGAATTTGCGGATTCACGGATCGGCGGATTTGGGGGCGGGGCTTCCTCGAGTGTGTGGGCGGGGCCAAACGGACGGGGCTTCCATGCGAGCGCACATGCCTCTTGTGTATACAAAAGGTCAGAGACCGATCAGAGCAGCAGATTAAGAGACAGAAGCCCCTGGTCACAGGAACAGCACGGGGATTGCGCTCGTGAAAGTCAAAGATGCAAATGCCTCTGGCCAGCATCACAGCGGATTTTCGATGGTATATTTGGGAAGAAGGCACATCTGCCCAGCCTCCCAACGCTCACGATTTTTTTTGGGCTGATGAATGAGTCACTGCATTTGCGCTTCAACTAGTTCCAGCGACCAAGTGTGTGTTACTATGCAATCGCGCCGAAGTGCGCAGGGGTCCCTTGAGTGAAATGTCCATCATAGTGGGTAAATGGCGGGAAGACGGTGCACACCTCGAGTGTGTGGGCGGGGCCAAACGGACGGGGCTTCCATGCGAGCGCACATGCCTCTTGTGTGTATAAAAGGTCAGAGACCAGCATCACAGCGGATTTTCGATGGTATATTTGGGAACAAGGCACACCTGTCCAGCCTCCACAACGCTCACGATTATTTTTTGGCTGATGAATGAGTCACTGAATTTAAGCTGCAACTAGGGCACATGCGTTATTGATATCTGCAAGTGTTTCCTGTTGAGGTTTATTTTTTGTGCCAGGACCGTCGTGCCAGAATGAACCCTGCCCTTCAGACACCATGTAAATAATTTACGATGGCGCCGGCAAGCTGCCAGCGCCATCCTGCAAAAGTTACTTAATTAGCTTCAACAGGAAGCTCCAACTGATAAAATAAAGCAGGCGCTCGAGCCCCTGCTTTATCTTATCTGTTAGAGCTTCCTGTCGAAGCTAATTAAGTAACCATTTGAGGATGGCGCTGGCAGCTTGCCGGCGCCATCGTAAATTATGCAGGCTTGAACTTTTGACCGCAAAATCCGCTCCGATCGCGGATTGCGGATTCTCGGTAAATTCGCGAGAGTTCGCGGATCGCGGATTTACCGAAAATCCGCAAAATCCGCGATCGGAGCGGATTTTGCGCTAATGCTTAACCACAATTCATACAGAATGTTTTTGTACAATTAATTCTCAAATCCAAATTCGTCATGAATTGGGAGAAAGATGTAACCATCCTTTGCATGGCCACGGGCGTCCGGGCATCAAAACCGCGTCATCCGCATATAGGAGTGCAGGGACAGATCTATTTGCTATCATGGGCATGTCCCTGCACTCCTGTAACAATGTTCTTTCTAGGTCATTAATATAAATTGTAAACTAGAAGGGGGCGAGAACGCATCCTTGCCGCACTCCTCTTGAAATACTAAAAGGCCTAGTACACACCCCGTTCTTGGCAAATCTAACTTTACCCCTTGCTTCCGAATAAAGCTCCCTAAGGAAAAAAATTATATTTTCACTAGGCCTACCCAAACAAGTGAGGTACCATTTCTATCAGTCGAATTGTGGGAGCAAATAATGGTAGAACATTTATTATAACCTTATAACCTGCTGCCAAGTGCTATACAAGTTGTTAAAGTCCCTGAATCTGAGTTAAAGGCCCAATTCGCAGGTGTGGGCTTATAAAGAGGGAGAGGGCCTTTAACAACCATATAGACCGAGGCAGAAGGGTTATAAGGCTATTAGAACATGCCGCCCACAGTGGTTAGATTCTTCTAAATTAAAAAGGGAGAAAAATAAAGACAAACATTGGAATGTTGGAGCAGAAGGCTTATCCCAGCCATTATAATCCCAGAGCCACTCCATTTTCTGCAATGGAGCGCTCAATATTCCAGTGGTCTAATATAGCCTTATAGCCCACTTCTCAGGGCTATACCAGTTGCTAAAGCCCCTGAACCCGGGGAGAGGGCCTGTAATGCAGGAGACAGTCTTTAACCTTTTCAGCGCGACCGCGATTCCCCCTCCGGTGCTGGGCCGTAATAAAAACGGGTGTGGTCGTGACGGAACGGTTCCGTCATGAGCACAGCTCAACCGTAGCTCATGACGGAACCGTTCCGTCATGAGCATGGAAGGGGTTAACAACCGGTATAGCCCAGGGCAGAAGGGTATATGGCTAGTAGAACATTTCACCCACTGAGAGTAGAATGTTCTAAATTAAAAAAGGAGAAACATGTAGACAAACATTGGAATGTTGGAGCTCCAGGCTTATACCAGCCATCATAAGCCCAGAGCTACTCCATTGTCTTCAATGGAGCTCCCAAGATTCCAATATTTGAATAACAATTAGATTTTGCTGCTTTTGTACCTTTCAAATGTAATCTAGTGTATAAGAAAGAAGTCATTTTGACAAATACCCTTTATGATGTATGGGCACCCACAAATTTACAGATGTACAAATAACCACTGCTCCTAAACATCATATCTTGTGCCCATTTTAGAAATACATAGGTATCCTCGATACCCATTTTTCACTCCACATGGTTCGATGATAGAGGCACGCATAGCTAAACCATGTAAACCTCTACAACACAGCCCGAACCATGAATGTGTCTTAACCCTGCATTCCTTTACCACGCATGTCTTTACCAGGCAATTTCATGGCAAATGCATGAATGGTAACGGGGTATGTATGGCTAAGGTCGCCACTACTCCGACTCCTGCCCTAAGCTACAAACCCCCTACCTGCCCCCCCGCCCGAGGCCTAAAACAGAAAAACTACCCAATCCCCTATCTCTGAGGCCTAAAAACCTGCCCCTTAACATTCACCACCAGACCCCCTCCCAACCCACGATGTTGCAAACCCTTCACATACACTACCCGACCCCCACGCTGTCCCTAAAACTACCACTGGCCCTTCCACTGCCCTTAGGCCTAAAACCCTAACTCCAAATAAAAAAAAACCCTGACCCGGTCTTCCCTAAGCCCGAAAAACTACCCCAACCACCCATTCCCCTTCCCCTGTCCCGAGGTCAAAAACCCTGCCCCTTAACATATACTACCAGATCCTCTCCCAATCCCGCGCAGTCCCTAAAACGACCCCGACCGCTTCCACAGCCCTTAGGCCTAAAACCCTAACCCCTAAATGAAAATAAACTACCCTACCCCCCAAACCCTAAAATCTACCCTGAACCCTCAGCCCTGAAAACTACCTGACCCTCCCCCAGCCCTGAAAACTAGCCCCCAGCCCTGCCCTGCACCACTAACCTCACCGCATCCTCAAACTCTCTTTCTGGCGAGGTCTTCCTGCTTCCATCCTGCAGCAGCCACCAGCTAGACCACTCACTGCCGTAACCACACATATGCGTGGGTGAGGCAAACATGGTTGAGGCAAGAGCGGTTGCGCTTGCGATGTTAGAACAAGCATGGATGAGGCCACAGTGTTCTGACTGTTTCCCACTCTACATTTTCTCCATATGAATTGGTCTATACGCTAGTACACAGAGAAAAACCATTGTACGGTGCAGCTCAGTTGTTAGCTCTGGGTACCTTGGCCTCTTGGAGAACCTACAAACCCTATATATCCCTGTAACCAGAAGCATCTAGCGGACATAATGGTATATCGTTTCTGTAAATCAACCATCGTGACAATAAGTTACAGATGATAACGTCGCAAATGGCCGTTTTTTCCTACTATTTTTAATATTTCCTCATTTCAACAGTTATTTTCCTTGGGAAATATTTGAAGTATATACACAAATGAGCGCCTACAGAATTTTGATTGTGTCTACTTTCTATAATTTTCCTGGACTGCACCCATGGGTTTTACACTTGGTTACCACCACAAACTGGAAGCAGGTTGAGAGCACAAAAATACAGGAAAAATGGGCTACTTCTTTGAAAAATGCCAAAACTGTGGAACAAAATTAGGTTTTTTAATTCAGCTCTGCATGTTCCTAAAAGCTGGGAATATGGTGACTTTATCACAACAGACAGTTTGTTGATGCCACTTTAGAGGAAAAGAAACAGACACTTTTATTCGGAGCACTTTCTTTCTATTCTTCTCAAAACCTTTGCTATATTTTACCTAAATTCAGTCTTTCCTGTGGAATCCACAAACCCTGGGTTCATTTAAAATCCCCAGGATGATGGAAAAAAGGATGCAAATTTGGAGCCTTAAGTGCGAACTACTCCAAATAGCCAAAAAAGGGAACAACATTGAGGGTGGGGTGGTCGGGAGGCCTACCAGTTAAGGGGTTAATTCGATGGAGTAGGTGCCACAGGATACACCTGGGAGTCTGCTTTGCATGTATATGTATCCACGCAAAAAAAATCCAGAACTTGACAGAGGACTAAGAAGAGAAGCCCTGTCAAAAATAGTCTGTGCATCAGGAAACAAGGTATCTGAACATATGCTCTGTATAAGCAGTGTACCAATCACTTAGGTTAACACAGTAAACAAGCCCAGGTGTTTATCCAAAAAACATATTTATAATTTTTCTAAATCGCAGTCTGAAACTGAATGTAAGCTAACAATATGACGACTATTAAAGAACTAACATTTAGAAGTACACATTGAAGCTGCAAATATGTACTAACATGATATTTTGATAATAAATACATTTCACAAAATGCCCGAACGCTGCCTATATTGGGAGGAGTCATTGCCTGGTTTGTGAGTATATGCTTCAGAAAGAGGGGACTGCCTGAAAAGTTTTCAGCTTGTGGACTGTATTTGGAGCCTCCCAGAAACATCCCTTATTTTGCAGTACAGACTATTCAATGAAGATGCAAACGAGTTTCCTAGTGGATCTAATTTGTTTGTCAATAGAAGTTATTTTAGGAGCATCTGTAAGGACAATAACTTAAAGTTGCAAATGCAATCAAAATATGTCTTTTAATAATTAACAAGAAACAATTTGGGTAGTACTTCTGAACCAGTGACACTTTTCTGGAAAACAATATTTTTTATCGAAAGTGGCTATATTATGTCCTCATGAAGGAAAAAACCTTATTATTGAATGAAAGGTAATGAAATAGAACTTTTTTTTATATGGAAAAAAGAGCTTTGACAGTGAATGAGCCAGTGAATTTCAAAGACTAAGAATAATTATCGGGGAAAGAGAATACATTCAATAAGAATAGAATGCAGAAATAATCAAATATAAAAAGAAACCAATTTAATTACACAAATTGAAAATAGAAACATCCTCTTAAATAACAAACACTGAGGGGGTGATTACGATGGCGGGCGGACTGGAGTCCACCCGCCATCGTTGCGGTGCCTGGGACAGCCCGCCTGTATGGTGGCGGTCCCACACATAGAATTACAATGCGACTGCCACCGTGGCGGTCGCATCTTGCACCTTTACCATTGCGGCGGGTGCTGCTGGCTTCAGCACCAGCGGCAATGTTAAAAATGTATGTAGTGCGTTTCCCTGCACTACGTGCCAGGCACCACATGGTGCCTGCCACTTTGTGCAGGGAAATGTGGGGTGGGTACCATGGGTACCCCCCAGTGCACCACCACCTTCCCCCAGAACAAGAGGGTCCCACAATGGGCCCCTCGAAACCAAGCCAGCCTTTCCATGGCGATTTCGCCGCCATGGAAAGGCTGGCTACAGCCAGCATCGTAATTTGGCGGACAGTGCCTGCTGGGCACCGCCACTATTTTAGGTATGCTGACCGCTCTGCCAGGCAATTGGTACGCGCCACCTGAGTGTCAGCCCCTATTTCTGTTTGCACCAGTCTATATAATCGTGATATCATGTGTAAATGGGTGGTAGCGATTATTAAACTTTGTAACGGTTGCAGGGAAGGCGGTTCAGTGGGGAAGTCAGGATACAATGCCCGGACAGCTGCCCGCAGCCTGTGGTATAAGAACCGAAATAGCAGTGATTGATTACTAATGTATGATATGTCATCCTGTGTTATAAAAGTACCATTAGAATATAAATCTCCAAGGAGTGTGATGCCTACCTGTGCCAATAGTGACATGCTATTCTTCTCTAGCGTAACAGAGAGCTTGGGATGATGTGCTAGTGGATAATTAGGAGCATAGATCGGAGGTTTGTGTGCCAATTGACTGATGCGCTGCCAAGCTTGAGATGTAGTTCGCACCGTATTTATTTCCTTTGGCGCCAAGTGAGTGCGCTTATGTAGTAGTATACTAGGCAATGGAATCGGGCAAGCATCCCCATCTTCGACTGCAAGGTGTGGTAGGTATTTCACTGGATGATACCAATAATACGCAAAGTGCGCCTGGGCACATAAATAATATATATATAAATCTGGCACTGCAAAACCACCCGCACTATAGGGAAGGGATAGTGTTTTGAGACTGATTCAGGCTTGTCTCCCAGCCCATATTAATTTCACTAAGTTTGCTCGCAGTCTAGTGAATACTACGGACGGGTGTGCTATCGGTATATTAATGAAGAGGTATAACAGTTTTGGCAGTATGACCATTTTTATTAAGGCAATACGGTCTGCCAGTGAAAGAGGAAGTGCAATCCATCTAGCGATTTGTGTTTCTATATGGTCAATCGTAACACCGTAGTTCTGTATGATCATTAAATCAGCATCCCTGTGTATCCATATTCCCAGGTATTTAATGGGTTCATCTTGCCAGACTAGAGGGAAATCCAGCTGTGGGGCCCCGGTGCACTCCGTCAATGGCACGACTGCAGATTTATTCCAATTGATCTGTAATCCCGACTGCCTTCCGAACTTTACATACTCCCGTAATAGCGGTGATAGGTTATCTTCAGGATCTCATAGGTATAGTACCATATCATCAGCGTATTATGATATGCTAATGAGGCGCAACTGGAATCGTAAGGCCGTGTGTGCACAGTGTTGGCGTATTTTGCATGCAAGGGGTTCTAATGCTATCGAGAATAGGAGAGGGGATAGCGGACATCCCTGTCTAGTGCCTCGCTGTATATGTATGCTATCCGATATGTGTCTATTTACTTTTTCTGAAATGTTCAATAGGAAATGTAAGGTATTCAAAAGTTGTTTTCTCATTGCAGATTTAATGGTTGCTGTTTTTTTATAGCCTTTCAATTTTGCCGTCCAGGTGACACCCACTACCAATTCATTGATCATCTTGTGGTGGGTGGGGAGGGGTGTTGGAGAGGGGAGCACAGTAGGTTGGGATCCGTACCTCCTCAGTGGTGGATGGGGATCTAAAAAGCGTTAACTCTGTCAGTGCCTTTTCTTAAGCCTCAATAATTTTCTTCGACCATAATGCGATTATGTAATTTGCTAAGTATTACCAGCTTCAACTATGTTTGCAATGATGAAAAATGGTTTACTCAAACCCTCAAGTAGTAGGTTGTGGCTTTCATTGTAGTCAAGTGGGAACGTTGCACTTGGAAAGTGGCGGCCATCTTTAAAAGGCAGAAATAAATACAAAGGCACCCCAACAAAGAAGTAGAAGTAGGAGGACCAGTCAATGCAGAAAGGTTGCACCCTTTGTACAAAGCATTGTGAGACTTTTGAGATTTCCATTTAAGGTGGAGATCTTGGAAAGAGGCCAACATTCTACAAAGAAAGAAAAATACCTTAATCATCTGAAGCGATTGTCAAGAAACAAGGAACAACCTGATCAAAAGATTATACAAACAATTAAACAAATGAAGCCTTACTTTAACAGTTCTAAAGACACTGATGCTATAGCGACATGCCATGCAATAACAAAGAAGGCACAAAGCATCCACATAGAGCACCAATAGAAATGCTGCAAACAAGCCAGTACATTACAATTGAATACACAAAACACATTAGTAAAATGGAAGTAAAAATAGTCAAGGAGAAGAAAGGGTTGGCGGAATAACCGATTGCCCCCGAGACATTTGTCATCAATATCAGATTGCAAGAATTGATACCTTTGCTAACATCACAATGATTTTGCAGTTTTTCGAATTTACTGTGCAAGAATTGTGTAAATGAGACCCTTGATTTTGTGGTGAGCTCAAAGATTTTCCGATTCTACTAGGGATTATGTTCGAGTGCATTCTTATTTTGCTGCTCATTTGGGACTTGAAATATTTCCTGAATTATACACTCTCTCTATAGTTTGCATTTGAGAGACTTTATGGCCTTGACTTTGTACCGTTTGTATAGATTTTTTGTAATAAAAGCCTTTAACTTTAATGAAATTGAGATTTAACAACGTCTCTGATCCGGTAAACTGGGCAAGAACCAAATGAGGTAAATTTGGGAGTGCCTACATTTGGGGTACAGTTTCTCTCCCACACTACGGAAGTAAACCTTAGATGCCAATCTACCCAATAGTAGGTCGTTCAACCCCCTTAAACAAGATCGTGCACGGACATTGAGCACGCTTCCAGGAGCAGAATGTATTTTCTATGACAGCGGAACACTAAGAAATTAACCTTTGTGTAACAGAAGTACCTCATACAGCTGACAGAATTCACAAGGATACCAAAGAGTGTTGATATTAGGTATCACCTAGGAAAATGGGGAATAATGTAGCGTTATATGTGTTGTGTTACAAAGTATGTGCATCTTGGATTTACACTTTTGTGCAATGTGTTTCACAATTCCTTTCTGCAAAAAATGCAGGATTTAGGTTTATCAGCAATACTGTATTTTCATGTGCTGCTGCTTTCATATTTTCATGTTGAAATTATGATGCTTTGTCATTCTAGAAGCCCTTCCTTCCAGCATTCTCCCCAAAAACCCTCCCTCCCCTCCAACTTCAATCCTCCATTGAAAGTCGAATGCAGAATCAGTACTACTAAGAGGTGGTCTTCATAGAGGTGTGCTGTCCCTGAGGAGGCAGACGCCTAAGTGGGTGCATGGGTCAGCAGCAGAAAAAAACATGAACTTTAAAACGGAACAGGCGGTCCCTTCATCATTGCTCCCATTAGAACCGCAGGAAAATTGACTAAAGATCGCATCATATTTTGGGGGCGTGGCCTAGCAATATGGCCGACAGGACGTGAGCCTTCTCAGCTCCCCATCTGTCCACCTAAAACATCGTAAATTACTCCTGGAGGCCACGCTGAAAAGCAATTTTTGGAGCGGGAAATGATTTGCAAACCCTGCTGGGTCCGCTTGATAGAATCTGGGCAGGCTGCAGCTGGCGACTGCGCCGAAAAGAGACGGTGCATAGAGCCAATAGGGCCTGCGCTGGACGTTCTGCTGTGCCCAGATCCCAAGCGTGGGGAGCCTGTCCTGGCAGAGGAGCGGACATGCTGAATGAAGAACCCCCCCCTACCTGCATGATAGCCGCTGATGGGGTTACTGGCTGTACGACTTGGGCTGCAGCGGAGTGGCGATCCGAGGCAGAGTGTGCTGCCCTCCCGGTTTCCTGTGAATGAGGCGGCCCTGCATGGATCCGTGGCACAGAGGTTGGAGCTCCTGTGACGCACTGTTTTACATCGGTGCCTGGGAGCGGATTGCGGCTGATTGGACACTTGACTGGAGCGGGTGAGGGAGCCTGGGGAGGGTGTGGCTTACGTGGCCGGGGCATGGCAGGCACTGGGTCTGGTTCATTGAGTACGGGCCCCCGGCACCCCACCCCCCTCCAGAGTTGAGGATAAAGTGCGGGGGCCCGCAAAAACACGAGGCAGAGCAGGAGTAGAGGGGTTTTGGCCATTGATAGGGTCCCCCCCTGCCCTTCCCCATTCTCAGCAGGGGGAACTCAGGGCAATATTGAAAACGTGGAGTAAATGGCTATAAGAGTTGGCCTGTTGATGCTGCTGCAGTGCCCCTGGTGAGTGTGCAAGTTTTAACAAAAGTTTTACCTCTGACACCGTAGATCATGCACTCTTATTTTTGAAAACAGAAGTCCCTTTTATTGACTCCGCTATTCTTGTTGCTTTTTTGGTTTCTTTATATACATTATTTCTTATAGGTTAGGTTTGTTAGCAATCTATATACATAAAACACATTGACATTTCATGTCTTGATCCTTTTTGCACAAAGATATATACACCGTATCTCAATTAATAACAACATATACGTGCAAATTTGTACATATGATTTTTTTACATATATTGAAAAAACAAATAATACAACCTGCTCTTGCAAGCATAAACCTGTTTGAGTTCCTCAGGTTAGCGTCCTACTGTTTTGCCAGATTTAGAATCATTTTTTCTGGGCAATTCCTAATATTTCGGTCCTGATAGGGTTCATAGTTTATTCGTAAATAATATCTCAGTCTAGCTCCACTTGTTTATTTAAACATAGTCTTTTCAATCTGTTGCGCTCTGATCCTCTATTGCTGATGCCAACGCGTTTCGACCTTAATGAAATGTGGACCTCTTATTTAATGTAAGTTCTTCCTCAGGGCACAATCTATGTGACGAAGGACAAGTTTCTAATTCTGTGAGAAAAAACAATAAAAAAATAATTGTTTTACTGTTGTGTATATAGCTATTTACAAGTGCAAGTGTGTGTTAATCCTCGTTTACGTACCTATTGTTGTTGGGGGAGTGAGGTTGCTCTTAAGATAAGGCACTCTCTTTCATTCTGTTGATAAACAAGCTGAACTATAAGTTAGCCTGTGTCTCGCATTGCATGTCCCCAAGACTCATCAGCTTGCAGTTGTTTTAGTGTAGACCTACCCGATATAATAAATGAGCTTCTGGCTTGTAGCGTTATTTCATTAAGCCTTTTCTTCTTTTATATGGTAGTTTATATCTGTGGTACAAGAGTGGGGGAAAGGAACAACACAATGTTGCTTAGAATTGAGCTCCTCTAACACTATTTGCTACAGTCATGTATACATGTCTCTCATTGTACTGCTGGTATAGTTGCCTGTCATGGGATAAGTGCAATTAAGTTTGCCTTTCATTAGTCTGTGGGGTTTATTTAAGTTGTATAGCTGTGCTCATTAATAGTCCCAGTCACATGCAGTTACATGCCAGTTTCAGTTATGTTACTGTGCCAATTAATAGTAATAGGCGCATGCAGCTACATGCCAGTGCCCCGTATATCTTTTACACGGGATTCCGCGGCTACTGTATTGGTGCTCTCAATATGCTTGGTACCTGTGCAGTGATATGTCAACTCTATTCGCCGTGATTTCAAGTTCTTCTTGCTTATTATTCCGTGGGCTCCTGTCTCCTTAGTTGACCGCCGCTGTCTCCGCGTCTGACGTCATTTCAGTGCGCTGTGCTTCCTTGACGATCGTTTAGTCCTCTTCCGATTATCAACCTCTTTTAGCGTCCCTTTTTTAAAATGTATTTTAACGCATACGCGTTCAATGGAACTACGGAGTAGCTTTATTCTTTACATCAGATGCGCTACGTCTTGCTGATGTATGACGTTGCCTGTGCTGGCGGCTGCTTAGTCAAGCACATGCGTGTTATGTAGAACTACAAAGTAATTTTTTATTTCCTACGCGACGTCTTTTTTATATATTATGTTACCTAGGTGAAACAATCTGCGTGTTCAATTTGAATTTATGAATTAATTTCTGCCGCTTGCACCTGGTAGTGGCACATTCTACTGTATTGTATACATGCGTGTTCGATCTACATGACATGAAATCTCGCATTATCTATTCTTTCAATTAGTGTGTGGCCCCCCTATTTCAGGTTGTGGTACTGAGTATGGCAAATATCTCTTCGTCCGGAAACCATATGTTTAGTTTTTATGACTTAAGGGCGATAAGCCCTAGGGTACATTGCAGTTGCCTCTTTATTTGGCTGCCGTGTGTTTAATATGATCGCTGTATAGCGATGTGCCCCTCAGTTCTTTTTCAAACGTTTCCTTTGCTTCCACTGCTACGTTTTCCTGAAGTGACTCCTCCATATTCATCCAACGGCTCTGTTTCTTGTGTAGAGATATGTGACTCGAGTTTTTCATTTTTAAACGTAGTGGTCTAAGTTTCGGGGTGTTGTCCACAGTAATTGCGTTTGGAACAGTTCCTCTTGTTTCAAGCCTCATGTATCCTTCACTCATGTGCTGGCTCAACTACAATTCGTGAGTTCTGACATCTCATTTAGACCATTGTTAGTTGTGTCCAAAAATAGTATAAACTTGGCTTCGATTCTTGATAAGATGTTATCAATATCATTGCCTGTTATCTTTCTGAGAATTGGCCATTTCATCTCGTTAGGATTGTGGCTCTTCTCTATGCAATGGGCGACTAGCGGGGCATTTGCTGTTCTACATTTAATGCTTGATCGATGTTGTGTCATCCTTTTCTTTATCGGTTGGCTCGTTTCACCAATATATGCCTGACCGCATGGACATACTATGCTGTAGTCATCATTGTGAGTGTTACAATTAGTAAATTCATCATGTTTTATGAATTTGTTTCCGTATGTGAATCTATTCCCTTCTATTGTGCTGTCGCACCAGGAGCAGTTGCCACATTTCCGATGTCCTTTAACCGAGGGAAGAGTTAGCATGGATCGTAGTGATATTTCTTGTGTCTTCATATTTGTGTTTGCCCGCACTAGTCTGTCCCTGATGCTGTTGTTTTTCTTTAAGGCAAAGATTGGTGGTTGATGGAATGGTTCATCACTTTTAATTGTGTTCCAATTTTTCTTCAGAATCTTCTGAACCTCGTTGGTAATTCCCGAGAAGGTTGTAACGCATACGAGTGGAGCATGTTCCGTCTTTGATCTTGGTGTCAGTAATGATTCTCGTGGTGTATACCACGCCCTCTTCATCACTTTTTTAAGCAATCTTTTAGGATAGTTTCTTTCCAATAGTTTCTTCAACAAAATTGTCGCATTCTCAAAATATTCATTCTTTTTGGAGCAATTTCGCCTGATTCGCAAGAACTGACTCAATGGAAGATTTTACCGTAGGTTACGTTGGTGGAAGCTTCCAAAATGTAGGAATGTATTCCGATCTGTTGTTTTGATATAGTGTCGTATACAGGTTTCCTTCCTCATGTCTTATCATTAGGTCTAAGAAATTCATCTCTTTTTTGTCCTCATTCAAAGTGAACTGAATATCAAGATTCCTAAGATTTAGCCACTCTACGAATTCTAAGATCTGTTCTTTATTGCCCCTCCACAGCATAAAGATGTCATCGATATAACGATGCCACATTTTAATGTGGCCATCGTAAGGGTTGTTGTTGGAAACCCACTTCTCTTCATATAGTGCCATAAACATTATGGCCATCTCCGGGGCAAAGAGACACCCCATCGCGGTCCCCTTTATTTGCACAAATTGTTGTTCATTGAAGTAGAAGAAGTTGTTTTTCAGACATATCTCTGCCAGTTTTAGTAGAAAATCCGTGGGAACATTATGTGGTCGGGTTCTCTTATCTAGGAAAATGCTTAATGCTTCCGACCCTGCTTCTTGAGGTATATTTGAGTATAAACTCACAATATCCAGGCTCACTAAGATTTCGCTCTCTTCCTCGAATGGCTGATTTTCCAGAAGGACGATTGCCTGCATGGTGTCTCTTATAGAACTTGTTGTGTCTTTGACAAGTGGCTTTAGGAACGTGTCAATGTATTTTGCAGGGCGTTCAAGCAGTGACTTTACACCGGAGATTATGGGTCGTCCGGGGGGGATTTTCTTGATCTTTATGAATCTTTGGTAAGACATATATCAGAGGGTCCCTGGGGTTTGGTCCATCAGGTACTCTGCCTCTTTCTTAGATAACCATCCTTCATTTTTTCTGATGTTGATCAGGACTTCCAATTTTGATTTGATTTTGTTACTCCAATTCTCTTCTGTTCTTCTGTAATAGCTTTCATCTGCTAGTTGACGTGTTACTTTTGCCTCATATTTGTCTCTTTGTAGTACCACGATCCCTCCGCCTTTGCCAGCGGGTTTGAAGATCAATTGATCATTTTTCTTCGGTTTTTCCAACGCCAACTTCTCATTTTTTGAGAGGTTCCATTTGGTGTAGACCTTTTTGTTCTCCAACTTGTTAATGTCTCTTAGTACATTTCTTTCAAAAGTCTGTAGTTTGATAGGCATACTGTTTAAGTTGGGGAAGAAGGTCGAAGGATTTTTCACACCTGAGCAGCTTCTGGATGTTTGCTCTTGATTATCTTCAAGGTGGGCTGCCTGACTCACCAGGCCCTCTCTCATCAAGGCCCGGCCTTCATTGCCTCTCGCCTTCATCGCTACATTCCTTCCAGAGTCCTTCGCTCCTCTGGTTCTAATCTGTTGTCTGTCTGTCCATTCAAGCGTAAAAGGCTTGGGGGACTAAGATTCGCTTTCCAAGCACCTCAGTTTTGGAACACCCTCCCTCCTGATCTCCGCCATATCCCTTCGTATCATTTATTTAGGAGAGCCTTGAAGACTTGGTTGTTTTCCCAAGCCTTTGATTAAATAAGGTCACCTCATTGCAGTCCTGTCCTTTGCCTGTCCTAAAGCGCCAAGAAACCGTTGGTGAACGTGCGCTGTATACATTTCTTTTTCATATCATATCATTCATTTCAAATAACACAACTGTCTTCCTCGCTCCTAGTCAGCTGGCGGCTGCGCCGAAAAGAGACAGTGCATAGATCCAATCGGGCCTGCGCTGGAGGTTCTGCTGCGCCCGGAGCCCAAGCGTGGGGAGCCTGTCCTGGCAGAGGAGCGGACGTGCTGAATGAAGAACCCCCCCTACCTGCATGATAGCCGCTGATGGGGGTTGCTGGCTGTACGACTTGGGCTGCGGCGGAGTGGCGATCCGTGGTAGAGTGTGCTGCCCTCCCTGTTTCCTGTGAATGAGGCGGCCCTGCGTGGATCTGTGGCACAGAGGTTGGAGCTCCTGTGACGCACTGTTTTACATCGGTGCCTGGGAGCAGATTGCGGGGCTGATTGGACACTTGACTGGAGCGGGTGAGTGAGCCTGGGGAGGGTGTGGCTTACATGGCCGGGGCCTGGCAGGCACTGGGGCTGGTTCATTGAGTACGGGCCGTGCCCGACACACCCCCCCACCCCAGATTTGAGGATAAAGTGCGGGGCCCGCAAAAACACGAAGCAGAGTGGGAGTAAAGGGGTTTTGGCCATTGGTAGGGTCCCCCCTGCCCTCCCCCATTCTCAGCAGGGGGAACTCAGGGCAATATTGAAAATGTGGAGTAAATGGCTATAAGAGTTGGCCTGTTGATGCTGCTGCAGTGCCCCTGGTGAGTGCGCAGCGCCGCCAGAGACTACAGCTGTGCCTTCTTGAGTCGTGTGGTAGGACTGGGCATGCTGGAGAGTGGCCTACGCTATTCACTTGGCTAGATGTCGCTTGGACCTGTGCACACTAGCGGCAAGTGCATGCTGCCCATTGGTGGCCCTGCTGAACTCCGCTGCTGAACTAGCAGACGTGTTTGAGCACCTTGGAGCCGACCCTTGCCTGCAGCCTTGGGACCGAAGAGTGACGGGTGTTGCACAGTAAAAATATACTTGGCCAGTGAAGACTTCTTATAAACCTGTGAACTCTGGATTGTTCACTTGAACATTTGTAATAACTCATGCCTCAAACTAAAATGCAATTAAAAAAAAGTTTTTCAGGAGAGTTTAACCTTTCGAGTATTCATGGGAAAACAAGCAGCCTGAATATTTTACGGGAAAATTGCTGGCTATGGGAGTTGAACCTGGACTGACTTCAAATACATCCAAACATAAAAATGATAACCTCTAGCAACAAACTTTTCCTTCTGATTTTAATTTGGGGTTGCGTTTTCAGCTCTTTAGATGAACAATGAATGTTTGTTTCATAAAATTACGTGCCAGGAACATTTTATCTTGCTTTGTTTAATGTATTTTTATCGTGTTACATAAAGAGAGATCATTCATGAAAGACTGCCAATCTGGATAAAATGTATGTTTTATAAAGGCAATTATTGGACCGTAAGAGGAAAAAATGCTTATTGATGGAATAAAGAGAGTATTATTTAACATATTATAAAAATGTACAGTATAGAGAGACTTTATTTATATAACCAATAATTGAAATGTTATATGTCCAAAGTCCTACGGCTTTGTGAGTGGCTAAATCTTGAGAATGTTACAACCAATGTGTAATATTTATATATACCCACTGCACAATTCTTGTAAGCAAGTGTCATATTTTTGGCTAGCCACCAACAAATTAAGCAAGCTTTGGAACTGTTAAAGAAAGAGCTTCTTTGTAGATCGTCTAGTTAAATTCAATTTGGGAATCTGTCTGAAACGAACCAAAGAACCTTTTAGTTAACTTATTTGGTTACAAACAGTAATACATCGCAATATATTCTCTATGGAAGTGGACAGTGACAGGAAAGAAAGGGATGGTGCTATGATCTTTTTACAAAACTGGAACATTCAGTCCTTCTTCCAACACGGATCCATTAAGTCTGGCCTGAGGGACCTAGGGCCCGATGTAGGTAATTCTTATTTACCACTTCTTAAATACCGAATTTTACCGATTCGGTATTTAAGAAGTGGTAAATATGAAGGGGGGAGATGTAGGGATTTCCAGATGTGTAAATACCGAATCTTTAAGATTCGGTATTTACCGAATCTGGAAATACCGAATCGGTATTTCCTATTGATTCCTATGGGCTGTGAAGCCCATAGGAATCAATGGGCAATACCGATTCTGTAATTACAGAATCGGTAATTACCGATTTCAGCAAGGGTGCAGGGGGTGTCACTTTGACACCCTCTGGCACCCCAAAAATAGGCTCGGGTGCCATGTGGCAGGCATACATGCCCCAAGGGCAGGTCTGCCTGTCATATGGCAGAGGTGTGCATGCACACATGTGCATGCACACCGGAATCAGTATTTTACCATCAAATTGGATTTGATGGTAAAATACCGATTCTGTAAGGCTTGTGGGACTCAGAAGAGTCCCACCTACATCTCAAATATACCGATCGGTAAATTTACCGATTCTGTAAAATTCAGGGCCCTACATACCATTTCTGAATTACCGGTCGGTAACGGCCGAAAATACTGATTTTCGTCCGTTACCAACCGACCTACATCTGGCCCTTAATGGCTTGGCCAATGCCTTTTGGCGATGCTTTACAGTATCAGTAAGATGAAGTACAACATGGGCAAAAGAAAAAAGTAAAAAGGTGCAATGACACGGCGTCATTGTGTAGGTTTGATGATGTGCTTGCGTCACTACACATGCATGCCTACAAAATTACGTGGGTAGTATTCTTTGTTTATTTTTACCATAAACAATATAATAATGAAAAAGAAGTAGCGTGAGTAGCTTTTTGTAAGGCAGAGCAGCCATCAATTTGCCACCAGGTACTACCCACCAATAGCATAAAAACATTTTTTTTAAATTAAAAAAGGGAGCCGGGGGAAAGATGGAGTGGGTGAGGGGAAGCATTGGAGAGTGGGTAATTGGGGGCTGCAACAGGGTGTGGGTGGGAGGAAGAAAAAGAGCAGCATGGGAGAGCACATGGGGCATAGAGAGAAGCATACCGGCGAGAAGACAACATGGAGGGCATGAGAGGCACACAAGAGAGAACTTGCAAAAAACTGAAGAGAGCACCATGGAGACCGGGGAGAGCTGGTATTTGGTGGAGGGAAAGAGCTGGAATACACCTGCACTCTCATGGTGTTCTTAAGCAAGTTCCCTAAACGTGAGCAGTGGAATCAGCCAATCAGAGAGATGATAAAGAGGCTATGTTCTAGGGGCGGGACAAACACATGATGGACAAGCTGAGACAAGGAAAGCCGTTAAATAAGAAGCAACTGAATGTGCCAATATAGCCAACCAATGGTGAGCAATGGGTTGGCTTTAAGCCCCTATAAATTCTTGGTTAAGTCCAAAATAGGTCTTTTGCAACCAGACAGCACAGACTGGACCTAAAATCAGCCGTTCCACCACTATCTACCAGCTTCATGGTCTACTCCTGGCGTGTGCCGAAAAAGAATCAAACATGCAGTTATGGACCTTCAAGGGTCTCTCACATGGAAAGGCTAGACATTTTCTGGGTAAGTGTTACAAAGTACCTTGTATATGGTAAACAATCTCCACTGTATAAGGAAGTAGCATTTGTTTTTTACACATTGGAAAAGGCTCAGGAACATAGGGTGCAGTTACAGGCTACAAGCATATAGCTACAGGATACCCCATTAGGAGGAAAAGACTTCCCTTCTCATCTTCCGGTCTCATCTAGTGTAACTGTCGGATTGACACTCCGAGTGACATGGTAAAGGGCCATGTAGGATTATACTCCTAATCAAGCAGAGACACAAAGAACACAGGGAAAGCAGAGTACAACAGTCAGCTAGAGCAATGAAGAGCGCTTGGGATACCTTTTAAAGCCAGATAGCAAGGAGCAAGCGTTGCATAGATCAGGGGTCACCAACCTTTTTTGTAATAAGAGCTACTTATGTTCAATGACAATCCTCCCGAGCAACTAATATTAGAGATGTAATAGTTGTCACATCAGACAAGATTACATTAGAGGCCACCATAGTCAAAGATTAACAGCAGGGATAACTTCAGTACATCAGGCATGGTTGCTAGCAGTACAGTAAAAACGCTTCTACGTGGGTAATACAGAACAGCTATAGCTGCAATGCCCCTAATACCCAGTTAACATTAGTGATAAGTCTCCCCAAAACCATTTTGTTTTATGTCACTCAAATATTAGCTTCAAATATATTCTGGAAATGTATCCATTTCCCCCAAATATCAGCTTAGGAGTTCTGAAAATACACACATTTACGTCTCAGATACATGCTTTTTAATTTTGGTATAGATATATCAATTCAACTGTAAGAAATGGGGTTACTGGACGAGGGGGTTAAACTACTCAAACAGCAACCACAATCCTTGTCAAGATGAAGTCACAAGTGAACCCCAAATTAGACAGTGATCAACCCTCTGGCACCTTGGCACAGAGCAGTCAGGCTTAACTTAGAGGCAATGTGTAAAGTATTTGTGCAACACTTCAAACAGTAATAACAAAAAAAGCCCACAAAATAGTCCCACTCAAAATTAGGAGAATAGAGTACATTTTAATGAATAAAACAAGACCAAAATGAAAAACACCAATCAATCGAACCGGAGATCTGCAATAGCACCAAAAAGCACAAAAAGCCAAGTGTGGTTATCTGGTTGCTGCCATTCAGGCCAACCACGATTGAGTACGGGCCGGCTACAGGGACCCAGTTAGGTCCGCTGAACAGAGTACCAGTATCGGCTGCTACCGACCAGGGGTGGTGAGGCGAGGGACCTAGGGAGAGGAGGGAAATTATAATGTTTTTAAAATGCACTTACCTGTTCTCCGTTGACCGCGGCTGCCGCATCTTCATTCTCTGTCCTCCTCTCTACTCTGCAGGAAGCATCTAGCCTGCCAAAATCCCCTAACCAATCACAACGCTGCCTTAGTTGGTTCGGTACTCAGACAGGGACTGGCAAGCTTTGCATTTTCTCCACTCAGGCTGTAATGTAGCCTGGGTGGAGAACAAGCAAAGTGCGCAAGACGCTTTGGCCGGCCTGAGAGGGCTCGTCAAAACATCATACTTTAGGTGCAGCCACCCCTCCTTCTCGTGTGAATCGTGGGAAGCCCACCCCGCCCCCTCTGGCTTCAGCTGAAAGCAAAAAATGAAATGATAAGAACGAACTTTATTATCATTCAATTTTTAGCATTCAGCTTACAGCTGAAGCAGTAGGGCATTGCTCCTCGGCCTTAGCGGAGGAGCCGCCACTGCAGAGTACCTAAAGATCTGGTTGTAGAACGATGCAGAGTCCTTGCGTAACGTTGCGCTGGCTGGCATCAAGAAACCGTCGGCGTGGAATTTTTGATGAGAGGTACTGTGTCCAGATGTGTCACGCAGTAAAGTCAGTGCCGGTCAATGGGAGCTCGTGATGCAAGGTCTTGCGTCATCGCCGAGGAAGCCATTGGGGCTTGCGAAGACGCTCATAGCTATGTTTTGGCTCGAAGGTCGACGTGTGTCGTGCTGGGACAGTGCAGGTGAAGCCACTGGGGCTTGCAAGGACTTTGGTCGAGTTCGGCCGGTTGTCCGCATCAAGATGTTTTTTGCTTGGCCGCTTCCGACCCTCCTAAAATTCAGAGTAGTCAAGAGCTGTGTGAGGAAATCGCCACTTTCTTCTTACAAAAGGTGGAGGTTATTTTCTAGTCTTTTAAACTCTCCCCCTTGAGAGGGACGGATGCTCTATCCATGGTGGCCAAAATAGCAATAGCAACTGATCCATCGCCTATTCTCGGGGAGTTCTCCCCACTGGCCACAAAGATACTACAAACCTCCTTGCCGCTATTAGATCAGGCTCTCCCTATGACTCCTGTCCAGTCTCTGTGATTAAATTAGCCCTTGAATCTATTGCTATTTCACTTACTTCCGTAGTTATTGACATGTTTGTGTCAGGTCATTATCCAAGAAAGTGGTCGATAGCATCAATTCTTCCACTGTTAAAAAAACTAAATCTAGACCCTAGGGATACCGATCTCCCACCTTCCACTCCTGGCGAATTTGGCAGAGAAGACCATGAACATACAACTGAGTGCCTTCCTCCAGTTGAATAATATTTTAGATCCTACCCAGTACAGGTTTAGGGAAGGACACAGCACAGAGTCTGCCATTAAAAAAATCGACTGAAGAAATAAGGAAAGCCCTGGATCAGGGAGAAAATGCTGCACTAATTATGCTGGACCTTTCTGTGGCTTTTGATAAGGTCCACCATGATCTTTTGATGGACCATTTGCCAGCCTGTGGGCTTCAAGGCCTAGCCTGGAAGCTATTGAAATGCTTTCTGACTGAAAGAACGCAAATTGTGGCCTTGGAAATTTTCCGTTCAAAACCTTTTTCCTTACCTTGTGGCGTGCTACATGGGTCTTACCTCAGTCCCACACTTTTTAATGTGCACGTGTCTCCCCTGACGAACCTGATTAGATCCTTCAGGTTTCAGCTCACTTCTTTTGCGGATGCCGCTCAAATTGTGGTGGCTCTGCTTCCAGGGCAGGAGTCAGAGAAGGGGAAGAGGTTCCATGACTGTATGAACTCAGTCAAAATGTGGATGACCCAGAACTGCCTGAAGTTAGACTCTACAAAATGTTAAGGTGAGCAACCCAATCAACCCTTGCGGGCTCGGGCAATACTTGTTATACAAGAAAAAGGGACCAGCAAGGGACTTTATTCTGTTATTGTTTATCAGCGTGCTAGGGCTCTGTTATGAAAAATCTGAGTACCTATTGTTCTTAGTCAGTAGCTGTACTGAATCAATACCTTCAGGCAATAAGTCACATAGGATCTTACTGAATAAATACAATGTTACCACACTAACAAAGTAAATAATGCGAAAACCAGGATTTTATGTTGTCTGAAGATTATTATTTTTTCTTATCAAGACAAAAAATATATTTTTATACAAAGGAGAAAACCAATTCTTACACAATAGGGTACATACAAAGGATGTTATCATCAAATATACAAGGTACAGATTATTTCGTCCTTTAGTATATCTGAGAGAGTCCAGACTGCTAAACACAAGATAACACTATGATTTCAACTAAAACAGAAGAAAATCAAAAATGGTATGATGAATTACATGCAGGCTTGGACTAAATAGTCGACGTTTCGGTCTTTTAAGAATTGTTCATAAGACCATCATCAGGACAAGGAATTTCTACATACGGTAGATGACCCTCTTGTGTTCAAAACTGTAGTTATTTCAGTTATTCGCCCAACCCTGGGGCAACCATTCGTTTTAAGCAAAAGTTGGAAAAGCGGCAAAGTCGCTCTTGCAGACGTCGGACCACAACACAGTTTCTGTTCCGGCTTGCAAATTTAGCAAACAAGTTAGAAGGCAACAATCTCACTCATACGCTCGGCGGACCAGACAGCAATATCGGTTCAAGCAGGAACCGATATTGCTGTCTGGTCCGCCGAGCGTATGAGTGAGATTGTTGCCTTCTAACTTGTTTGCTAAATTTGCAAGCCGGAACAGAAACTGTGTTGTGGTCCGACGTCTGCAAGAGCGACTTTGCCGCTTTTCCAACTTTTGCTTAAAACGAATGGTTGCCCCAGGGTTGGGCGAATAACTGAAATAACTACAGTTTTGAACACAAGAGGGTCATCTACCGTATGTAGAAATTCCTTGTCCTGATGATGGTCTTATGAACAATTCTTAAAAGACCGAAACGTCGACTATTTAGTCCAAGCCTGCATGTAATTCATCATACCATTTTTGATTTTCTTCTGTTTTAGTTGAAATCATAGTGTTATCTTGTGTTTAGCAGTCTGGACTCTCTCAGATATACTAAAGGACGAAATAATCTGTACCTTGTATATTTGATGATAACATCCTTTGTATGTACCCTATTGTGTAAGAATTGGTTTTCTCCTTTGTATAAAAATATATTTTTTGTCTTGATAAGAAAAAATAATAATCTTCAGACAACATAAAATCCTGGTTTTCGCATTATTTACTTTGTTAGTGTGGTAACATTGTATTT
This sequence comes from Lissotriton helveticus, assembly GCF_964261635.1. Classification (NCBI taxonomy): domain Eukaryota; kingdom Metazoa; phylum Chordata; class Amphibia; order Caudata; family Salamandridae; genus Lissotriton; species Lissotriton helveticus. The sequence continues at coordinate 1,063,827,058 of NC_136059.1, forward strand.
ATTCAGTAAGATCCTATGTGACTTATTGCCTGAAGGTATTGATTCAGTACAGCTACTGACTAAGAACAATAGGTACTCAGATTTTTCATAACAGAGCCCTAGCACGCTGATAAACAATAACAGAATAAAGTCCCTTGCTGGTCCCTTTTTCTTGTATATGAAGTTAGACTCTGGCAAGACTAAGGTCATTCTTTTTGGAAATAATGCAAATTTTTGGACCCCAATCTAGTGGCCGGAAGAACTAGGCACACTCCCAAAACCCTCTAGGAAAGTAAAAAATAAGGGAGATATAGTGGACGATAAGCTCACTTTCGGGAACCAGATAAATGCGGTCGCATCTGACAGCTTCCACCTCCTTACAATGATCCAGAAAATGATGCCATTTCTGCCGTAGGACTGTCAGCGCGTAGTTATAACATCCTTATTCTATCAAGGCTGGTCTACTGCAACAGCCTGTAGTTGAACATTCAAAAGAGACATTTGAACAAACTTCAACTTATGCAAAATGCAGCAGCTAGACTGCTCACCGGCACACCAAAATGTCTATCTGTCACCAAGGAAATCAAAGGGCTGCACTGGCTGCCAGTCAGACAATGGGTGCATTTGAAATCCTTGTGCACTGTTTTTAAAGTGCTTCAAGGAACAAGACCAGAATATCCGAAATGCCGATTTCAATGGTACATCCCTAAAAGAGCCCTCTGCTCTTTAGGAGCAAAGAGGTTGTTAGTACCCTCTTTTTAAAAAGTCAACTGTGGAGGGGGAAGTTTTGTTGCCTGTGGCGCAAGGGCTTGGATTGATCTCCCTATCCATATTAGAAATGCCACAGATTTAATGAGGTTTAGGAAAGGATTGAAAACATGGCTTTTCAGTATGTAGGTTTCCCATCCCATCCTCTGGTCAGAGGGCAGTAGCTAGCGCCAGGACACCCTTGGGTAACCGTTGCACTTTAGAAATATAAATAACATAACTAAGCCCTCTGGGGTGTGTAAGGCCTTCCTTAGGAGGGATTTTATGTATTTAAAAAAAAAAAGGTTTAAGCCTGGCAAAAGGTTTACTTTGCCAAATCAAAATAGCAGTTTATACTACACACACAGGCTGCAATTGCAAGCCTGAGACAGGTTAGTGTGACTACTTAAGTGGCTGACACAATACGCTCTGCAGGCTCACTAGTAGTATTTACATGTCCTGGGTACATGGAGTACCACTTTACAAGTTACCATGTTTTTAGAGAGTGGGCACACACACTTTAACACTGGTTGGCAGTGATAATGATAGAGTCCTAAGGCCAACAAAAAGGGATCAGAAAAATATGGAAGAGCAAGACAAAAGGTTTGGGAGCAGACCACCCCAAGGCTGACAGGTCTAACATTAACCAAGCAAAAACATTTAATTTAGTTGACTAGAATACACAAACGAGTGCTACTTACAGTTTGCCGGAGAGACAATAGTAGCTTACAAGCTACTCCTTGGAGAGGCTTGGCATAGATCAAACAATTTAAAATGTTATTGGAAATTCATTAAGCTTCAAAATGATTTTAATTACATGGTTAGTCACAATGAGGTGGTGTGGGCCAAGCTACAGCTAGTTGAAGTGATGCCACTGAGAGATGGTGGAACAGGAGCCCAAGTTATACGACGTTACTATATGTATACAGAGAGTTTTCGGAGTTCGGTCATTGGAGTTAAGTAAAGTCCAGGCTAATAATCTATGAAAAAAACAGCATGACAAAGCATGCAGCATTTGATTAGCTTCCTAAGAGTCCCTGTATTGCTCTGAGAAAAATGTACACCGTCATAGATAAGCAGCCTCGATCTGCAATAAAATCACATTTAGCTTACATTTACAGTCCATAATTCATCTATTAATTTATTTAAAACATATCATTGAAGTGTTTATGGCTCAGTTTGAACACCATTTCTCAACAGTATTTATGCTCAAAAGCGTTAGTTTTGAGTAGCGGTTAGAAGGGTTTACGCAAACATAGGCTACAAGTTGCTATGTCCCAAGTTGGCAGCAAGTGACTCTTTCAGGAGTTTTTGTTCTATTCTGAATGAGATACAATGTCATCAATGGATCTGTGGGGACTGTAGGCTGCATTTCCTGAAAACCGAGTCGAGCCCGACGCACTTGATTCAGTTTTCTAAAGATCTGATAAGGTGGTAGAAGTTAGACAGAATTTAGGACGGCTAACAATCAGTAGCCTGTTCATTTGAAGTTACTCTGTCAATTGCAAATCTGGGCAGTGACGGGTCTGCAGTGTACTCCATGCATAGCAACATAAAAAAGGGCACCTTTTCTTGCTTGCCAGGTAGTCAGAAGATGGCAGTGAATAATCAAGGCTGACTCTATGAATATGTAGGCAGTGAAACAAGAGGAATTGCCTTGCCAAAAGTTCAAAAGAAAAAATGTGTTACCGTGAAAGTCCACAAAATGGAATTTAATTAAAGTGGGATCCTCGGATTATACCGAATGGCATCAAAATGGTTGAATGCATTTAAGTTTTTAAAAAACATATATTTTATATTTATTTTGCTTCCCGTTATGAGTAGATTCTTCCTCTGCTCGCTGAAGCGTCCTTATTGGAGATTTTTATCAGAGTCTGATGTGCCAGTTCAATCACTATCACCAGGGTTATTGAATATGCACTGTGGAGATAACTGTGTGTTCAGTAGAGGTACAAATTACCATTTAGTCGGGTGATGACCTGTGTAATAACTTCAGCTGCTTATTTGTGAATGTGGGAAACCCTGCAGGGAGCCATCGTATTCCAAATAGCGATTAGAAACTATCACCCCGTATTATTCAGTAAGTAAATAGACTGAACATCAGCATGTGCTGTTATGCAAGGTATGGGGTGCCCAGGTAGAGCGACTGCAATCCATTTGCAGTAGAGGAAATAAAGGTAAAATAAATCAGTCTGTCTTGATATGCGAGGTTCATGGAGCCCACAGAAGTAGCATTATTTGGCAGCCAGGTAATTGAGATGTATGAAAACCCGCTGGTATGCTATCTCATTGGAAGGCCCACAGTAAAAAAAAAAATCTTGAAGAATACGGTATTACCAAGGAATACCTTACCTCGTTTTAAATTTAACAAGCGCCTGGTGATAGTGATTAAAAACCGATCCTCAGGCCCTGTACCTTATAGGCAATGAAACATGTAGGCCAGTGATAAAAATGTGGTCTAAACATGGAAAATTGATGTTAGTAATGTGCTAATTGTCTCAAACCAGTAAAGAAAATTGGTCAAGTTAGACACATTTTTACACCCCACAAGATCATAAGACCAGTGTCTTTAGCCACAGAACCATCATAACAAGGAGGACACAACACAAGCATGTCAAATTCACTAGGGTCTTGCTGGTTACAGGATAATGCAGCCCAGCCAGTAACATTAGCTCACAGACAAGTTAGGCATACACAGGTCCCTCATACATACACCCAGAGGAACACGCTTATGATAAGCCATAAGGCACTGAAATTGTCATTCAGTGTTACCCAAGCTTACTTCTGTATGGTGTCTCCTCTCAATTTAGGTGAAGGGAGTATTCACCAAAATATTCCGTAAAGAACACTTACCACGAGTTCCACATTTGAGCTTAATATAAGCTAGTACCAGTCCCAAAGTTTCTCTACAAACTCTTTAAAGTTATACAACTACTACATAGTAGCTATCCTGGTGACTAGAAGGGGCAATTTACAACATGACCGAGTAAGCAAATCTAAATCCATGTCATTCAAAATAAAGGCACACCCTAGTCTGTAGAAACTGCTGAAAGAAATGTTTTGGGAATCTGGCCCTTCAAGACCTATGGAGGTTAGTTCTTATTTTGAGTTAACAGAAAAAGTGTGTGAAGGTTGAAACCGATCATAACCCAGTTACATCTTTAGTGTGTTTGATTGAAAATGTGCATGTTTTCAAGGCTACACAGCCCTTCTGCACATTATAGCAAACAAGGTAAAAAGAAACCTTGACCATGCAAAAGGTCAAGGACTATTATAGAGCACACCTTATGAACAATTACAAATACACTTCATTGAGTTTTTCATCGTTAGCTATGCTAAATGAAAACAAATTAAAATATATGTAAATGTTTCATTCAAGATAAAAATGATACTTGTTGTAGGCTAATGGAGTACGTTTGAACTTAGATTTATTTTAGCCTCCTACTAAGCATGAATCTATTCACAAAGCATTTCTCATGAATCTGCATGTGTAAGGCAATTTTACTTACTGGGAATCAGGTACGTGAGTATGCATGTCATAACACTCATGAGTAAGTCACACCCAAGCCTGGAGTACGACACAAGTGCTCAAAGGATCTGCTTTAAAAACTAGATCCACAATGAATAAGTGAAATGCATATCGGAGTTTCCTGCACCCAAAGCATCAGGACAACTTCAAACACAACCATAGTAAATTGATTAAAATTAAAATAGCAGCAGAGATAAAGTACGAAAGTTTCACTGCAACAATTCTCACTCCTCACAAAAATATATGTTAGCTGAAAATAACTGACTGATGAATTTTTTTTAGGGGATAAGTATATATTCTGATGTTGTGATAACTCTGGGGAGCTAAAATAAACCTTTGTCATCTAGCCAGGTATTCAAATGTGCAAAGACACCGTCACTTTGGTGCACAAGGTTCCACTTGCACAAAGTCAAAGTTGTAAAAAAACTGAAATCTATTCCCATTACTCCTATGTCTTTGAAGACTTCAAATTCGATGCGATTCACACACAATTCCAGTAGTCCTCCTAGAAAGTCCTGGTCCTCTATTTACACTATTTTTTTTTTTTTTAAGTTACAAAAAAATCTTTTCTTATGGAAAAGTCCTTCTTGTACACCTCTAAGAAACACTTACTCCCCCCCCTTTACTTCTGTATTTCTGAAGGGAAAAAAATAGTGAATTGCTTCTAGAAAAGCACCCATACGCAAAGTTCATGGATGTACGTAATGACATTTGTTAGGCAGGCTCTAGGATCTGAAGTCATACGATACTAATCTATGTAATGTCAACTAAAATGGAAATACAAGTTAACTGCAGCATACCAGGACTACATTTTAAATAGATCAACGTGTTATTAAAACCGTTCTTCACTTTTCAAACCTGAATGATTGAACTGTTAAATATTAAATAAATAACTTCTAAAAGGGAGGTCTAAATTATCCTAATTTTTACTCGAAATGAAAAATTGGCTAGCATTGCAGCTTATATATTAAACAGATATATATATATATATATATATATATATATATATAAATATATGTGGAATTACATACAGATATTGCATAAAACAGTTATTTATATGTAAGAGTGCGAAGATCTATACAATTTTCATAATACTTTAGAACAACCAACTAATCTACGCAGTCGATATTTCAATCCTTGAACCAGTGAAGCTGGTGGATCATCATCAGAATGAATCAACTTTTTGTAATTTCAAATAATAACATACACTACTCAGGAACAAAATAAAACACTTAAGTGAGCCTTTAGAAACAGAGTCCAATCAGTTTTACAACGTGCTTTATGACTAATCTGATTATTACTACGGCTGAATCAATTACAAGTACAAGCCTGTTTGTTTATAGTTGGTCTCACACTTCTCTTCAGATCTATACAGCTTGCCTATACCTATGCTCTCCAACATATCCAACTAATTTGATGTTAATTTTATTCTTAATAAATCTGATTATAGGTAACCAGGTAGACTACGAGGCGCTCTACACTAAGTCTGGGTAAACATAACTATAAGTCCATAGTAATCGTGGTGCTGCTAGGGAAAGAAAGATTGGTTACCTATACAATCTTGTCTTTACCTTCTTCACGAGGGTAACAAAACACATCAAAAAGTCTACCCCGAGCACACAAATGGTAAAACATGTACCTAGTGTAGTATAAACAGTTCTTGAGTAATCACAGGGATCCAAACATTAAAAGTTCAAATGTCCAAAGATTTATTACGCTTTCTTCTATTCAAATGTCCTGTTGATAGCACAGTATAGGACCCAAATCCACAGATATGAATGAACAGTTCTCCAATTCATACAGAAATTAGCAACCAAATCCGTAGTTTGAATTAAAAGTTCTCCAGTCCAAACAAACATAAGCAGCCAACACGTATATATGTTCTTGCATGATTTGGAGAAGTTCATGTTCATATGTTCATGTTTTGGGTTTGCAGCCCCGAGAAGTCATTGGTGCACTACGTTGAATGACGAAACACATATTGACTGCTTATGTAATTACTCAAGAACTGTTTATACTCCACTTTGTACTTGTTTTATAATGTGTGTGCTCGGGGTAGACTTTTTGATAAGATAATTTTATTCTTCTGCAGCCATTTGACAAAAGCAATGAATACACCCAATAAATGCTGCCTAAACAAACCACAAGAACATTGCCTATTTGTTGCTCATGTTCATCACTGTTATCCAAACAGCCTGCCCCCACACTTCTAGGTGCTCCTGGACAGTGATATTATAATCGCAGAGAGCAAGCACTGTAGAAACCAAAATTAGTGGCTCAAATTCCATACACTATATGTCCTACATGAAAGTTCCAACTTCAAAAACTATACAAGAAAGAAGTCAGTGATCTTAAAATGCTTGAATTAATAGCAGTCACAGAACAAAACATTGTAACAACACTAGATCAGCAGAGTCAACAAACTCCAAGCTTCTTTAATCTGCTCATGTGCTATATAAAAGACTAAGATGAAAGCATGATACAAAATGTTCAAGCCAATACTAGTGAGGAACATATTTTCCTTCAACCCCAATTGCCCAAAAAGATTTCTGCAATGTCACTATAGTCATGAAAGCCAGCAACCAGCAAAACCACCTGATCCTCTGGTAACCTGGTCTCATTCGGAGTCTGCCATATTAATTACACTAATGGGTGTTCATCTAAACCACAAACAAGAACAATGTGCACCCTGAAAAGAGCATTTGCTCCCTAATTGCAACTATACGTTTGTCCTACTGAGCAGCTCAAGTGAATTTCAGGACAAAAGTCGCCTCACTATAAAATCCCTGTGCATAACTTGTACCATCCCAATAACGAGAAAAAATATAGACCAGTGATAATTGTTAGCTTGACTTTAAAACATGCACTATTTTTGAAATGCAGGAATTTGCCCTATGCCTCTGGCATATTTTTAGATTATTAGTAAGTCAATAAAATTGGCAAAACAATCAACTGCTAAAGCACCAGATGGCACGAACCCTATATGATCAAGTATTAAAACAAAAGAACGGTTTACCAACTAATGTAGAGCATCTTGTGTGTGATATTGGGCTGCAACACCCAGTAGTCTTGAGCTCCTGCAAGGGCAGTATAAAAGTGCAGATGTATAAAAAGCATTCGCAAAATTGTCCTTCCAATCATCCCAGTATTGTGCTTTTAGGTTTTGACAGGAAAAGTTTCAGCGCTCCGTCCATCATCTCCTTGTGTTTGCTTTGTTTGCCCCAAGTTGGCAGGGTATGCCCAGACGTGGGTCCCTTTCTCACTTTGCCACTGGATTCAAGCTAGCCTGGCTGATGAGGGGTATTACCCCCAAATCGGTCCCAGGATGCTTGTTTCTGGTTCAGGGAAGACCTGGCTTTGCAGTTCGGGCTGGACTGTTCCCATGAGGCACAGGGTCAAGACTAATTTGCATATAGCTGGGTCGAAACTGAGGCGGTGAAGTGAGCTAAAGAATGATGATTGATGCAACCCAGATCTGTGACTGGGGGTGAGTGTCTGAAAATTCAGCGCTCCTTCAATCATCCCCTTGTGTTTGCTTTGATATTGGGCTACAACACCAAGTAGTCTTGAGCTTCTGCAAGGGCAGTATAAAAAGTGCAGATGTATTAAAAGTGTTTGCGAAATTGCCCTTCCAATCATCCCAATATTGTGCTTTTAGCTTTTGACAGGAAAATTGAATCACAAATGTTATTAGGTGAAAACATTCAATTGTGAAATCAGAGAAGTGTTAATGATACTGTTGAATAGTAAATTGATCGATTTTTTTAAGCTCTGCTAGTCAAGCTTTATGACTTGAATAAGGCTTAGCACCTATTTTTTCTTTAGGGTTTTGTTAAGAGTCTGGTGTGTCCCTGGCATCTTAAGGCACATGTTGTAAATGCACAGTTTAAGAAGGGTATTTAACATTCTTGCAAGTTACACTGATTGTCCATTTCTACATTAAAGATCTAAGTGAATGTGTAATCTTTGTTTACTAGAGGTGTTCTAAAATAATATAAAAGGATACATTTTAGACTGAACTACATTTATAAATGTCAAAACTGCGGAGTCCTAAATAGAAAAACCAAAATTGGGATGGGCAGCCAACGTCTAAATACAAAGAAATTCGATTGTATTTAATGAAGTGAAATCCGCGCTATAGAAAACTCTTCAGAACATATTCTAAAGGAGCTATCGCTAAGTTATCAGCACTTCATAATAGCCAAAGTTGCGATAAAACTAACACATCATTCACAAGCTGGTGCTAACAGCCCATATCACCAGCAAACCTGCGGTAGCAGCCGCAAAAAACATCGCCACAGATTACCCCCGCAACTATCGCTAAAGAGATACAGAGTAGGCGTTCCCATGCAAAAAGCGGTGACAACACCACACCGCAACATTCTCAACGGCCAGCCAAATCAGCAATAAGATCACAAAATATGCGATAAGGCGCATTAGCTGCATGAAATTACAACCTGCTCTGACCTGGTGTAAAGTCGTACCACAGCCTGCAAAAGAATAGGGAGCCAAGGCCAGAGCCACACCTGAAGGGCCATAGAGCCACTGAGCATGAAGGCTGGACGCCCAAGAGAGCAACAACTCCCACCGCCACCACCCCCCGGACCAACACTGAGGCAGCGCAGGCAAAGACAGAGACCCTCAGAAAATGCACCAACCTCACAGACCCAACACCAGAGAATGCCATTGCCCACTACAGGCTCAAAGGGACAATCATCCTCTGCATCCTGACCACCATTGCCCACAGGCTGACAGTACCAACACAGCAGACAACCAACATCCACCTCAGACAAAGCTGCAGGCTGTGCTGCATGTGTGGGTAACTGGTACTCTCCAACCAACAACTGTCAGAGTCGGAGGAGTTTCACAGCCAGCCCATTAAAAGTTCCACACAAGGGACATGGGTGACAATATCAGCTTGGTACCCCACTATCTATACTACCCCTGCACTGTGCAGGAACAGCTGGAGACCAGGCAAGGCATCTACGCCATTGCTGGCTTCCTGCATGTGTGAGGGGGCAATTGACTGCACACATGTCCTACTTGTGCCCCCTGGCAACACTGTATACAATAACCGCAACAAAAAGCACACATGTTCCATCAATGTGCAGGCAACAGTGGACCACCCGGGAATCTCCACCAAAGTCGAAGCCAACCACCCAGGCAGTGTGCATGATTCTTACATCTACCCACAGTCCATCATCAACCAGCGCTACCAGGGTGGCACCTACAGAACAGCACTGCCCGTTAGCAAGTAACAAATGAACACACCACACCTCAACAATCATGCAACGCACACCACTGAGAATGCACATGTTACAAACTCACATACAACATGCCAAACAACATGCCCGCCCACCCACCAGACACAACAGCACAACTCACAGAGGGAACCTGGGCCAGCCATGTACATAAGCCATCAACGGCATGGCACCTCAGCCACACAATAGCAGATTGTGGAGAGAGGTGGGGACCAGGCATGTGCGAAGGAGGCAAGTGACTGATGAATGAGAATGTACACAATGCCAAGTGTGGCGTGGATGTGATGACCACAGACATATCCATGTCAACACACTGTTGGTTTTTGGAGTGTAGTGGACATTGGATGCAACCATGTCACCCCAGCCAGTGGGGAAGATCGTGGAACTGTAGCATGTTACGTACCCCCTGGAAGCATGAGCGGAGTGGGCTGGCCCAGAAAATGCAAGGCCAGCATAGGGGTGTGAATAAAAGGCACGCAACTCTGGGCGTGGTCCTCTTCCGCAATGCCCGATGTGTCTGCCAGGGCGGTGCCTCTCACTCCCCCACGAGGCCGACGCCATGAGCGGTGTTGCCTGCGACCTGTGTGTCTGCTGCACCCCGGGATGCTGGTCCCCGAACCCATCTTGCTCGCCATTGCGTACCCAGGCCTCAATGCTCACCTGCAGACACCGGCATGTATCAAAGAGGGCCCACCAGGTGCCAGTGCAAGCTCCAATCCCGAGGCTTGTGCCCCTGGCAACCTGCTATGACCATCACAGCCTCCGCGAGCGTGGCCCGCAGTACTCCATTCTCGTTGACGTACTCTACTGGCATACACAGCGGACTAGAAGGTCACACTTTTGGAACGGAGTCTTGATTACACTAAGGCAGAGAACATTATTTATGGCTGATTTTATCCTACTATACTCCCTTCAATGTGGTGCCAACAAGTTTGTGCTTAGCATTACAACCACACGTGTCTCTGGGCCCACGCGGACTAATGCCCTGGGACAACACAGCGCTCGGGTAGGACACACGTGTTGAAGTGAGTGTTGATTTTTCAATGGCAGAGCTCATATCATTGCACGCAAGGAGAGGTGTAAAAGGATGACGCGTTTCAGTCAGGAGGGAAAAATGATCATCGTTACGGAGGTGATCGAACACTGCCAACAGCCCTGGTGTTACTAACTGCATCGCGAGCCAACGACACGTGGGCCCCTGCTGACCGCTGCCTCCAACCTACACTGCGATCAAGTAAGTCACACATCTGGGACGGAGTCTTGAATATGCAATGGCCGACTACATAAGTTAATGCAGAATTCAAATCACTATACTCCCTTCAATGTGGTGGCACCGACTCGGTGCATAGCATTACAACCACACTTGCCTGTGGTCCCTTGCTGGAATCGCCTTCGGCAAACACTGCGGCTGAGTAGGTCACACATTTGGAACAGAGTCTCAACTTAGCAATGGCCAAGTTCATGTCATTGTACGGGCATCATCGCAGACTGCATCCCCTCTCAGCCCCAGTGCCACTAAGTCTATTCCCCGACATTCATGGACACTCTCTGGTAGAACTTCTGTGGCTACTGAGTCTATGGACTGGGGATTGTCTTCATCCTCATGTAGCTGATACCGAAATGGTGGCGAAAACAAGGCAGTTTCATTCCACTCCTCCATTTGCTGCTACAGGGCGGCTTCTGCACTCTGCATCATGCCCTGGAGGACACTCCCCACTGTCCCCTGCAGCCCTCTGCCACATTCCCCTTGGACATCGAAGAGGACCCACTCAGTCTGCGTTGCCCTGCCTCAGTGCACCGCAAGGCACCGTCCAGTGGCGGGGTGCCTGTGCCGGCTGCTGTGCATCCGGGGCCACTAACTGTGCAGCTCAAGTCAGGGACCCTCTCTTCTGAGATATTAGATGGCCTCTGAGACAATGGCCTTGGGTCATCAACGCCATGTGTTTGTGGCCCTGCGCTGTCTGCTGCCTCTGGCCTCAACTGAGGCCCACCAGGGCTCACACATCAAATAAAGTCCTGACCGGCCCGGACGTCGCATCACCACAGGAGGCACACACCACCACAGCCAGGATCTCCAACCGCCAACTGCCAGTGTCGAAACGGTCGTACTGGCACACTAACGGAGTTGCTCACACCGGTCATGGATGCCATCATCTGCCTATTCCCCTGCTCAGCTCTCCAGGTGCCACTACCTCAGTGCATTACGAGTCATCGTCCATCCATTTCTGTTTTGGTTACGTGCTGTGTAGCGCTCACGCAGCAATGTCACCTCAAGCAGTGTGGAAGACCTGGGATGATGATGAGGAAGATTATGTAGGTGTGGCACCCCCCTCTGCAGCTGTATTGGGCCCCTGAAGGGACCCAATCCTAGACATTTTCTTCACATGAGCGCGCTCAGATCTAGTGCCCCAACCTCAGTGCACTGCAACTCACGGACACTTCTGTTTGGTCATTGGGTGACCTCTGTACTTACTTCGGCTACCACCATAATGCTCCGCTGTGGTCTCTGTAATGCTGGTATTTTGTTTCCGTCTTCATAGTGTTCACTGTTGTATTTGTTGCCAGCACGAACAACTCCCTGAAGGCTGGCTTACACTCACCCCACACACATCCAGCACAGGCTTCACTGAACATGTGACCCTGTCAATAAAGGGGCCAGGCGCACGTGCCCATAGCCAGTTCCACAAACTATCTGCGTGTGTCCGTGAGGTCATGATGTGTGCATGAGGGCCCCGGGCCCTACAACATTATAGTGTGCTGTGTACAGCGGACGCAACCATGTCATCGCAGGCAGCAGGTCAAAGCTTGAAGATGTAGCTGTGTCATCAGCCACTCAATACATAAGAGGGATGTACTGGCCCGTCGTATGGAGGACCAGCATGAGTGTGTGAATGGTAATTCCAGGGCTCTGGGCGTGGTTCAGTACAGGAAATGTGCAAATGCATGTGTCTCTGTCGCAGTGTGGGTCTCCTTTGTGGGGTGTATGTGGTCCCTGATGGGACTTAGACACCCCATATGTGATGTAGTTCGGCTTCCATGACCTCTGACCCCACCGGCACCTGTTCGTACACCTCCCTTTGGCATTTTGACACCTGGCATTGGAATGTGATGTCTGCCTCTGTGAAGTGTTGGGAGCCAGCCGTGGTGTTGGGTGCTTCCTGCTGTGTGGTCTGTGCAGGGGCTGGGGTCTCCTCTATGTAGCTTGGCTACCCTGCTCCTAGGGGTGGGTTGCCTAAGATGTCCATGAGCTTTTGTAGAGCGTCAGTGTCGAAGGTGTGGTGGTCGTCTCCAGCATCACTGATGGGTCGTCTGGTCTGCTCTGTCGGAGGTGTTGTTAGTCCCTCTGTAATGTGAAGGGGAGATGCGTGTTGACATTTATGTTGGCGCACTGTTCTTGTTGACATGCAGACTGCATGACAATGTACATTGTGACTGTTTGGGCGGTGCTGGCAATTTGATGGGGGACTGTGGCCATTTGGACTACATGACGGATATGAGGTTGTACATGTACATATGCATCTCACAGTTTCCTGCTCTGTTCAATGCGATTGGCCTGTTTCTGCGCATGAGGGGACCCAGTTGTGTCCCCTGTTCTGCAGTGTTGGTGTTGCACTTTGTACCACGTTGTCGTGGGATGTGCTGTGATTGCTGTGTGTGTGTGCTGCAGTGTGCCACGGGGATCAGGCACATGATCCAGGGTCATTGTGGGTGCGCAGTGTGCTACACATCGTTGTACATGTGTGCCATTGTGCCCATCTCCCCATCCCCTCAGTCCCTGGTCGTTACTCACCCAGTTGATGTTGTGTCAGGTCCTATCGAGCTGTGTCCGTACTCCCACCTCCTTGCACCGTCTCCACACTGATGACTGTGGCCTCCAGCTCCTCCTGTGGAGCAGGACTCCCACCTCCTGTCGCCATTTCTGCCTTCCCGTTGGCAGTGGGTTTGTGCTTGGGTTGGTTTTCACATCATGCCAGGACATCTTGGCCTCCTCCATTGACCTCCTTGACACTCCGACTGCATTGACAGAAGTCCAATTGTAGGTCAGTTGAAGGTAGTGTTCTGTCACCTTCGTGACGCTAATCTGGTTTGCCTGCGGACTGCACCCAGTCTTCCTCTCCCTCTTCTCCTTAGCCTTCCCCGATCCCATTGTTCCTTGCTGGTAGTCTGTGGGGCTTGTGGGGTTGGTATTCACCTCTGCACTCGGTCAGTGTGCACTTTGAATTGTTTTTGGTTGCTTTGATTGTGCATTTTCCCTGCAGATGCAAGGGATTTGCAGGCCTGCCGCTGCTTTTTGTATCGCAATTGGCCTCAACGCAACTTTTTTTGCGTTAGTGTGTCGCATTTTTGGGGCTTCAAGTTGACTTTATCGCGGACATTTGACGCATTGTCGGGGGCCTATCGCATGGAGCCTTCGTGTTGTGAACACTTAGTTAACACAGTGTTATTTTTCCGCAATAGACTGCGATGTTGAAAGTTGCGTTATTGGCTCAGAAACGGCTTAACATAGGATTGTCTTTCAGAACTACTACCTGTTTCTGGTCACTAGACCAGAAACAGGTAGATTGGTGAAGACTAGAGATTTTGGGGGGTCTAGGCCCACATTTGTTTAATAGTACCGCTTCGCTGAAGGGGAGATCCTGTTGTTCGTGGCTTGCTTCAGTGGGAGAGACATCGCTGCTGTGCGCCGAATAAGGCGCTGTGTCGTTACTGTTGGTGGCGCTTTTGCTGAGACTCGGCTTGCGGGAGGACTCCAAGTTCCAGGAGCCCCGCGCCGGACCCCTGAGGACCACTAGCCCCTCCTGCCCACGCCTACATAACTCCTCGCGGCACCAACTGCGTGGGTGCCGCTTCGCTGAAGGGGAGCTCCTGTTGTTCGTGGCTCCCTGCAGTGGGAGAGACATCGCTGCTGTGCGCCGAATAAGGCGCTGTGCCCTTACTGTTGGTGGCGCTTTTGCTGAGACTGGGCTTGCGGGAGGGCTCCAAGTTCCAGAAGCGCCGCGCCGGACACCAGAGGACCACTAGCCCCTCCTGCCCACGCCTACATAACTCCTCACTGCACCTGCTGCGTGGGCGTGCGCCGGGAGAAGCCCGGGATAAGGCCAGGGCCGTCTTAGGCAGGGCTGGGCCACCCCTCTGAGAGGCCCATTATTGGTAAGGTGAGTGGCAAAAAGAAATTGAAACATGGGGAGACGCACAGCAATACCAGGATTAAGGCCTACCACTACTATAGACAGCATGCTCAAAAGAGCTGTTAGTATTGTCGCATCAGAGATTGAATTAACAGAGAGGAGATTATACTTGGGCCTACCTGCACCCCAATTGAATCCTTCTGAAGGAGTTGAGTGGGGTAACTTTATTGCCCCTCCCCCTCTGATACCTACTGTGTTAATTAGCACCGCCAGCCATTGAGAAACGCGGCCAGAAGGTTCCAAGTCATTGGGCACCGAGATCAATGAGGTCGGTGAGGATGTTACTGACTGCAATCCCCGACTCATGTTAATGTCATTGTTGAAAACGCTGTCCCAGACACCAACTTACAAAAAACACAGTTGATGGACAGAATGTAGAACAATGTCATACATTCACCCCAGTACAAGGATCTGGGCCTAAATCCATCGTTTTTTTCACTCCACACCACCCTGGGTAATACACTGGCTATATGCAAATCAGCTCTGACCCTTTGCCTCATGGGAAAAGTCCAGTCCGAACTGCCAAGCCCTGTCTTTCCCAGACCGGAATCAAGCATCCAAGGACCGGTTTCTGGCTATCAGCCTTCATTCAGCCTGGATAGCTAGACTCCAGTGGTGTGGAGAGCCTGGGACTCACGTCTGAGCATACCCAGCCCACTCGGGGTGAAAATTACAAAAAACACAGTTGATGGACAGAATGTAGAACAATGTCATACATTCACCCCAGTACAAGGATCTGGGCCTAAATCCATCGTTTTTTTCACTCCACACCACCCTGGGTTAGACACTGGCTATATGCAAATCAGCTCTGACCCTTTGCCTCATGGGAAAAGTCCAGTCCGAACTGCCAAGCCCTGTCTTTCCCAGACCGGAATCAAGCATCCAAGGACCGGTTTCTGGCTATCAGCCTTCATTCAGCCTGGATAGCTTGACTCCAGTGGTGTGGAGAGCCTGGGACTCACGTCTGAGCATACCCAGCCCACTCGGGGTGAAAATTACAAAAAACACAGTTGATGGACAGAATGTAGAACAATGTCATACATTCACCCCAGTACAAGGATCTGGGCCTAAATCCATCGTTTTTTTCACTCCACACCACCCTGGGTTAGACACTGGCTATATGCAAATCAGCTCTGACCCTTTGCCTCATGGGAAAAGTCCAGTCCGAACTGCCAAGCCCTGTCTTTCCCAGACCGGAATCAAGCATCCAAGGACCGGTTTCTGGCTATCAGCCTTCATTCAGCCTGGATAGCTTGACTCCAGTGGTGTGGAGAGCCTGGGACTCACGTCTGAGCATACCCAGCCCACTCGGGGTGAAAATTACAAAAAACACAGTTGATGGACAGAATGTAGAACAATGTCATACATTCACCCCAGTACAAGGATCTGGGCCTAAATCCATCGTTTTTTTCACTCCACACCACCCTGGGTTAGACACTGGCTATATGCAAATCAGCTCTGACCCTTTGCCTCATGGGAAAAGTCCAGTCCGAACTGCCAAGCCCTGTCTTTCCCAGACCGGAATCAAGCATCCAAGGACCGGTTTCTGGCTATCAGCCTTCATTCAGCCTGGATAGCTTGACTCCAGTGGTGTGGAGAGCCTGGGACTCACGTCTGAGCATACCCAGCCCACTCGGGGTGAAAATTACAAAAAACACAGTTGATGGACAGAATGTAGAACAATGTCATACATTCACACCAGTACAAGGATCTGGGCCTAAATCCATCGTTTTTTTCACTCCACACCACCCTGGGTTAGACACTGGCTATATGCAAATCAGCTATGACCCTTTGCCTCATGGGAAAAGTCCAGTCCGAACTGCCAAGCCCTGTCTTTCCCAGACCGGAATCAAGCATCCAAGGACCGGTTTCTGGCTATCAGCCTTCATTCAGCCTGGATAGCTTGACTCCAGTGGTGTGGAGAGCCTGGGACTCACGTCTGAGCATACCCAGCCCACTCGGGGTGAAAATTACAAAAAACACAGTTGATGGAGAGAATGTAGAACAATGTCATACATTCACCCCAGTACAAGGATGCTTGATTCCGTTCTGGGAAGGACATGGCTTTTGTAGTTCGGACTGGACTGTTCCCATGGGGCACAGGATCAGCGCTGATTTGCATATCGCCATTGTCTAACCCAGGGTGGTGTGGAGTGGAAAAACGATGGATTTGGGCCCAGATCTTTGGACTGGGGTGAATGTGTGACATTGATCCACATTCTGTCCATCACTGTTGTGTTTGCAATTACCGCTCTAAGTGTACTGGGTATGCTCAGACGTGAGTCCCAGGCACTCCACACCACTGGAGTCAAGCTAGCCGGGCTGATGAGAGGTGTTACCTCGAAACCGGGCCGGTCCTCGGATGCTTGATTCCGTTCTGGGAAGGACATGGCTTTTGTAGTTCGGACTGGACTGTTCCCATGGGGCACAGGATCAGCGCTGATTTGCATATCGCCATTGTCTAACCCAGGGTGGTGTGGAGTGGAAAAACGATGGATTTGGGCCCAGATCTTTGGACTGGGGTGAATGTGTGACATTGATCCACATTCTGTCCATCACTGTTGTGTTTGCAATTACCGCTCTAAGTGTACTGGGTATGCTCAGACGTGAGTCCCAGGCACTCCACACCACTGGAGTCAAGCTAGCCGGGCTGATGAGGGGTGTTACCTCGAAACCGGGCCGGTCCTCGGATGCTTGATTCCGTTCTGGGAAGGACATGGCTTTTGTAGTTCGGACTGGACTGTTCCCATGGGGCACAGGATCAGCGCTGATTTGCATATCGCCATTGTCTAACCCAGGGTGGTGTGGAGTGGAAAAACGATGGATTTGGGCCCAGATCTTTGGACTGGGGTGAATGTGTGACATTGATCCACATTCTGTCCATCACTGTTGTGTTTGCAATTACCGTCCCAGACACCAAAGCAACAGGGGCCGAAAGGAAGAGAACCGCGCTAAAACCTACCAGTAGCAAGAGGAAACAGCCACCTTGCTCCTAATCTCAATCTACACTCCTGAGTTCTTGGATACAAGGAACTATTGCTGTGACTAGGCGGCCTACCGAGCTAACAAACGACATTACTGTTGACTTGACTACACCAGAAGCCTTAGCCCACTCTATCCACACCCAAACTGAGCATACAATCGCTCCAAGTATTCGTGTTAGGCCTGGTGATATCTTAATTGATACCATAGTGGACTCAGTTTATGAACGCATGAAGAACTTGGTTGAGAAACATTTTAATGCTCTACTGAAACGTTTGGACAGGCTTGAAAATCTGGCAAAGAAATCTGATATTCACAAAAGTACAGTTAACTTTGCTGATAAAATCGGGGGGAGCAGCACCCAAAGTCAC
Organism: Lissotriton helveticus; assembly: GCF_964261635.1. Taxonomy (NCBI): domain Eukaryota; kingdom Metazoa; phylum Chordata; class Amphibia; order Caudata; family Salamandridae; genus Lissotriton; species Lissotriton helveticus. The sequence continues at coordinate 1,063,845,116 of NC_136059.1, forward strand.
TGAGAATAACTAGTCAAAGTATGCCCCAGCAGATTGTTGACCCTACGCCTCCCCCTCCCAATACTGCTTGTGATAAGTGTGGTAACTATAAAAGTAATCTTTCTTCCAAACAAACCCCTAGCTCGATGCCTCTGTCAAGCGCAGTATTTGGTCATAACACTATTAGCAACAGCTTGCCCTGCAATCCTGCATCAGTTAACTCTATGCCATTGGTTTCTACACTCACAAATATTGTAAAGGCCCCAAATACTCTTCCCACTTTAGACAATTCTGACAATAAGCCATCTGCAGACGTCCTTCATTTATCACCTGAAGCTTGCCCTTATGTCGTAGTTCTAGCAGGTGTCCCTCCCCTAAAGAAAGACCAAACTGAGTCTTGGGAGCAACTCCGGAACAAGAGTGTCGATTGGTTATCTAAACACAAAGGCCTAGGAACGGCAAATGCCGGTGAGATATTAATGGTTCGACGAGTGGGATCTTCTCGAAAGAACCTCACAAGGGATTGCATTGTTGTAAATTTTAGACGCCCTCCGCTGGTAAAATGGCTATTGCGAGCACAAATATTTTATAACACATTTACTACCCCTGGGTTTTTTCTATAAACCTCCCCAGGTCCCACGTAATCTCATCATCCCTACACACACCTCACAGAATCGGTTCGCTGTTCTGTCCAGTCTAGAGAGTCTGGACTGACTATCGAACCGATTATCGCCTGCTGCACCTGAGACTACAGAATTTTCAATAAATTGTCCCACTGCTGTTGATCCTAGGCCTCAAGATTCTAATTTAGGTGTGCTTAGTTGGAAGATTGCAGGATTAGCAGCCAAGCTAAATTCTATGGAGTGGGTTGACCTGGTCCATAAATATGATATTTTAATGTTCCAAGAGACATGGTGCGCAAAGGAATTATTCCTAGAAGGTTTTGTGTGTAATAATAGCACTGTATCTAGTCCCAAAACAGGCCGCCCATCCGGTGGTCTTTCGACATGGATAAATATTTCAGCCGGGGGCAGCATAAAACCCCTTGTAACAAACAATGAGAATTTTCATGCCATGATTTACACACGGGGGCATCAATTTGTTTTATTAACTTTTATAAAAATGACTTTACATCACTACTAAACAGGAATTTTATTAATTTGTTTGAGTTTATCGATAACTTAGCACATGAGTACGTGCACGATAAACTGGATGGAATTTGCCTAGGTGGCGATTTTAATGCACAACTTTTTAGTGATACTGATATAATTATCATCACTCTGGTTAGGGTGCCCACACACAAAAGAGGGTTGGAACTTCAGGACCATTTATCCTTGTGTAATTTAATCAACGTAATGGAAAGGGTTGGAGTACATCCAAATAATCGCCTATTGCCTACTTATATGGGACGTGGTTGTTCATCTAAAATAGACTACGTTTTTATATCGTCCACATTGGCAAACCTCTTAGTAAAGGCGGAGGTTTTATGTACCACACAAGGCGATCATAACCCAATTTCCACAATCATCAGATTTTCCCCCAAACCTAGAACTGTAAAAGAAGTAGGGGCTAAACACTTAGTGGCATCTACTGATAAACTCAGAGTGATTTGAAAGGGCATAGACAACAAAGTATTAATTGCAAACATGATAAAACTGTATCCTCTACTCATAGAAACATGTTTATCATGTAGCACTTTTGATGCAGGGATTATTGAGGCGTTCAGCAGTTTATGTGCTGGCATTAAACATATTATTTCAAGACTAGCCATCAACATTAGCAAGAAACCCAAATGGTTCGATGGTACATGCTTGCGGGCTAATAGAGAACTGCGTGTAGCATTAGCGGCTACACCCAGGGACATAATTTTAGTCAGATCGTTAAGAGCTAGTTATAAGAAAGCGACCAGGACACGTACAGATGAGATATGAAAAGAAAGCTGGGCTAATCTCGCTACTGCCGTCTCATTTAATGACTGAACTGGATTCTGGAAAGCAGTGAAAGCCATGAGATCTATGGGCTTGGACATCACCCCCATAAGCTGTAATATAACGAGCAAATCTATACAGTACCTCTAACAACTCCCAACATCAATATTAGCCCGTCAGTCACGAAGGTCATTATAACAGAAACCGAAGTTGAGGATGCCATACACCAAATTATAGGGAATAAAGCCCCAGGACCGGATGGGCTCCCAATCGATCTTATAAAATATGAACCGGATTTTTGGGCACCTCTCCTATGTAATGTTTTTAATAACCTAACTAATTCAGTCATCCCGAGCACCTGGTCGACTAGCATTATCGTGCCCATCTTCAAAAAAGGTGATCGATCAAACCCCAGCTGTTACCGCCCAATTTCTCTGATAAACAATACTTTGAAGATCTTGGGCAGGGTTGTTTTCAATAAGATTAGGACTTGGGCCGAAGACAACCAAATTTTAAATCACGGTCAGCTGGGTTTTAGAAGCAATGTTGTTACTGTCGAACAGGGTTTGAATTTAAATCTCATTCTGGGTAAATACACGATTGCACAAAAGTCACCAGTCAACTTGGGTTTTATGGACCTCACATCAGCATTTGATTTTATTAATAGATCTCGTTTATGGGCAGTCCTTTTAAATTATGGGTTGGACGAGACTTTGGTTTATTTATTGGCACATTTGCACAGGGATTTAAAGGCGCGGGTGAGGATTAGTAACGACGGGGAGGTCTCTGGGGATATTGTTATCAGTAAACGTGGCAATAGAAGAAATACAATATACAACAAGGGGTTAGACAGGGATGTATTCTTGCCCCTCTACTTTTTATTTTTATTCTTTATATAAATGAATTACACAATTCCCTGTCAAAATTGACCAATGACGTCCCCAAAAATAATGGTAAATTACTCCCCGCGCTTTTATATGCAGATGACGCAGTCCTTATGGGCCTAACGCCCAATGCACTGCGCACTTTAGTCATGGGTTTTGTGGCCTTTATAGCCGACTTGGAGCTTTGCACCAACTTTAAGAAATCATATATAATGACCTGCGGTCCGAAAAAACACTGCATTAATTTTATAACTTCTGGTTGCGAATCCCTAACACGCACAAGCACTTTTCCCTATCTGGGCCTAGTTTTCTCAGAGACAGGATCCTGGCAAGCTCATGTAGCCCATAGCAGAAGTAAATTCTCAAAAGTGATCGATTCTATTCTCCGGCAGCCAAAACAAGCAGAGGTGGTCCTACCCATAACAAAGATTTATAAACTGCAATGTAGTCCAACGGCCACATATGGCGCAGACGTTTGGGGATTTACAAACTGCAGCGGGATCCAAATAGAAGAAAATAGATTCTGTAGAAAAATCCTTGGGGCCCAAATTTCTTCTCCAACTTACGTATGCCATAGGGAATTGAATTTATGCTATGTAGAGGATTTCATTAGGTTCCGTCCAGCTATATTCTGGCTAAAAATATGGCAGAACCCCGCAGGATTCTTAACAAGAGAGATAATCGTAAATTGCCTTAAGTGCGACACGGGCGGATAAATACCTTGACTTTCTGCGGTCAGGAAAAGTCTAGCTAGTGTGAAGCTGGAACATATTATCTCACATCCCCTAGCCCTAGAGGGTATAAGCAAAAAATCACTTAGGGGGGCACTGTACGATTTGTACAACAAAGAAAGCTACACCATCGAGCCCCTAAAACCATCGGTTGTTAGGTACATGCCCCTTTTGGAGGTACTGGGCACCCAACCGCACGTGCCACGTAAATACCTCTCGGAGAGTATTGGGCGATGGGAAAGGAGTTTACTCTTTTGCCTTAGGGATGGCAGTATAAAATACTCACTTTGTTTCCCTTTGGGATTTAATAATAACCTTGAGCAGATGTATTGCCCGTGCGGCATTGGTAGCAAACAAACGGTGATACACTTTTTATTCTTTTGTAAGTTTTATGTAAAATACACTAAACAGTACTTGATTCCGTATTTTAAAGCATCGGCTATTTTTGATTTTAAATCAGCACATTTTGAAATTTTACAGCTTGGAAGTGATGACTTGATTTGCCGTGTAAGTACGTTCTTACATGCAGCGGTACGCTCACGTGTCTCCATGAGCGATTCCTAATGTGATAAATGTACTTAATAATGCTCAGTGAAATATATCTATCATCGCCTCTTTTTCTATATATATAACCTATCCTACGTTGATGTTGTTAACACTGCCCATAAACAAAGCACTTTATTTGATTACGTTGCTGTTACTATTGGCCTGACCAGGAATGGGCGGTTATAATTAATCATACTTGCACCTTGCTGTTAATGCTGCTACATTTGTTGCACTTTATTCATAATACGCTGCTGATTTTGTATGTTCGCCTAACTTTACATTTGCACTATGTTGTTAATGCTGCTATATTTTGCACGCCCGTCCAACCATTTTTAATATTATTTTATCTGGAAATGTATTGTTGTAATACTGTATTTGCATTGGATTTTAATGTGGATCTATGTGTTTCTAAATTTGTACTGTATTTTTCCTGCTGGTGTTGAACTGTGCTTTTATGGATACTTGTTATCCGAATAAAGATTATTTGAATTGAATTGTTTAATAGTGAATTTACCCTGTCATGTTTAAAAAAATTCAGCACCTACGGACAGGTCCATGTTGTTCAGAGGATGTTGGATAGGGTCTCAGATTATACAGAGAGTGACATTGGAGAATTCTTGTTTGGAGATGATGGCAGAAGGAAAAGATGTGTCCTCCCTAGTATTTGGCTGCAACACCTTGCACCATGCATTCAACGTTGTCCATGAAATAGCATATGAACAAGTTAATATTTGGGTTTGGGGACTCTTCTGATCTACGGTCGTTACCATGTTCTAGATCTGCTTGGAGTCCAAGTTCTTTAGTATCAACGTCTTCTTCCTTGACTAGTTTTTGTAGTTGCAAGCTTCGAACTTGAGCCACTAATTCTGGTTTGCAAAGTGTTTGCTCTGAGATTACAATTTCATTGAATAGGAGATTCTGTTTATGTGAGGGCAGACTGTTTGGGTCACAGTAATGAACATGAAACACAAATTGGCAACGTTTGTGGTATGTTTCTACCCTGGATGACATCTGTAGCAGATTATCTGTTTTATGCTATTTCTATATTTACATCCACTTGGGTATTCATTAACAAATAAATATGTATTATAAATATAATCAATAACAAGAAAATCGGTAGTGGTGCTTCCCATAAGGAAAAACTGCACATACACTAGCTCTCTTAGATTAAATAGTAGTACTGGGTTTACATTGTAAAATGGAATCTTCAATTTGAGACGGAGTGCTGCACAGACCACTGTCACTCATTACCAAAAGTGACTAATACCCGTCAAAGACTGACAAATATATAGCGATACGTAGAGGTCAAGAAGAGCACAATCCTTGAGAACCAATAGGATTTAAAGACTTGTTAGTCACAATACACAAACACAACAGTCTAATTAAATGTCTTGAGATCTTCCTTGTTAGACAGGATAACAGAACCGAAAGTTCATATTGTAAATTTTCTTTATTTGAAGTTACGTCACGTAGATTCAACAAAAACAGCCGACACGTGTTTCGTCAGTACCATCAGTCGGTACAATGACTTTTTCAAGGCTTAACCGGCAGAAATGCCAAAAGCTGCGCCAAGGTCTTGTCTATATAAAAATGTGGTGTAAAAAACAGGAACCTAACATGTGTATGGTGAGGATGAGTGCCAGGACATTAATTTCAAGAGGAGGTAGAAGTTCCAGGCAATGGTCTTGATAATATACAGACTTCATCCTAACCGTTGTGCCATTACACGATGTAAAGCTGGACTGGTGATCATCCACGCACTGTAATCTATTTGGTGTCAAGAAAACGTTCGGTATGTAAATCAGAGATAGATAAGATTAGAGCCCGACACCAATTAAGAGGGACAGCAGAATCAGGCGAAGTACCGGAATTGAATAAACAATGGTGAAAAAGCAGGTTGCAAAGTGTCAGCGAACCAAAGCGCTGACCCAAAGTCTCTAGATGCTGCAATTAGGCAGAAGGGTCCGCATAGTAGGCAGCAGATGTGTGTGTGTGTATATGTACATATATATATATATATATATATATCGCTTTCGCCAATTCATTGTCTAGAAATAAAAGATAGCCTATCAATAGAAAAAAAGAGCAACTTTATAAACATGAGACGGGATAAGGTGAAGGGAAAAGGTAGTTTTATAGATCTGAAGAGAATGAAATTATAGAATACAATAAAGTAGGTTAGTACATAGTTTAGCAGAGAGTAAAAAAAAAACAGCAATATTTGTACTAGGGGGCGAGTTAAGAGAAATTAAACTGCAGACATTAGGAAGGGGTATCACACGCACACACCTTTGAAGCCAGGATACAGGAAGTGAAATTTATGATAAGTGAGGAGCCAGCAGACGGAAGCAGTGATGAGACAAATATTGACAGGATAAGGAAGAGTAGGCGGACAGGAATGGAAGCAGACAGAAGGGCAGCTCGATGATAAGAGAAGCCAAGCAGTCTGAAAGAGTTCTTTGCTGGTTGAATAAAAATTGAAAGTGCAGAGGTTATAAAGATAAAACATTGGAAAACAGGTGAGGGAGATCGTAGTAAGCAGACAAGGTTAAATGTTAACCAATTGTGATGCTGGGATGACATGCAGCAGGATAGGAAGAATGTAGTTTAAAGGAATATGTGTGGTGAAAAAGTCTGAGCAGCAGGAATGAAATTATTTCCATTTTAGATCAACTAAAGTGGAGAGAATGGTAAGACAGGTCAACATGTTAAATGTGCACTTTCATATTTGTATGTGACCAGAAGGTCACAAGTTCAAATTCTGGCAAGCCCACCTCAGCCTAATATGCTTCAGAAATGTATGTTCGAAGTACCTGTTGAATTGATGATGTACACGGCACATATTTTATTTATGTTGACATATTATATACATATTATATACAACAAAGGCCCTGCTGTATGTTAACATAGTCACTGTTGCAAACTGAATACATTGGAGAAAATGACACAGCTTTGTGGCCTATAAAAGAGCCTTGGCTAAAATTAGCTGCTACATTTCCCACAACCTATTGTTATAGATGCGCTCACTTGGCACATCTTTTCTAATGCTCACAATGAGCAGCCAAAGAAGGGGGTTCCTCCATTCTCTGCAGAGCTCGACATTTCCCCCTACCTGAAGGCAAGCTAGACCTGGTGTAATAAAGAGCCTGTGAAAAACAAAAAGATATAACACCTTCGGTGTGCTTCCTACAGTTGAACAAAGGCATTGTTCAGTATCCTGTGGAGAAGGCACAGGGCTGAAAATGGACACGCCTTCTCACTCCTAATAAACAAGCATTTGCATTGCAATCGGTTTCGTATTTACAAGCGTTTGAGCTATTGGCATTGTAAATGACAATACCTTTTATTTATGAGTAGTTCTGAAAAAAGGTAAATAAAAGGCATTGTCAATTACAATGCCAATAGCTTAAACTCTCGTAAATGCGAGACCTATTGTATTGCAAATGCATTCAGCACCGGTGCTATAAAGAGGTTTAAAAAAAAGCATTAGGAGAGTGCATGCCCTGCAGGCAGGAGAAAGGTATTTGAGAAAATAGTGCCCGGAGTACAAATTGCCATTGGTGTGCAGTGGAGAGAGGCCGTGGCTGAGGACTACTGGGACGTGCTTGTCAAGGACAGCCAGCATTGGGCTGTGTATAAATCAGATAGTGTGCACCACTAGATAGTAGTGATAGAACTGCCAGAACTCCTTTAGAAGCAAACATCCTACATATGGAATGGCATTTGTAGCAGACGACCCTTCACAACATAATATTAGAGCGATATATCGCAATAGTACAAGCAGAATGGTCAGCAGTCAGCCTAACACGCCTCTGGTGGTTTGATGGTTCCTATGCAACCGGTTGACAGTGCTCAAATTGGATATGAACTTTGTACATGTGGTATGCTCTTACCTCTGATACGTCATGAGATCTCCCTACCGCTAGAATAAGCTGGAGGAAGTACAAAGTTCTTTGTACATTAGTGAAAGCAGTTTTGCAATCCTACAGCCTTGTTCAAGTGGTCCTCTGATGTCATTACCAGCATCCAGTCGCATGATCGCTGGCAAATGCATCATTTGACTCTTTTGTTTTGATTGATTTCCATAGCTGAAACTTTTCTTAGTGGCTTGAAGTGTGTGTTGCCAGCTAACACTGTAGCATAAGTGGTCCTTATGTCGGGCAGCAACTTGAATAAGTTGGGCACTTTGCCTCCTGCTGTATGTGATATCAGTAAATGTCTGACCCTATTATCAGACTAATCTGTGTCTTTAGGTAGTTCTTGAATTGCGCCACCCAGTGTTGTTAGAAAGGGAGTCAAGCTGGGACTCTTTGCCCCAGATCCTGTGTTTTAACAGACCCCGATCTTCTATCTTTAAATAACGAAACAGAAGACCGGACCCATTCCTTCTTGCTGTAGTTAGTTTGGCAACACAACTAAATGGTACCAAATGCTGGGTTTGATCCTTCCATACCGAGGGCTTACCACGACATATCCCTGGAGAGAGTATTAAAATCATTTTTGTCACACCTCAGTGTGATTTAATGCGCCTGCGCTGAATGTGTGACACATCATCAGTTGCTGACCAAATGGAAGCCAGCTTTAAAACTCTGTGATGCCTTCTTAATGTCCTCACATGGGCTGTGCTAGCTGTCTAACCGAATTGTGAGACACATGTAAAGTCTTATGAGGCTTGGTTCTATGCTTATAGGCCTCTACAGCTGCACACTGCCCTGGGGATGTTCAGAATTGTCCAGCGCACCATAAACTCGCAAAGAATGCATCATGGCGGCTTATGTAGCATGTTTACCAGTGAAGTTTAGCAAGCTTTTGTCAGACCAGGAAACCCTGGGTCGATGAAGCTGAAAGCAGTGGGTTTCAATCATTGCTGCATCCTCTAATAAAAAAAAAAAAAGAATTGTCGCTATAGCATCAATGAGAACATAGACAACTGAATATTTGGAAAATGTTAATGCATTTGCCCACTGTGCCGACCTTTAAAGTTTGCGCTCACTGCCAGTTGATGAGCGGCGGTCACAGTGTTTTGAAAACACAGCAGGCCTACATTAAGGCCCATGAGGGTTCAGTGAAACCATTTCTAGGGTCATGGGAGGCTGGGGCGGCCGAGCTGATGTCCTGTGTGGGAACCATCTTCTGCAGGTTCTAATCAGCATTACGTGGTTGACAAAAACTGAATGCACGTTGATGGAGCAAGGATTCGCATGTAAAGCGACTTGCTTGGATCAAGAACCTCATATAACATTAATGAAATGTAATCAACCTGTTTGTGTTACTAATATTGGACATTTTACATTACACGGGGTGTCCCAGTAACGCTTGCCTACGTGTTTACTTATCCTAAAAATGCTTGCCTTTAAAATGGCCGCTGCTTAGCGGGAAATTTCTTCTGCGCATGCGTCGGTCACACTCACGTGACGAACTCGCAGTTCTGGTGGGAAACCTTTGCATTGCGCACTAGCTACAAAAATGGCCGATTTGTGTTCTCACATGCCGACGCTTGCCCTGCAGCTTTTTGCATTGCTGTTCGTCTTGCACTAATTCTAATGCTATAGTTAATATAAAGTAAGGGGAGTCATATAGGGATTCCTGGCATACAGTGTATTCATTTATTTCTATGTTCTAAATTGTTTTCCTTTACTTTTCATGTGGCGAGTTTTTTGGGACAGGGAGGTGTACGAAACCCCATCTTAGAAGCCCTTACTGCGCATGTCACCCTGGCAGAGGGAAGAAAACCTTGTACAAGTGGATCCCAGCCAGCTGGCAGCCACAGTCAAGATGCTCATGAGAACCGACCTGTGACCCAGCAGGACAAAGCTGAACTGTACTGCATTTGTAACAATTGTATATTAAATTGTATGCCCCATTGTTAGGTAGAGCACATATCCTGGGAACCCCAAATGCAATAGGCGGTCCCAAAAGATGTAAATTGGGGCGTGTAAAAGTCTAAACCTGGTTGGTGTGTTGACCTGTCCTACTTGAGGACCAAACGAAATTGGGGATTCTTACACTTGCAACATTTGGGGGGTGGTACACTGACCCGAAAACAGTATAACTAGCCTAGGTTTAGCTAGAGAAATCGTCCGACTTGTCCAAATAGCGGACCTGTCACTGACCCAACGCACTCAATAGGTGACTGATACAGAGAGCTGCGGAGCACTCTGTCCATAATTTCCATAGACTCAAGCGGGGTTTTAAGAACCTTAAGTGCTGGCGGAGCACTTTGCTGGGAAATTCGATAACCCAATCGGGGTTCTGACTGATAGCTGCAGAGAGGGTGTAGCGCAGGCGTTGCTACCGAACTGCGGGTACTGGTCTTTCCTTGATGGTCCTGTCCTGATCCTAATCTGGTCTTCCTGTCCGGTCCTGGGGTGTCCATTCGGCACCTGCTGGCCTACTGGCGACTGTCCTTCCTTGGGGTTTTCTCCTGTCCTTAACTGACCCGTGGCCAGGGTTGGTCTTCACACCGTTCTAGGTAAATATATTACTGGGGAACCTATTCTGCATCCTTCATTCTTTTTCCTTGCTTTAATAAAGACGTACTCTTGCATATTGATTTTCCATGCTTTTCCTTTTTGCACTGATAAATGATAAAATCATACATTATCGTTGTTAAATTAGCATGTTCCAATTTTTTCCCATCCTATAAGCACTATCCTACATACAGTTCATGAAATATAGATGTTCCTTTTCTTTACCTTCCTTTAGCTAAATGATGTGATTGCTTAGAATATTAGCGTGTTCCACTTTTTACCTTCCCCATAGTTAAATGTTACTTTGAGTTTCCTTAGACTGACTAAATTTCCCGTGCCGTGCCCACTTTTGCAAGGATATATATATATAACTGTGACATCCTAGCATGTTCCTTATTTTTCCCCGTCCTTTAGTCACTCCACCTCTAGTCTAAATTCCTGAAAATTCTTACTAGCATGTTCCCTGTTCTTACCTTCCTTTAGAGTCCTAAATGGTTGGTCTTATTTACTTCCTATATGGATATGTGCTTTTTATAATTTTAGTTATTGACAGTCTACTTGCTGTAAACCTTATGCTTTCTGAATCGGATGAATTTTAGATAAAGGTTTTAAAACTTTCCGAGTCTGTGGTTATTATATGGGTGCAAACATAGAAAAGGTATTTTGTATTTTGGTACCTGCCTTTCTTTTACAGCTAGCTCCCTGATCCATTGTGGTCATAAGTACCCGTAACGGTGGAGTGGTAAGTCGGGTACATTGGAAATACAATAGGAAGGAACAGGGTTACTGATAGTAGAGTGTAAGGTTACCCAATTAATAAATATGGAAAATTGAAATATATGGGACCAATGTGCATAGGGTAAAATTCTAGTTGGTGACCTGTGCGCTCTATCAGTAATTTACTGGTAGCAGAGGTGAGGGTTAGGGGCTAGTTAAAGTTAGGTAGGACTAGTTCGGATAGGTAGGTTATTTGCTGCTAATTGTGAAAATGTTGCTGCTAAATCGATCGAATGTACAATTGTTGTTTTTTTTTGCTTTGAGAAATTATGAAACGTTTTAAATAGTTTTTCTTGCTGATATATTGATATATGTTTTAACAAAAACTCGTTAGTGATTGTTTGTCTGGAATCCCCGGGGGCAGAATAGCGGGTGGTGAGGAGAATCCACGTCGCAGTTAGGTCACTTACTAGAGGAAAATTGGTGCAGGTTAGGCAGAACTGGAAGCACTAATTAGGTTTTTTTTGTATAAATGTATGCAGGAATGGTAGCAAAGAGTTCACTGGCAAAACTTCTATTGTGATATAACCTAGTAAGGGTCACACGGAAGGAGTAGCAGGTTCGTCTAAGCTTGATTGATAGCAAAGGAGTTCACTAGTGAAACTTTTGGCTTAGTATATATCCCAAAGTGGATGAGTCGAAGGAGTAGCAGGTTCACTAATGCTTGCGTGAAGAGTAGACAGAAGGGATCTACTCGCAGTATTTGAAAAGTAAATAGAAGAGGTTTACTTGCAGTGAAACAAATATTTTCCTTTCTAGACACTCTAGTACAGTGGCGAATGTGTTTTCGTTGTAAATTAAACAGAGCACTTGCACTTTAAAGGGTAGAAATCGAAGTGTTTCTTACCGTGTGAAGGAGGGAGTCAGTCGCGGAGCTGCACTGACGTCACTCAGTGCGGCGCTGGTATTGGTTGAGACAGCGGGTGTGTAACTGAGACGGAATTGTAAAGGAGGGGTGAGCACCGGAGCGTGAGAACTCGGTTGCGAGAAACGCCACGCACCCATTCGTGGAATTATTTTGAATTCAAGCATTTGATTGGTTGCAGAAAAATAAGACGCTTTTTGATTGGAAGTGATTTTGTAAACAAAGTCGCTTGTGGAAAATTATATGTGGCATCCGTCTAACCCAGAGACTAGACCTGATGCAAAATATATAGGTTTTGGAAAAGATAAGTGGAAAGGTCGTAAAAGCGTAATGTACGGAGAAAAGAGGAAAATGACCTCAGTAAGCAAAGTGAAAAATTATTTCAAAAGAGACAAGCCTATCAAAACTAGAGAAGGAGTTGTCATTCCACCACCTAATACTCCCGCATCATTTATGATGTTGGACAGAGGATACCATGCTTGTGTATGGTTGGAAAATTGGGTGGAATATACAAAGAATGACGGAATTTTGGCATTTCCAGGTGTCTCGCTTCCTGTCCTCTAAGAAGAGGTTATAGTTTCCTCTTGGGCCTAAATAAATCTAGCAAGTGTTACCCATATACTTTCAGGGCACGCCACTGGGTAAAAACAGGGCACGTCACTGGGTAAGAACTAATAATGAATGTTATCTGCAAAACTCAGAAAAACGCACACACAAAAAAATGCTATTTAGTGCTACAACATCCAAACCTGCATGACAGACATCCAGATACATTGGTATAAAGACGGTGCGAAAGAAGCAATGAAAATAATGATCTGAAAATCAGCGCAGTTGTGAAAGGAATCTCTGTGAGGAGATAATCAAATAAGTACTGAAAATAAAGAATAAAAGTAAAAACCAAGAGCCACATCCTTTGAGAGACAACAGAGCACATAAATACCAATGGTAAAGACTCCGAAGAGGAGTAGAACTCCACTGGAAACCAGACTCCGAAATAAACATCCAGTGCTTCAGAAAATCAAGGATACACTGACCTAGGATATCAAAAGTGTAAGAGAGTTCAAGGTGAAGAAAAATAGAAGAAAACTGAGAGTGCCAAGCAGAAGCGAGAGAGGCTCTGACGGGCACGGGAGTAGTTTCACAGAGTCATCAGAAAGGAGTCAGATCAGACTGCGGGAGGGCAACTAATGTGTATGTAGCGGTGAACTCCAGTATGTACTCTAGACTTGGCTTATGCAGCATGTTATTAGATTAGTATTTTGGTTGCAGTAGAATCTTTAGATCACCTGTGGGTTAGTTCTTCAGGTAACCGTGAAAGGGAAGGGGAGTGGTTCCGTTCTGGCCAGTTGGATGAAGTATTGTGTGATTAAGCTGTTTTTTACCTAAGTCAAGACTCTGAACTTTCTTCTTTGTTTAGACTGAGAAACATTGAGCTGAAGTGTGTTCAGAGTGTATGGCTTGTTCAGCCTAGATTAATGTCTACCGGTTCACTGCACTCTCAAATATAGTGGAATATGAGGTTGGTACATCAGATTGTTGCTTAAGGAACAATAAAAAAAGTGGAGAATGGTCAAGGAGGTTAAAAGGAAAGGGTGGAATGTAGTCATGATTTCAATATTCGAATTCATATAAACCGGAGCAGCAGTAATATAGAGATGCCAATAAGAGTATGGGTGGGATTTTAAGAGACTGGAAACGAAATACGAACCCGTCTGTCACCATTCAATAATGCACTGATACATTCCAGGCCACTGTTCTCTCGTGTCACGATGAAGAAAAACTAAGTAAATGCCATTTTCAAATCTTAAATGTACAGATGCTTGGGCAAGGCAATGTGCTACAGGTGGCCACAATTACATTATCAGAGTAATTTTAACATTTTGTTCCTGAAAGTTATAGTTTCAGTCAAATAGTGTCTCTTCTTCATTAGTTCCATGTCCAAGTAACAACAATCTTAACTCCAGCCAGCTCTGGTCAAGTACCAGCCCCACCAGGAGCAGCCTGCCTAGCTGCTCAGCCCATCTCCAACGGTCACCACTCAGGCACCCAGGCATTACACACATCACAGTCACACCAACGTTCGGTTACCATCACTTACTGTGGCTGAGCAGCTAGGAGGACTAGGCTGGTTACATGTAAATGCAATATAGAGAATATAACATAGTGCATTTGGGATCTAGCGTTCCTCTTCCTTTCATACAGCATTTTTTTTTCTGGTAAAGCCCCAGGTTGGCGAGCTTAAACATGATCAGATCAGATTCAACTTTACTATCGGCAGAATTTTCTGAAAACTTGATCAAATATTAGCAGCTTGAGGTTGAAGCAGTCGTCTGTATGGTCTAAAAGGGGTTAATAAGCACCTTTTATAAATGCACTAAAGGTTATTGAGGGAATGTACCTTCTGAAAAACTGCACATGAAGGAATGCTAATAACAGACATCTCTCTTCTCTCTTCTACTCACTGAAAATACCTGCGGCCACTTCCTTTACCAAACACCAACTTCAGTCTGTTAAAGATGCCAGTTACCCAATTCCATTACAGAGACAGCTATAAGAAACAAAATGGCTGTGGATCCACTGTCCAAGAACATCTCGGTACATATGGTCCTAAAGCTTAAGGCTGAAGCAGAACAATGACTGGGAATGCTCAGGAGTTTATTGTAATCTATAGCGAGTTTTTATAGAATTGTGCAACACCTCTTTAAATTCCTGAGGACACAAAAGGTGATGTTTGACTGCGGCCTAAATTCAAAAAGAACAGTTGATGGACAGAATGCTGAACAATGTCAAACATTCACCCCCAGTACAGAGATCTGTGCCTAAATCCATAGTTTTTTTGCTGACCATGCCATTCCAGTTTGGACCCAGCCATATGCAAATCAGTCTTGACCCTGCCCCCCATGGCAACAGATCCAGCCCGAACTGCCAGGCCAGATCCTCCCTAGACCAGAAACAAGCATCCTGAGACCTGTTTTTGGGTATCACACCTCATCAGCCAGGCTAACTTGACTCCAGTGGCATGGAGAGCATGGGACCCACATTTAGGCTTACCCGTCCCACTTAGGATGACAAATGCAAAAACAACTGATGGATGGAATGCTAAAACAATGTCATACATTCACCCCAATACAGAAATCTAGGCCTAAATCCATTATTTTTTCGCCCACCATGCCATTCCGGTTTGGACCCAGTTATATGCAAATCAGTCTTGACCCTGCTCCCCATGGACTAAGTTCGTCATTTTTGGTTCGAAGAATGGCATGAATTTGTGGGATAAAGTGGTTGGATTGGGTGTTAAGAGTGCTCAACTGACTGCAATACAACACTAGCAAAATGAAATAGAGGAGCTATCTTTACAGTGCTCAGTGGCATCGCAGGACACAGGAAATACTCTGGTGTTCATTCATGTCTCTATGGAGAAAAAGTGTAGGCAGACGCCATGATGAAGGTTGACTTATTTAAAAGCAATGGCCTGGGAAGGACTATGGTAGAAAATAATTCAAACTAAGCAAGCTGGAAAAGCAAGATGCAAGAAACACACATACATACAATGGGTAGAGGAGAAACTAAAATTTTTACTGTCGTAGGACAGAAAACCAAAGGAAAAGTTGAAATACAAAGAGGAATTTATACGTAGAGAGAGCCCACAAACAAATGTTAAATTATTACAGTAAACAAAGGGTTGTGTAGGAAAGACTATTTGCATAAGGTGCAGTGGAAAATTCTTTTAATGAATTATGCTTACATCACTTAGCAAATTTCAGCAACAGAAACATGTAAGCTCTTCTCAGGTAAAAACAAGCTATGTGAGAAGTTGCAACGAATTTCACATTTTAACCATTACATGTTGCTTTTGCACAACTTCACAGTAAATGTTGACTTACCTAGCCACTCAACTTTCCATATAAGCTTACCCCCTGAATGCTTGAAGGGTGTGAATGGCCCAAAGGGCCCAAAGAACAACATTGTGATACTACTTAAAATTACAGAAAACTTTACTTGGAAGAAACTGTCCTTCACAAAGCAACACACTTCAATGTCCAAAGCACTTTATTTGCACAGTAGGCTCGAAACGAATGCTTGTGGGCGAGGAGGAATGCCGCTTTTGCGCACGAGGAATGATGTGATACATTTGCAATCCTTCCGGTAAAAGGTGCAAAGCATGCATTTATAAATAGGTGTATTCAAAACAGGGATGTATTCACTGGAAGAAAGGCCAGCCAACCATTCAGGAACACTTGTTTATCAAGCTTCACTCACACAAGACACCAATGTCAAACATACCTTTTGCAACGTATTTCTCTGAAAAGATTTCGGTTCCGCCACGTGCCCTAAACGTATATGGACACATGCACTCCCTACTCCTTCGATCCCAAAGGCTTAACTTGTGGCCCATCTCTTGGGCAGAGAGCAGCCGAATGTCTGCCTACTTTCAGTCCGATGTACAGCGCGCCTTCCAGTCTAGCTTTTTACCACAGGGAAAGGACATTTCCACCCACCCACGTAACCGGGTTTCCATTACCATCAGCTTTGAGCACAACACATTTATGCAAGCTGAAGTTACTCGGAATAACCCGGGAGAGCTTGTCAACATGCCTATATTTCTAAACGAATGTGAACTGGTAAAGCCTTTCGGAGGACTTCTCTGGAAGGACCGGGCTCTGTCATGGGTCTCAAACTAGGATCCTGTCATGTGAAACTCAGGCCTAGGCTTAGCTGCTTATCAACACCTCCTCCAGCCTTAAATGAAGACAGTCATAAAAGGTACAAACTAAACACTTCGCTCGTGCAGCTGCTAAACGTCGTTTTCATGAAATAAATTAAACATAGGAAAAATAACAAAAAATTCTGCTTTTCCACTGCACAAACCACTGTGCCAACAAGAAACCCTACACTTTTAATTATCGTGAACTTTGTAATGGAAAAGTCTGGGCACTTTGCCAAAAAGGAATGAAATGATTCCAATATCCACCTGGCAGAAGGGGAGCTACAAGGGGGCTGTATTACACAAGGGGCTAGATGTACGGCCAGCAAAATTGCGAGTCGCAATTTTTCGCAAGCAACACTGTGTTTAACACGGTTTGCAATTCACATTGGGGTTGCAAATTGCGAGTCTCATTAATATTAATGAGCCTCTCGCAATTTATGAGCCGATTGGGAATGACAGGCCCTCCCAGGTATGGTGGCCTGCTGGGATCAGCAGACCACGATGTCTGGGACTGCTTTAAATAAAGCAGTTTTTTTTTTTTAAATGCAGTCAGTTTTCCTTAAAGGAAAATGGGATGCATTAAAAAACACAAAAAAACAACAAAAAAGCAACGTTTTTGTTTGCTTTTTTTAAGGGCAGGTAGTGGACCCTGGCACCACTGCCTGCCCTTAAAACATATTTTTAAAGACAGTCACGAAATGGAAGGGGTTGCCTGGGGACCCCTTCCAAATTGCGACTGCATTACCCACCCTCTTAATGAGGGTGATAATTTGCGAGTGTTTTGCAACCGCAATGGCAGTCGCAAAACATTCATACATTGATTTCCAGATGAAATTTGGAAGGGAACACCCCTTCCTAATTGTGGCTCGCAATTCCTAAATAGCGAGTCGCTAATAAATTGCGACCCGCTGTTTAGGAATTGTACATGTCCCTGGGCCATTTTGCATGCGCAAACGGGTTGCAAACCCGTTTGTGCATGCAATTTAGGGTCGTACATCTGCCCCAAAGTGCCCCGGGTAAACATCTGGCATTTGCGCCCGCTGTGCAGGCCCCAGTGACACTTTGGTATTATACAGAAGGGGCCGCAGACGCTTGTGCAGCCCCTACTATAATACTGAAAGCCACTGGCGCACATAAAGCGCCAGAGTTATCTTTAAGGGGGCTTTCCCTCATTTGCATGGGGCGTGTCCCATGCAAATGAGGGAATCCCTTTCCACCTGCGCCGTATTATAGACGCGGGCGCAGAGGCAAAGAAGATCTCAGAAGACGCTTTGACAGTGCCCCACCTTCAGGGCGCCCCCTGATAGCACTCACGGCACTCGCCTATAAGGGGATCTCTAATCCCCTTTAAAAGTGCTGGCGAGTTGTGGCATGCACATTGAAACAGAGAGGCTGCTTCAAAGCCGCTCCGTATTTCACTTGACTGCACGGACCTCAGGACTGCACGTGTTTGCGGCTGCCCTGGGGGCAGCGCATTCTCTGTAATAGGGTGCACTTTCCCTGTTTGCACCCGGTGCACCTGTTTTAAGGTGTGCCAGAGCGCAAACAGGGAAAGTGCACCGCATACATATTGGGGCCCAAGGTGGGGGTGTATTACAAACAGTGCCCTGGGTGGACAATGGACATGTGCGCCTGTTTTCTGCACCCCCGGGGGTATGGTAGTATGAGGGGAGGCGGCGCAGATGCTTGTGAATCTCTCCTGTAACAGAGCACCAGTGCCTTCTTCATTGGGAGGAGTTCCTTCATTAACATGGAGGCGTGGTCTAATGCTAATGAGAGGACTACTTTGCCTCTGCACCCTATTAGGTACGCAGGTGCAGAGGCAAAGTAGTCGTCAGGAACCGCACGAACTGTGTCACAAAAAAGTGGAGCCCACAATCACAGAGCCCACTGATGACATCTCCTGAATGGGAGGGTAATGGGGGTCCCAAGGAACCCCCAGAGATCTCCTGCAGGAATAGCAGCCGCCGGCAGGGGCCTCTCTGTTCCCTCTTTGAAGTGCAGATAGGTGGACACCGCTTTCACAGTGGTCGAACTGGCTGCTTTAGTCAGCCGGTCTGTTGTTAACTAATGCACTGGCTCTAGGGTAGCACACGTTTGCAGAGGCCCTTGGGGCACGACATTCCTTTGATTAGGGCATACTGTCCTCGTTTGTGCCAGTGTACCTGTTTAAGCGTGCTCTGGACACAAAGAACGACATATTGCTGAATATGTAATACATGCACAGATTTGGTTTAAAAGGTAACAACTGGTATTTATAGCTACTTTTGGCGTGGTGTCGTAGCTCAGCTACACTTTGTGAGCCCAGAGCCCGAGAGTGGTAGGGTACTGAGCGAGCTAGCAGTCAACAGGCTGCACTTCACAGCACACATCAGTGCGCTTCTCACCACTGCAAAAGAAGGAATATATGATGATACAACGAATTCCGTTGCAACGCATGCCTTTACCACGCATGCGTTACAACGGAATTCGTTTACCACGCATAAACATTTCCTCGACTATTAGCGTAGTGACGTCATACGTCGTTAAGAGAAAACGGCATTTTTTTCCGATTTCTCTTAAACGACTATGATGCCGACGTGATTTATGGTGAGTTGTTTTATTTGGGGGGGGAGACCCCCCCCAAGCCCCCGCTTTATTTTTTTTACCTTTACCACATATGCCTTTACTACAAACATCGTAGTAAAGGCATGCGTGGTAAAGGCATTAGTGGTAACCACGCATGCGTTGTACTGCATGCGTGGTTAAAGATTACGTGGAAACGGCTTCGTTGTAAAGGCCGTTTCCCCAAAAGAAGCATTGAATGCATTCTTGCAGAAGCCAAACCGCAGACGAACACATCTATTTAAGTGACACCTATACCATTAAGGGACGTCTAACCCGACTGGGTTCACATTTCAACTTTTGGAAAAGAAAACTATTTAGAAATGTTAGAAAATGATCGACACTTCGGCTGTGAATAATCCTTTTGCATTGCTGTTTTGTAGAGCCATCAAGTAGGAGCCTGCTGTTAGCCAAATGCCCTTCAGCCCCTCAGCCCCTCTTTCAACAGAATAATGTTATTCAACCCACTTTGGCTAATAGACATTTTAATTTACAGTTTGTTTTCACAGAATCTAATATTATTTCGCTCAAATAAAAATTAAATTGTCCAATTCCTAAACAGTTATTCTAGGTCACAAATTAACAATTATCAAAGCAACAGGCCTCACACCAAACTTCGTTATCTCAGTATAAAGTAAACGAAAGATCCTCATCCATTGGTTGGGCCTGGTAAGTGGTGGCCAAAGTAGGTCTATATTGATGGAGCAAGGTTTCGCACGTAAAGAGACTTGCTCAGATTCAATCCTCTTGAAATACCACATAATGCATTAATAAACATGTTTCGTATTACTAATATTGCACCACACAACATTTCTAGTATCTAGGGGAAGCTTATCTATGTGCTTTTACTAACAGTAACTCAAGTGACCTAATATGGCTGCCGCAACGTGGGATCTTTACTGCGCATGCGTCTGTCACACTCACATGACATGACTTACTCTCTGCTTTGGTGGGAAACTTTGCTTCTGCGCACTAGAACTAAAGATGTATGCTCTGTGTGTCACATGATGATGTTTGCAGTGCTGCTTGTACTAAACCCTGTTCGTTCTGCCTAACCACTACCGCTATAGTTAAAATAATGTAACGGGAATAGAGTAGAGATAAGTGGTATACAGTGCATTCATTTATTCTTTGTTCTAAAACGGTTTCTCTTTGACTTTGCTATTAGCTCATATTTGGGCCTGATGTGCCATGGCTGAACTCCATCTTGAAACTCTCATCGCGCATGTGCTGGATTCTCCAGAGTCCACAAGCTATGGCATTGAATCCATGCCAGCGACAGTCTTGCATGCGATGCGCCTGGGAAAATGAACTCTTAACCCTCAGAAAGGAAGACAACTTACAAATCTTCATATACATTGTATTTGTTATTGAAACATCCATTGTCGGGTGGAATAAAACTGCAGGGGAAAATAAAATTATGGGAGGGAACATTAATTTGAATGAAATGATCTCATAACTGGTATGGTGTGATGACCTCTCCTCGCTTTTGACCAATCAAATTGAGGGAATGCATGAACTTGCAACATTTGGGGGGTGGTACACTGTCCTGGAAAATGGTATATCTAAGGTAGGTTTAGCTAGTTAGATTGTCCAACTTGTCCGAATAGCTGACCGGTCACTGACCCAACACACTCAATAGGCGATCGAGAGCAGAGGTGCTGGCGGAGAACTCGGTCAGAAGAATCGATAACCCAATCGGGGTCCTGGTAAGGAATTTGATAACCCAATCGGGGTCAGACTGTTAGCTGCAGAGAGGGGTGTGACGCTGGCGTTGCACTTTAGCTGTGGGTGCCGGTCCTGACCTGCGGTGGTCCTGACCCAATCCAATTTGGTCCGTACTTGTCCTGATTCTGGTCTGCACCTGTCCTGTCCTGTTGGCACCTGAACTATCGGGAGTCCTGTCCTTAATCCCAGCCCGTGGCCAGGGTTGGTTTTCACACCATTCTAGGTAAATCGAAATTAGTGCGGGTATGTCATTGTATTGTTTCCCTTTTCTTACCCTATGTTTCAATGCTTAAAGAAAATCTCGTAATAATTTCACATCATCTTGCTTTGATTATTTTCTTCCTAATTGAACGTGCCTTAATTGAATTGGTATGGACTCTGACATTTAAGAATTTACATACCTGTTTAAAGTGTGTAGGTTTTTAGGGGCCCAGGTGAGTATGGTAAAATGAGCAGGTAAGCCCGCGCTCTATCAGAATTCTTTTGGTAGCAGAGTAGTGGTTAGGGTTTAGTTAAGATAGGTAATTAGTCGCGTATCGATTATTTTAATTTGTATTGATTTTATATATTAACCAAAACCCGTTTGTATTGTTCTGTTTGTTTGGCATCCCCGGGGGCGGAATAGCGGGTGGTAAATGGAGCCACACTGCAGGGAGGTCCCTGGCTTAAGGAAGTAAGTGCGTATAAAGTTAGGTAGAACTTGAAGCACTGATTAGGGATTTTCTGTATAAATGTGTGAATAAATTATAGCAAAGGAGTTCGCTGGTGAAACTTTGGCCTTATATCACCTAGAAAGGGTGAGCCCGAGGGAGTAACAGGTTCTCTGATGCTTGTGTGAAGAGAAAGCGGAAGGGTTTTACTCGCAGTGAGAGAAAATTATCTTTCCTTTGAATTAGTCACTCAGGCACAGTGGTGAATGTTTTTACGTTAATTAATGAATATTGCATTTAAAAGTGAAAAGAAATAAGTTCCCATATCACCTTGCAAAGGAAGGAGTCAATTACGAAGCTGCGCTGACGTCACCAAGAGCCGCCCTGTTATTGGTTGAGACAGCAGGTGTGTAGCTGAGGTAGTAATTGTAAAGAAGGGGTGAGTGCAGGAGCGTGAGAACTTGTCTCATGAAAAAAGCTGCGCAATTATTAGTCGAAATTTATTCGAAATCTAAACACTGATTGGTTATTGAAAATAAGAAACGCGCTGGTATTGGTGAAACATTTAATAAACAATTGAGTGTAGCTGCATATTAAATTTATCGGTACAAATCATATGTGGCATATAAATCCAGCAATTATAGGAAACAGACCCGATAGGAGGTACTTAGGTTTTGTGCAAGAGCAGTTCATAAGAGGACGATCTCATCATGTACGGAGGAAAGAGGAAAAATGTCGCTTTAGAATAAAATTAAGAATTTCTTCAAGAAAGATAAAATGATTAAAACTAGAGAAGGGATTATTATTCCACCACCAAATACGCCAGCATCATACTTGATGGTGGAAAGGGGCTACACCAAAGATGACCGAGTTTAGGCATTTCCAGAAAATTGTACTTTTAATGGTAGAATTTTGTACAATCTGAGATCACGCATGAATGAATTAGATCCCAGACCTAGATTGACCCAGTATGAAGCATTAGAAGAATGGGAAACTGAGGCTTTTGAGCGAGATAGACCCAGAAGTGATAGAAATTGGAGGAAATTCTATCCTAGGTTTCCCAAAGAAACCAGATATAAGCAAATGGAGACCATCTATGTTAGTGGAAGGATTATATCCTGTACTGACTTTAGAAGAACCGTCAGGAAGCAAGTGCACAGAGAAAAGGAAAAATGTAATGACTAGTGGTGACTCTGATGAGGATTATTTGGAGGATTTGTTAATGAAAAATCCACCACCTTACCATGAGGAAGCAAGTAGAGTTAACCCTAGTGCTCCATTCTTAACACAACCTTTGGTTCCACAAATTGTACATGAACCCGCACTAGAAAAAGTGTTCCGGGAAAGAGAGGCAATAAATAAACAGAGATTTGAATGGATTCAGAAAATTTCCCAGTTGAGTACGAGTCCTGAAACCTTAAATATACTGGTAATTATAAGCCCTGTTGTTCCCTTATTTGGAGATAAACAAATCTGTCCTAAAACTCCTGTTTTGACCACACCTGTAGTGCAGCCAAGAAAGGAAACCTTGATTGTTGATGACCAAGCAAGTGAGTGCGAGTCAGTAGTAACCCTAATGGATTTACCTATAAGGGAATCCAGAGGTAGCTGAAACAGGAAAAACACTCCCGGAAGCCATAGAGAGGTAAGAATGGAAACATCCTCAGGTACAAGAAGTGCTACTGTAGTGTCCCCAGAAGAAATAGAGAGGTGGTCTCAAAAAATAGAAAGACCAAAATCACAGCCGAAAGCATTGGATATTTTCAAATTAAGAGTTGAATTGGAAGTACTGCTTGCTGGAAATGTGGGGTTAGATAGATTAAATACATTCAGTGAAGATGAATTCTTGTTTATATGTCGAAGTATTACTCGAAATACAAAAAATTTCCATGAAAAATTAATGAATTTGGCTTTGGAGATGGGAATTGATATTGTAAAATATAAAGTGTTACAGAAACCTTACCGAGCTGAATTTTCTGACAAAGACTTAGAAAACATGAATGTGTCAGGACGAAAAGTGCAAATAAAGGAATTATTGTCATTGTTGCAAAAGTGGGGTGAATTAGACAAGTGGAAAGGTAGATGGACAAAGAAAAAAGAGGAAGTCCAAGCAAAAAGCACTGCAACTGAATATTTATTAAAAGAACCAGAAAAGGTAGAAAGGTTGTGTCCAATGAGAGGATGTACATGTCCCATTGTCCCGACAGGATATTTTATCATTTACAAATGATTTCCCGAAACTCAGAGAAACCTGTAGAGTGGTACAGGCAAGTAAAAAGATTTGTAAAAGTCTCAAAAGTATTGTTAAAAATTTAGATGGGTTGTTTGATATTGTAGTCCCCGCAGATGTGTGGACAGAACGTAATATTACCATAGATTGGACCAGTGGCGAGTACTCAAGAGATTCAAAGACATGAGCACCACCAGATGATGTGATGAAAAAGAACCATCAAGTCATAACCTTCCTGAAAGGGAAAGCACCCCCAAAAGAGACAAATTGGACAAGAATAGACAGAACTACCCAAAATAAAGATGAATCAGTACATGCATATTATGAGCGCCTTTTACAGGTATTCAGGCAGTACAGTGGGTTGGAAAGCATTGATACGAAAGACATGACACATTTTATTTATCGGTTTGTGTCAGGATTAAAGCCAGAAATTTCGCAAATGATTGAAGATCATAAAATCTGCTGGCAGGCCAAGTCTGTTGATGAAATACTCAAGTATGCAAAATATTGTGTGTATGAAATTGACAATAAACGAAAGAATTTATAAGAAAAGGTAATGTGGGCACAAGTAAAGTTAGCAGAGCATTAGGAACTCCAGTTGAATCAATTGAAAAATAATCAGAATCAAAGAGATGGAAATGGGGGTAAACAGAGAGGAAGAATGAACAGAGGAGGCAAAGAAAAGGTTTCCTTGTCATGGATGCGGTAAAATGGGGCATTGAAGGAACAAGTGTAAGGCTGTGCTGAGTAATAATGTACAAACTGACAATTTGAATCCACAGACGCAGAATGGGGGGTCAAGGAAGTAACAGGTAACACAGAACCAGTTACCACTTGCACCTATGCCAGATTCTGCGAGCCAAGTCAAATACAGTGTGGATACCACAAATTGGGAGGGAAGTGGTAGGAGAGACGCAGTGACATCACAATTTCTTTTGAGTGACGTATTTTTCGAGGAAGATAGTTACTGGCGGAGCCTGAGAGGGGAGGACGAGGAGTGCATACTTGGCGCATCCTTGCCGGTAGATCAGTCAGGTCCATACAATGAGGGAAAAGATGTTACCTTTTTGTTGGATACTGGTGCTACCCGTTCTACTGTGAGAACAGCAGACGTTCCAAACCTACCCCTCTCGGGAGATGCGATCCAAGTAGTGGGCGTTTCTAATAAACATATGGCTGTTTCTAATAAACATATTAGTACTCCTGTTACAGAACCAATGGAAGTCAGAATAGGGAATTTTCAAGAAAAGCACACATTTGCAGTGTGCGACTCCCGTTCCTTGAACCTATTAGGTAGGGACTTACTGTGTAAAATGAATTGCACAATCTTTTGCACCCCAAGTGGTGTTGACATTCAAACCCCAGACGAAGATGGAGTTTATGAATTAATGTTAGCCAAACAAGAAGCTGAAAATAAAAAGATGATAGTGGAAGATCTCCCAAAAGGATTACAGCATACGGTGAATCCTGAGGTGTGAGATTTCACTGGGAAAGATGTAGGATTAATGGCAAATGTTGACCCGATAAAAGTGACAGTGAAGGAAGGTGCAGTTTACCCAAACATTCGACAATACAAAATGAGCCCAGAAATAAAAGCAGGTGTTGCAGAAGTAATGAAGCGTTAGGTTGAGCAAGGCATTTTAAAAGAAATAATGAGCAGTCCATGTAATTCACCTATAATTGGAATATAGAAACCGAGCGGAAAATATAGGGTCGTGCAAGACCTCCGCAAGGTTAATAAAATTGTCATCCCATGTTGTCCAGTTGTGCCAAATCCTGCATTGATTCTGTATCAGATACCGTGGGAAGCCGGATGGTTCACGGTAATTGATTTGTGCCATGCATTTTTCTATATACCATTACATCCAGATAGCAAATTTATTTTCTTCATTCAAAGTGACAACCATGTTTTCGTCTGGAATCGTGTCCCTCAGGGGTACACAGAGAGTCCATCGATTTTCAACCAGATATTGAAAATATGTCTTGAATCCCTGGTCCTGCCCGGACAGTCTGTTCTGGTGCATATATAGATCTGTTGGTAGCGTCTAAAACTCGAAAATACTGTTATTGATAGCATTGCATTGCTGAATCATTTGGCTGAAGGAGGGCATAAAGTATCACCTGAAAAGTTACAGTTTTGTACCACATCAGTTAAATATCTGGGGCACCAGATAGAGAGGTGTCAGAAGAGTTACTTCCGAAAGAATCAAAATAATCAGAAACGTGAATCCACCTCAAACAGAGAAATCAGAATGTTTCTCGGAGTTGTAGGTTACTGCAGGCAGTGGATTGTGGGATTTGCAGTCCTAGCTAAAACCCTGATACAAATGACAACGAAGAGAGCAAAAGACCCAGTGGAGTGGGATGATGAAATTATGACTGCCTTCATGAAGCTGCGAGACTGTCTGTGTTCAGCTCCAGCTTTAGGGATGCCTGATTATTCAAAAGACTGCACTGTTCTGTGATGCACGTGACAATTGTGCATTGTATGTCCTGACCCAAACTCACGGTAATGAGACGTCCTTTGGCATATTTTTCTGCTACACTAGATCCAGTGGCATCTGCATTGCCGGGATGTCTGAAAGCAGTAGCTGCAGCCTGCATGAGTCTTGAGCAAAGTGAATCCATCATTATGGGACACCCTGTAACTGTTTACGTCTCACATGCAGTGGTGATTCTTTTAACCAGAACACGTACTCAGTACCCAACTCCTAGTTGGCTGACTAAGTATGAGCGAATCCTTGTAGGTGCAAGAAATGTGACAATTGCTAGATGCATTGTCCTAAATCCAGCTACACTGTTACCTGATTCACATTTTGAAGAGGTGAAAGGGGAAGTCAAGCATGATTGCATCAACCTCACAGAATACAGTTCTAAGCCCCGTCCAGACATAAGGGAAGAGCCATTGTTAAAATCAGAATATGAGCTATTTGTAGATGGCTCATGCATGAGACACGAGGAAGGAGGATTGAGTGCTGCTTATGCTGTGTGTACTTTGTGGGGTCCAGTTGAAGCATCCTATTTACCTGGAGTCAAGTCTGCACAAACAGCCAAATTAGTTGCATTGACATGAGCCTGCAAATTTGGGAAAAATTGGAGTGTGACCATATACACTGATAGTCCGTATGGTTACGGGGTGGTGCAGGACTTTGGCCAACTTTGGATGCAAAGGGAGTTTGACTTCTTCGGGTACTCCTATTAAAAATGGAAATTATGTAAAAAGACTTGCTGGAAGCAATTCAATTGCCAAAAGAAGTGGCTGTGGTCAAGTGTGCTGCTCACCAATCGGGAAATGACAGAGTGACAGCTAGTAACCGATATGCTGACCAACTAGCCCAGCATTGTGCCAAACATAAGATGGCAATAAATAAGAAAATCGATGCATGTGGAAACAGCTGCCAACTTATGTTGCTTGAAAGAGTAAAAACTTGGGAGGAAGTGGGAGATTTGCAAAATGAAGCAGAAATAAAGGAAAAGGAAGGGCGGGAGAAAATAGGATGTCGGAGAAGGGTTGAGGATGGTGTTATTATTTACCTTGATGGGACACATGTGATACCAGATTGTATGCTTGCTCCTATGGCTAGGATATACCATGGAAATTCACACATAGGTAGGAATGCGATGGTTAGGCTATTTAGACAGAGTTGGTTCAATGCGAGATTCAGGAATGTAGCAGAGAGTCTTTGCCAGAGGTGCATAACCTGCCAACGAATGAATCCTGGTAAGAGAACTGTAGTGTTGCCAGGAAAGATTGGAAAGGCAGAAGGTCCCTTCATACAACTCCAGATTGATTTAATCTAATTACCCCGTTGCTGAGGACTGAAGTACGTCCTTGTCATTGTCTGCCTGTTTTCAAAATGGGTGGAAGCCTACCCTACCCGCAGGAATGATAGCCTCACTGTAGCCAAGTTTCTACTTAGGGAACTCATACCTAGGTTTGGTTTTCCAGTAACAATTGAATCAGACCGAGGGTCTCATTTTAATAATGAAATAATTAGTCCGATCTGTGAAGCATTCCAAATTGAGCAGACTGCACTGTGCATACCGCCCAGAGGCTTCTGGAGTGGTAGAACAACTGAATGGCACAATCAAGTCAAGATTGGGAAAGATGTATGAATCGACCCGATTGGAGTGGCTTGATGCTTTACCTCTTGTTCTGATGGGACTCAGAAGCATCCCAGACAGAAACACGGGCTTGAGTTCCCGTGAGATACACCTGGGAAGAGCAATGAGGCAAGCATGGGTACCAGGACACAAGCTGATAAATATAACTGATTATTTAGTGCTCGAGTACTGCAAAGAACTGGCTGACCAAGTACGTTCTATCTCTCACCAGGTTGGGGAAGACGCTGTCGCCAGACAATCAACTCCAGCACATGACCTGAATCCAGGTGACTGGGTAGTGATAAAAGAACATACTCGAGAATCTTGCCTAGCACCAAGGTGGGGAGAGCCACTTTAAGTGATATTGGTTACCACCACAGCTGTGAAGTGCAGGGGAATTCTGAATTGGATCCATGTCAGTCACACCAAGATGGTAACAGAACCTGATGAAGTAGGAGCTGAAGGTTGTGCAGCTGAGAGGTCTCAAGAAGTTGATCCCGAAGTAGTTGATGAGGCACAACCGAGCACCAGTCAGGATGAATGGATTCAAGTAGTCTACATACCTGCAGAATTTGAGAGAACCAGAAGTCAAACCTATCTAGATAGACAGAGTGATAGTGAGGATGAGTCAGGAATAGAAGAACGTACTCCGATTACAGACATCCAAGCCAATAGTAATTCTGACGAGGACCAGATAAGGAGAGATCAATGTACTTAGACATTTGAAACTCCAGCCAGAACTCGAGTCTAAGGAGGGACAGATAGGTATTTGGGCGAAAGCACAGGCAGAAGACAATCAAGAAATCCAAAGACCTGAGCAGGACCAGATAGGTGTAGAAAAACGTGTTCAGGAAACAGAAGGCAAACTAAGTCAAACTCAAAGTCAAAGTCAAAGTCAAAGTCAAAGTCAAAGTCAAAGTCAAAGTCAAAGTCAAACTCAGCACACTCCTGAACAAGGCCAGATTAGTATCCAGGCAGAAGAAACAAAATTAAAATCTGCACAGAGTCAGATCGAGAGGGATACAGAGAATGACATTGAACCAGATGTGCCACAACTGAATGAAAATAAAAGAGCATCTGAAGAAAGTCAAAGCATAGTGCCAGCTAAAAGACTCGGAAAGGGAGATAAGTGGCCTAGTTTTGTCAAAAGACTGACATTTCGCCTTAAAACAATAAATGAAGAACCAGAGCAAGTAAATTAAATATCAAGCCAAGCTGGACCATCCACAGAGCAACCGAGAAGGAGAAGTCCACGTTTTAAAAGACTGAATAACAAGTTCAAAAAGACCTGAGTGGACCTACGTCATACTTGAAGATTTCGAAAATCTAGAACTGAGTGATGACGAACTGATTTTTGATCCGACTGACGAAGAAGTGAGACCAACTTGAGAAAAGATTCACAGGTTAAAGTCTGTGGAAAAGTTACCAAGAGAGGATAGTCTCCTTTGTCAGAAATGGCTGATTATAATGTTAACGGAAAACCGAACAGAAATTGTCTAAAGAGATGTTGTAGAATATGCACATGTAGTATATTAATAGTAGTTATAGTATGGTTTGGACTGACATAAGCTATACCTTACTTAATGAGCAAAGATATGCAGGATAATACTAATATACCTGAACAGGTAGATGCACCTACGAAAATAGATATACATACACATGAGAAAGCAGTTAGCCTTAAGCAACCTGAAGTAGATTTAGAAGCACCAGATGAGGTAGATTTACATTATAGTAGAGCTAGAAATAGAACTAATCTGAATGTATTTGCTAATTTGTTAGTACATTATGTAGAAGCTACGGAAATTAGTGATCGTTGTGTGCATGAAGTTGCCCACATCAGTAGCTGTAGGGGTCACATACCATCACTTACCCCTGACCTATGGTATTTCATGTAGCATTTTAGCTAGTCTGTTTTATAGAACTGGAAAATTGCAGTATCATTCTAGTTTTGATGTAATCTTTTCTGAAGTTCCTTTACGTATACATTTTAATCGTATTTCTAGTACTAGAGATTCTACACACTTCATGGGTGATTATTTTCTAACAGTAGGATCAATAGAGATAGATTGTCTTTGTGAGCTTTAGCTAACATGTACATTACACGAGAAAGAAAAGATTTTTCTAGATTTAGTAGAGAAAAGGAGACCGGATTTCCATGGAAAAGCCTCTGATCAGAAACGAAAGATTCCTAAATGGGCTGAAAATAAAGAGTTTACCTCAAATAGCAAGACTCAAGCTGCTATGTTACTGGATTTTGAAAAGAAAGGGAAACACTGTCTCCATAGAGAGAAAACAGATTATTACAATAATATATTCATTGGTTCCAGTGAGTGTGAACATAATTTCAAAGTAATTGGGGGTTGTGGTTTCAAAGATGGAACTGAACCAGTATTTCCTGGAATTTACTACATTTGTGGGAACAAAGCATACTTTAAATTGTCTGATAATTGGTATGGGAGTTGCTATTTTGGAACAGTATTCCCAAAGGTATATCATGTACAGAAAATCACTGGAAACAATGAAGAAACAAATTGACTAAGACGTTGCAAAAGAGCAACATTTGCTGAAATTGTAGGTGATATATTTAGTGCAATAATACCTTCAGTGGGAGTGGTTCTGAACACTCAAAGAATTTGTAAATTGTCAACAGTGGTGGATCGCTTATCGACTGACACTGCTAGTGGATTTTTGATGATCAATACCGAATTAGTTGCGGTAAGATCAATGGTTTTACAAAATCGACTTGCTCTTGATATATTATTGGCAAAAGAGGGCGGAGTCTGTAGAATGTTGAAGACGCAACATTGTTGCACTTACAATCCAGACGAAAGTGTTGAAATTGGGAAATATGCAAGAAACATTACACATTTGAGAGAAGAATTGAAACCACTGGAGGTTGACAGTGCATGAAAGAGACTAACTAGTGGTCTCTCTTCAATAGGTAGATGGCTTTCTAACGTAAGAAAAAGTTTTATAGGTAGAATACAGATGCCAATTGTGGGAGAAGCCTTACTGATTTTAGGGATAATAATTTGTTGCAAATGCCGCAAGCATAAAAAGACATATACAGTAAATAAAGGAAAGAAGCAACTTTAATGAAATTGAGCTTGAAGAATTAAATGGGGATTTATACAAGAAAATGAAAAACTTTCACATGAATAATGGTGAAAAATCTAAAAGTGTTTGACGAAATAGAGCTGAGTAAATGTTGAAAGTTGGCATCTGTTTCTTTAATTTGTGATGATATAAAATATCATCAAAGAGGGGATTGATGGAGCAAGGTTTCGCACGTAAAGAGACTTGCTCGGATTCAAACCTCTTGAAATAACACATTATGCATTAATAAACATGTTTTGAATTACTAATAATGCACCACACTACATTTCTAGTATCTAGAGGAAGCTTATTTATGTTAACAGTAACTCGAGTGACCTAATCTGGCCGCCGAAAATGTGGGATCTTAACTGCGCATGCGTCTGTCACACTCACGTGACATGACGTACTCTCTGCTTTGGTGGGAAACTTTGCTTAGGCGCACTAGAACTAAAGATGGCTGCTCTGTGTTTCACATGCCAATTCTTGCAGTGCTGCTTGTACTAAACCCGGTTCGTTCTGCCTAACCACTACCGCTATAGTTAAAATATTATAACGGGAATAGAGTAGAGATAAGTGGTATACAGTGCATTTATTTATTCTTTGTTCTAAAACGGTTTCTCTTTGACTTTGCTATTAGCACGTATTTGGTCCTGATGTGCCATTGCTGAACTCCATCTTGAAACTCATCGTGCATGTGCTGAATTCTCCCGAGTCCACAAGCTATGGCATTGAATCCATGCCAGCGACAGTCTTGCCTGTGATGCGCCTGGAAAAATGAACTCCTAACCCTCAGAAAGGAAGACAACTTACAAATCTTCGTATACTTTGTATTGGTTATTGAAACATCCATTGTCGGGTGGAATAAATCTGCATGGGAAAATAAAATTATGGGAGGGAACATTAATTTGAATATTTGAACGAAATGATCTCATAATTGGTATGTGTGATGACCTCTCCTCGCTTT
Source organism: Lissotriton helveticus (assembly GCF_964261635.1). NCBI lineage: Eukaryota > Metazoa > Chordata > Amphibia > Caudata > Salamandridae > Lissotriton > Lissotriton helveticus. The sequence continues at coordinate 1,063,877,380 of NC_136059.1, forward strand.
TGACCAATCAAATTGAGGGAATACATGAACTTTCAACATTGGGGGGTGGTACACTGCCCTGGAAAATTGTGTATCTAAGGTAGGCTTAGCTAGTTAGATTGTCCGACTTGTCCGAATAGCTGACATGTCACTGACCCAACACACTCAATAGGCGATCGAGAGCAGAGGTGCTGGCGGAGCACTCTGTCAGAAGAATCGATAACCCAATCGGGGTTCTGAGGGAGAAGAATCGATTACCCAATCAGGGTTCTGGGAAGGAATTCGATAACCCAATCGGGGTCCGACTGTTAGCTGGAGAGAGGGGTGTGACACTGGCGTTGCACTTTAGCTGTAGGTGCCAGTCCTGACCTGCGGTGGTCCTGTCCTGATCCAATTTGGTCCGTACTTGTCCTGATTCTGGTCTGCACCTGTCCTGTCGGCACCTGAACTATCGGGAGTCCTGTCCTTTATCCCAGCCCGTGGCCAGGGTTGGTTTTCACACCATTCTAGGTAAATCTAAATTAGTGTGGGTATGTCATTGTATTGTTTCCCTTTTCTTACCCTTCCTATGTTTCAATGCTTAAAGAAAATCTCGTAATAATTTCACATCATCTTGCTTTGATTATTTTCTTCCTAATTGAACGTGCCTTAATTGAATTGGTATGGACTCTGACATTTAAGAATTTACATAGATAAAGTGTTTAACCTTTCCAGAGTCTGTGGTTATTTTATGAATGAAATGTTTTATTGCCTATTATGCTAACACCCTTGATCCCTTAGGACTCTAGGTACCGGTGACAAGGATTGATAAGTCATGGTAAAGGTCCTAAATGGTTAATCAAATTCTGATTAGCGTAGGTTTACCTGTACAACGTGTGTGTTTTTATGGGCCCAGGTGAGTATGGTAAAACGAGCGGGTGAGCCCGCGCTCTGTCAATATGCAGGCCCCAGTTTCAGGCTAGCCACATGAAACTGATATACAATAAATATAAACTAAAAGGCATTGACAAAGTTTGTGGTTATTTTTAAATGCATTGATAAAGCATGACTAATTGCAATGTTAATATGCAAAATTTTCTCTGTTTTGATTTCCAAGTTTAATCACCCTACTGTTTTCCACCATCACTTACAAGCTCAGCTCGCAGACAAATGTGTCCACCAGGAGCTATTGTTGTTGTGCGTTTCTCCTTGAATATTGTTGTTTCTTTCCCAGTAACACTCAAAGTTCAAAATCTGAATCTCTAGCATCACCTCTTACAAAAATTTCGAACACAATAGTCATAATGATGCTGTTATGTACTGTTATCTTTTGTCTTGACTGTCTTTTTCTATGTCAGTTGCAGACACAATTAAATCTACAACTCGTGTGCGAACAAGAGCACTTAAGAAGATGGGTAAGTGCACAACTTACCTTTGCACGATACGACTGGACAACGTGCTCTCCATTGGTCCTGAAGAAAGCCCCCATCGCAGCTTCTCGCTCTCTCTCATTTATGATTACAAGAACAAGCATCCCTGATCCTTCTTTGGACACCTCTACCATACTTAGAGCCCCCACGCCCAAAAAGAATTCTATGATTGCAGTCCTTATTTTTCTGGTACACTTCTATAGCGAGAACTCAATTTCATATGTTCTAGATCACTGGTTCTACACCCTCCTCACAACCCACAACTATTCCTTTCACATTGTCTGCTGCCACAGTTACTGCTTTTGAGAATCCATGGTATAAAGAAAACACACACCGTTAAGCAGCTTTGTACTAAATACATTTGAAGGAAGGAAGGACGCCTAGGCTCACATTTTTTCACATAAATATTGTATTGTTTTCCATCATTAGGTTAAAACGTGTTGCTATAATAGAACTAATGCATCCAACAAGTACTCGACCCTTTGGCACCATGGACGGACTTACACGGCTACCCCTGTGGGTCAGACTTTGCCCTGTACACATTCTGTTGCAACAAAGTCTGCACAACATTTATGAAAAATTACATTTCATACTATTCACTGGTGTGTGGTTTTTAGGGACACCACGGATATAAGCTTGCAAAAACAAATGAATATGCTAGGCCCAACTAAAAGCTCTGGTTTTGAAAGTCAGAAATGTGGTGAAGTAAGGCCTTAGTCATACATTTGGAAAACGAAATTGACTTTCGTGAGATTTACAACTGACCTCCAAAATGCTCAAGAAAATCAACGATAGCGTCAGCTTTCCTGGACTACTCCAATCTGTACGGTGTATACAAGACGATGTTCTAAAGGGTCATACATTCTGCAAGAGTAATTCTGGCACAAATGCACTGTGCTCTTGCACCTTCAACTTATTTTTCTGCATGGAAAATACTGCCTTGCACGTCCATTCTGTATGGGGGTACTCCCTCTCTAATCACACTCAGAGCACATTTACTCCTGTCCTTCACAGGAGTAAATTAGTGCCAATTTCAAGGATGGGGACACCACATGCAAGAGGTACATGAATACCCACAAACGGACTCATTTGCAGGTCTCCAACTAATTTTGCTCTTAAGCACAAGTACAAATGTGCGCGGCCAGGGACGGCCTGAGGAATCAAAAACAACCCCGAAATAAATGCTCAAACCAGCCTCACTTCCTACGTCTCCTCTCGCAATCCCTTTCCATCTATTGATTCTCGCTCTCCTTCTCTCCACTCTGATCCTTCTCTCTGCCTTTCCCTTCACTCACTCCTTCCCGTCTGCCTTTCTCTCTGACCTCTCTCTCTACCCTTCCCTCCCTCTATTACTCTATCTCTTGAAGCATCCCCATGCCTGCTACAATTAACCTCAGGGTGCTGGGAAGGGGGGCTGGGGGGGGGGGGGGCAGCCGACCCCTGGGAGGTCCCCCTCCCCGGGCTGTTTGGGAGGGGTGGGTGGGGGCCATCTTAGAGCAGTCTTTGTTTGGGCGTTTTTTGGGCTTCTTTTTGGTTGCCTTCGGAGCCCAACCTTTAAGTGGGTTGGGCTCCTCCCCCCGGCCACCATTTTAGGCTTAGGTGACCTGGTGGCCGGGTGGTTCTTTGCAGTTAGCTTTTTTCAGGTGGTTCTTTGTATTCCTTGGTGGTAATTTTCGATTTGGAAAATATTATGGCTGGTGAGGATTATCGAGTGCTAGAAGCGATCAGTCTCCTTAGTGAGGCGGGCCGCATGGACCTGGTGATTGGGGAGCGGGGACAGGTCGTGCCTCCGCGTCCCCAGCGTATGGCGTCGGCGGGAGTGGCGGCTGTGGTGGCGGCGTGTTGCTCACCGAAGCGCCGTCGGCAGGAGGCGGTAAGTGATTGGGGCCGCTCTCGAACTAGGAGAGTGGCCCCGGGTGTGAAGGCTCAGCGTGGGAGTGCTTCGGGGCTCTCGGAGCCTGTAGGTTATGAGGCATTTGCTGCGGGCGGGTCGGCAGGTGTAGGGGTCATTCAGGCACCGTTTGAAATACCGGTGGCGGCGTTGCATGAGCGAGCCGCTTCGGCTCCAGGGCAACGTGGTCGTCGTACACTGTCACAGCGTTGGGGAAGACGGCGCTCTGCCTCGGCCTCCGCAGTGACGGTTAGTGACGTCACGGGCGGGGGAGGGGCGGAGGCCGTGTCTGAGTGCATGACGGCGGTTTCTATGCCGGTTCATAGCGGGCATGTGGAGCCTGCGTCTGAGGTGTTAGTTTCTCTTCAGGGTATTCCTAATCAGGCTGTTTTGCAGGCGACTAAGGAGGTAGGGGGAAGAGTTGCTATTTACTCCTTCTCGCCCACATGGAGTTTCTTTTTCAATGGATCAGGAGGTTGTTGTTCCGGCAGGGAGGGTTGTGGAGACTAGTTCAGCTGTGGTTCCTTTTAGCCCATTATTGTTTTCCCCTCCGGTAGCTGTTAGGGGTGAAGTTGTTTCTGTGTGCAGTGGTTCTGTGGGTGAGGGCGAGTGGGCACAGGTGGGGGGTCATGAGGGGTCTTCCCTTTTACAATCAGGTCTTGGGGATGAGGCTTTGGGCTCTTTTCAGGTTCCTGCTTTTTCTGGAGCTGTGAACAAGGGAGTGGTGGGGTCTTCTCCTGTGGTGGGGTATTTGCTTGGGGCTCACCCCGGGGTTAGAGTTCGGTCTTGGGGGGGGGGGGGGTCTGGATATTTTTCCTTCTTGGTCTGAAGGTTTGTGTGACGCCCAGAAGTTTCAGAAAGGTGGCAGTCATGGGGATGAGGTTTCAAGGTCTGGTGTGGTGAATTTTCCAGGTTTGCAGGTTGGTGGTCGAAATAGGGTGTCGGGTGATTTGACAGTGGTGCGTCAGGAGGGTGTGGGTCAGGATTCTCAGGTGCAGGGTCCAGCATCTGCTATTGTTCAGGCAATGTTAGACTGGAGTAGTGATGAGGTGTGTGGGCCTTCCCCCCCACCCCCTCAGTCGGGCACTGTTGTTTCGGGGAGGGATCCTGTTTGTTCGATTGATTTACAAGTAGGTGGTCAGGGTGTTGGTAGGGCAACAGTAGGAGAGTTTTTGGTTGCTGATTATTTATGTAGTAAGGGTCCCGGCACATCAGTCCGGCCTTTTTCTTTTCAGGATAGGGAGCGGTCTGGAGCAGCGGACTTGGTAGGGCGGAAGGCAGCCCATTTGCGCCAAGGTGAAGTGAGGGTGGAGCCTTGCGCGGCACGTCCCGTACCAACGAGGGAGCCCATCGTGGCCAGCAAAAGCAGGTTCAGTGCGACCTCGGTGGCCCCAACGAGGGAAGTCAGCGCAGTCAGTGTAAGTAGGTCAAGCGCGACCTCGCTGGCCCCATCGAGGGAGTACAGCGCAGTTTCCAAGAGCAGGTCCGGCGCGACTTCTCTTGTTCCGCAGGGTCTTCAATTTTTGCCAGTGGAAAAGGGTTTTGTGAGTGGTAATAGTGGTGGGGTGTACCGGCGAGTTCAGTCGGCTTCCCCGCCTCGCTCACAGATGAGGGTTGGTAAGGCCCGTGATCGTTCGCATACCCTGGAACGGGTCCGCAAGCATGTGGTGTTGCCTGCCCCTCCCCAGTTGGATGAATCGTTAATTTTGGACTATGATGAGGATAGCCCAGAGGAGGGTGAAGTACGTGACACAGTGTCTGGGGGGGGCATTTTCATGTATCTCTTAGTTCTTCACAGGCACCGGTGGTGCATGCTCGAGCGGCGTTGTCCCGACCATGAGAGCTCGGCCCCTTAGTGAGGGCTCCTCGGAGGGCAGATGACATTTCACATGTGGCATGGAGAGCGGAGCAGAGTCAGCCTCCTCTGTTACGTCCAGGTGAGAATGTAGAGCCTCGGGCGCAGCCTAAAATGGTATCTGTTGGGATTGGGGAGGATTTAGTTTCTGGGGGGTCTGAGGGTAAGCTATACAAGGGTCGCTATGTGAAGGACCAGAGTGTAGGTACTGAAGGGGTTGATAAGGTTGTGGGTGCCAAAGTTGACAGTGGGATTTCTGCAGTCGGAGTGGAAACGCGAAAGGCCTTACATAGTAAGGAGCTGAAAATTAAAAAGTTGCCTTATATGGGCGTCACTAAGCCTTTGGGGGCTCATTTAATGTTGAGCACTAAGGAGAAAATATGGAATGGTGAGTATGTGGAGCTTTTAAAGTTATTGCATAGGGAGGTCCGTGCTAAAGAGGGTTCCAAAGAAGAGGAGTACGAATTAGCTAAGCGCCCTAAAGTCCCATTGACCATTGAAAATTGGACTGCGGCCTTTTTGATATATGCCAGTGTATACTGTGAGAAGTTCCCCGAGCGCTGCGTTTCACTGTTTAAGTACATGGATGTGATTAGAAAAGCACAAATCACAAGGAATGACTTTGCATGGGCGCAATATGATGAAGAGTTTAGGGCGCGCATGGCTTGGGATCCTGAGGCAAAATGGGGGGAATTGGACACAGACCTTTGGCAACACACTATGGGTGCTTCAGCTAGTGGTAAAACAATCTTTACGGCTAGCGGTTTACCTTTACTTTATCGCCCCTTTCAGGCGCGACCCACCCGGGGAGGGGTGGGGGCCGTTGCATCAGCACAGTCTAGTTTTGGGACCTGCTGGGATTTCAATCGAGGGACATGCAATAGAGAGTTTTGTAAGTTCCAACATGAATGTTCCCAATGTGGGAAGAAAAGCCACCCTTTGTCAAGATGCTGGGGGCCTAGGCCTCCAGGTGGGCAACAGTGGTCACAGCAGGGTTCGGGACATCACGCCACGCCACAGCCACCTCAAGCTCCCAGGGGAGGGAAATCTTCGACAGGTTTTGGGCCCAAGGGCTCATACACCGGTTAATGTACTTCATTTGGCGGAAGCTTTACATGGTTATGGGTCGGCTGAGTTGCGAGAGTTTTTGGTGTCAGGTTTTCAAGACGGCTTTCATCTAGGTTATGTGGGGCCTCGTTTGAGGCGTTGGTCTAAGAATCTTAAATCGGCAGGTGAGCATAAGGCTGTAGTCCAGGAGAAGTTGAATAAGGAAGTGTGTGAGGGCAGAATGGCAGGTCCGTTTGATGATTGGCCTTTGGAGAACTTAATAATTTCACCCATTGGGGTGGTCCCCAAAAAAGAACCAGGGCAGTTCAGGCTCATCCAACATTTGTCATGGCCAGAGGGTGGGTCAGTGAATGACTTTATTGACGATGAAGCTGCTTCTGTTTCCTACTCTTCTGTTGATGTGGCCATGTCATTGGTAGTGGCTGCGGGCCCTTCTGCTTTAATGGCAAAATGCGATATTAAATCCGCATTTAGACTGCTTCCAGTCCATCCTGAAGATTGGAATCTTCTGGGTATCCATTTCCTTGGGAAGTGGTACGTGGACAAAGCATTGCCAATGGGCTGCTCCATGTCATGTGCGTTGTTTGAAACATTCAGTACGTTTTTGCAATGGTTCTTCACACAAAAATCTGGTCACACTTTGGTCACGCACTATTTAGACGATTTCTTCTTTGTGGGTGCTGCTGATTCTTCAGACTGCCAGAATGCTTTGGTTACGTTTCAAAAACTTATGGTTCATTTGGGTGTGCCATTGGCTCCGGAGAAGACCATGGGTCCTTGCGCGACCATGTCTTTTTTGGGAATAGAAATTGACTCTCAGTCCATGCAAGCTCGTTTACCCCTTGACAAGAAAATGAAAATGTTGGAGTTGGTGGAGAAGATGTTACCTAAAGAAAAAGTCATGGTGCGGGAGGTTCAAGTCTTGCTGGGTCACCTTAATTTTGCATGTAGGGTGGTCAGGGCGGGCAGAACTTTCTGTAGGCGATTGGGCAGGGCTCTGTCTGGTCATTACTTGCCACATCACCGGGTTCGACTGTCAGCGGGAGTCAGGGAGGATTTGCGTATGTGGGTCACCTTTTTGCATTCCTTCAATGGTGTTCCGCTATACAGGGAGGTTGATTGGATCTGGGATGTTCAGATTTTTTCTGATGCGGCTGGCAGCGAGGGTTTTGGCTTGTACTGGCAAGGAAAATGGTGTGCGCAACAGTGGCCTGAGAGTTGGACGAATGGCGGCAGGAGCATTGCCTTTTTAGGAACTGTTTCCAGTTGTTGTAGCAGTTACTTTGTGGGGCCGGGATTTGGCTCACAAGAAGGTTCTTTTCAGGATTGATAATCTGGCTGTGGTGCAGGTAATCAATAGACAATCTGCGAGGGATGTGCAAGTTCTGAAATTGCTCAGGGTCTTTATGTTGGGTTGCCTTAAATTTGACATTTGCTTTAGGGCCCTGCACATTCCTGGTGTGGACAATGACATTGCGGATGCTTTGTCTCGTTCACAGTGGGAGAGATTCCGTGGGCAAGCTTTGGAGGCAGACGAGACGCCAACTCCCATGCCGGAGCATCTATGGACGGTAGGCAACACTGGGTCTTTCAGCTGGTGGTAGGTTCATTGGCACCTTCTACTAGAACAGCTTATGATTTGGCGTGGAAAGAGTTTTTGTCTTCTGGAGCTAGTAAGAGAGAACTGCATTGGCAGAGGTCAGAGGATGTGGTTCAGTTTATTTTGTGTTTAATGGATAAGGGTTTATCTAGGGTTACTATTGCTGGGAAGTTAGCGGGCGTTTCCTTTATGGGTAAGTTGTTCTGGGGTTACTCGCCGTCTGCGGGGGAGTTGGGTAGGAGAATGTTGGAAGGGTGGGCTCGGGAGCGGGGAGGTGTTCAGGCGGTGAGGTCTCCTTTGTCGTGGCAGAAGTTGGCAAGTATAGTGTCGATTTTGCCGGTGGTTTGCAGGGATAGGTCGGAAGCTTGCCTTTTTGCCACTTTGATGGTTTGGATGTTTTTTGGAGCTTTTAGGGTGTCCGAGTTGTTGGGTAACAAGTTTAGCAAAGGTGTTTTGTGGGGGGGGATGTTCATTTGTCGGTTCGAGGAGTTCATATCTGGCTTTCTCATTCAAAGACGGATCAGAGGAAAAAAGGCAAAGGTATTTGGTTAGAAGCTGTTTCCTCCTTGGAGACTTGCCCTTTGCGCTGGGCGCAACGCTGGTGGGAGTTTTCGGGTGGGGTTTTGGAGCATTATGTTTTTCAACACTTGGATGGTTCTGTGGTTACTACTTATCAGTTGCGCATGGTGTTGCGGAAAGCGCTGCGTCAGCTTGGCTTTGATGAGTCACTTTATGGCACACATTCTTTTAGAATTGGAGCTGCGACAGAGGCTTTTAACAGGGGTTGGTCGAGGGAGGACATAATGCGTTTGGGGCGCTGGACTTCAAACTGCTTTCAGCGCTATGTCAGACGTGAGGTTAGGGAGGCGCCTGCGTCTTCTCCTGTTTTGCATATCTGATACTTCTTTTTCTTTCAGGTTCCGTGGCTGGTCCTCGTTCCGAATTCTTAACTATTTGGATTGTGGGACACTCCTCCATTAAAAGAGCTCAACTTCAAGCTCGTTAGAGTTAATTTGGCGCTATGCTTGGCTTCAATGACCGTTTATTCAATGTTGTTTGGAAGGGTAGGGGGGTATGTTATGGAAGGATCTTATTCCAGCTCTTAATTCCTGGTTAGTAGGTGGGGTTTGTCCGGATGTTTTGGTTCTACATCTTGGGGAGAATGATTTGTGTACGGTTAAGGGTGTTGTGCTTCTTAGAACTATGAAGAAAGATCTTTCTTTGTTGCATCAGCAATGGGCTGGGTGTCACGTCCTCTGGACAGAATTGATCCCTAGGAGGTGTTGGAGGAATGCGCTCAAACCTAAGGCTATTGACAAGTCTCGCAGGAAGGTTAATCTTGAAGTATCTAGGTTTTGTAGAGATTTGGGGTTTGGCCGGGTTGTTCACAGTGACATCCGTTATGATGCTGTAGACTTTTTTAACAGTGACGGGGTTCATCTGTCCCGTATGGAGATGGACTTATATCTCTTGGAACTGCGGGAGGTGCTGTCCCGCTGTTTGAAGGTTCAAAGTTTTAGGTTAGTACGTTTTTTCTTCCTTCAGCCTGTTCTCTGCTTTGGCTGCAACCCCCCCTCCCCATTTTTCATTCGTTGTTTGGGGGGCAGAAAGGTGGGGTCTCGTGTTCTTTCCCCCACTGCTTTCTGGGTGGGGAATTTTTTTGATTTGCCATTTTTGGGCATGATGGGAGTTGATAGTTTTGAATTCGGATTTTGTCAGGGGAAGTTGTGCAGGTTGATTTCGGGTTTGGAGGCATAGGCTGGGGGATCTGGACTGGTTTGGGCTGTAATTGGGGTTTTGAGATATGGTTTTGGGGCCTGTTGAAGTTATAATGTTTTAATGGGGCTGTTGTATGGTTTTAATATGTGATGGGGTATGTACGGGTGGGGGCGGGTTTGATGAAGGGTGAGGGGCGGGGGCGGGTGTTTTGGGGGTTGAAAAACAAGACAATCATTTGGTAAAGGTTTAGATTGTTAGGCATTTGCCGAGGTGTTGTTGTAAATGTGCACCTGTTTCATTAAAGCGGCCTTTTTCACACACTATCTGGTCTCTTGGTCTGCTCACCTTCCCCCACCCCTCCCTCCCAAGAGAGACCGCGGCACCAGGAGCGGCTCCGGGCTTTTACAACCAGCCTCCAAGGCCTTCAGCCAACCGGGGAAATGCCCACCGGAATAAAAGGCCTGTCCAGCACTGTGCACAACCCCGATTGTTTTCTAAACGTGTAAATACGAAAATTCTGACATTGTGGTAGAATCTCGGAGCCAATATCTCACCGGAGTTTCTCGTTTTGATGCCATCGGTAATTGGTCTTTACGTTTCTGTACATCTACAGGAAAGTCTATTCTGTGTAGGGAGCACTTAAGCACTGCCGCCTAATTTTCATTCTTTGGCTGTTCTCCCTTAGTAACAATTCACAGACCATTCTCTGCTTTGCAGTTGCTATTCACTTCCAAAAGCTGTAATAGGTTTACAGTGGCCAGAATCACCCTACACCTTGGTGATTTCCTCGGTTAAAGTGGCTTGATGTACTGACCGCTGGGAAGATTTCTTCCACGCCTGAAAAAATATATATTTCTTTGATTTCCAGTCCCTAGGAAAACCAAAGAGCCATGTGCCAGTTTGTAAAGCCCAAATGGCAAGCCATCTTTAGCCCACCCTACCCACTTGGTGACTCGGCGGGAGGGGGAACAGGGGGATTCATCCCCGTTTGAAAAACATAACAAAAATACTGTGGTAAAAATCCGGGTGTCGAGTGCGCTAGTGCATGCCCTGCGGTGAAACGTACGGAATTCCTACTCACCTTTACTATACAACAGACCCCCCCCCCCGATTTCATCACACAGCCTTTTCTAGAGGCTTTTTTATTTGAATTATTTGAAGAATCGAGTTAATGACCCCATCTAGTTAAAGACACACCGTCAAACAGATGAGATTATGGAAAACTCTTCTGAAAGACTGGCTAAAATATACGAAGAGGAGGGACGGGGAGACAAGCAGCATATCCAAAACGCCCGTTAAAAGTTGCCAACCGTAGTGCCATGGGCGAGAAAGAAGAGTTTGATCTACTGATCTAGCTTAGCTGGCCTGTATTATACACACACTGCCGGGAATAGGCACTGTTCTACCAAGTGTCGTGTCAATGTATCTACAGTTGCTGTAAAGTTGTACTTCTAGAAAAGCAAAACACCTCGCCTTCGGAGTTCATTTCTACTCATCAACATTACATCTGCTAGGTACCTGGAATTAAAACATATGTCACAGCAAATGCATTCAAAATGTATTGTCAGTGCTTTTTAGAGAAAGGAATATATATTCAATGTGTAACTATTGCGTGCACATGGTGGAAACTGCAATTTTGGTGCGTTGTGCATGCAGCTTCCAGACTTTCTAAGCAAATGTGCAAACCTAGCTCAGAGAGCATCTGGAGAGGGCTTCTTAGCACACGTTTACCTCTCAGTCACAGACGAGCACAGCCTTCTGAACGTAAGGAATTACACAAACAGGTTTGGTTTCATTATTTGGTGCAGATCTTTGGAAATAATAATAGGAGTGATCTAGAAAACATTGCAAAATTGTATAGTTTCAAGTTCCACCGCATACCTCTCTCACCATCTTGTCTAGAGCGCCAGATTGTTTAATAACCGAAGTCTAATAAATAAAAAAAGCGCTCGTCCCATCTCATCGGGTCCTATGGCGTGGCATCTCTTCGGGTCCTATGGCGCGGCATCTCTTCGGGTCCTATGGCGTCACACCCCTTTGGGTCCTATGGCGTCACACCCCTTTGGGTCCTATGGCGTCACACCCCTTCGGGTCCTATGGCGTCACAACGTTCGAAACTTAGATTACATTGTGAGACAAGACAGGATCTAACAGTGCAATTACCATAATGCTACCTAAACACTGCTAGCTTTGGTAATACAGCGCTTTGTCCCTTAAATATTCCTCCAGGCACTGAACTGCAAAAGGGTCCACGTCTGTGTCAAACTTATTGGCAAACAGGTGGTGTGTTCGGAGCATCCAGGCCAGGTCTCCGGCGCCAAACACACAAATTGATCGCACATGAACCCCGCTACAGTGCGGGTACGGAGCCCCCCTAGACACGTCCCCTTCAAAGTAATGCCACATCACAAACCTGGCAATGGCATTCATGTCAGAAACGTCATATTTCTCGCTATTCGGGAGGTACCCTGGAGCTCCAGGAAATCGCTGAATGGAAGCCCAGAGGTATTCATCCGGGCTGTAAGTGTCTTTTGCCCATTCAATAAATTTAAGGATTTTCTCATCTTCCAAGACATACTCAACAAATTGCCTGCTGAGGACAAAGTAGGCACTGCCAGACAAGATGGCTATCTCAAAGGGAGGAGCTTCCTTCTCTGCTCCTGTGCTTCTGATGCTTCCGTCAATGATCTCGTGATGCTTTCTCCATCTCCACTCTTTATTTGAAGGCATTCGTTCACTCTCCAGGCTGTTTTCCCCTTTCAAAGCTTTCAGTTTCTCCACCATTTCCAGGTTGGTTTTAATTGGGAAATCCATGCCACAGAGGTTGATCAGGTACTTCCACTTGGCACTAGTCCGATGCAGGTCCTTCATGCAGTTTATGTCTGCCTGCACCCTGAACCAGGTGGCGTACACCACGCTCTCCATCTGGCTGGACAGAAAGACATTTTCAAAACAAGAAGCTATACCCTTTATTGCAGCCAAGAAGGATTCTGGGGCTTTCTTGTCCACGTGAATGCAGTAATAGTTCTGGGGTGCGTAGATGGAACGCAAAAGCTTTTCAAACATATCTATTTTGTGGTGAACCACAATGGAGTACGCGATCGGGAAAGCGGCTTCCTCCTTGCTCAGCGGCTGCAGGATATACTTGCGCGACCTTATAAAGGAGTCGCACTCTCTGGTCATGTTAATGTAGTCATTCGTGGTGAGCTTTTGCCGATTCCTGAAGGACACCTTCAAAGTTTCAAGCTTGGCTTGAGCAATGGCCTCCGCGTCGCCCCTTAAGATGGCCGTGCAGTTCACAGCACTGTTGGGGTGGTCTTCTCTGATCTCCAAGTGGCGGTGGTCCACGAACGACGCATGTTGGTGGATTTTCACAACTGAGAGTGTCAGAAGAGTAAAGGCAGCCACTAGGAGAAACTTGCAACGTTTCAGTTGACAGTGACGAAGTTTTCTTTTCAGCATTTCAGATGTTGTCTGCAGTCCAAATTGCGAAATAATGCCCCGCCACAGTGATTGTCCTGGAAAGGTTTTCAGTGCACCTCACGTGAGACAGGCCGCATGGTGGAAGGAGACCAAGTATTATCCTAACAGAGGAAAACAGAAAAAATAAAGATTTAGTGAAAATGTTTGTAATCGGCATTAGTTAACTATTTCTAGCCCCACACATCTAGGTTTTCCTTAGCATTTTTTAAATATTTCTAAAAATAGCGTTCACCCGATAAGGATAAACAGGCACATGCATCAAAGCTTTTTGCGATTGCAAACGGTGCGAATCTCAAAAATCGTCAGTGTGCGATCGCAAAATCAGCTTTTGGGATGCATCAAGGGTGAACCCTCGCAATTTGAGAATTCTCAAATATTTGCGAATTCTCAAATTGTGATTGCATTTAAGGAATCGCATTTTGCGATTCCTTAAATGCAATGCATGAAAGTTTTAAAAATAGCGATTTCGCAATTAGGGGGGAGAAAATTACCATGCGGTTGAACCTCATGGTAATTTGCGAAAACTTTGAAAAATACACTTTTGTGCATTTTTCGAAGTTTCATGTTGTGCACACACATGCTCTAACATATGTGCACAGATTAATTTCAGGGGTGCAACAGGGTGTCCTTTGGACACCCCTGCACCCTTGAAATCTTATTCTCAATTTGTGATTCGCTAATTGCGAATCGCAAATTGAGAATGTCTTCCCATTCATTCCCATGGGCCTCTAGGCCCATGGGAATGAATGGGGAGGTATTCCTTAATTGCGAGTCGCAATTTGCGAGTCGCAATTAAAGAATGTTTAGAAATCGCACATTTTTCAGCGATTTCTTCATGCATAGGCTTTTGCGATTTCTTAATTGCGATTCCTTAAAAATCGCAATTAAGAAATCGCAAAAGCCAACAATGATGCATGCGCCTGTTAAAAACATAAAATCCTGCAGTTTTGCGATTTTTCTACTCTGAGGGAACATTTTTAAATAATGTCAGCACACATTTTTAAACAAATTTGACACGTGAAGCCAGCCGTACGCATTTTTTTCTCTCACAGAAAACATTAACATGAGACGTTTCACTTTGAGTTTTTAAACTACTTTTACTAATAAGGCATTGGAAAAGCCGGCTCCCACTGTCAATTCGTTTCGCATTTGTGAGAAACAAAGTCTATATTCTAGTAAAACACAGACCATTAACACCAAAGAAGAATATACAGAGAAAATACTAATTGAAAACATAACGAACAAGTTTAAACAAACGAGCCAGCAATTCCTCAGAAAACATTAGGTGCCAAAAAAAAACACGCTTAAATACAGATCTAGTTCTTACCTGGTATGTGCAACTACAAGCATATAACAAGATAAGACTTAAAGGTGAACTTAATGTTAACTACAGTAACAGTTTCCCAGGCCTTCACTAAAATATTTGCATCTTTCAGACTGTCTATGGGGATGTAGGTTGGATGCTTGTCTTCAGACACTTGGGGCCTGATTCATAAAGGCAAACTTACACTTTTGTTTAAGTTTATGATTTTTTGCAATCCACAAAATTATTTTACGGGTATCTTTAGCACTATGATGTCCACGCACTAGTAGATGACTCAGCATATAAAGAGAAAGGCCGTGGTAAATATAATACTTGTAAAAGTTATTTGATAATTTCCAAAAATCGTAAACTTACACAGAAGTGTACGTTTACCTTCGTGAAATCAGGCCCAGAAAGACAGAGCTACTTAGTCACATGTATCCTAAACAAAATCGAATAACATTCCAATGCTTCAGTCCCTCGAACTGGCAATCCCAGACCTGCCAACTCACACGGTGCTACCGCGGGTCACACGTTTTCGGCTACCTTCACACGGTACCGGATGAGAAGCCGAAATCACACAGTGGTAGGAAAAATGAGCACAAAACCCCTGTAAATAGTGGATTTCCTACTCGTTTTCGGAGGCTGGCGTCAGCCTCGATAACCCTTTGTCTTTTTTTAAGGGAATAGGGGAGCGTGCTGAGGGGCAGGCTGCTTCTGTGTTTTCACCACACCAGAACCGCCCCTCAAACATATCTTGCAAGTTGGCAGGCATGCAGTCCACACCTTGAATATAAATTTTAAATACCAGCCCTCTCTAAAAACGTTCAGGTTCGTACACTGAGCCCCAGATAGCGTTCACTATTTAGTAAATAAATTGCTTGTTAATAGCCAGTGTAGCCAATAATAAGTAATACCTGTGGATGCACACTTGTATTAAGAAATATTGATCTAAACAAAACAAAAAAAGAAAGAAACCAAACTCTACAAAAACAAGCAAAATTAGAAAAAATACACAGCAGCCACGTCTGTAACCCCAATGTGCTGAGGAAGATAACCTAAACCCCTACACAGTACGCCTTACTGCTATGGGCTAATGTGCAATTTCTCTCCAAGGCGAGCTCCCAATGGAGACACACTAAAAGAACAAAATAGTAATGATCATTGAGCAGTAAAAAGTTACATAAACACTAACTTGTCAAACATTTTACAACACAACTCACCAAAATCATGCCCCAGTCAAACGAAGTATACAGACAGTAACATTTATGAATCTAATTGAGCGAAGACTGAAGCGGCCAATGATGATCTCAACGGGGACATGAAGAACGTCACAGCTTCCCTACTCTGAACAAAATGAGCCCGGTATCTCCAAGGAAGACCCTAAGTGAAGATTAAGATTTCAACAATATTGGGTTCTTGACCAATATAATCAACATTTGTAGACACTAAATCAACCTGAATCAACCAGAAAACCACCCCAAAAGCATACGCAGACCCCTCTCCTACAATAGTTGCAGGAGGCGCAGAAAAACAGTACAGCTGAATTATTTATAGGTGGCTGTGATGCTACTCACATATACACAGGCACCACATTAAAGTGCAAGCAGAGGGCTTTCTTGCATGTTGAAAAAAAATTTATATACCAAGTCCTTGCTTCATGGACTTACACTTGTGCAACAGTTCTAAAGACATAAAAAGGCAAAGGCAAACTGAGAAGATTATACTTGTTGGGTTCCGGGAAAGATCTCAGTTTTGGCTTCAATGAAAGTATGCTCAACACATCAACACGAAACTAAGAGGAGAAAATCAAGATTTCTACCTCACTTACCAGCAACTCTTAAGAACTGGATGTTGGTGGGATCTTAGCCATATGTCGCGGATGTTTGTACTGATGTGGATGTTGGACGGAACAGAATTTGTCATTTATCTGACATATGTTACAGAAAGAACAAGAAAGTAGAGCTTCTCTCTAGTACACCAGTACACAAGTAGAAAACCTACAGGGAAGCTAAAAGGAAAAACATTTCAGTTTGCAAATTCAGCGTGGTCCAGGGGTTCTAAGGAGGGGACAAGCTGTCACACATTTTAGTCTTTGGCGCAGCTGCCCATTAATCACCCAGCAGAGGCAGCTCTGGGAATGGCACAGCTAATCTCATCAGCAGACACTAAATGGGAATAAGTCCCTGCTGCCAGGAGCAGCATAGTAAATGAGAGGGTTATCCGTCATCAAAGTGGGTTCGAGAGAGCAGAGATCTTGATAACCAGGAAACTGACCTCTGGAAGAGGAACTCCACCTTAAGTGTGACTAAATTAGACCTTCATTATAGAGCATAACTGCTTCTACTTTGTTCATGGCAGTAGTGGGGACCAGCAAGGATAGATACTGTATCTAACAGGTACAAAGCAAGTAAGCTAGACTACTCACTAATTAAGAAACTAATATTCTAGTCTTATTTCAAACACTTTAGCAACCAGTTACATATTTTGGTCATCAGAGTACACAGTAGGCTTAAATGTAATTAATTTGGGACCTATATTCTAGATTCTACATGCAATAGGTAAAGCATATGATGTAAAAAGGTCTGTACCTTAGCCGAATCAGCTTCTGCGCCTTTTGTTTGAGTTAAATGAAAGTGCCCCTTAACCAAACAGGCTGCTGCATTCAATAAAGATCAGGTAACTTCACAAGTGAATAAGTACAGCAAAACAAAAGGCTCAGCTAGCCGAGTTAGTATACTTGGCACAATACAGCATTTAGACAAGAGATTACACATCTGCTTCTGGCATCCACATTTGCTTCTGGCATCCACAAAACTGGAATTCCCAAAAGTGGGATATTTATTGGATTGGGGCAACTGAATTTAAGGTGGCTGGAAAGCCCACAAAGCTCCCTTGCTGATTAACATTCTGGGGCTAGGTCTCAGGACACTCAAGAGTTTGGTACATCTATAAAGTGTAATTTGTGCAAGACCTCGCTCTCCTGGTGGGCTCACACAAACCCCTCAATCACATTGCACACATTCACAGCCCTACCAGTTAAAGTCATCCATTAATATAGTGACAACATGTTCAATCAGTACGTACATAAGGGATCGTCACAGGGCATCTGTAACAGTAATAACAGAGTCCACCTTTCACCCAGTTCTTAGGCAGGAAGAATGTAGCGGCTATCCATGCAGGACCACTAGATGGGTGCATGTGCCTCCTAGTAGACAGTATTATGGGGGCTCCAACTAGGGCTGTAAACAAATGCTACCCTGGAATTGTCTCAGGTCTTTGGGCTCAACAAGACACCTGAATGGGCTGAAGAGTCGTGCACTTCCTGCCCTAGTGTCTCCCAATAGACAGTATATCAATGTGACACCATGGGCACATGTCTGACAGACTGGTATCACCAGCTCAGTAAACCTCCATTCCTCCATACTGGTATACTCATATCAAAACATGTTCACCAAAATGCGGTTTCATACACAGGGAGGATGCATGATCCAAAAACTCGGATCATACTAAGACGACTCCTTTCTGCAGACGGTTTTAACCCATAACGCTGGAATGCTTTCAAGTGCTCCAACCCTATGTGAAAATGTAACCTCTTGCTCTACACAAATAGCTCTGCCCTCAGCCATGCACAGAATAAAAAATCTGTACATACAATTTTCTGGACCTTCAAATCCACGTAGTAGAGGATGCAAACGATACGGCTGAAATTAAAGAAGCCCTTGTATTTTGGAGCCATGGTTTTCACCTGTTGGGAACCTCCTCACGAATCCAATGGCTAGTTCTGCTTGTAAAGGAATTCCCTATATAGCCCAAGTCCATTGTTATGTTAAGCATGGATCAATGATCCACGGTCTAAAAAAATGACAAGATGTTAAGAACTAAACGTAACAGAGCAGAGTCCTGAATTAAGGAATAAATCATGATTGTATGGTTCAATGATTCAGGTCTAAAAAAATGACAAAAGCAGCCAAGAACCAAAAATAACAAAGTTTTGTCTTGAATGAAGGAGTAACGCGAGCCTCTGACTGAGCACAGGGAGACAACTTTCTTTGTTAGTCCCAACCCGGCCTTTTCAGACGTTAAGTGACTGCTGTTCTACAATCACTGCTTCTTTCATCTGTAGATAGAGAGGTGAATGCAAAGACTAGATCATATTAGTACAGTGAATGCTCTTCTTGTGTGATCCCATTAGTCTCCTTACACAGCAGTAACAAGCATTTACAATGCAATGGGTCTCGCAGCATTAAAGTTTGAGTTATTGGCATTGTGTATGACAATGCGTTGCATACAATTTTTAGCAAACTTTGAATTGGTGAGCAGGGAGAGTGTGTGCAAGAGTATGCTGTTGCTCACAGCTGTTATTATTCACACAGCTCTGATGATGCACCTCATGCACGGGCTGAAGCAGTTATTATTCACACAGCTCTGATGATGCACCTCAGACACGGGCTTCACAGCTGTTATTATTCACACAGCTCTGATGATGCACCTGAGCACGGGGCTGAGGCAGTTATTTACACAGCTCTGATGATGCACCTCAGCACGGGGCTGCCGGCAGTTATTATTCACACAGCTCTTATGATGCACCTCAGGCACGGGGCTGACGCAGTTATTATTCACACAGCTCTGATGATGCACCTCAGCACGGGCCTCACAGCTGTTATTATTCACACAGCTCTGATGATGCACCTCACGCATGGGCTCACAGAAAGTAGGGTGAACTGTTTTCCTTATATTAAAAAAGTATGAAGAAGTCGTGCCTCTGAGATCCCAACAGGAGCACCATATCACCCTGGTGAATGTGATTAGGGTCCCACAGAGTCCCCCATCTCTTACAAACTGGGCTTCGCCGGAGATGAACCAGCACACCCTGCGGCAATGCATCTGTTTTAAGTCCCTTCCTGCTAGCCTTTATTATTTCAGTCCAACCTTGCAAAGAACCACTACGTGAGTTTTCCATTCATGCACTTGAAATCAAAAGGTCCGCTTCTGCGGTAGAATAGCCAACTGGCCATATAGGGGCTATATTTCGCCAGTCCCACCTACATTGGCCAGGCTGGTACATGGAAGTATCGGGAACGCTATTACAACTGACCGCGGTGGGGTGAGGAGGAATGAAATTAATGTATTGCTTTCGAGCTCCTTCTCCTTTTATTGTCCTTGCAAGGTACGTTAAGCTATATTGTCTCTTGTGACCGTGAAACGTTGTTTTCTATGGGTTGTTTTTATTCTATGCTATAGTAAAACATGTTTTGCTTTGTAACCTGGTTTTTCTTTACCCAAGGAAGTGAGCGCAGTGGGCGGTGCTGGCCCAGCCATAGTGGCAAGCGCCTAGATCCTGGTGCTGTGTGAGTGGCCGCTAAATGGGGCGCGGGTCACACTGCTACAGGTGGGGGCAGTTGCGTGGGGCTGCAGTGTGCACAGAGGACCGGGGGAGGGGGCGTGGTGCAGGTTACCTGGGTGTGGAAGGTCGTGCCGCCTTCCCTCCAGCATCCCCCCTGCTCGCGGCCGCCCCAGGCCTCTTCCCGTGCTTGTGGCGGTGTTGTTGAGCTCCCTCCCGCTTGCCCTAGCCGGGGAGAGAGGCCTCGGTGGGAGAGGAGCTGCTGCAGCCGGGCAGCGGAAGGGACTTGGTGAAGAAGTTGAAGAGGGTGCTCTGACAGGACATGGCGGCAGCTGCGCTCGGGCTCCGCTGTGGCTGCACACGGGGATCTGACCGGGGAGCGCGGAGCGGCACTGGCGGGAAACCAGCAGCGAGGAGGAGGGTTCTGTCAGAGCAGCACAGCCAATTAGTGTCAGCCTGCATGTCATAGTCCCGGTCGCACAGCCAATCAATGCCCGGTCGCCCAATGCCTCATATGCGCGTAGGGAGCCCAAGGAACATATTTCAGTCAGGCGCAACGACATCACCACTTGGAGGCTGCAGAAGTCCGGAGTGGCGGTAAGTGGGCTTTAGTTGTGGGGGGGGGGGGGGTCTCGGTGCGCTCGTGTGTGCGCGTGTGTGTATGTTTGCGACGGCGGGGGGGGGGGCTCGGTGCACTTGTGTGTGTGTGCGCGCGTGTGTGTGTGTGTGTGACGGGGGGTGTCTCTGTATGTATGTGTGCGTGCGTGCATGGGCGCTCGTGTGTGTGTGTCTGTGAGTGTGCATGCGTGTGTGTTGGAGCTTCCCAGGAGACAGGAGATGGCCACAGCGAGCGCGTTCGTGAGCGCTTGGCCCGCTCCGATCGCCATGCGTGTGGCCAGGTCCTGTCTCCTGGAAAGCTGCGTCGCTAACAATAGGTCTCTGGCGAGACCGCGCTTTCGCACGGTTAACGCCACGAGACCTAAAGAGGGAGCCTTACCCCATGAATGAGGGAGGACCCAGAAAGAGCTGCCCTGAGCTCTGGATAGTGTTCCTCAGGAGAAGCTAGGTCCTCCAATCATTGTCTTATGAGGAGATTAGAAAAGTGCTTTGTAATCCAGGCCCAGAAGCTTTGGAACAAAAACTAGTTGACAATATTACCCAAGCAACCTTTATTCAGGGTATATCGGCAGGAGTCTTCTAGTTCAAACAATAGAGGCGGTGCTCCCTTTGTATGATTATGCAGGTGAATTTGACAGAAAATCCCCACCTCTCCACACTTCCATCAGGAAAGGGGGAGGAAAGAGGCGCGTTGCGAGGAGAGGAGGAAATAAAATAAAAAAATGTAAAAATACATGATATTTCCGGTCTGCTGCTGCCGCCTCCTCCTCCTCCTCCCAGTCCTCTTCCCCGCTTCCAGGGCAGGATGCACTTGGCACCCAGCCTCCAGATATCCAATCATAACGAAGCAATGCAACGCTGTGAATTGTCTGTGTGCTGTGGATCTGCGCTCAGCCAGAGAATGTGAGGCGGGGCATGAGTGCAGCCTGCATGGAGAACATGCAAAGTGCGCTTGACTGTTTGGCCGGACCCAGAGGGCCAGCCAAACATTAACGCGCCCTTTAGGGAGTGCAAAGTACTTCTCCCCTGCTCAGTCAGCAGAGCAGCCCTGCTCAGTCCCACCCACAAAGCTGCTGCAAAAAGGAAAAAATAAAATGCTAACAGAGTTAACATTTTATTTTTCCTTTAGTGACACTGCTTAAAAGCAGTGGGGCGACGCTCCTGCGCCTTAGCAGAGGAGGTGCCACTGAAGGCAGTGGGCGAGGTGACTGGAGACAGGGGGTGCACTCGAGGCCAGAGGAATGTTAGTGGGAAACAGAGAAGAGTTTAAAAAAGAAACAAATAGACATGGGAACAAAGAAAGTCCCAATCAATTCATACATTAATGATAAAAAAAAG
The DNA here is from genome assembly GCF_964261635.1 of Lissotriton helveticus. Taxonomy (NCBI): domain Eukaryota; kingdom Metazoa; phylum Chordata; class Amphibia; order Caudata; family Salamandridae; genus Lissotriton; species Lissotriton helveticus. The sequence goes on from NC_136059.1 coordinate 1,063,898,987, forward strand.
TGGCATAAAGAAAAGCAGGAGAGTTGGGGCAGGGTGGTAAACCAAACAATAAAAAAAAAAAAAAGACACTGCAAACATGCAGTGAACTGTAGAAATAGAGTACAGCAAAAACGAGGCTTGGCATTAGGTAATAACAGATGAAGAAAAAAAACACTTTGTAGGAAACAAATTGCTTAACTGTTCAGATTTTGTTAAGTTATTTGGAGTCCTTTGCTTGGGCAAGCCAGGCTTATGGCAGGCACAACACCCATTGGGCTCACCGGGCTTCAGCCCCCCCCCCCCCTCCCCATCATGCCAGCCCAGCTGAGACTGCTTTGCGGGTACACACAGCCGCACCCAAGTACTTCACAGGTCTTTATAAGATCATTTACATGTTTATGAGGCATTTTGTTGGGGTTGCACCCCTTCTTAGAGCCACTCTGCCTATGGCTCGAAGAATTAGCCCACCCCTCGTAATACTTTTCAGCCCCCCCCCCCTCCCGCCCTGAAATTTGCCTCTAGTTGCCCACCTGGCTTATGGGTGATCTATTTACCTAATTTCAGAGACTGGCTGCCACGTAAGCAATCATCTTAGTGGTTAATGATCATCAATATGCAAACGGAAGACAAAATGTTCTTGTACAGTTTCTAAGTTCATCTGCTGTTCACGGCCTCCCTCCCTTTTCATTCATCCTGGATGCTGCGTGCACTGCCAATAACCTTTCATTTACCTGTAGTCCGCTCCAGCTTGTCTCACTGCCACACTTTCCATTAATATCTTCTTTCAATGAAAGAAGTTACATCATTTTCCTATCGTAAATCGTTTTTGTACCAGCCGATGTGCACCCGCTTTTTAAGTCTCGGATAGACAGCGGATGAGCTGTCTCTTTGAGACATGTTTTTTTTTTTTACAGTTAGTGCCTACAGCCTGCCCACAGGCTTACCATTTGTTTGCTTCCATGTCGCTCTCATATCCTTTGTTTCAGTTTACCATGGCATGTGTGCGTCCTGCCTCTTCTTGTGTTTGGCCCTCGCCTTGAGCATGGACCAAGTACTTGTGTCCATCCACTACTCATGCTTTTTGGAGCTTCTTTTTAAATTGGGTTTGCGTACTCCATACGAGTGCTTGCATTTTCATTCGCTCCTTTCCCCATTTGTTGCAGTTTACCATGGCATGTGTGCATCCTGCCTCTTCTTGTGTTTGGCCCTCACCTTGAGCATGGACCAAGTACTTGTGTCCATCCACTACTCATGCTTTTTGGAGCTTCTTTTTAAATTGGGTTTGCGTACTCCATACGAGTGCTTGCATTTTCATTCGCTCCTTTCCCCATTCGTTGCAGTTTACCATGGCATGTGTGCATCCTGCCTCTTCTTGTGTTTGGCCCTCACCTTGAGCATGGACCAAGTACTTGTGTCCATCCACTACTCATGCTTTTTGGAGCTTCTTTTTAAATTGGGTTTGCGTACTCCATACGAGTGCTTGCATTTTCATTCGCTCCTTTCCCCATTCGTTGCAGTTTACCATGGCATGTGTGCATCCTGCCTCTTCTTGTGTTTGGCCCTCACCTTGAGCATGGACCAAGTACTTGTGTTCATCCACTACTCATGCTTTTTGGAGCTTCTTTTTAAATTGGGTTTGCGTACTCCATACGAGTGCTTGCATTTTCATTCGCTCCTTTCCCCATTCGTGTGGATTCTTTCCTGGCTCACCCTCACCCCGTCTGGTTTTTCAATACCCCCCACCCATACCCGCCGCCCTTTAATTGTGTACTCCACATGAGTGCTTCCGCTTCTTTCACAAATGGCACTAACTTGGTATGACATGTTGCTTCACCCAACCCCTGCTTCTAAATTGCTTTTCCTTCCCCTTCGCACTTGGAAGCGGGAGAAGCAACAACGTTTTGCAGGTAGAACGTGAGCTTCAACAAAATTGTATAGAATAGTATATATAGCCCTAATATGAAAAGATTTAAAAGTGAGATTGATTTTGGTTTGCACTATCCATGGAGTCTGCGCAGTCTACTAACAACTTTCTACCATATTGCTGGTGTAGGTAAAAAGACCATTAAAAAGGAGGAAGCAGCCAAATTCTGCAATTAAAGCCCATGGCATTATGGGCGTACAAAATGAACCCTGGAACGGCTTTCTAGAAAATGCAACTACAAAGCAGTAAGCAGTGAAATACAATTCGTCACCTGGAGCAACACAAACTTTATGGGGAAAACATGTATATGTTTTATTACCAAAATAGCTACATTTAAAACAGCTCCCAAGCATTTGAAATTATATATTTGCATTTTTCTTCGTGTACCTACAATGGGACAAGTGTGTCCTGGGCCAGAAAGTATTTTTTTCACTTTTCAAAACAAACTGCCTACACCGCTATTGATAATAGAAAGAAACATGTACTTCATTGTAATAATAACCCTCCCTCCACTGTGTCCATCTTCCTGCCACTGCATCTCCCCTCCCTCCAAGTGCTTCTGCTCCCCTTCATCGCACCCTAGTCCAATCTACCCTACTGAACCCAATTCAATTGGCCCCAATCTACCCCACTCCAATCTAATCCACCACAATCTACCCTTCCCAACCACACTTTAATCTATTCCTCCACACCTCAATGCAATCTATCCTAATCCAATTGACCCAGGACCTACCCCACTCCAATCTAACTCAATCTACCACACTCCAATTTACCCCATCTCTACCCTGTATCTATCCTGCTCCAATCTACATCACTCCAACCCTCCCCAGACCTATCCCCCACCAACCCACCCAGGACCTACCCCCCAACCCACCCCACCCAGGACCTACCCCCCCAACCCAATCCACCCCGAACCTACCCCCCACCCGATACCTACCACACTCCAATCCACCCAATATCTACCCCGTGCCAACCCACCCAATATCTACCCTGCTCCAACCCACCCAATAGCTACTCTGGTCCAATCCACCCCGTACCAACTCCGCTCCAATCCACCCCGTACCAACTCTGCTCCACCCAAAACCAAATCCACTCGAATCCACCCCGTACCAAATGCACTCCAATCCACCCCGTACCAAATGCACTCCAATCCACCCCGTACCAAATCCAATCCAATCCACCCCGTACCAACTCCACTCCACCCCGCACCAGCTCCACTCCAATCCACCCCGCACCAGCTCCACTCCAATCCACCCCGCACCAACTCCACTCCAATCCACCCCGCACCAACTCCACTCCAATCCACCCCGCACCAACTCCACTCCAATCCACCCCGCACCAACTCCACTCCAATCCACCCTGCACCAACTCCACTCCAATCCACCCTGCACCAACTCCACTCCAATCCACCCTGCACCAACTCCACTCCAATCTTCCCAGTATCAACCCACTTCAATCTGCCAGTCTACACCGTATCTACCCCACTCTAATCTACCCAGTTGCTATCCCGTATCTACACCACTCTAACCTATCTCCTATCACCCTACGACAATATACCCCATAACTACCACAATCCACCCCATTCCAATTCAAGGCACCCCAATCCACACCCACTTAAACCACGCCACCCTAACCCACCCCTCTACCCCACAATCTGCCCCACTACAATTTACACCAGTCTACCATAATCTACCCTGCCCCAACCTACCCCACCCCAATCTTTCCAAACCTACCCCAATCAATCTGCCCGAACCTACTCCACCCTAATCTGCCCCAACCTACCCCAACCCAACCTCCAATCTACCCACCCTTCAATTTACCTCACCCACTTTTAGCCATGCTGAACAGAGGTACACTGGTGTAAAACATGGCTAAAACACATTGCCAAAGCCAATAGCGCTCGCATAAGTGCGTGCTATTGGCTTTGCAAATGCTGCTTTATTCCTGCTACTGCACCTAAAGCAGTACTGCTGCACTGGGCCTGCTGCGTGATTTTTTTCTACTACCACTACTACAAACATAAGCTAAATATACTGGCACTGGAGGCTGTTCAAGTATAACCCTGGGCAATGTACAACACTTAACACCTCTGCTGCCAGCAGCTCAAGGAAACTCTTGTGTACACAAAGGCTTATAACAAAAGGCCTGGGCAAAAAGCCACAAGGGTGTTACAGTGTCAGAAGTAAGATTATTGTATGATGTATTTCTTTAGCTTCAGCCTCACTAGAGGCTGAACACCACCACAAAGATCGTAGCGATACCAATTGGGGTCAGGTAACAAAAAGTATCAATTCTTCAAAAACAACTGCTGTGCACAACAAAATAAGCATATCAATGGCACAAAAGCACTAACAGTGCCTAAACAGTATTGAAACCAATGGGTTTAAGTTAGCGTTTCAACGAAAAAGAAGGGAAAGTGCTGAGTTTAAAGAAATCGGAAGACACTTAAGGATAGCAAAAGTGAAACTGAGGAATCTACTTTGACAATTTTAGGTTCTTTTGCCCAGGGAATATATAGGATGCCTTTACCCTTAACCTGGTTAGAAGTCAACTGTTAAATAAGAAACGAAAAAAAATAATCTAAAAAACATTAAGCAATCTTGGGGGTCAGGGTTGAGCACTCAAAATGACAAATTAGTTAAATACAAATTAACACCTACCTTACTGTTAGACCTGGCATCTTTGGCAGGTTTTTCTCCTGTATTTTTCCTTCTGACCTGTTTTTGACTGTGTGCTGGGTTTATTTTTTGCTGGTTGTTGAACTCTTGGCATATTACAACTGCTGATCAATGCTAAAGTGCACGTGCTCCCCGTTTAAAGTGTATCTGCAATTGGTTTATCCAGGATTGGCATATTTGATTTACTACAGAGTCCCTAGTAAAGTGCACAAGGTGTGCCCAGGGCCGCCAAATCATATGCTACTAGTGAGCCTGCAGCACTGATTGTGCCACTCACATGAGTAGCACTACAACCATGTCTCAGGCCTGCCACTGCAGTATCTGTGTGGGCAGTTTTAAACTGGTATGGCGACCTGGCAAGTGCACCAACTTGCCATGACCAAACCTTCCCTTTCTCTACATGTAAGTCACCCCTTCGGTAGACCCAAGGTAGCCCCATGGGCAGGGTGCAGTGTATGAGAAAGGTAGGGCATATACTGGTGTGTTTTACATGTCCTGATTGTAAAATGCAGCCAATTTTGTTTTTTCAATATTGTACGGACTAGCTCTCCCATAGGTTATCATTGGAGCGGCTTTGTAACCTCTTACAAGTGCAACTTTCAATTGGGAAGAGGGAGATTTGGAGTTTGGGGTCCCTGAACTCACAATTTAAAATGTAATCTTTCAGTGAAGTTGGTTTTTAATTTGCGTGTTTGAAAATGCCACTTTTGGAAAGTGGGTATTTCCTTACTTTAACATTCTTTGCCTCTGCTTATCTATGGAATCCACGTCTGGTTAAGACTGACAGTTGGGCTGTTTGTGCATTCACTCTAGACAGTCACACAAAGGGAGCTGAGGTGTGCCCTGCATATCCTAATGGCCCATCACTGGGCTGATGGGTCTACCTGAGCTAGAGTGGTGGAAGGAGTTGTCATTGACACCTGGATAGGGCTGTGCCTGTCCTTGCACCAAGCCATCTCCACACTCCTATAGGGAATCTGGAGCCAGGTTAAAGAACGGCTGGGTCTTGTGCACTACAAAGACTTTCTTTTGATGCTTGCCTACTTCAAAGCAGAAACTAGGATAAGAACTGGAGCTGTGACACCAGAACTTAGGGTCATGTATGGACTAAGAGGAGATTCTGCCAAGAAGAAGAGCTGCAGAAGCAAGCTGTAGGAGGGAAAATGCTACTCTGCTGGTTTCTGTGTTGGGTTGGCCTGCTTCTTGCCGTTTCTGTTTTGGACAGTGAAAGGTCTTGACTTTGCTTTCACCATCCTGCTTGCCAAGGTTCTCCAATGGCTTGTGTGTGCTTGCCTCCTGTTAAGAAGTCTCAGGGCCATCAAAGACATCACCTGCAGCCTCTGAACTCCTATGCTGGGAGTTCTGACCTGCCAAGTGGTGCCAATTTCAGTTCTGGGCCTTTTGAGGTGGTTTTGCTGCAAAGAAGACCAAAAATAGATGCATCGACCTTCAGCAACTCTTTATCCAGCCGCAGTCTTATCTTGCGGTTGAAAAACCAACGCATTGCCGCAGTGCAGCTGAAAAGAACGCTGCAGCCAGAGTCCTGATCACCATTTCTTTAATGTCCGAGGCACCCGCTCTGAGTCAGACTCAGGCCTTGAAGTGTGGCTGAAGAAACAGATGCATCAGCTGCTCGTGGCTGGGAAAATCAATGCTGCGCATCTTTTTGCCTCTGCTGCATCGACCCCAGAGCATTCAGATTTTCAACGCAGCGCACCTGTGCGGCAAGTTCTTCATTGACGTAGCCCAGCAGTAAGGAACCGAGGCTGCCCGTCCGGAAACTGATGCATCGCCTCTCCTGTCAGTATGAAATAGATGTATTACCTCCCCTGCGCGGCAGTAAGGCAGCACCTCTCCTTGCAGTAAAGAATGGACACCTCACCACCTCTGCGAGTAAGGAATAGACGCATCGCTTTGTTTTCCGGCGCTTCATCTCCCCTATGCCTGTTGTCATCTTCGATACATCCCAGGTATTCTGTCAAAAAAGCGATGCATCCATAGTTTCCCATGTACTGAACTGTTTTGAACCTTTTAAAAGTGATATCTTTGCTTGTTTATATTGGATTAGTCATTGTTTTGGTCTAGTGTTATTCAGATAAAGATTGGTTATTATTCTAAATTGGTGTGGTACCCATTTGTAGCGTTTTCACTTCGTTACCATGTGTTTATGCACAACTGCTTTGTACATTGACTCAAAGATAAGCCTGACTGCTCGTGCCAAGCTACCAAGGGGTGAACAGGGGTTATCTTGGGTGTTAAACTCCCTTACCCTGACTAGAATAGAGGTCTCTACTTAGACAAGGGACAAGCCACTGCCAACTAGAGACCCCCATTTCTAATACTTCCAACTGCGCTGCAAAAAAAGTAGGATAAGCACTGGCACGCCAACATTTATTAAATAAAAAAATACACTGAGGTATGTTATAGGAAAAAAAGAGAACACTTAGTTGGGTGGGGGGGGGGTCACAGATGTACGGCAGAATAGTGTGAGTGTGACAGTGTGCGTTTTTTTTTAACCAGGATACCTTCTTAATAAAAAAAACTTGAAAAGATTTGAAAACCGGTGAGAAATCTGGTAGAATGGGAGGGGGGTGGCCCCTGTTTAAGCAACAGGGGAAGGCCCTGTCAGGGTTAACCACTAAGTAATTAAATTAACCTGCGCTTAACCCTTGGCACAAAAGCGGTCAGACTTAACATGGAGGCAATGCGTAAAATATTTATGCAACAACCAACTAGTAATGACGTGAAACCACAACACAAGAAAAATCCCACATCAATTAAGAAAAAGAGAATAAATTGTACCAAGAGGACAAAAATACAATGAGTAGAACCAGAGTTACGAACTTTTAAAATTTAAGGTAAAAAACAAACACCTAAAAGAGCAAAGTACCAACCAGGGACATCTTGCCGCGCAAGACTAGGCCAAAGTAGAAAAATATGTCTAACCACTATGGAGCGTGGGTCAGATACAGTTAGTGGATTGGGCCAGTCGGCCCTTCGGACTTAGAAATTCTGAAGGAAAAGTTTTGAATAGGTAGATTTTATCAGGGCAGGTCTGCAGATGGTGTCTGAGAAGGTGGCGTCGTTGTCAGGGAGCCGCTTGACAAAGTCGCACGAAGATTTCAACTTTCGGACTTCGTCTCTTTTTTGGAAGTAAATCTCCAGCTGGACAAGGTAGGAGGCCACACTTGACTAGAGTTCTACGAGACCAGATACCCCTCTGACAAACGACTGTTGGACAGTACTTACCTCTGCTGAGAACGTAGCAGGAGCTGCTGTGAAGTAAGGCTGACCGCCAATGTATCTTCAGCAGATAGACTAGCAGGTTGGTCCCAGTCTTCTGAGGTGTCAGAGGAGTTTTCAGCCAAAAATGTGCTAAGCCCAAGTTTTGGATTGTGGCTTTCTCTGCACTTTTAGCACCACAACCAAGAGTCTAGGACTGAAAGGGCACCACTTGTAGGGGTTAGGGCTCACTTAGGCTGGGACTAGGTGTGGGTTCAAGATAGTGGGAGTCTTATGTCCCTAAGGCTCTGAACAGAGGGCCAGGAAACTAGACCTTAGAGTCACTCTGACAGTCCTGGATGCAGGTGATTAAGCAGGGCTCAAGCAGCGGGGCAGGCCTTTTGAGGGTTCAAGGCAGACTTCAGGCAGCAAAGCAGCATTTCCAGGTGCAGCAAATCAGCCTTTTGAAGTACACAGCAGCAGGTAGCCCTCTGAGAGGAATGTGTGACGTTATTCTGCAAGTCGGAATTATGCTATGCCTTCACAGCGCTGTCATTAGACCGAAAGCATCTTTAGTACAAAGGATCATGGTTTATTATTGCGCATTTTTCTTTCACAAATTGCCCACAGTATCCACAATTGTGCATAATGTGACAATACAAATAGCTTTCAAGAGCCATAAGCGCAGTCAAATTACACACAGGAAATGTGAAAGTTACCGTTAAAAATCACCTTTTTGTACACGCAGAGACACAAAGAACGCTCTACAGATGTCGGAGCAGTTGCCGATTTACTGTGTACACTTGCACACCAAGAACATCCTAAATGTTTATCTTCCAACCACGCCCTTAGCCACCCCCCATTCCCCGCCCATTTCGTTAAAGCTGGCGAGTACCTGCACTTATTTTTTTCCATTTAAAGCACTGGTCATGCGTGCAGACTGGCGAAAGGTAGAAGAAGCAAGACAATTATATTTAAAGCAAATATTTGCTATTGCGTACTCTACAATTACACCTACATGCACTAGGATAGCTTTATCGTTTTACTCGGAGGCTGCGGCTTAATTTAATTTTGTTTATTTATCTGCTGCGTGTACAAACCTGGTTTCTAATCGCGGATATCTCTGGTCTAGAGCTGCTGTGCAGAGCCGTGAACTGGGTCCGACTGTGGAATAAACTCACACTACTCTGACAATTGTATATCTGCGTAACTCGGGCGAGCTGGCAGGGTGTAACCCTCCGAAGGTTTACGCAGTGAGCGTCCCATCCGAGTTTAGATATTTATAGAACTTTATCCTGCGGGAAAATAACCACACTAGCTCGAGCCAAAAATAATCGCTGCTGTGCCCTGTAATTCAACCTAAAACGAGTGACAACCAAAATATCTGTGTGTTGTAGACACGGTTAGACCCAACACAATGAACCGATTTAGAAGTTTGCTCTGGATACAGCTCACTACACACCAATACGACGACAGACACGAAAGTAAAGATAAGGGGCCTTCCTCGAACCCCATTGGCCCCGTTCTTTCTTTACATGAACCTGTCTCTTCGTTCGCTCTTTCCCTTTACAGGTCGCTCCCTCCCACCTGTAGGGAGCAGAAGTTTATCTGTAGCCCGAAGGCCAAAAAGTAGGTCATAAATTGGCACACGCATATGCCAGCATTCCTAAGTTTGAGAACCTACGGGCTGAGCTCACAGTTCAGAAAACTACTTGTTGGAAACCAACCTATGCGACAGCAACAACTAAAACACAGGCAGCCCTGAGCCAGAGGACACACCTACACACAGCCTTCTAACAGCATGGGCCTTGGAGCAAGCATGACGTGCAGCAGGTAACTTCTGAAGCGCAGCTGTTACTCTGTAGTGTCCTTGCGCTCTGTATCAACAATGTAGGAAACCCAGAAACAAGATTCAAAGACCCAGAATTAGTTGTTCAAGAAGAGCCATGTTTTCAGCTTCTTCCGAAAGCGAGGCATCTCCGATCCAGCAGCAGGTTATTCCATAAGGTAGGACCCACAAAATAAAAGGACATGCCTCCCATGTTAGATTTACGTATCCGCATGTGACATTCCATGCTAAAGAAATGAGACTATATTGATCTAACCACTCCCAACACGGGTAGATCTAGAAACAGAACACAACCAACACCAACAAATCACACACATAGCGTATACTTGCTTGAGTCGCCCATGTGACCCTCCCTCCCCCTTGTCCCGCCACGCATGCAGCACCTCTCTCTTCAGTTCCATTTTTTCTGTCACCCAAGATGGACTATAAATGTTCTGTGATCTCCCAAGGTCTACAAGGCAACTATTTTTGGGGGGGGATCTATATATTTTAAGCACATATGAATTAGATTTTATTTTTACACCAGAGTTGCCTCACTTTCGTGCATCATCTCTTCAAATGGTGCAGGTTAACAGAGTTTAAAGACAGGCCATTCATTCTCTGTCTGACCACACAACTGCCCAGGCAATGCATGCATAAACAAACAATTTACTAGATCACGAATATAGAACAATTCTACCGTACAATGGGGCACTTCAGCCAGGGTAACTAAAATAATTACACATATAAGGTACACCAGGGAGGTTACAATGATGCGATTAGGAGAGCCAAAAAGGATTACTTTGACAAACACTTCAACGCCGCCACCCATCACGGTATGGAAATGTGCACAAATCCTGAAAACCAGTGTACTCACTGCAGCCACTTTCCAGGAATCATTTGGCTACCCCAACACTCGCAGAAATGGCATCAAATAAGTGTGGTCACTGTACTACCTTCAAAAGGTGAAATTCTGTGGCTACCAATTCTCCAATCAAGATTCACGTGAGGCATACAATGCTTTGAAGCACGCACATTAACCTGCTGAGCTATGTGCCTGGCAAAATAGTCCCCAGACTTGGCATTTCCGATTAGGTCACTGAATCAATTGGGACCACCACAACACAATCCTGAGTTCGATCTGCTGTGCCCCTTCCACAAATAAAAGATTACAGAAGAAGCGTACCAGGTCTGGAGAAGGCAAACATCTAGCTACAGTCAGAGAAAGATTTTCTCCCACGACCAAAGGCAATGGACTAGCTGCTATTTTGTGCGGAAATAGGGGTTGAGGAGGCATCTTCTGCATTCTGAGAAGAATGCACCTTTCTGGTACAAGTTGGTCCCTGATTGTATGAGTGGAGCTCTGGGGCAGTCCAGCTGAGGTCAACAACAAGTGTGATGAAAGACCATCATTGTTGAGAGGGCTTAGAGTTCACACTCCATTTATCCGAAGAATCTGGAGTGAACAAAGGAACTTCGTGCTAGCACTTTCAGCAGTAAAGTGCAACTCGCACAGGAAGTAGAAAAGGAAAGGTAATCACAAGCTCCGTACCTTAAAGTAAGTTTTGAGGATGTCGATAAGTCTAATATTTTTCCATTTCACGTTATCAAGATGAAAGGACAATGCTGAAGATAATCGAAATGCATTTTGTAGCTAGGCGTGCACTATCCAGGGGAAGGAGACAGGAGAGATTTGGTGTGTTAGGGGGAAACGGGGGAGGTTAGAATGTAACTCAAGATCCTTCCTTGTGTATCCATGAAGGTTTGGGTCAACTCCACATACCACTGGTCGCCACCAAAAGGTCAGATTTACCTCTCAGGCACCAGATTGTCCTCAACCAACCCAAGGTGACAAAGCGGTGCTTGATAAAACAAGCGACATTTTTCCATTGCACCAATGTCTAAATATCTTAAAGGACGCTGTTTTTAACGTTATAATCTGTAGGAGACAATTAAGATATGTATTTCTGACCTAGTTGTGCAAAGAATTTATTTTGCATGAAAACGGTTAAAAAATATTTTCCATCCTCAACAAAATAAGTGCTCGGGAAATCCGAGCACTTTGTAGGAGGTGGAATAAATAATACACCAAAAATCCACTAACAAGAGGTAAAAGGGAAATAATCCTCTGGGTAGAAACAAAGCCCACTATGTAGCAGTGGTGCTGGAACACTTTTTAGAGTGGGTTGCTGCCATTAATTTTATATCAATGAATTCACAGGGACTGTGAAAGATCCAAGCTTCATACAAAAAAACAAGTATAGCAAATGTGCCTCGCCCATTCAGTAGAGAGTGGTATGCAGCGGATGGTGTATTTTGGAGCAGTGGTGTGGTAGCACACTTATTTACAGTCAGCACATTTTCCGTTGAATCGGGCACTAAATTTGCATAGGTATGAAGATTTACTGGTAAACAATATAGCGCAAAACGAATATATGTGTGGAAATCGTGTTTCAGTGAATACTTATCACTTGCAGATCACTAAGAAGTGTCTTGGTTTTTTTGATCCTATTAAAAGCTTTCTTTCTATCACACTGCAAAATTAGAAACAAGTGCTTCATTTGTCCATTCCCAATTGCGGATATAACCTGAAATGTGTATAGTTAATACATAGTTAAATGTTGTTGTGTGTTAGAAAAAAAACTGCCATGCTACAACCTTTGCTCACCTCAGCTGGATTGTCACCTAGATCACTTTCACAAAACCCTCTCACTTTGTGTCAAAGAATTAAAAGTACACAACTGTATCCCAATAGGCAGCAGTTTGCCAGAAGATAGACTAATATTTGACCTTTGTCTTTGAACGCGCAGTACATGTGACAAGTTAAACACAACATTTAAAGGCATTTTTATTGCTCATTCACCTTCTGAACTCCAGCATGATTAGATCTGGGTGTGCTGCAGCATTTCCAGCACCCCAATTTCCAGCGCCTATGCTTTGTAGATTTCAAAGTTTGGTAACAACAGGTACTTGAGACAGCTGTGCTCTCAATCTGGACTTCTCAGGAGCATCACAGTGTGCAAATATGACCAAAGTGCTCCAACATGTACTGCATTATCACCTGCTCCTGGTCTAAATGGCTGACGTGTCCTTCTCAAGGATAAAGTGCAAGGCACTAAATTACTTACCTGAGGAAAGCATTCTTACAGAAGGCGTGTATACACTTTGCTGGGCAAGCTAAATAAGCCGCTGACGTGCTCCAGGGCAAACACAGTTACCGGTTTTGTATAGCGTTCGCATTCCGCCTGACTACAACTTCAAAGTACTCTAGGACTGGACATACACAGAAAACAGACAACAGGTAGAATGATGGGGCCAACAATGTGCCAATTTACAATGGTGGATACCTAGGTGGAGGACCACAAAAGGTCTTGCCATCAACCCGAAGGTAAGGGACTTTCTCCTTGGCCTGATCGGCCAAAGCTGCTTGTAAATGGACAGAGTGGTGATAGTGGTCCTGGCCGCAGGGCTGATGAGGTCCTGAGACATCTGCAGTTTTTACTCCGCGGTTTCTTTGCCTAGATTAATCATAAACCAATACAGCTTTATTCTCTTCTTGCGCATGGTCTGAGTGTAAAGATGAGTTGTGGTCAAACTCGATCCACTATAGTTGCCCGTAGATGGCTGTAGTAACAGAGACATTCAAGCAAGCACCAAAAGAGTTCGAGCTGAGGAGTGTTTTGAGACAAAGAATGTGCTATCCTAAGGAGTATGATACTCCTCCCCCCCCCCATGACTTTTAGAAAGCTGGATCCCAATGAGACTTCCTTCATAGGACTTGAACTGGCTGTGGTGTGGAAGCGAAGGCTGCCATCAGAGCATACATGTCCTCATTCCCTGGGAGGGTTCTCAATAAGAAGTACTTCCAGGGCCCTAGTGGTTCTGGAGTGGTAGCACTTGCTTAGATGCAGATCTTTATGGCTTCTAATAGCAGCAGCAAGATCTGTGTCTGCATCGCAATGCTCAAAGTGAGACCCGTTGACAGCCTGAGTGATGGGCTCACAGGTCCCTCAAAAGTACTTGACAGCATTACTGCATAGAACAGGAAAGTATGCAGTACCAGGAGCTGGGGCTACACCGGTGGTGTCAGAAGAGATGAGCACGCCTGTACTTGGAGCTGGCCAACAGAATAGGGGAACGCACCAGAGGGGCTGCGAGCCGCACCAGGAGCGGAGAGGGATCAGTCTTACTGCCCTTTTGTTTCAAAATGTCCAAGAAAGAGTCTGAACTTCTAGTGGAAGATAAAAGGGAGGCAAAAAGTGGACTTGAGTCTGTGGGTACAGAGGTGGCCACCACAAACAAAAAGTGGTATGGGAGGGGGAACGGGGGGAGTGTATAATAGCTTCTTTTTTTTAAAAAAAGTTAAACTTAGCTGCTGCCAGCCGCCTCTCTCGTTGCGCTTCGATGCTGGGTCTTCCTTGTCCCAGGAGACACTTTGACTATGTCACAGCCTCCCTGTCCAACCCCCGCGCTGCACACCAGCGGAGATTGGCCTGAGAGGGCTGGAAAGACGCTCCACTAAGGTCAGGGTGTCTGTGGGGTTTCTCTACCCAGCTGTTCTATACAGCCGGGTTAGAGAAACTGAAGTGTGCATGTGTGTTTTGGTCGGCTTCAGGCGGCCAGCTAAGCATATATGCGCACTTAGGGAAGGCACATAGCACTCCCCCTCCCATGCCCCGACCCCACCCCTCCCTTCACATGCCGGCTGAGCCAGCAGCTTAAACATAAAACAATAATGAAATATTTTATTTTTTTGCTGCTGGCGCTGAACCAGTGGGGCGACGCTCCTCTGCCATTGATAAAACATGCACTTGTCAGTCTACCCCTTTTTTTTTTAAGCGACATTTTTCCATTGTACCAATGTCTAAATATCTTAAAGGACGCTGTTTTTAACGTTATAGTCTGTAGGAGACAATTAAGATATGTATTTCTGACCTAGTTGTGCAAATAATTTATTTTGCATGAAAACGGTTAAAATATATTTTCCATCCTCAACAAAATAAGTGCTCGGGAAATCCGAGCACTTTGTAGGAGGTGGAATAATACACCAAAAATCCACTAACAAGAGGTAAAAGGGAAATAATCCTCTGGGTAGAAACAAAGCCCACTATGTAGCAGTGGTGCTGGAACACTTTTTAGAGTGGGTTGCTGCCATAAATTTTATATCAATGAATTCACAGGGACTGTGAAAGATCCAAGCTTCATACAAAAAAACAAGTATAGCAAATGTGCCTCGCCCATTCAGTAGAGAGTGGTATGCAGCGGATGGTGTATTTTGGAGCAGTGGTGTGGTAGCACACTTATTTACAGTCACCACATTTTCAGTTGAATCGGGCACTAAATTTGCATAGATATGAAGATTTACTGGTAAACAATATAGCGCAAAACGAATATATGTGTGGAAATCGTGTTTCAGTGAATACTTATCACTTGCAGATCACTAAGAAGTGTCTTGGTTTTTTTGATCCTATTAAAAGCTTTCTTTCTATCACACTGCAAAATTAGAAACAAGTGCTTCATTTGTCCATTCCCAATTGCGGATATAACCTGAAATGTGTATAGTTAATACATCGTTAAATGTTGTTGTGTGTTAGAAAAAAAACTGCCATGCTACAACCTTTGCTCACCTCAGCTGGATTGTCACCTAGATCACTTTCACAAAACCCTCTCACTTTGTGTCAAAGAATTAAAAGTACACAACTGTATCCCAATAGGCAGCAGTTTGCCAGAAGATAGACTAATATTTGACCTTTGTCTTTGAACGCGCAGTACATGTGACAAGTTAAACACAACATTTAAAGGCATTTTTATTGCTCATTCACCTTCTGAACTCCAGCATGATTAGATCTGGGTGTGCTGCAGCATTTCCAGCACCCCAATTTCCAGCGCCTATGCTTTGTAGATTTCAAAGTTTGGTAACAACAGGTACTTGAGACAGCTGTGCTCTCAATCTGGACTTCTCAGGAGCATCACAGTGTGCAAATATGACCAAAGTGCTCCAACATGTACTGCATTATCACCTGCTCCTGGTCTAAATGGCTGACGTGTCCTTCTCAAGGATAAAGTGCAAGGCACTAAATTACTTACCTGAGGAAAGCATTCTTACAGAAGGCGTGTATACACTTTGCTGGGCAAGCTAAATAAGCCGCTGACGTGCTCCAGGGCAAACACAGTTACCGGTTTTGTATAGCGTTAGCATTCCGCCTGACTACAACTTCAAAGTACTCTAGGACTGGACATACACAGAAAACAGACAACAGGTAGAATGATGGGGCCAACAATGTGCCAATTTACAATGGTGGATAGCTAGGCGGAGGACCACAAAAGTTCTTGCCATCAACCCGAAGATAAGGGACTTTCTCCTTGGCCTGATCGGCCAAAGCTGCTTGTAAATGGACAGATTGGTGATAGTGGTCCTGGCCGCAGGGCTGATGAGGTCCTGAGACATCTGCAGTTTTTACTCCGCGGTTTCTTTGCCTAGATTAATCATAAACCAATACAGCTTTATTCTCTTCTTGTGCATGGTCTGAGTGTAAAGATGGGTTGTGGTCAAACTTGTTTCACTGTAGTTGCCTCTAGATGGCTGTAGTAACATAGGCATTCAAGCAAGCACCAAAAGAGTTCGAGCTGAGGAGTGTTTTGAGACAAAGAATGTGCTATCCTAAGGAGTATGATACTCCTCCCCCCCCCCCCCCCAATGACTTTTAGAAAGCTGGATCCCAATGAGACTTCCTTCATAGGACGTGAACTGGCTGTGGTGTGGAAGCGAAGGCTGCCATCAGAGCATACATGTCCTCATTCCCTGGGAGGGTTCTCAATAAGAAGTACTTCCAGGGCCCTAGTGGTTCTGGAGTGGTAGCACTTGCTTAGATGCAGATCTTTATGGCTTCTAATAGCAGCAGCAAGATCTGTGTCTGCATCGCAATGCTCAAAGTGAGATCCGTTGACAGCCTAAGTGATGGGCTCACAGGTCCCTCAAAAGTACTTGACAGCATTACTGCATAGAACAGGAAAGTATGCAGTACCGGGAGCCGGGGCTACACTGGTGGTGTCAAAAGAGAGGAGCACGCCTGTACTTGGAGCTGGCCAACAGAATAGGGGAACGCACCAGAGGGGCTGCGAGCCGCACCAGGAGCGCTGGGAGTGGAGAGGGATCAGTCTTACTGCCCTTTTGTTTCAAAATGTCCAAGAAACAGTCTGAACTTCTAGTGGAAGATAAAATGGAGGCAAAAAGTAGACTTGAGTCTGTGGGTACAGAGTTGGCCACCACATACAAAAAGTGGTGCGGGAGCGTGGGAAGGGGGACGGGGGAGTGTATATTAGCTTTTTTTTTAAGTTAAACTTAGCTGCTGCCAGCCGCCTCTCTCGTTGCGCTTCGATGCTGAGTCTTCCTTGTCCCAGAAGACACTTGGACTATGTCACAGCTTCCCTGTCTAACCCCCGCGCTGCACAGCAGCGGGGATTGGCCCGAGAGGGCTGGAAAGACGCTCCACAAAGGTCAGGGTGTCTGTGGGGTTTCTCTAACCCAGCTGTTCTATACAGCTGGGTTAGAGAAACTGAAGTGCGCATGTGTGTTTTGGTCGGCTTCAGGCGGCCAGCTAAGCATATTTGCGCACTTAGGGAAGGCACATAGCACTCCCCCCTCCCATGCCCGGCTTCGCCCCTCCCTTCACATGCCGGCTGAGCCAGCAGCTTAAACATAAAACAATAATGAAATATTTTATTTTTTTGCTGCTGGCGCTGAACCAGTGGGGCGACGCTCCTCTGCCATTGCGGAGGAGCCACCCCTGTGTGGGGAGCAGGGAAGGTTGAAGCAATTCCAGATCTTGCGACTACTGTACAGATGAGTTGGATTTGTTTTCCATTATTGCACATTCTGTGATAAAGGGGGAGCTAGAAAAGAATCTAAGAGTAATTAAGTCCAAAGGTGATTAGCCACCACTGCTAGCAGGGTGCCTTGAGTGGGTTATGCACCAGGGAGCCCAGTGCAAAGTCCTGATCCTCCAAAATGAGAGGCCCAGTGAATCCTCTTTGTCGAAGAAAACTTCCAACATGGTTGCTGTGAGAGTATGGCTTGAAGGGAGGTGTCAGAGCCCAGTGACTCCTGGTGCCCAAGCTTCTCCCTGGGCCTCAAATTTGTTCATAGTGAGTGGGCGCTCAAACAATTGGAGAGGCAGGAATCTTGCATTTCCAAACAAAGATTGTTGCTTGCCGACTGGGCTATTTCTTCCCTCTCATAAGCCTCCTGCACTTCAGAATCGAAGCTCAACCTGCCAACTGGAGGAGCTGTCAGGGGATGGACTGGGTTTGTCAGGTGAGCCATCAGAGGGCATGCACCGGAGCAGCTGGACTCTAGTTACTCATGCTCGCCAGAATCAAAGAGGAACACGGAGTGTGTCCCCTGGCCTGCAGGAGGGGACTTGCTCAGTGCCCTTGAATAATAGGGGAAAAGTCCCCAAACCCAGAAGAAAACACTCATTACCAACCTAGTGCTTCGACCTTTACCAAGGTTACTCGCACTGACTGCAAATTGCGAGGATGTGACATCACTCAGGAGGTGGAGTGTCCCTTTAGAGGAAACCTCACCGACAAGAAAGGCATTTCAGAGTACTACGAGTGACCGAGGCACTGTACTCATTACCCGACTCACCTTTCTTTGGTGGAATCCAAGATCTGCCGAATAAGCGAACCCTCACCTTGCATGCAAACCAGTCTTTCAGGAGGGACCTCACACCAATAGTAACTATGTAGTCCTTCAGGCAATAGATGCAGAAGTTTTATCAGTCCACCGCTGTAAATCGCCAGTGACAATTGGTGTGAAAACGCCAGAGCACTGCAGAATAAGCTAACCAACATGAACGTAGATGATAAAGGGGAAAAAAGATGGGGGGAAAAAAGAAACTCGGTTAAGCAAAAGCACAGTACAAAAGAAGGTGGTCTTACGGAGCACCATTTGATGGCAAAAGAGTGAATGTGAGTAGGGATGGAGGAGCATGCCTTGTGCATGGAGACGTGGGCGGTACCATTATGCAACCCGCTGTTTATAACAGCATTCAAGCAGTGTCCGGTCCAAACCCTAGAGGTGGCAGAGAAACCAGATGTTGAGGATGGGAATGAGCCAGGAGAGAGGAGTAATGCCCCCCCCCCCCATCCACTCACAATCAATCAGTCATTTGTACTTTTTGTATCTTTTTCTTGGTGTCCTTATCTTTTGTTCTACTCTGTTAAGCATCATTGCAAAACCACCTTCATAATGAAACACATTACCCTTCTCTGCCCCTTGAATATTAGGACTCTGCCAGTCATATTTCCTCAATTCACATGTAATCAAATACATGTGTGGAAAGGTCGCAAAAAAATGAAAAAATGAGACAATATCGGTGTTCATATCGAATAGGACGGCGCAGCAATGCAGAGTACCTTACCAGGCTCTGGTAATAACAACTGGCCCAGCCAGTCTCCAAAAACCAGTGCCGGTGGGCTCCGTGGGCTCAAATTCTGCACTGCTTTTAGAATAATGTAACTAAAAGAATGATGACAAACCGAGACATTTAAATCTTCATTATAACTTTTTTTAGTTCTATCATTTTGTAGCAATAGCAACTTTGGTACCACCCTGCCGAACCAGATAGATGCGTACAAGAGACACCATAATAGGACTTGTTTTATCATTTATTTCCTGCATGTACTTGTATCTGCGAAGTAACATGATGAGACCTGATGACCAGTTAGTGGCTTTCAGACGAACTGCTAACATAAAAGACAAGCCGGTGTGAGGACCGAGGCCCGGGTAACCACCAAGGAAACGTTCTCACTTTCTGCTAAATAGATTTCACCAAATGGTTGTCTATATTTATGTGTACCCGTGAATACAGCGTTGCATTTGCTTCCTCAACTACACGTGTTCGCACATTCTACCAACAAACGCGGGACACTGCCAACAGTGCCCAGTCCTTGGGGAGAGGATGTGGTCTGAATCCAAGGTTCGAGCCCCGGGCCGCGTCCACATCCTGTGATTCTGGGCATATCACTCAATCTCCCCGTGCCTGAATGTGTCCTCGTGTAACGTAACCGGTGCTCATGTAAAGCGCTCCAACACCTTCGGGTCGAGTTCGCGCTATATAAATCTGAACAAAAAAAATACGGCGACAGTGCAAGCTACCACCGACCGCTGCCAACGTGCCAGTCCGACCAGTGGAACTGTAAAAGGAACTACGCTATACTATAAAAACGCACTGTCGGGTCCTAACAAAAAAATACCCCAATTCTCTCGCCTTCAAATGTGCCATCCCGCGGACCTTGTGCCCGAGGTGAAAAAATATAAGAAAAATCCCCTTGAAACCACCAGCGAGACCCGGCTCCCGTCACCACAGGGCCAGTTCTGTAGCGTGACCTATGTCTCCCTAGAAGTCGCCGCCTAAATAGGTGGCTGGTAGGAGGGAGTGGCCAGCCAAGCCTTCACCATCACCCACCTCTCTTGAACTCTTAAAATTCAGTTAGTTAACACACGGTGTCCTGTAGAAGGAATAAAAGGCAGAAGGCAATCACTTCAAATCAATTCTACTGCGCACACTTGCACCTGCGTGAGAGAAGGGCTTCACAATTCGCAAACAAATAACACATTTACCACCTCAGCGCTCCTGACTTCAAATAGCCTGAAATAACGTGTTTTGGATTAGTGGCTATGACTGCATCACTGATTTTTTAAAATACTTTTTTGAGCCAATTCCAGGTATGAACAACAGGAGCAGCTTGAGCAGTCCAAGTTGGAAATGAGAAACAAGGTGCGAATCCTGGCCTTGACTCAGCATTTTGTGATTTTAGGCAAATTATCTAATCCCCCCCCCTCCCCCTCCCCTCCTGCACCTAAACAAAATGTGCAAGATAATCAGGTTGTCTTTTAAAGCGCCAAATTGCCCCCGGTCCCAGACTGCAAACAAAACAAAAGTTTGAGGGATACAATGTTTAATCTTCCACAGCTCGTTAAGTAGTTTATCTCACGCAGTAAATAGCGCCCACAGGGCCTAGATGCCTTTGCGGCTGTATAATTTAGAAGGGGCCCCCAGCATTTAAATATCCTATTAGGTCGCACTTCCAAGGCCTATGCATGCGCGTGCACATTCTCGTCACCAATCCTCAGGGGACAGGTAGTCATTAAGTCTCGTGTTCTACTGCTTTTGCAACGATTTTAGAATTCAAAAAGCGACATAATGTTCAACAACTTCCTTGCTAATCCTAGTGCTTTTGTTACCCGTGTCACACCTAAGCCCAGTATTCCATTTCATTAATGCTACTGCATGTTAACCAGTCAAGACGCAACTCCCGCAGATCATGAGCTGTATCACTATACACCAAGATTGTGGGCTATTTTTTTCCAACCTTGAATGGAATGAACTAATTGTCTGTACGTGTAACAGCCACCAGAACCCCTATTTAAAAAGTCGCTCTAGTGTAAGAGCTTCTCGTCCGGCCATTCAAGTGCCTAATTTACTCTAGAGAATAGCTTATTATAGAACGTAGAGTTTTCCTAAGTGGTCAAAAGTAATTTCTATAAATTTCGCTAGAAAACCCGTGGATATTAAAAATCACCATTTTTATTTTTAACTCCCTAAAACCCTTTTCTTCACTTCTGTGCAAACATGCGTTTTACAAGTCATTTGCAAATGTTTCGGCACAGTGGTATGTCACTGCGTAATCTGTACAGTACTATTGGAGTTTTCCAGTGACTCGGTTTTCCTATAAATATTCATTTATGTTCATTCGCTTCCTTCTTGCCAACTACTCTTATGACACTGTCGGCAACAGTTGAATTGAATTGAATTGTGAACTTATAGTACTATCACTCCGAAAGGGGCATCCTGGCGCTATCCAGTTGAGGTCATGCAAAAAAAGAGAGGTGGAACCTATATAAGAAAGTGACAGACTTCATCTGGTGAAATGGTATCAAACCCAGCAGACAAATCAAGCAGGATTAATAATACTGCTTTCCTGCCTTTGTTTGCAATTAATTTGAGTGTATCTGATATTTATAGTAGGGCGGACTCTGAAATGTTTTGGGCGAAATCCTGATTGGCGTGGATGGAGTACCATAGAGGTTTCAAGAGATTTTGAAAGCTCTGTATTGACTAATCCTTCAGTGATCTTTCCCAAGATTGGTAACAAAGATATTGGACGAAGATTTGATAGATTGGAGATATCTACATTCTGCTTTTTCTTCTGAGGTTTCACTATAGCAAGATTCAATTTGTCAGGAACTATACCGGTGAGTAATTATTTACAATGTGAATCACTGGGTTGACGATGTGTAACATTTGATGTAAAATCATGGGAGGACAAGCGTCAAATGGTGAGCCCGATTTACAGGCTGCAATTGCTGACCGTGTATCCTCAAACTAGGCAGGTTGAAAAATGCATGGTGGGGCTACTGCCCGCAGGATTCAGTTCCTGGTCAGTGTTGGATTCTGGTATCATTACTGTCCCAAAATCCTTTTGAATGCTCTTGTTGTAAAATAGTTTGTGGTTTCATTACATAGGGTCTGAGAGAGGGGAATTTCTTTACATAATACTTTTGGATCAGTAAAGGATTTGACAATTGCAAAAATCGTTTTTTGATAGTTATTGGCCTCCACTATTTTGTTATAGAAGTAATCTCTTTTTGCTATTTTGCTATTTGTCTGGCATTGTTCCCTACTTGTTTTGAAGGCTTGTCGATCTACTGGGTCATAAGCCCTTCTCCACCTACGTTCTAACTGCTTGTAGTGGAGACTTTGTTTAGCTAAACCTGGAGTGAACTAGGGATCTTTGTGTGATTTGGCTTTGCCTACAAGGTTGACAAGGGATTAATTCATCACTTTTGACAACTTCAAAGTGTGGAATCGATGGGAGTCCTCTATACAATCCCTAATGAGGGCGGGGGTACAGTCTTGTGCGGTTTTGGCCAGCATAGGGTTGGAAGCAAATTGAGACCACTTACGCCTGGGCTGTATCACAGCGGCCTTCTTGGCTTTGTAAGTGGTATTAGGTATTGTGATTTCTAAAGGTAGGAGATCATGGTCCGACCATGTTTGAGGTATGGGAGAGTCTATTGAGAGGAGGGAAAAATTAAGACAAACCCCATCAAGTGTATGCCCGGCGTGTCGTTGATGGTGGCCACTCCTGGTTAGCTACAATTTTCCAGATGGAGATTAA
Source organism: Lissotriton helveticus (assembly GCF_964261635.1). NCBI lineage: Eukaryota > Metazoa > Chordata > Amphibia > Caudata > Salamandridae > Lissotriton > Lissotriton helveticus. The sequence continues at coordinate 1,063,921,806 of NC_136059.1, forward strand.
AATCTCCACGGATGGTAAAATTAGCGTATCTGAGCGGGTAGTGGCTGAGTATTTCCCCTAGAGCTTCTAGAAATGTAGAACTAGAGCCGGGTGGGCGATAGACCAGTGCAGGAAGCATTTATTATGAAGCAGAAACCGAGGCTTTCTGCTCCCTTAAGAGAGTGAAGATCAAAGTTTTTACATTGTAGTGAGTCCCTATGAATAATAGCTAATCCCCCTCCTCTATTGGTCCCTCTATCCTTCCTACAGATCGTGTAGTTGGGAAGGAGTGCTGCTACAATGTTTGGGTTGCACCTTTCATTTAGCCAGGTTTCAGTTATACAAGGAAAGTCGAATTCATTTTCTAAGATTAACTCTCTAATATCCAATGCATGTTTAACTAAGGAACGTGCACTGATTAGTCCCCCTTTTTTCATAAGTGTACCAGAGGTAGAGTTTTTTTTTTACGTCACTCTGTACTCTGGGTCAGTAAAGGGCAACTCAGCTCGACACCTGATACAGGCGACAGGTCCTGTAACTTAATTTAGTTTTAAATGGTTATCAGAATTACCGGTAATGTCCTGTTTCCTTAGCATGGCGGAAGAAAGCGGACCTCCTGACTGAAAACCGGCAGCATGCCTGGCGCTGGCTGCTGTCCGGGCACAGACTGGCACAGACGGGCTTGCCTTTAGCGCGCCGCCGGCGCGTCTGGTGCAACATCTCTTAAATGCTTTGTGAAACTCCGGTCGCCTACCCGATAACCTGCCGGAAGTGGGGGTGGCCTCGGTGGGAGGGAGCGAGGTTACACTGAGTTTCTCCGTACAATCGGCAATAAGGATGCCGCTACGGACCGGAAACTCTTGGGTGAGTGCAAACTTGCAATATGCAACAACCGCAATTTCTAAATAAAATATCAGCTGTACACTAATAACAGAGCCCGCAGAAAGTCCCAGTTAATAGATTAAAAGCGAGTCCTTCTAAAATGTAGGTCTCTCTCCGTAGGGGCACTTATCTATTTTGATACGCATATCCCACCTTCCATTGAAGCAACCTCATATTGGTCCTTTCCTCGGCTCCTAATGTTTTCGCCATCGAAATCGGATGTGACCCAGTTTCTGTGGCCAACTAAAGACATGCTCAGCTGACCAATGGGCCCACTTCAAGCATCTGTACTTGGCCCCTTTAAATCATTATTTGTGTCAATACAATGGTCCATCTGCCATTCTTCAGCACATGTACATCTCTTACATGGGGGGGGGGAACAAAGTTCAAAATATGCCTCCAATAGTTTCTCTGAAGTACTTGTGAAGTGATAAGCTCTGTGCCTTGGTTCCCTTCCATTGCATTGGCATGTAGGTGTTCGGCTCAAGATGGTTCCCAGCCCGGATGACACTTCAACAAAAGAAGGGCAGATGGCCCTCTCAATTGGGCCTTTAGTTTGGGCCCAATTGAAGTTAAGTTAAGAAAGCTCCTCGCACCTGCAGGTTTGTGCTCCAAACCAACAGAAAGCAGACACGTGATACTGGCTTGTGACCACTTGGCCATCAGTTCTGTCAGCCCCCTGTGTTGCTCCACTACCAAAGATGACCATGACAGCTGACTGCAGTGCTGCGGAGCTGCTCATTGCCACACAAGACATTCCGCCAATTTGTGATTTTTAGCTAGTAGCACGCTACCTTCTGGGACTTGTAGTTTTGTGTTTTTCTTATATAAGTGCGGGCTCCTACCCCTCAGCTAGTGACGATCTGTTTGCTAATAAATATATAAAACAGTGAGTTTAGCTCTTGACACATTGTCCCTATGTAGATATGTGACGGACTGCTCCGCAGTTCTACCAACACTTCAGATACAAAGTAGGGAAAAAGCAGTAACATGCGTCATAAAACACATATTAACAAGACCAGTATTGCATAAGTACGTGCTAAGATACTAAAATTATGCACAAGTGACGTCTTTCAGCATTGCATTTCCACACTTTAATTCCATAGTAAGGTAACTTTGATTCTGCCTGAGGAGGTTAATACCAAATCAATAACTGGTTCTGAAAGATTCTAGGTCTGAGAATACGAGGCAATATTTGAGACAATCACAGGCAACATGCATCAGCATGTGCAACGAGAAGTCACTCTTCTTGGTGTATTCATTTACATGGCTGGCAACCCAGCAAAAGCAGTGTGTGTTCTAGACCTAATTAATAAGGTGGCTTCTGCATGCGTAATTGATGCTACTGCTCGCGGCACCAGCGCAGTTCAATGCGCTATTTCTGCTGTGCGTCGATTGAGCAAAGTCAGGCACCGGACACTGCTTTTCATACAGAAGCAGGGCTCAGGGCTCTTTTGGCAACAGGCCAGCTGTAAATTAAAAGGAAACGGTCCCTAAAGCGCAAATTCCAAAGCTACCAGATATTGTTCGACATGAGAGCTTGTACTGCGGGCCAGAGGAGAAAGGAATGGTAGGCAGATTTGCTAGTCTGTGTGCAGAATGTCACGTACCATTCACGGAAGAATGAAGTTGTCCTTTCTTGCATGAGAGTGTGACTGGAGAGTTAAAAGCCATGCTTAATTTGAGCTGGTGGTTACCAGTGCTTGGCATCAGCACTTAATTTTCAACACCAGCGCTTGTGACAGTCTGCCACAAGGTGGCTCTGTCTGGTTAATTTAGAGATGACCACAACAATAATTATTATTTCACTATTCGTTAAAAATTACTATTACCTGCCGCCTAAGTTAATCTTATTTCTTTGAGGGCCTGAAAAAATTCTTAATTGTCACACTTGTAGGAGTGTGATGGTTAGTAGTTGTGTTATTACGAGCTGGGACAATGTGTGGTGCAAGCTGCAGTGGCCTCCTGACCAGAGCCCTGAAACTTATATTTTCACAAATTTTACACTGGTTAACAGACTAATGTCAGCACGTTCCATTATGCCCCCAGAATTTTTAACTAATTTTTAGAAGGGAAGTAGTTATGAAACAGAGAAATGGACAACGCTTCCTTCACTTCCCACTGCAAGAAAAAAAATATGCCCATGTTCCAAAATAGCAAGACGCTGATTTGCTTAAAATAAGAAAGAAAAAAAAACACCTGCCTATGCTTGCCCCACAACCCACAGTAGCTTGACAGATACCCACGTAAGAGCTATTTTTCAGGACAGGAAGCGGCCCAACAATATCAGTAAAGAAGTTTCACTTGCAGTCTTAAAGGCTCCTCTTCAAGTTAGAACTATAGTTTCTCTCTAAATGGCACCAACATTCCTCTGTGCTAAAAAGAAACAAGGAAAACAAATCATAATGTGTATTCTTTTGAAAACACCTTCCTTTAGAACTATCCATTAATAAGTTTACATTGTACTTTTGGCTGATAATTTGTTCTGTTTATCATGTAAATATGAAAATAAGACTAATGGACAAAACTCAAAAGTGCATAAGATTTCGCTGTTAGAAAGTTTCTTCATTTTGCTCTTTTTTAAAAGAAGCAACTCGACCAGTTTTACTGTGTTCGGCCAAACGCTAAAAATATAATATTCAGCACACCCCTACTTATTAAGAGTATTAAGTATGTTAAGTCAACTGAAGAAAAAAAAACAACAAAAAAAAACTAGGAAAGCAGAATGCGATGAAAGCACATTGTAGAGTAGTTCAGTGCATGGCACACTACTCGCTTTCTCCGATACCGCAGTATTCTATGCATAGAAGGATCGGTGATGTGGCGGTCAGGAGCAGTAGGAGTTTAAAGACTGTCCAATGAAGTGGGGCAGCAAAGCAAGAGGCTTAGTCTTTCCTGCCCAACTGGGCTTCGAGCTTAAGGCTTTCTCTGGTCCACAGAACTGCAGCAGCTCCATTTGTAAAGCAAGATCTGAATAGGGCAAGGGCAGCTAGAAGCCAAGGCAGGAAACAGGAACCTCAAAGCTTAACTGGAAATGTGACTATTGAACAAAAAGGGTGGAAGAGAAGAAAATTAGTTCAGATCACCACTTTACTTAACTACGTTTTTTGGAAAGTGCAGCAACAATAGCCTTGTGACTACTACAGAGAAACAAAAAGAGAAGTAGTTCAAAGCGGAATCGATAGAAAATATAGATCCAAACCGCATTCGCAGTGAAACGTCCAACACGGTATTACTCGATCACTGCCCTTGTCAACTACAAGAACCATATGAAAGCCTTTTACTGAGTTCAGTCACCAACAGTTTTTGAACAAGCGGTGGTTACAGTCTGCTGAGAGTAGGGTACAACACTTTCCAGATTTTGTGGTCCTGGGACCTGCTCAATTAAAGTTCTCGGCCAGAATGTAAAGTGGGGGGTAACTAATAAAGGTAACAATGTCTTTAGTTCATTAGGCCTTGTGGATGGCGCATAGAGTGTTGAACGTAATCACCGATTCTGCTGGAAGGCAGTGGCAGACTTTCAAGGCTGGCTTAGCAGATTGTGGTTCCAGCGGTTGAGGCAGAGTTTGGCTGCATGAAGTTCTAGTCTTTTTAACCAGTCAATGAGCTTTTTTGAGAGTTGGTTATTGATAGCGTTACAGTAGATCAGCCTATTCATAACATACACTCCTTTTAGTTCCACATGATAGCTGGTCTGCGATATTGGCAGAATATCTCTAACATGGAGAATTGGAGGAGGAAACTAGAGATGTAAAATCAGGGATGTTCGGTTTGGGTAAATTGGTTATCAAAAACTCTTAAAGAGGTGGATATTGAGAATTATGGAAGGCAGTGGCGTAAATAACAAATTGACATAATTCATCAAATATGCCATTTTTCTTTAGGTTGAGGACTCATGCTGGCCAAACATAGGTAGGTAATATTGTAGGCACCCTCCTATTAGATAAAGGCATGTGCTGATGTATGAAGGCCTTAGTGTGAAAACACGCAAACTCCAGACATCAGTCACCACACAGCCATACAACTGTTGGTTCTACGGAGTGAGACAAAAATACAGTCTTCAAAGACCACTGCTTGTCACAAATGTCCGTTTTTTTGTGTTGTTTGTTCCTTCCTCTTACCCAGTTTCACAGAGCCTAGAGCAGCATGCATACTGCATGACACATTCGAGATGTCATTAATGTACAAACAATGTAAGATATCACTGCAAGGATAGCAGTCCAACTATGGATTTCAACTGGTACTGGCTAAAGAGTCCATGGCAACTCTGTGTTTTCACCTCAGCCATTATCCCAAATGGATAGGGAAAAAGATGCTGTGGTGTAGTTTCTGTGTTGCAATCTCAGTGGCCACCAGACAGAGACAGAACAAGTGTGTGGTATTGTACATAAGGACTAACTTTTCTCTGCTGCTGTGGGAAAAAAGGTTAGACTTAGAAATTAGCATTTGGCATGTCAGTATTCAAATCAAACCAGAGGCCCTGGGTCTGGACACATTGCAAAGGGGCCCTTAAGTGAACCCCAACATGTCCACTACAACAGATCGTTTGTATTCTAACAGGGCACTGCTTTGAAAAGATCACAGCATTGTGCTCGCTGACAACGGTGGAGGGGGTGGGGGGGGGGCGGGGGGTGGGAGGTGGAGTTGGGTACATCCAGATTTCTTTTGGTGCGGAGATATGGGAATGTGACACAAGACAATTCTCTGATTAAGGCTGTAATGGTCCATATGAATTGAAGCTTGATTTGGTCACACTCAAACTTTGTTTACTGGAGGACCTAGTGACAAAGTAGATGTGATGGCACTAAACACAGCACCTTGGTAAACTGAATACATTCAGTGAAGCAGAAGTAATTTGCTACCTCGCAACAGTGCCTACTTGAGCAACTGCAGAAGTTTTGTAAATTCACTCAAGATGCTCAAGTCATGTTGGAATCTGCCCATCATCCTGGTTTTTGAAATTAAAAGTATCTAATCAAGGTCACCGAGTGTCACATTGAAGTCCAGGAGCTTTTCAGAAGAAGGAGAGAGTATACATGAAGCAAATGCGATAACAAGGACCATAAAGAGTTGTACTCAAACTCCCATCTAGTTTCAAACCCAGATGCTATGGGGATGAGGCACCATTAGTAGTAAAAACTGAAGTCACTGCCTCTCCAGGAGTAAGGTAGTCACTGGTGGTTTGAAATAGATCAGACCCTGATTCACTGACATGAGGGGTGTTCCGTTTCCAACTGGTGGAGTTGAGTGTTTGCTGTCAAAATTGTGAACAATTTCCTTTTAAGCTCTTTGGACTTTTTTTTTTAATCACAAATGCTGTAATTCCCTGGAAATAGCACTGCTTTGCGTAGTCAACCAGGCAACAAGGGTGAGGCTCAAGTTGTTAATTACTGCCAATCCATAAAGAAGGGAGTAGGGGAGGTAACTATTCTGCATTGTATAGGCAAAACCAAAAGTTGGCCTATACTAAGATCTCCCAACAGAAACGTGGTGTACTAGAGAAGGTTACCATGGACAATTCACCACGCTAGAAAGTAACAATGTGCTGAAACTTGCCACCATGAAGGTGCGGGTAGTGCATAGCTATTACATGTACTGCCCACCACGCATTCCACCTCAAGTCATTGCTTTATGCCTCATGACTTCTTTTAATGTTGCTTGGGAAAGAGTGATAGCGCATTCTGCACTTTAAGAAGGGGCTGTGAAGTAGTCAAATTGACTGACCTAGGTAGTGAATCCTAAGGAACAAGAAACCTGGAGACCTCTAAATATCATCGGACAAGAAACAGGCATTTAATGCCAAGGGTACGGCGGTGATATAACAGACGAAGTGGTGATCTTCCGCCAATTTTGGTACCAAATCCAGCAATAGGTGGTTCATCCATAAGCGTTTGAGAAAGACATCAGCAGTCAAGAGGAGTTTCTTCTCAGAAGAGTCTCCGATTCATAAAAGGAAATTAGTTTAGAAGCATCAAGCTATTTGTGAGCCAGCCAGGCAGCAGCCGAGCTGTACGCAAAAGCACTGTTGGTACAAGGACATGTGAGGGAGGGTCATACAACGAAAGCTTCCACAAAGTTAGTAATCATGAGATGCGAAACGTATCTGAGGCTTACGATATTCACTATTGGACAAATTGCGCACTCTCCCAGTCATCCTAGAACAGATTTTAACCCTAAATCAAAGATTGATTAATGCAAATGAGATGCAGGTTGGTAGGACCAGTGCCAAGCCTGAGTTACATTTACAGGATGATGAAAATACTAAAAAAGTGTCCTGTACCAATGAGGTTAACATGGCCTTGGGTAAGATTAATACAGGTGATGTCATCGACTTAATAGCTGTGAACGACACTGGAAATAATGAGACCACAAAGCCAATGGTAACTAAGAGACAAAAGGAAAAAAGAGAGGAAAGCCAGAAATAAGAAAAGTGGGGTCGTTCCAAACAAGGATAGTGGACTATATCCAATCTTTTTGAATTTGAACCAACGTTTGCCAAAAACAACTGGTAAATCCGAAAGCTACACAGAGTCAATAGCAAGTAATGAAACGGCTAAAGGAGGTAAATCAGTATTCAAAAATGCTGTCAAAAACCTCCAGAAATCCGACACACTTACTAATTCTATATCTGTGGGAAAAATACAGCAAACTGAGATGGCTGGCACAAATCATCCACCTATTTTAAAACCTGAAAGAGATTGCAAATATACTGGCATGCAGCAAGAAGCCAATTATAACATCAACCGTACTGAAGTCATGGTCCCAGGTTCGGATAAGGATGATAAGAGGGGTCATTTACAACCTAGTGGGAGTATAGTGGAATTAATACCAACAATACCACAGGTGGATGACCAGCCAATAGAAAAAAATACTGCCCCTGAATGTTTAATTAACCTTGCACAAATGTTAACTCATAGTGATGAGGGTCTAAAGGGAATTCCAGCTCCTTCGACTCAACCAACAACGGACAGGGCAATCATAATCAGAGAGGTCTCATCCCATCATGAACGTCAAGGACTGAATGTGGACTCAAGCTCCCCGTCGCAGAGACCAATAAAACTCTGCGTAAAGAACCCAGAGGTTGGTCAGGTAAATACGGAATCAGTCATCCTGCCACGACCACTCAATCATAAAGCCGGTGTTGAGCTGAACAAAATAATTTGGTCACCAGAGTATAAGTCCCAGGGGACACATGACATACTAAACAGGAGCAATATTCTGAAGCTACTGACAGAATTTGGTGACCTAAAGGAAATCAACACGGCAGATCTTGAGCTGGTACAATTTCTTAAAGGCCCTAATGAAACGTCAGCTGAATATACTCTGACAACCTGGAAATCAACAGAAACAGCAGAAGCAATCATGAGGAAAGTGGATATCTTTCAATTGTGGGGCATTCAAATATCTTACCAGATTTTCCCACGATACCCGCCGCCATTGAAGAGGTTGTGCGGAGTTCAAGTCACTAGGAAAATTGACGACGCACATGCAAATCAAAATAAACCAGTTTATTCCATCCTATTTAATGCAAAGGGTAGAAGCGAAGTTCCACCAATATGTGAAGAATCAAAACGGGCAAATGAGGAATCACATAGTACACTAGATAATTGGAAATGGCTCCCTGGTACGCTAAATGCAAAACGGCAGGTCTGACCGTTCAAAACTATACAGAAACAAGATATTAATAAGGACATTCACCTAGTTTCATGGAATATTGCAGGTGCTAAGAGACTGCTGGAAGGGGGTCTTCCTCCAGGAGAATGGCACGGTTGCGACATAATTGCGCTACAGGAAACCTGGCTCCAAGAAGATATGGCACTTGCTGGGTTTATTCATTATAACGTGGCAGCAGAAAAATTTAAGATCTATGGCCGTGCAATTGGTGGCCTTTCTGTATATGTATCCTCATCTCTAAAAATCAATTCAGTACAACTACAGTCACCGGATCCCAGTATTCAGCTAATCAAACTAACAGATCAAAGCAATAACTGCAATAAACCAACAATCCTGGTTAATTATTATACGCAACCAAAAATTAAGGCAAAAAAGCTAAAGAATGAGATGTTGTGCAAAGTCATAACAGACCTACGGTCTACTGATCCACTCTCCAACCTAATACTAACGGGTGACTTTAATTCCAACTTGATTTTAACACCTGAAGATGATGATAAATTATCATCAGATAACATCTACTGGGGAGTCCCCCAACAGTTGCAAGGAGGTACCGGTCCACGCAAAGACAGTCTAGCAATCCAATTAGTGACTGAACTGGAGTTTCTGGGATTGCGTGTATTGAATGGGAGATATTCCGAGGATCAACCCCCCAGAAAAACATACTATGGTCCTCATTCTCAAACCACGTTGGACTTTACAATGGTTAGTCTGTCATTAATTCCCCTGGTGATCAATTTTAAAAACGAGTTTACCCTGTTGAGTGACCATGCATTGCAACATAGCTTTTTTAACCTGAACAAGGAAAGACTGCAACCATCACACTTACCAGAAGGGCAGATAAGTACTGTCAATTTGAAACGGATAAATTGGTCCAACATAAATGATTATGAGTGGTTCTCTACAATGAAGGACACACTGACTGAGATAAGGAGTTCCTCAATGAACGCTATTCAAGGATGGTCTCCTTTTCTGTCAAAATTAAAATCAAAGATGAAGCCACCTGTCATGAAACCCGGCCCTGATGGACCAGGGAAAAAACACCCGAAAGAGCTACAAGACCTGCGAAGACATCTTAGAAAAACTCAAAGGAAGCTACAGTCGGCAAATCATGGTCCAAGCCAATGGGCCAGTTTCAGGGCTCAAAGAAAAGAATATAAAAACATGATCTGGGAACATAAAAGGTCAACTAATGACAGCTTTTGGTTAAAACTAATCTACAGCTCAAAACTACAGAATTCTAATATATTCTGGCAAACAATAAACCAGTTAACGAGACCTTGTAACGTCCTGAGTTCTAATGTGCAGGAATCGGAGTGGGCAGCATTTCTCGCATCTAAATTCTCGGACACTGTGGTAAAAACACAAAGCAGTGACCCATGCACTAAAAGTCAAAACAAACTGTGCCATGTAGAAGAAAAAGGGGGTAAATCGTTGCTCAGAGACCATAGTGATGTAATAAGCTCGGACCCTCAGAATAATCCATACACGGCGGAAGAAATAATTAAAAGAATCAAAAAAGGAAAAACAATGTGGGGGTGGAGGCGGCGGGCCGGGTGGCTCCTATCAACCCTTGGTACCTGACCTCCCCTGAGACCCGTGGTCTATTGATTAAGTCCCTGGACAATTATTTTCTAGACAACGAGGGGTCCGTCTCCTCTGCGGTGTCCCTATGGGAGGCTTTTAAGACAGTGATTCGTGGGCAGGCCCTGTCTCTCATTGCTGAAACCAAAAAGGCAAGGAATCGGGAGGTGGTGGATCTTGAGATGGAAATACTTGAGATGGAGGCTGACTTGGAATCGACTGTTACTCCTGACAAACTCCATGCCTTGGGTCTGAAGCAGTTTACCTATAAGTCTCTGGTCACAGATGCGGCTAAAATGATGTTTCGAGAGCAACAGGGTCGTTTGTATGATGTTGGGGACAAAGCGGGTAAGTTGCTTGCCTGGTTGGATAAGAAGGAGAGGGCGAATCGAGTGGTGCCGGTGATTCAGACTTCGAATGGTGTGAGAGTGACGGACCCAGTTGAAATAGTGGAATGTTTTGCGGACTACTTTCGTGCGGTTTATTCCCCTGTGTCAGAACGGGATGCAGACGACTCTCGCCTCTTGCTGCGTGATATAGCTTTGCCCTGCCTCTCCGATTTGGAGCAGGTCTCTATGGAGGCCCCGTTCTCTACGGACGAAATAGCGACTGCCATTCGCTCTCTCCGTTCGGGCAAGGCTTTGGGCCCGAACGGATTGCCAATCGAGTTGTACAAACTGCGTCCTGATAAGATTGCGCCCTATCTTCGAACAAGTTTTTTGGAGTCCCGTGAGCGGGGTGCTCTCCGCTATGACCAGCGCCTGGCTACGATCGTTGTAATTCGTAAAGAGGGTAAGCCCCGGGATCTTTGTTCGTCATATAGACCCATCTCCCTGTTAAATGTTGAGCCCAAGGTTCTTGCCAAGCTCTTGGCTACTCGCCTCCTGACGGTCATTAGTGACTTGCTTCATCCGGACCAATCCGGATTTATCCCGCACCGTAACACAGCTCTTAATCTGCGTCGCCTCCACGGAGCCATTGCGAGGGCGGGGCTTCTGACGGAGCCGGCCATTTTGGCTTCGTTGGACGCCTCGATGGCTTTTGATACGATAGAGTGGCCCTATCTTTGGGCAGCTCTTGAGAAGTTTGGTTTTGGCCTGGGGTTTATTGGATGGGTGAAGCTGCTATACACCGACCCCCTGGCGCAGGTTGTGGTTAACGGTCGAGTTTCCGTTCCCTTTTCCCTCGGTAGGGGGACCAGACAGGGGTGCCCCTTGTCTCCGCTACTTTTTGCTCTCGCGTTAGAGCCGCTGGCTGCGTGGCTTCGATGGGAGCCTTCTCTCAAGGGGATACGTTGGTCCCCAGATTTTGAGGACCGCGTTTCGCTTTACGCGGACGACATTCTTCTTTACCTTACTTCCCCGCGTAAATCTTTGAATGTTTTATTCGACGTTCTCACCTCGTTTGGTAAAAATTCTGGTTTGATTATCAACTGGGCTAAGTCCTGTGTATATGTTCTCTCGGGTGTTCTGCCCACGTTGCCGAATAGATTCCTATCCAGGTTGTTCAGTCTGGCTTAAAATATCTGGGGATCTTTATTACACTTGATTCGTCGCTCAGGTTTGAACGTAATCTCCTTCCCCCGCTTCTTAGACTGAGGCTGGACGTGGCTCGCTGGCGTAAATTACCTCTGTCTCCGCTGGGCAGAGCTGCCCTTTTCAAGATGATGTCCTTGCCGCGATTCCTTTACGCACTCCAGAATTCCTATGATGACATCCCCGCTACCTATTTGAGAGGTCGAGAGTCTACAAAGGCAACTGATTTGGGACGGGCGTCCACGTATCGCCCTTGCGAAGCTTACCATCCCTTGGTATGATGGGGGCATGGCACTTCCTGATATCAGGAGATATTATTGGGCTACCCAACTGTCTGCCATTAACCACTCAATGTATTCCCCGGGTCGGGATCCGGCCTTTGAAATGGATAGACTCCTACTGCCGGGAGGGGACTTTAATAGAGCGCTTTACTCCAGGTCGGCTGGGCGCCATCTTACGGGACCGACCAGGATTGCGGTTAGTGTGTGGCGCGCTGCGAATGTAAGTCTGGGATGGGAGGATCGACGGACACTGGCGACTCCGCTTTATGCATCCGAGCATCTGGGATGTCTTTGGACGACGAAGGGTTTTGACCGCTGGGATATGATTGGAATAAGTAGAGTGGGTGACGTATGTACGAATGGAGCGGTGAAGTCCTTCGAGGCCCTTCGGAATGATTATGACTTGAGTGATAGGGAATTTGTTAGATATTTGCAGGTCCGCCATGCCCTTGCTTCTGTTCTGACTTCTGGTGCCGCCATCCCTGAGTCCTCCCCCCTCGAAGATCGTATCCTGGATGGCCACCTCCCCGATAGCACTATCTCCTTGATTTACAAGAAGCTGATTCCTAATCGCGCTGACTTGCTTGTCCGACTTAGGGAGGCTTGGGTCGGCGACGGGCTGGAATTGGATGACGAGGATTGGCAGTCGGCCCTATCTTCTCCGAAAGAGGTCGCCATTCCTGCCAGTCTCCGTCTGGTTCAGCTCAAGATCCTCCACCGGGTGTATGTTACTGGTCCTCGTTTGGTTGTGATGGGTTTTTCCCCGGATGGTTTATGCAAGCGTGGATGCGGGATGAGTGCTACATTTCTTCACATTATCTGGGAGTGCCCGAGGGTGGCTGCCTACTGGACTGAGGTACTTGCGGTGATGGCTGATGTGACTGGAATTGCCCTAGTGCCTGAGGCCCGGAGATGCCTGTTGAACGTGTGGGAACCTACCGACTATTCGGAGGCCCAGACCAGATGGGCGACCCTGGGATATATGGTTGCGAAGCGGGACATAGCGCAACTCTGGGGCTCGTACAGGCCCCCCACTGCCTCTGTGTGGGAGGAAAACATGGACTGGTCTATGTCCCGCGAAAAGACGGTCTATACAGCCAGGGGCAGACCTAGGGCATGGACGAAGATCTGGAGTCAGTGGAACGCCTATCGCGGAGATATTTGTGCTCCTCCATTGGTTGAACCCCCCGATGTTACCTTATCTCCCTAGGCTAGCGTTCCTGAAATTTTGTATACTGTCCTTTGATTTGCCTGTCCTCCCCGCTGCCCCCCCCCCACCCTGCCTTGTCCTACTGATTATGATTTCATATTCCTGATTAGTGGGTTTCGCCTCCTCCTCCTGGGCTGACTCCGTTTATTATGCATTCACCTTTCTTGTTGTTTGTTGTTTTTCGGTGTGTATAAAAAAGAAAAAATGCCTTATCTTGTTTTATACTTTGGACGACATTTTGTATCCGATTTGTGCCTGACCGCCGGAGTGGCCGCAAGTGTTTTTCTCACGTTGTGCCTTGATTTTAGCGGCCAGCCCGTGAGGTTGTAGGCCCATCTCTGTAACCCTGATTTTGTTGCTCAATAAAAGTATTTAACCAAAATAAAAAAAAATTTAAAAAAAAGGAAAAACAAGCGGGGCGCCAGGCCCGAATGGCATCCCACAAGCGGCGTACAAATATGCTCCGGAATTCTGGGGACCTTGCCTGGCGGAACTGTTCTCAGACGTACAAAACATGAACCAAGTACCAGAGAGCTGGAAAGGATCAATATTCACGCCGATTTACAAAGGTGGGGAAAGATCTTTAGCAAACAACTATCGTTTGATAGCGTTGCAGGACATCGAGGCAAAATATTTTGCTTCTATACTCTTGGATGATTTGGTCGCATGGTCAAGTGAGAAAGAACTGATCCCCATAAATCAAACGGGGTTCAGGAAGGGGATCGGAACGACAGCAAATATCCCATCGATAACTATGATCGCGGAGAAGTGTATGAGTAGAAAACAGGATCTGAATATGTGTTTTATTGATCTTCAGGCGGCCTTCGACAGTGTGGATCGTAATCTCCTGTGGGCGAAATTGAGATCATGGGCAATCCCTGAGTATATCCAAAGGGGTTTGCTGCTATTTTATTCTGATACTTGGTCGCAAGTAAAAATTGGTGATGGAACACGACTGTCGAGAAAAGTTCCCACAACGATCGGCCTCAAACAGGGGTGTGTTCTTGCGCCACACTTATTTAACCTTTTCATCTCAGATCTCTCTGCGAAATTGAACCACTGCAATGCCCATCCACCAAAACTTGGTGATCTACAGCTTACTCATTTGGCCTATGCAGACGACATTGTCCTCTTGAGCCTAACAAAGGTGGGGCTAACCAGATTAGTAACGGAACTGTCGGACTTCTTGTTGGCAAACAAGTTGGCATTAAACGTCTCAAAAACTAAAACCATGTTGATTACTAACCGCCGTGGATTGCATCATGATATATGGTTAAAAGGAAAACCACTAGAGAAAGTCTCGGCTTACAAATTTTTTTATTTTTTTTTATAGATGACAAACTTAACCTAAAAGAACAGAAGAATTATCTGACCCAAAGAGCGGGTGCTCTGATATTTGGACTAAGTACCTTGGCAAAAAAGTTGGAAGGGCCATCACTCAAACCCCTTCTAACCGTGATGGCAAATAAAATCCTCCCAACCCTGACCTATGCAAGTGTGGCAATGCACGGAAAGGACGCCGACCTACTAAACACCTTGACAACTAAAATATACAAAAAAGTATTACGACTCCCACGCACGACATCACCAGCTCAATTGCGACTTGAATTCGGACTAAAAAACGAAATACCGGGGAGACTATATTCTCATATTAAGGTGTTGTATCAGATCAAGCAAAAAGCAAGTAATAACAATCTGAATACCTACCTATGGCAAGAGTTTAAATCCCCCAAAAAATCCTAAGCAAATCAATTTCTCATGCAAGCTTTGGAGACAACCTGCTCAAAAACCTTATGGGATAATAGTCTGTCATTTGTTGTACTAAAACAGACCCTAAATAAAGTGGCCAAACTCCACTCGTTAATTTTGGACAAAGAAATTTTCTCCCATCGTTCGCACTCATGGGCTGTGATAAATGGCTATAAGACATTGACAGCTGCACAATACCTGGAAACAACTTACTCTATTTTAATTAAGAAAAAGCTGATGGCTTTGAGACTTGGCGACTTTCCGACACGAGCCAATGAACCTGCCTGGAAACTGCTTGATGATGTTTCTTGTCGACTGTGTGGCAGCCCTAAAGAGGATCTAATACACATCATTTGTCACTGTAAAATGCTATCCAAGGAACGGTCCCACCTAAAGGAAAGTTATCGGTCCATGAAACTACGAACATGTAGATCAGCCATTATTGGAAGCCTGGACACTACCACTCCAAGAATACACTGCAAGCTGGTGAAGTTCTTGCAGGCATTTGAGAAACGTATAAAAACAACATGAACAATTAATGCTTGAATTTTTTAACTTAAGTCTTTTTATCAATCATTTTAGCGATAAATGTATAAATTTTATATCTGTTATGTGACATTCATCAAATTGTTATGGTTTTAATTAACTAAACAATAAAGTTTAAATTTCAATTTCAATTTCAAATTTCACTATTCAACAGAGCATCACTCCTGGGAAAGTTAGTGCAGTTTGCTCATTAATAATTAAAAGCTAAGATGATGGCATGAGTAAACTAAAATATAAAACCATTCCAGTCAGATGATAAAACTGGCTGGCTCCACTCTGCATACAAGTAGAAGCTGCTCGGCTTTCAGTGATTTAAGTTAAATGAATGTTATAAAAACGTAGCTCTGGCCAACTATTCATTGATCCATGGTCCGGTGTACTCATTATGGCATGGCTACTCACAAACATTTGCCATGGGGCCACAAGGTACGGTCTGTGGGATGACCGAGGGCTGCACTGATGCCAGCAGGGTGACGGTAGAGGGTCTGGGTGGGTCAGGGATTGTGTAAGGAGGCCCAGGAATTTATTTGCAGGTTTATAAATGCTTGCCTGTTTATTTAACATTGTTTTACTAAATATTAGTGCTCTGCAACTAAACAGCAGCTCATGCTGCTGTTTACCTAGGGGGCTGCTTGTGAAGGTCAAGGGGGCTGCATGTAAAGGTCAAGAGGGCCGCAAGCGGCCACCTGGCCGTACTTTGAGTTTCACTGCATTATGGGAACCATTTGGTCCTGTGGACACTCAAGATAAACTACTAATGTGACACAGACTTAACCAACTAAAGAATACAAAATCATTTCACCCATAAGTAGCTGTCTTATCATAAGAATGTAAAGATTCAGGATTGACTGCAATGTACCAAAAGTAAAAGTAAAGTCCACATTTGTAAAGCGCACAATCACCCGTAAGTGTCTCTAGGCGCTGGGGGCCGTCGGGAAGATTAAGCGAGCTATTGCCCAGAGTCACATGGTGCTGGGCTAACCTGCGGCCGGAGCCGGGGATCGAACCGTGGTCCCCAGATTCCAGCGTCAGTCGCCCTGGCCGCGGCGCCACACCTCTCCCACTACTGCTGCCCTTGCTATTTTTGCCTTACAAGGGAGGACACAAGTATTTTGTTTAATGTCACATCTAGCAACACCAAATATTCAAACTATGCATACAAATTTTAGCTAAACAACTCACAACCTTTAAAGAGACATAGGAATAACATGAAGTAGGGCGTGCTGAACATGTTTGCCGTTCATGTTGAAGCCTCGTTGGAAAACAGAAATGTACTGAATCAGATCAGGAAGATCTGGTTACGGCATAGCTGACACAATTTAAGTCACACTATGCAATCATTCTCCCATCTTGGCATGTTATTGTTTTGTACTCCAAGATTCCTTTTAGCAATCTTCTCCCCACATTTCCACCCTCTAAAACAATAATGCTAGTATCCAGCGCAGGTTTCTAAAGCAAAGGACAAACAGTGGAGGCCTTGTGCTGACAGAATGACACAATAATACTTAAATGACAAGTAAGCGGTTAAACTAAATCTTATTAAGTCATCTCTACTGAAGTCCAACAGAACAAACAAGGAAGTCTTTGTCAGAAGCTTTGTTGCATGCAACAAAATGGGAACAATTAAGAAAAAAGCTAAGGACCTGAGAAAGTTATCCCCTTTACTTAGTCCAGAACGCACCTTTTCTATACGCTGCCACAGGGAAAACAGAGGAAACAGTTTGATGCAATCTCATACAGGTGTAAGAGAGAGAAACAAATATGACAGTTCAGTCTAACGGCCTTTGCTTGAAAGTATCAAAAAGGCTCGAGGAAAAATACTGTGATTTGACAGACCCGTTAACATTGATATTATACAAGTACAGTAATAAAACAAAAAACAAAAGATGCTTAACTTGAAAAAAGGAGGGGAACAAATGAGGAAAAAATATGAACACTGAAAAGCAAAAAAGGGACAAAATGGGGTAGTGCAAGGTGAGTGTTGGACTTGGCCTTCTCTGTAGGGTCACCCCGAAAAACAATTTGCCTTCACCAAATCTATTCTTTCTTTTGTTGGCCCTAGGAATCTGTGCACTTTGCCACTACTAACCAGCTCTAAATTTATTGTGCTCACTGCCTAAAATATGGTACCATTAGCTTACACCTGGATTGGCATGTTTATTTTACTTACATTGCCGTAGTACAGTGGTATCCAAATACCCAGGACCTGCAAATTAAATGCTACTAGTAGGGCTGCAGCAGTTATGTCACCCACGTACGTAGCCCCTTAAAACATGTCCCAAGCCTGCCATTACAGCCTGAAAGCAGTGTTTAACTGTCAATTCGATTTGGCAAAACAAACTCCTTGCTAAGCCTCAAACTCCCCTTTTATTACATATAGGTCACCCTTAAGGTAGACCCTAGGTAGCACGTAGGGCAGAGTGAATTGTAGTTAAAAGCTTGTACATGTACTTATAAGTTTTACATTTCCTGGTAGTAAAAAATTCCTAAATTTGTTTTTCAATACTGTGAGGCCTACCTCTCCCATAGGATAACATTGGGTTGCCGTATTACATATAATACATGCTAATGTTAGACTGGGAACAGTTGAACATTTCATATCTGGATTAAGCAGAATTGTAATAAGCAATCCTCTTTAATGGTGAAGTCGAATTTTAAGTTACAAATTCTGAAAAGGCCACTTTTGGAAAGCTGGCATTTTCCTTCCCTTTATGGTGTCTGCAGCCTGTTCCTGGGTCACATGACTGGGTTTAGTTGGCAGCTCGATTTAGTTTTTCCTCCATGACAGCCACACAATATAGGAATTAGGTGTGCCTCGATCGGCAATTAACTGACAGGATAGGGAATTGGCAAAGCTGGGCACAACCCCACTTACAACTGAATAGGATGTGCTCTGCTTCACATAAATGACTTGTTAATGCAGCCAACCTGGAGCTATGGTAGGGGAAGCAGGAACAATAGCAAGAATGATGGGACCCCCTCAAAGATTAAATACGGCCAGGGAACAGAGGGGAAGGAAAAGACAACTAGAAGAAGAGCAGTGTTCCCTCAATGGCAACAATGTTTCAGTACTGGTATGAATCCTATTCTTAATATGATATAGGTGACAGATACACAACAATCATTTTTATTTTCTTCGAAAATATATAAAGCTTTTTATTTTCAATTTATCAATGCTTTAATATTTTTATATTTTTTCATTATACTTCATAAGAAACATTTTACCACATATACATTTCATACATATTTTCATGGTTCATACAATAGAAAAACATAATATACCAATAGCTATATACATAGAAAAACAATTTACCCAAATAATTATACCCCTTGTGACATACAATCAATCACAACATACCAGCACAATCATACTCTCACTTCATTCAAAACCACAGTTTCTGAAAAAAGGGGAACTGAAATTTTAATTGGCAGGACCACCCCGCCAATTAATAGGTCTCAAAACTCAGTATGAGACCCCG
The DNA here is from genome assembly GCF_964261635.1 of Lissotriton helveticus. Taxonomy (NCBI): domain Eukaryota; kingdom Metazoa; phylum Chordata; class Amphibia; order Caudata; family Salamandridae; genus Lissotriton; species Lissotriton helveticus. Next base: position 1,063,940,722 of record NC_136059.1, read on the forward strand.
CACTTGGTCTAAGGGGAAGCAGGAACTTCACGCACTTTAAAGGTAATTCTCTTGAAACTTCTACTTCAAAGGGGACAAAGGGTAAAAGAGGGGAATCTCAGACCCACTCTTCAGTTCACTTTCTGGACCTGCGCAAGGACTTTGAGGACTGCGTGTTGCTGTGGCCTGCTGTGTACTTCAGAAGACTGCTCTGTGGCACCTGGAAGGAATGGTGTGCTACCTAAAGCATGCCTTGAACCCTCAAAGGCCTGCTCTGCTGGCTGATCTCTGGTCTACTACTTGAATCAAGGACTACGAGAGTGACTCCAAGAGCTAGTTGATTGGCACCTGATCAGAGCCCCAGGGACAGAAAAGGCTGAAACCATATTGAACCAGCACCTGGTCCCAGCCTGAGTGAGTCCTAGCCCCCCAAGCAGTGCCCTTTGTGTCCTGGACCCTTGGAGGCGCTTAAGGTGCAAAGACAGCCGAAATGTAAAACTTGGGACTTAGACATTTTGTGTCTAAAAACTGCTCTGAGAACCGACACATGACAGGGACCAACCTGCTCGTCTATGCACCCAAGGTGCATCACCGGTATATCTGACTTAGCGGCAGCTCCTGGTACGTTTTTGTCCACAGCAGCAAATCCTGTGCTTTGCCAAAAGGGAATCCTGTCTCGTGGAACTATCGTTGGCTACAGGCTCCAGCCTCGTCCCGCTTGAAAGTTTCAACTTAAAAAAAAAAAGTGACTACATCCAAACAAAAAAAATCTTCACTCCAGCTTCTTCCTGCAGCTCCTAGAGGACTATGCTCCCTCTTCAGACACTGTTTGCAGCCTTGCCCCACTGAACTTTACCATCTCAGAAAACGTTTCTTCTACTTAGCTTTTAATTCTTAAGGTAAGCACTGACCGGGCCAAATCCACTTTTTGTATCCAACTCAGGCTCCATCGCGGTCAGCTATATTTTTCGACTTGGACCCGGACTCATGTGACTATATGTCTTTGGTAGGTGCTTTTATCTTTTAGGTGTTAGATTTTCTTAAACTTTAAAAATTCATAACTACTAATTAGATTTTTGTTATTTTAGTGTCAAATAATGTATTAAACTGTACTCTATTTTTCTAAACTGGTGAACTTTTACTGGTGTTTTCACATTATCACTGTTTGTGTGCTGCATAAATACTTTGCACAGTTAAGCCGGACTACTTTTGTGCCAAACTACCAGAGGGTTACGCACAGGTTAATTTAGGGACATTTGTGGTTCACCCTGACCGGGATCGTGGCTGTTGCTTGAGCAGTGTTAACACCCCACTGAACTAACAACCAGTTTCTAACAGTGACTAATGAAAATGATAATGCAAATAAAGTGAGGTAATAAAAAAAGGCTGAAACATGAAAGTAACTCAAGCCCAACAGGTGAGAGAGTGACAGAGTGGAAGAGCTACAGGGAGAAACTAGACAGAAGAGAAGGAGGGTTGCAAACCATTTACAACTGAAGGAATGAACCTAGGCTGGCCCGGTTTTAATTACTTCTATATATTTTGAGAATTTACAAAGCAATCTGCGACCTCCCAGGGTATCTTAGCAGTAAGAACATGGGTCCAACCTAAGCAGAAAATCGAAATGCAAATTTAGCATTGAAAAGCCAGGTAGCTGGAAAAAGTGAGGGATAAGGGAACACTACATAAAGTGCTTCAAAGAGTGAAAAACTACAGCGAGAAGAGAAATGCAATGGCCGAGTAAAAGAAGTGGAAGGAGAAATAGCTGAAGTGGAGGAGGAGGATCATCAGAAAAGAGGACAGCTAGGAGATACAATGTTGTTAAATATTAGTTCTAGAGCACTCTTGCACAAAAAGGACTTTTGGCACTGATATAAGAAACAAATGAAATCTGACAAGTCTCTGCTTCACTGAGAAAAAAAACGTGTTGAACTACTTTTGGAAGAGAATGTGGGAGGATATGGCCTAAAGTCCAGAGGCCAGAAATTTCAAATTGAGGATTAGTGAAAGGCTAGACAGTGCTGTGCGGAATGTAAATTGGTGACAGGGACAGCGTCTGCATAATTTTGCATAGAGAATATTACAGACATCACCGTTTGAGGAGGGAGCGGGTCTTCACGCCTAGGTCTACCCTAGAGGCACTTCTGCCAGCTTGACCAACAACTCCACACACACACCCCCCCCCCCCCCCCACACCCACCCAAAAAAAAACAGATTGCCGCAGATGTCCTGGAGTATTTTTAAAACCTTTAATAGGCATCATCTGCATACTTAGCACCTACAAGAATGACCTGGAAACTTACTGAGTGATGGGGTTTCCAAATCGCCTTCCCTTCCACGGTGTGATCTAATTTTAGTGTGACCATGTTAAGGGAGCAGATAAAGTGTGACAAAGTGACACAGTGAGTTGGCAGGTTTAAAATGAGAGGATTATCCATGAAAACATTTATGGGCCATAAGTAGAATCCTAAAAAGAATTGTAGCTTGACAGGAAATACATGCAGTTGTATCATAAAAGGTCTTACTTGAGCAAAACAAGGGGCCAAAACAGTCAGCCTGTCTTCTTGGTTTTCAATTCCTTGTAGTCTATATAGTAATGATGGTTTTTACCAAACAGTAAAGAATAATGTGTTGCAGCAACCCAATATAGAGCCTATCAAAGTGAAGATAGAAGATCTCCTACCTTCCTACATAAGTGAAGAACTGGCTTGATGTTTTTCATTTGAAGAGTACAGGAAGAAAACTACATGCAAGGTTTGATGCTACATATTGAACTGCGAGTATAATTTAAATCAAACCTTCGATGATGCTACATGGTTTTGGAGAAGGTCTGTAAGAATTGGGCCAAATTTAAACAAGCATTGGCATAGCCAATCGGTCTCGCTTTTGGGACCTTATAAGTGTTTAGCCATGCAACAGCTGATTATGTTGCACGAAGGATATTGTGCTGCATAACGGCGAGCTGTGAACCTGATAAGTGTTAGGACAGTGTGTGGGGCAGGGGGGTAAGCACGGCCAGCTAGGAACCTGAAGTTTTAGGACAGAGCAGGGGGTAAGCACGAAAAGCTTTGAACTGGATGATCAGTGTTAGGACAGAGCGGGGGCAGGGGGGTAAGCACGGCGAGCTTTGAACCGGATGAGAAGTGCTAGGACAGAGCAGGGGCAGAGGGGGTTAGCATGGCGAGCTTTGAACCTGATGATAAGTGTTAGGACAGAGCAGGTAAGCACTACGTATTAAGGGTAAAGTGGCCGCTTCTATGACATACCTAAAGCTGCTGGTTGAGAAGCTTGCAATGGACCCAGCCTCCCTTCCCCTCTGAAAAAGGGGGGGGGAGAGAAGGAGGAGAGAAGAGCTGCAGCAGAAGCTGCTGGCAGACTCTGACCTTTAAGCCAAGAGGTGGGGCCAGAGGAGCGAGCAGCCCAGAGTAGAAAGGGAGAAAGGGACACTTGTTTTCAAGAAATGAAATGCACTGTTCATGCCCTAATGAGAAACTTCCATGGCTTGAACAGTGGTGAGGCTTGGAAACAGGAGCAGTTACCCTCCTCCCTGTCCAATGGGAGGGTCGAGGGGGGACCGCGCTGGGTTGTTTTCAACTTTGGAGATAAGGAGAATGGGGAATGCAGAGGGAGGAGAGAACAGCCAGGGCCTGTGACCCATGACGAGAGAGGAAAGCCATATGGCGCCTCTGCTCGTACGCGTGTGCCCGTGCACATGCACGCAAGCTCTGGGCCACAGTGGTAGCACTTTCTGAAGCCCTTACTAAAAGTCTCGCCAGAGCACATTGCATGCGCTGCTCTAGGCTCGACCTAAAAAGACGATAGCAAATGATTTTCACAAACTATCAAGATTTCGGTTTTATCAAGATGAGTCTGACCAGAGTAAGTCCATCCAATGTTTGATTTTGCAGAGACACTCTTAAGGTAGCATAAGGAGCCTTGAGGAAGCGTAAATGCGTAGCAACTGTACCACACAGGAAAAAAGGCACTGCCCGCTGAAAACTGGGCATGAATGGATAGACCAGAGGATACCTTGATTTTAACTTTCACAATATATAATACCATAATACTGGCTTTGAAATGTTAGAAGTGATAATAAGGTGTATTATGTAGTTTCTAAGCGGTGTAAATAGCAGATGGTAATAATCCCCAATTTATTAATGTAGCCCCTGCTGCACATTATAAGAATATTCTAAGTCACCTTGGACTACCATCACCTTACAAAGGATTCTAGGTGGTAATTGAACTCTGAGGTGACTTGCAATATAGGGTACATCAGTGGGTCTTTATTATATATATTGCTTTAAGATCTTCACAGCTTTGCGAGTCACAGCGGTTTGCCATGGTATCTTAAGAATTTCAAAACATTTTTAATGAATCACATCAACACGAAAGTCGGTGAAAAACTGTATTAGGCATTCTAAATGTGAGAACATGCTATCATCAGGACAACAGGTTCAAATTTATAAACATCCTCATGGCATAACAATCACTGTAAAGCTAACAGGTCATGCCTTTTAGTTTTGCCAGTGCTTTTTCCTGCTCTTCAGCATTGGCAAATGAAAAATATGGTTAACAAAATAGCATGGTTATGAACGCATGTCATGTTCCATCGCATACATGTAACAATGCTGCACCAGCCATTTTAGATGTTTAATTTACCGCTGAAGCATAGAAGGATGCCCATCTTGGTGCAGTAAATTAATGAATATGTAAAGAGGATAAAAAAGGCCATTATTTATTAAGGAGTGGCAGAACAAACTACAGCTACCAGGACTTTCTAAAAAGAAAAAATAATATTTTAAAAAAGTGATGGAGAAGGAGCAACCGTAGGGCAGCTTCAGATGAGCGGGGTGGAGACAAATGGACAGAAGCAGCAGGGAGCAAGGAAAGAGGAACAGTGTAACCAGGCAGTGTTGGGGGCGTGGGGACTTATATAATTAAAAAAAAAAAAAAAAAAATTAAAAAAGTGAGCAGCTTGGAAGGGAGAACCAAAGGATGAACTTGGAATGGAACAACGTGGAAAAGGCAGGAGAGAGGATGTTAAGAGGTAGTGGCACAGCTGTAGCGTAGAACAGAGAGAACAAAAAAAGCAAAAGAACTCCCATGGAGTGCTCAAAGAAGTTCTTTCCTAATGTGGAGCCGTGGAAGGATACACGTAATTCAATCTGGAGAGGACATGGGGACACACTAAAAACAGAAATAACAGTCATTACATAAAAGGCAAGAAAATGAGACGGACATGAAAGTAAAACAATGGTAAGCATCGGACTGACAAAGCCTACTCAAAGTATTGGTACAGTACTTAATAGATATTCGACAGAAGGCGGCTTAACTTGGTCTGTAGAAGTGTGGTAAATAAATAAATAATACCTCTATTTTTGAATGCTTAAATAATAACAGATAGCTCAATAAATAAGAGTCAAGATTCGAGGTAGTAGGAGTTTTGCAGGTTTAATACAGCATAAGGACAGGAACAGGACAACCTGCACAGGAATAGGATGGCAGGGCCCGGCAGGGGGGACAGGATTGGACTAGCGTGGCCCGGCAGCTGCCGGGGCTGGATCTGGGATGAGCGCGCTGGCTTTTAATAACAATACACGAACATATATACTAAAACAGTTGCATTACAGTACATAGGATAGGCGGAGCAGTGGGTGTGGTCAATAGCAGTCGCGAAAGATAAGGGTGAAAGTGGGTGTAACAGGGCGTATACATAGACATGTGATGCAAACGTAACAGAATATGTCATGAATGGGGCGGAGACATGGATGGGGCTACCTAAGGAGCCGGGACCTCTGACCTAATGGTGCGCGCAAACTGGCAATGACGTGTTACTAGGAGAAGCTGGGGGCTACGAACTCTGTGCTAGGAGCAGAGACTGAAGTCTGGAGAGTCAGGGCGACATGTACCTAAGCAGTATCTAGTATCTGATGTTTTGAGAACATGTTGATATGAACTAAGAGTCAGGAGGGGAGAGGCTAACGGACTCTAAGACTGGAGCATGCATTATTCTACATGTAGTGCGTGATGAAGAATATTAAATGAGCATTAATACAGTATTTCTCTAACGTGGAGACGTAAAGGCTAGACAATGACGGAAACTATTGATGCAGTTCAGTAGCTTAGGAATGCAGAGAAGGAGGACTGAACTGATAACTGGAATCATAACATACTCTTGGCAGACAGAGGCAGAGCCAGGCTGAGCCGGGCACTGCGAGGCAGGAAGTAAGTGAAGGGTCAAGGATACAGGTGGGGGCTGTATCGCTCCTCAGCGAGGCTTCAGGAGACAGGAGACAGGAGCTGAATCTGGTGTCCAGGCCCTTCTGAGGCCTAGAAACGGGGACTTTACAATGGAATAACGTGCACACTGAGAAACGTGGCAACGTAACTTTACATAGGCCTGATATTCGTAGTATTCACGAGAACTGGAAACTAACATACTAGAGGTGGACTCAACTGTAATTGCGTCTTTAATCGGTACATAGGGAATACATATGCATATTAATCATGCACAGATAACATATGATGGAGGACTCGTAGGGACACAGAACATGGCAAAATTTACTTTTCCACATTCCCTCCTTGTCACTACGTTTCCATCAGGAAACATCAATATTCATGATACCATCTATCATTTCATACAGTATCATTTACTCGTCTCGAATTATCCTGGAACGGGATTTAGAACGGGGCTTGGGACTAGGAATACAAGAGGTAGCACAAATGCCGCAAATCGCAGGGCCACATTGTATACAGAGGCAGCAGCTGAATATGATCGCTACTGCAATACCTAGAAATGACAATACTTTCCATCCCCAGGCGGAAACTATGTTCCAGAACCAACCGGACCACGTCCAGGTGCCTGGATCTTGGTGTAACAGATGGGCAATTTTATGGAGTCTGGTTATAGCTGAATAAACAGACGGCGCGTTATTTGGAATGAAAATGCAGCAACTAGATCCGATGACTCTACAGGCTCCGCCCCTATCGGCCAATATGACGTCAAGGACGAGACGATTCTGTAAAACGACAAATCTCATAGCAGATTGCTCTTCAGTTAAGTTACCTAGGGCAGAGGCAGTCTCATTGACTACTGCTTCAAGGGTTCTGGTTAACCTACGGATTAGCTTACTATTCTGGATAGGTCCTATAAAGAAAAAGAAACCTCTATTGAAATCTGTATATTGTTCTAGAGCAGTTTCAGTATAATCGACAATGGGGGATTCCCTTCTATGTCTAATGTGTACTAGATGTGTGTTTCTGTGATAATCAGATGGGGCTAGGAAAACAGGTGGCAGTAGGAAGGCAATGTAACAGGTTCCCTCCCAATCGAGGGGCAGACGAACATATGCGGTCTGACCACAAATAAAATAAGAATGGCGTGAAGCTTTGAAAATAGATTTCCCACTGTCACTATATTTGACAATAGTAGTACAATCGCTGTGTCCTACATGTACGGAACCATTATTTCTAACACATAATTCGCCTTTGACTGGTAGTACTGAAATAGCAGGTAAGTCTGGAGTGGAATCAGACTGAACATTCAGGACCATGAAATTCGAAGAATAATTACCTAAATTGTAAACTTCGTTTTCTAGATCTAACCCTGTTCTGTGGGGAAGACCTTGCTTGTCTGGGAAACATGTACTGTTAAGAAAAGACATATCTGTTGAGGATGACGTTAACGTGGACCATGCTCCACACGAACCATTATGTGAAAATGGATAAGGAAAGAGTGGCAGAACTCCCTTTGGTGTCTGGAAAGGGGGGAGTCGACCACACACCCAACAATTAGTGGCATTGCTGGTCTGGTGTGAATAATGTAACATGCGGATGAAAGAGTTATTACGCATAGCGAGGCGGTAAGAGAGTTCATGAGGAGGTAGATCACTAAACGTGTGCTCTACTGTAGCATTGGAAAACTTATTTACATGAGAAACTGGGAAATACAGGTAAAATGCATAACTGGTGCAGGAAATCATAATGCTGAGAAATAATATGAAACATAGGAAAACGATACATCGGATTGAGTTTTGACTAACTCTCTCACTATGGGGGTCTATTTTATACATGTCAGAAACCGGTCTAACCGTTTCACCTAGGGGAGGACTTAGACAATCAAACTGGCTGACTTATTTTACTAGACCTTAACTTGAGTTTATACTCCTGTTGCGGAGTTTTCTCTAACAGGGAAGGGTTCGTAGCAATGTCTTTTGCGGGACAGTCCTTAAGAATAGTACTTTGGCAGTCCTTTGAATCCGGGGCAATGTCCTTTGAGACTGGCTTCAATCCATAAAATTTCTTTATATGCGAAAGATGCACCCAGCCTTTGCGTCCCTCCAACTTCACGGCTGTACGGGTGGCAAGGAGGACCTGTCGGGGCTCCTTCCAGCGAGGCTCTAGCGGACTTGAGCGATCGAAATTCCGGACAAGAACCATGGATCCTGGAACGATTTCATGCGGTGCCACCTCGGTATTGTCTGGAAATGCGGCAGCAACCTGTGAACGACAAGAGTTGAGGGCAGACATCAAGGAAGCTAGGTAATCTGTCAGCATATTACTTGAAACATCGGTAATACTTCGGGGTCTAGGTGTACCCCACATATTTGGGGGGCGGCCGAAAACGACCTCATACGGGGACAGACCTGATCTGGAATGTGCGACCATGCGCATGTAAAACAGAGCAACTGGCAGAGCTACTAGCCAGTCCACACCTTTCTCTTGACAAACTTTTGCGATACGGATTTTCAAAGTCTGGTTATGTCTCTCTACGAGACCGGCTGCTTCAGGATGGCGTACACAATGGAACTTCCACTGGTACCCTAACAAAAGGGACACATGTTTCATGAGTTCAGATGAGAATGGCTGGCCGTTATCAGAATATACGACTCTAGGGAGTCCATAACGGGGGAAGAACTCACGAACCAACTGCTTGGCAGTGGTCGCGGCTGTGTAATCTGGAACTGGATATGCCTCCGTCCACCTGGACAAAGCGCATACAACTACAAGGACATACTTGAAACCTCGACATCGCTCCATCTGAATGTAATCCATCTGGAGGACTTCAAAAGGGTGGTCAGGGGGCTGGAATCCACCTTGTTCCACCGGGACACTTTTACCTGGATTGAACTGACAACATATCATACAGGTACGGACTTTCTGCTTGGCTGCAGCTCGTAAATGCTTGTTGAACCAAATGTTCTGGATACTGTCTAACATGGCTTTTTCTCCTAAATGTGCTGGACTATGTGCGGTATTGATAATGACTTGAACCATAGAGTCGGGGAGAAACCATGTGGCTCTACCTTTCGTTAACCATCCCTGATCTGTCTGGACCCCTCCTTGTTCGGACCATTTCTTGATTTCATCGGGAGTAGCATGTAACTGGATATCTATGACATCTTGAGTAGGGTCCTTAACTGTCATACATGTAGTCGGATCTGGAGTGTGTGTCATGTTAACTGGAATGTCTGGAGTCTGAGCTGTAAGCTTGGCTGTGCGATCTGCTAGATCATTACCCTGGGAAATAATGTCAGTAACTTTCGTATGTGCTTTGCACTTCATGATAGCGATAGATGTCAGTAAATGTATGGCATCTAACAGAGCCTGAATAAGGAGACCATGCTGAATCTTGGTTCCATGAGAAGTCATGAAACCTCTCTCTTGCCAGAGCACTCCGAAGTCGTGTACAACTCCAAATGCGTAACGTGAATCGGTGTAAACATTAACTTTCAGGTTCTTGGCGTGTATGCAGGCTTGAGTCAGAGCAACTAGCTCCGCTGCTTGAGCAGACAGGGTGTCAATGCGGTGTGTTTCAATAACTTCAGTGTCGGTAGTCACTGCATACGCGGCGACTAGTTCTCCTGTACTTGTTCTCATACATGAACCATCCACATAAAGTGTCAGGTCTGGATCTGGTAATGGAATATCTGTCAGATCTTGTCTTGGCTTTGTCATGATGTTAACTATTTCCACACAGTCGTGTGTGGCAGAATTCGAAGTAACTGATGGTAATAGTGTAGCAGGATTTAAAACGTTGCAGCGTCTGATTTCTATGTGTGGCTGGAACAGTGTCAATTCATAACCTGTTAAACGTGCAATTGTCGGGTGCTGAGTTTGTGTTCGGTTTAAAAGAACTTCCACAGAGTGTGGAACTTGTACTGTCAGGGAGTGTCCTAAGACTATGGAATCACTTTGTCTGATAGCTAGTGCTGTGGCTGCAACTGACTTGAGGCACGCAGGCAGAGCCTGGGCTACAGGATCTAATGTGCTCGAAAAATAAGCACAGGGCTTATATTGTCCTGCTTGATCTTGTGTGAGGACAGATAATGCTGTACCTTCGCGTTCAGTAACAAAAAGTGTAAAAGACTTACTGTAGTTCGGTGTTGCTAGAACTGGAGCTTGACATAGGGCTTTCTTTAACTCATTGAAACTAAGTGTATGTTCAGATGTCCAAGGGAGGACAGTCGATACGGCTGCCTCCTGTGTCGTTAACTGTATCAGTGGCTTGGCTAGAAATGCATACTGAGGAATCCATTGTCTGCAATAAGAAGTAAGGCCGATAAAAGCACGTACCTCCTTCTGGGTCTTGGGCTGAGGAAGACTCGCTATTAACTGAATACGGTCTGGTGTCAACTGCCTACCCCTCTTGGACAGTAAGTGTCCTAAGTAGACCACTTGCTGGACACAGAATTGAAGCTTAGAAGGGGACACCTTGTGCCCCATCTCGGCTAGGAAATACAAGACTGTAAGGGATGCTCGCTCGCAAGCACATTCAGAACGGGCTGTGATCAGGAGATCATCGACGTACTGGAGCAGGGCAGTGTCAGTTGGCATGTGAATGTTGTCTAGTTGTCTCTTGAGTGCTTGACTGTAAATACTAGGACTTTCTGTGAAACCTTGAGGAGCGCGTGTGAACATATAGCTCCTTCCGTTTAAACAAAATCCGAAAAGGAACTGGCTGTCTGGATGAATGGGGACACTGAAAAATGCATTCTTGAGGTCTATGACAGTAAAGAATGAAGCTTCTGAATCAATGGCTGTCAACAGGAAAGAGATATCTGGGACGACTGGATACTGGGGAATAATACATTTATTAAGTTCTCGGAGATCAATCACTAATCGATATACTGGAGGTGCATTCGGATCAGTACGTTTCATGACTGGAATGATCAGAGAATTGCATACATTGGAGTCAGTTTCTACAACTACTCCTTGAGCCATGAGCTCGTCAATAATTTTGGATAAGGCTGCTACAGCCTCAGGTGGCAATCTGTACTGTCTGATTCGTGGCAGGACTACACCTGGCTTGAGTCACACGATGGGGTGTGATTTGCATAAAGCCAACATCAGTTGGACCTTGCGCCCATAGATGCTGCGGAACATTAGACAATCTAGGATCAAAATCTCGTAATACATAGTGACCCTTGAAGTCACGTAGGAACAATCGTATTCCCTCTGGGGAACAGCATATAACTGCACCTAACTCTTTCAGTGTTTTAATGCCTAATAGATTTTCTGGACATGACTTAGTAAGTAACAGATCAGTAGTGCGGGACAATGGACCTACTTCTAGAGTAACTGGCTTTGATATTTCATTTACGATAGGTTTTCCTGAAAATCCAAGGGAAACATTTCTTGAGCCTGAGAGCGGAGCCCCTGGAACTTCGGCGTGACTTATAATGGTCCTACTTGCCCCTGTATCGATCAAAAACTTTCTGTCTTTCCCTAATACTTGACTGTGAACATAGGGACCTTCTTGATCTACAGGTATCTCGATGAGAGGCAAGCCTACCTCCCTCTCTAGGCTGTTTCATGAATACGGTTGATACTCTGGATACTCGGACTGTGCATACTGGTACATCTGCTGTGTAACATGCTGTGTTGCAGCGATAGGCTGCGGTGCTGTAACTGTCTGTGGTGCATTCTGTGGCTGAGAAGTCTGTGTAACTTGTTCTTGTCTCGGCGGACGTGGTCTTTCTTTAGTCTTACCGGTAGCTATATTATGTTTCAGAACTGCACACTCGTTTATAAAATGACCTGGCTGTTTACAATAATTGCAGTTCCCTTTAACGGGAGCTGCAGGATGACTGGCTTGATTTGGACCCCTTTTCTGACTGTCTTGAGGAACAGATTGTGCAACTAGTACTTTCATTTTCGTGTCTTTCATACGTTTTCTCTCGTGATCTTGTTCTTCTCTGATTCTATTCTGGTGATATTGAAGCATCTGTAACATCTGGGACGGGGTATTAGCTTGCCAGGTACTTTCGACTTTCAAAACTCGGTTCTTAATTTGTGGACTTGAATTCTCGACCAATTTAGTAACAAAAAGATGAGGGTATGACTCACTACTTGTCTTGAGGCCACTGTTGATGCTAAAACATTTCTCAAATCTAGAATAATAATCACTAATATCTTCGTCTTGTTTCTGTTTACAGGCTGAGATTGCATCCCAGTCTTCCTTTCTAGTCGTCAATAATCTGGGTAAAACTTGTATTAATAATTCCGGTAATTCTTTACATTTATCTCCAAGACCGGTACCTGGTACTCGTGCCTTGTCTTCAGCTTCTAGAACTGCCCAATCGATCTTTTTCTTTGAGTTTCTCATATACCCCTGCGGGCAACAAGACTTTTAACATTTTAATGATATCTGGATACGTGTATTCTCCCATACGGAGCATGTCCTTTAATTCTCGGTGGAACCCTGCTGGATCTTTATCATGACAGGGAATTAGCTTTTTCATCTCTAGGAGTTCCATCTTTGTGATAGGGGTGTAAACAAACACTCGTTGCATTTCACCACCGTCTGTCTTAACTGGATGTACTTCTCTTAACGGATTCTGTCTGTCTATGTAAAAGGGTTTACTTTCTGGGGGTGAGACATGAACAAAATGCGGGTTCAAAAACGTTCTGTATTTGTGGCGCTGTTCTAGAATGACACTAATCAAATCGGTACCTAAACCTTTCCATTTATACTGGAGTAACTCGTTCAGGACATCGTGTAACGGACCTGGATCAGAATGTTGACCCTCATACAATGTAATGAGGTGCTGGATCATATACATACCCGCCAGTCGTTGCTCGGCTGGGGGCAATTTCAGAAACATTTGTGCCACTATTTCGTCTGGAAAAGTGGTAGAATCAGTAGTCCATCGGACTGCTGATCGGACTAGTTCTTGTTCATGCATAGTACTTAACTCACTATAACCGATTCGTGATTTCAGAATGTGATCGGTAGCTTGAAATACTTGTTCTAGAGAACCTTGTTCTAGTGCTGGATGGTGAAAAATTGACTTGTGTTCTAGGCGCAAATGGCGATCTGGAAATCTAGATTTTCCTACATACGCTATTCTGTCGGGATTCTCGTCCTCTACCTCTTCTGTAGGAGAGTCGTTTTCTTTCTCGCTTACTTGTGCTGCTTTGCGTTGTTCGTGTATCCTTATTATTTCTTTACGAATCTTCTTATACATACTCTCTATACTACTGATGGTTCTGTGCTTACCCTCGGCTATATTATCACTCCACTTTGTCAGGGTTCTCATTTCGACTTGATCTTTGGTCGGATAATCTTGTTCCCTTATTAGACAATTAATCAGAAACTTTAATAGCATGAGCTGGACTTCAGCTTTTCTTTGGCACATGACATCACTAATACTTTCTGGATCATTCCCGGTACGGATGAAACGATATATTCTGTCTAGATCTTCTTTCATATCTGGTAGGGTGACTAGATACTCGGTCACCTTTCTTACGCGTAATGAATATAAAACCATATTATCCTCGCCTGGGACTGGATCATAGCCACATTCGGTAAGGGCTTTTCTTATTTCTGCAACAGACTGATGTCTGGGCGTACGCTGTGACGCTTGTGCATGTAATTCGGCTAACGTTAAACGCTTGTGTGGCGGCGGGGTTTGAGGAGTACCTCCCCCTGCGGCCCCTAAACTAGAGTCGTCTACTGATGCTCTTCGTCCTGGCAGAGTGGGAAATGGAAATGTAGGCTGGACTTGTATGGCGGGCTGGACCGGGGGTACCGTAACAGGTACTCCGGTGTCTGGAGGAGCGGGAAGTGCCTGATTTACAGGGACTGGCGGAGCGGGATTTGTATATTCTGGGACTGTGTCGTCCAAATAGGACGAAATGAAAATATCAGCTGCGGTCGGTTTGTGACGTAGCTTGGTCGGAACTAATGGTGGCGGGAAATTACTGGATGCCTCCGGGGTCGCTTTTGGCAAGCCCTCGGCAAGAAGAGGATACATACCCTTGATGAGGGCATGCCTCTGTCTGTCTGACTGTTCGGTTTTAACTCGTTCACCAATCTCGATTAATTCCCTTTCTTGGGCTCGTTCCAAGGATTCTCTACTTAATTCTGACTTTCTGATTTCTTTTTCGGTTCTTTTATGAGATTCTTTGCGCCATAACTCGATGGCATCTTTCTGTGACTGTCTGGCTTTCTTTTTCCATAATGCTTCTTCTACTCGCATGATGCATTCGGCATCCCATGTGCCTGATACAGGCCATCTATACTTTTCTTCTAACTGTTTGGTATACTCTACCCATAAATCTAGATACAATATGGCGCTTATGCCATGCTTCTGATACATAAAATGACCTGGACTGTCCCTAGGCGGGACAGGAACTGCTGCTTCTAACAGACCTTTTCTGGTTTTTAACTGACGCAGTTTTGAGAAGAGTGGCATGACTGAACTATAATCTGGACACAATACAATACACAATAAACACGATAATCACTTCGCACTCATACCACGACATTAAAATACATGAATAACATTCAGAATAACAGTTCGAACAGAATACTACCTGGAATACGGAAAACAGAATACATGAATTTTCTCGAGAACAGAACTGACTGGAACAGAAACTAGATGCACTGCTGAAACAGTACGAAACTTACCGGTCTCATACAGAGACACGTCAGGACCCGCATCCACCGAAGTGAACACTTCGTTTGTGGGTCTGTGTACCACCAACCCACGGACCAGAGTCAATTAGACTGACCCTGTCTAGATACTACCCCAGCAACGGTACTCACCGGGCAGCAAGAACGGAAGGCCTCGGACGGGACTGGACTGCTTCGACGCCGGACGGACGAACTTCGGACTTCTGTTACGGGTGGGCTTCCGGATACCTCGGACCTTGGACTCTCGGCTTGGGCTCTGGTCGGGACTCGCCGCGTTCCTCCACCGTCTCGTCTGGATGCTGGACCGCCTCCTCCGTCTCCTCCGTGGGCCTGAGGGATACTTGAAGCAGAAATATCTGCCGGTGCGCAGAAGAGTTCCGTCACGACTGCAGAGGGTCAGGGGGTCGGCGTGGCTTCACCGACGCGTGGGGAAAGGGCAAGTCCCTGTTCGGGCGCCATTATGTGGTAAATAAATAAATAATACCTCTATTTTTGAATGCTTAAATAATAACAGATAGCTCAATAAATAAGAGTCAAGATTCGAGGTAGTAGGAGTTTTGCAGGTTTAATACAGCATAAGGACAGGAACAGGACAACCTGCACAGGAATAGGATGGCAGGGCCCGGCAGGGGGGACAGGATTGGACTAGCGTGGCCCGGCAGCTGCCGGGGCTGGATCTGGGATGAGCGCGCTGGCTTTTAATAACAATACACGAACATATATACTAAAACAGTTGCATTACAGTACATAGGATAGGCGGAGCAGTGGGTGTGGTCAATAGCAGTCGCGAAAGATAAGGGTGAAAGTGGGTGTAACAGGGCGTATACATAGACATGTGATGCAAACGTAACAGAATATGTCATGAATGGGGCGGAGACATGGAGGGGGCTACCTAAGGAGCCGGGACCTCTGACCTAATGGTGCGCGCAAACTGGCAATGACGTGTTACTAGGAGAAGCTGGGGGCCACGAACTCTGTGCTAGGAGCAGAGACTGAAGTCTGGAGAGTCAGGGCGACATGTACCTAAGCAGTATCTAGTATCTGATGTTTTGAGAACATGTTGATATGAACTAAGAGTCAGGAGGGGAGAGGCTAACGGACTCTAAGACTGGAGCATGCATTATTCTACATGTAGTGCGTGATGAAGAATATTAAATGAGCATTAATACAGTATTTCTCTAACGTGGAGACGTAAAGGCTAGACAATGACGGAAACTATTGATGCAGTTCAGTAGCTTAGGAATGCAGAGAAGGAGGACTGAACTGATAACTGGAATCATAACATACTCTTGGCAGACTCAGAGGCAGAGCCAGGCTGAGCCGGGCACTGCGAGGCAGGAAGTAAGTGAAGGGTCGAGGATACAGGTGGGGGCTGTATCGCTCCTCAGCGAGGCTTCAGGAGACAGGAGACAGGAGCTGAATCTGGTGTCCAGGCCCTTCTGAGGCCTAGAAACGGGGACTTTACAATGGAATAACGTGCACACTGAGAAACGTGGCAACGTAACTTTACATAGGCCTGATATTCGTAGTATTCACGAGAACTGGAAACTAACATACTAGAGGTGGACTCAACTGTAATTGCGTCTTTAATCGGTACATAGGGAATACATATGCATATTAATCATGCACAGATAACATATGATGGAGGACTCGTAGGGACACAGAACATGGCAAAATTTACTTTTCCACAGAAGAGACCAAGACAACTGAGCTCAAGACAGGTTGCTATTAGTGATCGGTCAATACATGCCCAGGTCGGTAAAATAAGAATAAATCATATGTAGAAGTAGGCCGCGTCATTTAATGTGGAGCATTTCTTCGTTGTGCATCAATGGAGGAACACATTGGCCACCCCTACTTGTAAAAACAACTGAGTAACTCATTGGAGATAAATTGTCAACTTTACTTGTTGTCTAGCAAGGCTCTTGTAGGATATTTTAACTGAACCCATTTGAACAACTTGAACTGGTGAACTACTTGTATCAACCTTCACCACTCTGTTTGAATTGTGGCCACAATCTGATTCAGTATTAAGTCTTGCTCTGCACCATCCTCTGTGAAATTACCAGAAAACGTTTTAAGAAGCAGTGCTGAAGGATAAGCTGGACTCCACCTACAAATTGATCTTATCTACAGGATTTTGATTGGCGCTTCTGCTGAAAATTAGTGCCTGTACTGCATCTTTCACCTGGTTAGAAAGCTTATGCTCAATACAGTAGGCCCGAGATGGTCCCTGTGACAAGCCAACAATAACGTCTATAAGCCCGATTGGTCCCTCTGGAAAAGATACTTCTATGCAATAGGTCTAATCTGTTTTTTTCATGTAATATTATGGCAGAAGCATTAGGCATGACTAACTTATTGTGAAATGCATGTGTCAAAGCGGACAGGCCCCAAGGGAAAGTTATTACACCACATTAAAGCATATGTAGACTGGTATTTTAGTACATGGAAGCTCACAGACTACCACAGAAGGCATGGGTTTTGGTGTTAGTTATTCCCTCTGACAAACCCCTTGTGGTAGAAGGTTTTCATGGTGAAAATCCTTCTTAGGCCTCTTCATTGGAGAGGTTGTATATTGGTTTGCCAACAGTTGTTTTGTACACATTTATAATTTTACAACTTTATGCCTAATAGCTATTTTGCAGGAACGTTTATTCTCAATACAACAGGCCTGCCTGAGCTGGTTATTGAAACAAGCCAGTGATCATGCCTTTGGGCCGGATTAGTTCATTGGTCAAAGTTATGTCTGATGTCACAGATTTGATCTGTCGATTACAAAACTTTCTGACAATAAGTAGTGGGGCTAAAGTAATTATTCCTCCGAATATCCCAAAAAGAAACAGTGCCTCATTACATGCATCTCTAAACAGTGAGACACACTAATAGGGTTAAACAAGCATTGGCATAGCCAATAGGTCTCGCCTTTGGGACCTTATAAGTGTTTAGCCATGCAACACTTGATGTTGTTGCACCAAGGACATTGTGCTGCATAACTAAATACTTATAAGGTCCCAAAGGCGAGACCTATTGGCTATGCTAATGCTTGTTTTTTTTGTGATCAATTTATTGAAATGTTTCACATGGTCACAATACAAAATCACAGCTTAGTGAGTGATGAAATAAGGCAGGCTTAGGATTACATTACATTAGGACCGTGGAATGCACCCACAAAAGGTCTAGAGTAAGTTAGCGGATACAGCATTGCACGACTTATCATATGGTCATATATTGTAATTACGAAAAAAGAGAGGGAGGAGATGAAAGAAATACCTCTAGCGCAGGCAGTCAGTGCGTTGATGTAATAACCATGACATTTTACATCAAATATGTTTATAACTAATTACCCGTGAGCAACCAGTTAGCTCTAAGGAAATAGGAGTGTTTATTGGGGGGTAAAAAGGAAACCGCTCTTATCGCTGCTTCTGCCAACCTAACCACTTGTGTCATTTGTTCACCATATATCAGGGGTATGTATAGGCCCTGTAATATTCGGCAGTGGGAATTCAAGCACTTCAAATATGTGTATGACTTCAAACTCTTATTTTAGTAGCAAATACAAGGCGTTATTTTTTACCATTTACTTGTACTGCTTCTTTCCTTTGCCCAAATGCGTTTCTGTGCCTTTTATTTTTAAATTAATTAATATTGTGAATGCCATCTAGTTCCTGATAGAGGATTGGCCAAAAGGCGATTGTGAGCTTTTCCTTTTTTTGTAACACTAATGAATGTTTTATGTTGCATTACCTTTATTTCCATCGTTTTTTTATCCAGTATAGTAGAAAAAATATTGAATATCACACATTAGTTTCCCTGATCTTTATACCTAAACAAAGATTGGCACTCTCGGCTGCAGCTGGTTTGCCTCCACTACGGTGATGGCCGCTGTTGGGTTGTGACCTGGGCAGGCGCCCAAATTCAGCTCGGTCTCCTATGCAGTTTGCGATAGAAACTTGGAAGGAAAAGTAATGCGGTTGTAAAACTGGATTTGATGTTGCACTTCCTCTTGCAGGAGGACCTTTCAGCAACCCCTTCTAATCACAATTTTGATTTGTTGAGCCTAAATATAGGCTAAGAATGAACTACTGATAGGAATGGCCTAGAAAGGTTTAAGAAACAAGCATTGGCCGCGCAACGCAGGAAGCTTCTAATGTAAAAAAAACGCTAGTGATGCGCGAGCGCACGTTGTTTATCTTTGTAAACTGGTGCATTCCGTAAATGTTTATGGACCGCAAGGGGAGAGGTGAGGGGCAATGGAGGCGTTGGTGGGGGGGGAGAAGTCAATAGAGACAAACAATGTTGAGTGGGCAGGTGAGGGACCGAGGAGCCTGAGGCGGGGGAGAATAATAAAAAGGAAGCTGGAAGGGAGGCAGATTGCAGCTGTGCGCTTGAACGCAAGCGCTAAGCCAGCCAAAGCAGCTTGTAGCACTTTTCAAAGCCCCTACTAAATGTCTCGCTGGCTCTAGCGAGATTTAAAAACACATCTCGCTGGCAGACTTTTTCGCAATTCAGACCAGATGAAAAACTAGATTAGATTGTAAAATCGATACAAGAAGAAACTCGATTTGGATATATAAAGTGTGTGGTGCAAATAGGGAATACTCAATTGGGATCTGAGAAAAAAAATAAAAACGTGCGGACAAAACACAGGAAACTGGGGTCTAAAGAAGCCCAAGACGTTACGGTTCTTTTTCTAAATGTCTCCACACATTGTTTAACAAGTGAATTTGACTGTAACTAATATTGTTGACCCAACCACCCATTACTACAATTGCAGCTTCCACCCATCGTTCTGAAATGCAGCCCCTTCCACCTGTGCTCACAGGGACAGATGAAGAATGCCACTAAACTTACCAAGTCACTTAGGCATATTTATGCTTTTTATTTAGGTTGATTAAAGATTTAAAAGGAGGTCATTAAGGGTCCGTTGGTTCTGAAGACTTTAAACAGTGAACACTATTGTTTAATCAGGTCACCATGGCCTGTCCATATTTGGATAATATATATTTTTTTTTTTTACAAGGATCACTGCGCACTGTGCCCTATCTCGGGTTAAAACAAACATCCCTGGCTCTAAATAGTTACATTTTATTTCAACAACAGGCAGCAGCAAAAGTTGCAAAATAAATGGCTGTCTGTTCGGATGAACGTTGCCGTGATAGAAGTGCGGAAAACTTCATCTGGGGTGTCAGTAATACCGGTTAAAGAACATTTGGCTAGTGGAAAACAGTTTTTCCACTTAACAGACAAATGATGTATACCATTTTTTTTCTTTTTCGTTATGTGCTAACATCTTTGCAATTCAGGTACATGCTTTTTCCCGTGGTTATACTATCAATCCATCAGCAGTTGCAATCCATTGATAAGATGTATATGGTGTGGAGTCTAAAAAACGTTGTGTTATTAAAAACAAAAGGGCTACCCAGTGAAAATTAAAACGTTTCTCTCACCCGATTTTATATCATCAAGAATCACCAACACCAAAGCCTCTGAATATCCCTTTGATGGGACATTTCCATCCCGTGGGATTTGTTTGATGAGCAAAATAACCGTGGGGTGGTACAGGGGCGTAACACAGGCCCCCGCAGCCCACGCGGTGCGGGGGGGCCCCTAGCTCCAAGGGGCCCCCTCAGCACTGAACTGTGGCCGGGAGAGCTCCTGATTGAGCCCGGAGGGGGCCCCCCTAAGTACCGTGCAGGGAGGCCCCCTCACTTTTCGTTACGCCAGTGGGGTGGGATGCTGCCTAAAGTAATTACCCGTGGCTGAGATTATTTCAAGTATTCCATCCATCACTTTTTGTACACTTTAGTGTGTGGCCCTAAGTGGGACAGACACGTCTAGACAAATGGGTCCAATGCACACTGCGTCACTAGAAGCAAGCTAGATCTTCCAGAGGATTCTTACTAGAGTGAAACAGGTCCTGGGTTGCTTGTGTCCCGGTTCAGGGAAGAACTGACCTGGCACTTCCTGGTCTGGATGGTTTCCCATTGAAGCAGGGTCAATTCTGATTTGCATATGGCTGGGTCCTATCTGCGGTGGCATGGTGTGTAAAATGACGATGGACTTGGACGCGGCCCAAGTAATTACCAGTGGATGAGATTAATTCAAGCATTTCTGTACACCTTTGTTTGATGACGTTTGGTTGGGTTGTAAAACCCCATGCAGCAGCACTTCCCGATGGCCCCTCCAATATGTAGAGGGCATGCAGTAGGAGTACCACACAGAAGCACTATGTATTATTATTGTTGATGGATAAGATTTATTTCTGGATCAATTTCTGGTGTTTCTCTGGTTTTAAATTTGTTTATTTCTTTTCTTAAGGCGTCATAAACAAGTATAACCACAACTTCACTTCAACCCTTGATTTTGTCACTGAATATACATGCAGATGTGCCGTGTAATATGCTATTCATTACCATTGTTGAGTGTGGGAGGGTTCATGGCTCTGGAGAGAAACTTCTAGAGCAGCGCAGCGGTTCCCAACCTTTTTAGAATCACACCCCACTTTTTAGAACAAACTTTCATAACCCACCTACCTTTAATGGACATGAGGCAGGACTATTTTTTAATGTAACTAACATATTGTGTGGCAGCAACTGACATTTTCAGGCAGCACATTTTCAACTGAAATGGCCACTAAATGTGCACAGACATATCGCTTTACTGATAAAACTACATAGAACATAAATGATAATGTGTGGAAATCGTGTTTCTGTGAATATTTATCATTTGTGCATCATCAAGTAAGTATCTGGATTAATTTTGATCCTATTAAGATCTGTGTCCAGCACAATTTAGAATTACAACAAGAGTTCTTCATTTTTACTTTCTTACCTGCTGGATGCATACAGTCGGTTTACAGTAGTTACATTTGGTTGTGTATTGGAAAAAGCAACATCCTACATGGTCACATAATTCACTTTAAAAACACCTCTCGCATTGCAGTCCCAGAAAGAAAAGCAAACACCATTCCTCATGTTAAAATAATAAAGCAGTCTGACATATGACTTCTGTCTTTGGATCACAGCAAATGTGACAAGTTAAACTTAGAAATTAAAGGCATGTTTATTTATTGCTCTGACTTTCACATCCCACCAAAATAAGCCTAGGACCCATTTTTGTGGAAACACTGCTCTAGGGGTCAGGGGGATTACCCATTCCTCAACAATGGTAATAAAAGCAGATTATGTTCTGCATATATGGTTTATGCCATGTCATTTTATATTGTTTGTTTTGAAATATATAATTAAGCAACACCAGGATGCAGGGGCTTAAAACAACGCAGTACATTAAATCACATTGAAGAGGCTTTCTCTTCATACAGAGAGTTGTTTTCATGGATAAAGTAAACGCAATATTCAAATCTGTCATTTCGTAAACAATGATTTTCTCATGTAAAATTTGCTGGAGTGACATATTAGACTGAAATTTAATCTGTATATGGTTGTAATACATTTGTGAATGTGACTTTTTTTAGTACAACTACCCTAAATAAAGTGTTATTGACCACATTTATTTTCACTGCCATGGTGCATATGCAGGTACACACTTCATCCTAAAGTTTTTTAACAGTTTTAATAATGGACAATAACATCGGACTAAAAATGAGTTTCTGATTAGGAAGTTTTCATGGAAGTGACACATCGCGTTAGGATATTGAAGGCTAAACGGGCCAACATAGCGAAAAATGTGTTGTGCGATCCTTGGTAAACGTTGGATAGCATGTTCTTTGCAGGAAGAAGATTGTCATAGGTGTATAGGTATATTTATCCCGGATGAACGTCTCTTAAAGGGACGAAAACCGTTTGCTGGGCTGGAAACTAATGTGTGAAGAACAAAAAAATCTTAGGAATTAATTAATACACAGGAGCCATAAAGTTGACTGAATGAAGAACATCTGTCCTGCCAGACTGATTTGCACTATTTTGTTACAAGTTACAATTAACTACTAATTGTCCAAGTGATATTTTGCAGCACTCCCTATGTTGGTTAGAATTGATTTACAAATAGGCAGGGCTCATGAGCCAGGCGGACAACTAGAGCCAAATTTTGAGGGGGTGGGGGGTGAAAAAGATTTTTGGGGGCTAATTCTTCCAGCCGTAACCAAAGTGGCTGTAAGAAGTGGTGAAAACATAATAAAAGCCTAATTTACAAGTAAATGGCCTTTAACAGACGTGTGAAGTACTCGGGTGCAGCTGCAATTAGACGTCGCCAGCCCGCGAAGGGGGGGGGCTGAAGCCCCGTGAGCCCAATGGGTGCAGCGCGCCTGTCATGAGCAGTAGGATCCTGTGAGGTGAAGCGCCACCTTTTTCAGTGATAAACTACTATTGCTTGTGTGGTCCAGTGGGGCTATAACTGCTCTCCTTGGAGTTTTCCGTTTACACGCAGCCTCAACTGATAAACGGAATGAACGTTTACTGTGAAAACATTGCTAAGGCAATAACTTGGAAAGTGATTAGCGGGAGAGAAACCGTACTTGTGTAAATGAAAAATAATTAAAGTAGAATGGATCAGAAAATAGTTTGAGACACTGAATTGTCAAAAAGCGCTTCAACATAAAAAAAGTTAGGAAAAAATAAATAAATAAATGGAGTGTTTTATTCTGATAATCCCAATGTGCGAGTCCCTCAGTCAAACATGCAGAATCGCTATTTAGGCAATATCCTTACTCTGAGGTGTAGGTTCTTTAAATAGGGTCAAGGTGATAAATGGTGTGCAGATGGTGAGGCGAAAAGTTTACTTTCTACAGGAATTTTTTTCTGTAAACTTCGTTTTAACTTGCTAATATTATAGCATACTATAAACAAGGGTCTTGTCCTAAGGAACACCCAGTTACGAAGCACTGCAAAGCATTTACAATCAGTGTGTGGCGTCTGTGTCGCTTAGTTTATCAGCGTACTTTGATTCACTGTTTACTGTTCTGCACCAGCAAAACTTTAGCAAGCACTGAAAATGCAATAGGTCTCACATTTGTTGGAGTTGAAGTGATTGGCATTAAAAATGCCAATGTTTTATAACCTAGCCAAGTTGCAGGGTGCAGTACCAGATGTGGCCAAAAATGTATTAGAATGCTGAAATGCACTATACATTGTTTTCCATGAACCAACCACAGACTAAGTGATGAATTATTGCTACTCCTACTGTTGTTGCCAGAAGGCTTCTAACCCTTAAAGTTCCAGTTACATATATGTGAATGCACTTCTATATGCATGAAAGCATTATCTTAGACGTTAAACGCAGGCAGGGCTATAAGTGGTCCGAGTACTGCCGGTGCTCAGTTCTTAAAAGCAGGTGCTGAGACGGGTTCTCTATCGGGCTCTCCCTTTTTGCACTCACCCTTAGGATGAAAAAAATATTTAACTCTAAAGCAGTACCACACTTCACTACCTTTGGTATAACTTCAAAGAGACTCGTTATAGTTCTTTCACAGTCCCACCACTTCAGAACTGAAGGATTTTCAATATGCTATACTACGAAGCTATGGTTGTTGCTTATTTGTGTTATGCAATTAACAACCATTGAAAAAACAATAGTACTGGCTTGTTTTAAGTGCTATCAACATAGAATTTCTGCTCACGTGCTTTTAAGCCATGCCCTTAAGTACATCGGCCATGCCCCCTTGGGACCCGCCCACCCAGTTTTTTCATTCCACTTAAAGCCCTGACTGCATGCCTGACCGCTGTGGGACACCTGCTTGACCACTACACTGGGATCACCTGCATGCCCGTTTATCCACTTCAGTGCATATTGCAAGGCAGCTCGCTGCAAAACTTTGTAGAACAGACTGCGACACAGCTTGCAAGACAAACCACATCACAGATGTGTGAAACAGCACTTCCAACATAACTCCATACGCGTTTTAGAAAGCATTGTATAAAGACTACCACGATACAATGCATGTTCATGCAATAAATAGAGCCTGCAGGAAGCATCGCTCAATACGGACTTGTTAATGTCGCGCTCAGATGTCAACGCGTTGCGGTCATCAGCAATCAAACCTTGGTGCCTTTCCATGGCAGCTTAGATCATTTCGGTTTGATTTCCTCACCTGAAGTAATTGCCTCCCTTCTTGTTTTACAGTGTTGCAGGTTTGCAGTAGGAGTCAGACTGTGAGAATTTGAACGCGGGGGGCTGTTGGACAACAAACACTGCGCAAGAGGAGTGTTCCTGCAGGAACAACCCAGTTCTGACAATAAAAAAACCTAATGTGCAAGATAGAAACAAGGAAAACATCTCCCTCCACAGCGGACACATAGGCACAGCTGTGGCAATCAACGTTATTATTTGCAAATTAAATAATACAGAGCTTTCCAGTTAATAGCTAAAGAATTCCAGACTAGACCGTCCAATGGACCGTATACAGCGTACCCACCAGGAGACGCACAGGTTTTCTCCCAAATGGTGCATGTGTTTCTCGAAATGGGGCAGCCCAACGCCTTCCCTCCAGGTAAGAAAACGTCTTTATATTAATGCTGATGGTAATGACTGGTCTTGCAATTGCTTCCACATTATGAGCGATAAGTTATTGTAGAAACAGTGACTGTTTTGGAAATGTTTATACGCATCTGATCCATGTGGTATTGTCAGTCTTGGGTGTTCTGATTGAGTTTACTGGACAAGCAAGCATGACCTGTGGCGATTAGCCGGACTTCAGGGCTGAAGGGTGCTCACTTGGCTAATGCCTGCAATGAATACAATTATTCTACCTTGCGGTGTCACCCTAACCTTCAGTGCACCGGGTGCTCCATAACCAGCTCCTTTCCAACGCGCACAAAAATCTTGCACCAAATGGCGAAATTAAAAACCTACAATATATTGGGCACCTAAAAAGGTAACACCGAACTGATCCAGGGTTCCGTTCGCTTCGTCCTGACACGAGACGGAATGCTGTTCTCTTTCAATAGTAAGCCATGGAGACATCAACATGAGGGAAGAGGGCGGCATGATGGTTTAGTGAATAACAGTTGCTTGAATGAATGGATGCTTCGATTTTAAGGCTGTACAGAAAATGCCTGGGCTCTTTCAGTGCTCTGCGAGAGCAGTGGTTTAGGTTGTTTAAATCAACAGAATTCCTGGAAAGTCTTGCTTCGTTTCCCGGATGAAATAAGCATTTGCAAGCACTAGGTCTAGCATTAGGAAAAATGTGAGCTATTGGTGTTGCAAATTTTAATGTCTATTTTTTCATTTAAAATTATGCCATCAGTAGCATAGTAAGAAAAGTACTTCCACAAATGGAGGAAAGGGTGCAGTACCACAGGCTGTTACCAGGTATGCCACAGGCATCTAGTAACTGCCTGTGGTAGTGCATCCTTTCCCCAAGACCCAACATTTGAATTCCATTTCCCAGTGGCTTAGGGAGCGAGCAAGATTTTTGTCCTTCATTGGTGGATTTTTAAAATTGTATTGCAAAGGCTACAAAAGCCTAAAAACAAATTGCTTGAAAATGCTTGCACTCTGTTTTTAAGCCACTGGGTAATGGAATTCCTAGATTAGGTATCATTGAAAGAGTACAGTGTCCAACAGACACCTAGTAACAGCCTGTGGTACTGCATCCTTTCCTTAAGCCCTAATATTGAAATTCTATTACCCAGTTGCTTAAGGAACGAGCGCAAGCATTTTGTTTTTAGGCTTTTGTAGCCTTTGCAGTATGCCACGCTTTAACTTTACATGTTTAAAGTTAAAATGTGCTGTGATGTCAATAAATACAATAAAAGACTGGTGGCCGCCATATTAAAAGGTAATGCAGACAATTATGTAAAAACTGCTGCCCACCTTTGTTGTGCATTTACTTTTTTAGCAATGACGGAATGGCGCTTCAACTTTCAACATTTGAAGTTGAAGTGCATCATACCGAAAATGCTATAAAAGCCAAACAAATGCTTGCGCATGAATCTATAAAAAAAACATCCAGAGTAACACATGTAACAGGGGCAGTCCACATGGGAGGCTACAACAGGAGAAAGGGAGGTAGTACTAAGCATATTGACGAATCAAAAGTCACCATTTACAAAAGGACAGTAACAGTAGCCAAGTGAAAAGACGGACGGGAAATGGGCGGAGCTCAAAGTACATACCTGAATATAGCCAATCTCGAAGAGACAGCGCTAACGCTGCCTAAGCGAACCCTAAAAAAAGTGTAAGCATAAGTGAGTGCAGGCCAGTTATGGAGCCTCTAATATAAGGGTGCAATGGCTGGGGAGGAGGTTGCGATCCTTTGACCCCAATGTAATGCCAGAAAAAGTCAATAAAAAGGCCTCTTCTGATGCAGTGATTACTGGGCTAGAGTTCACACCATGAACAATGTCAATGTCAATGTAGTTGAGCTTATATAGCGCACAGCTACCCGCAGTGGGTTTCCCGGCGCTTGCTTAGGGAACCCTTCCTGGTATTCCCCTGTGAGATAGCAGGGTATCCACAAGGTGAAAGTCAGGCATCCCGCCGCGAGGGGCCGTTGTGGAGATTAAGCAAGCTATTGCCCAGAGTCGCAGAGTGTGAACCCGTGAGTCGAGGAGGCACCGGGGCGAGAATTATCGAGTCCGTGGAATTTTTAGCCCAAGACCCGCCGAGGCGGGGAATTGAACCCTGGTCCAGGACCGATCTCAGCTTCCGGGTCTGCTGCCTCTAACCCCTGAGCCACACTTCTCCACGAACAAAAGGCTGTTCAGGAACAAAAGGCTGTTCCTGAACAGGGACACATGCGAACACCTCAACATATAAGTGAGGTACTCTCCCCTGTAAAGACTGAAATAGCTATGAATTCCACAGCGCCTTTAGTTACACAATCAGTTTCTTTGAAAGTGGTGGAGAAATATATTTGAAGGGCAAAAGGTGCAGACAGTCACATCTAGCGTTTTATCACAAAATATCTGTAGTCTCACAAGAATTGATTGTGCAGACTGTGAATCCAGATGAAAATTTTGGAAAAATCAGAAAGGTACATACGAACAGGCGAATACCTCATACAGTAGCAAAGAGCTTTATTTAACACTGCAATTGTAAATGAGGTTGGCATGACATAAAATTAAGATTGCTGATATAGCTGACAGGGCGGGTGACAAGTAGGTTGGTAAGACATTGTTTTTATGATATGAAGCAATGGCGTGGGATGAATTTTGAGGACTGCTTTGAATCATACCACACATGTGGTGCTGCGTGTGTGTGTGAGAGAGAATGGAGGCTTTTCCACAGGCAGAGAGAGGTAGCATCTTTTGCAATATAAATGTTTATGAATAAGAAACATGAAAGGAAACACATTAGAAGTATCGTTTATTATTGCAGACCATGATCTTTGGACCACCAGAGTAGGTCTTCATGTGAGTAATGCAGTCAAGCTGACCTTCTAGTCTCATTAAAAAAGTTTCTTTGATACCCCACTATGGGTCAGGGAGCATCGTATAAATGAAAATCCATTTCTGCTAAACAATTGCGGCAGTGGGGATGGGCACTGCAATTGGTCCTCAGCATTTACATCAGAATTTGTGCTGCATATCCCTAGGATGCTTTAAACTGCTTACTTCTTCAAACCTACTTTCACTGCATAAATATCAAAGAAAAGTTTCCACAGAGCCAAAGAGTGGCACCTTTACAAGTTGCTATAAGGCTTCAGAATAAGATCTGTTTTTTCAAATCATTTCGAGAAGATGGGCCCTGTGCATGCATTTGAGTTCTCATTTGCAATCCCTGAAATAGGTCAAATAAGGACACTGCTTGCACTGGGCTTCCGCAGGGATCTTCTCTGTACACAGGATATGGTAGAGGAACAGCGTCATGCTAGAGCGCTGCTTGGGCAAAAAGGGTCCAGGAAACTCATGGTTATGGAAACAGTTGATAAGGAGCACTTCCCAGAGAAAGTAACAAATGCAGCACTGTTTATTACATTTAGAAACCTTTGAAAAAAATATGATATTTTAACCCATATTGATCATTGGCCAAAGAAGAGCGCATACTTATTTTTGCCAACACCATTTGCTGGAGATCCAGTTATGTGTCTATCAAAGCAATTGCGCCCTTATGATTGACTGCATAAACAAACAATCTTACTTTGAACTGTTTGTGAAAGGGCTGGATAGGACATGATTCACATCAAATTAGTTCACACCTGGAATTCAAACCACTTAAGAACAAATGAAGTGCAGTACGAAGCGTTATATAAAAGGTATTAAATCTAATTTATCTGCAAGAACAACAACGACTACCACAACCAGTCAGACTGTCCCAAGCACCTTCAACCTTTGGCGTGACGAGACTCCCTGACAAATAGCTTTCAAATGCACTAGGTGGAAGCACGCAAAGCACGCATTTTATAATAAGCCGCTGAAAGACGTACATGAACTTTTACGCTGCCCGTTGAGATCTCATTCTAAAACACACACACATTTTATAATATATACACACACACACACACACACCCACACACACCCTCCTCGTGGTGTAGTTGTAGAAAACGGTTTCATGCTGACTTAAAACTAGATGCAACAGTACAAAGCAGAGCACAGCAACTTTACCATCTATACGTGCCGGAACAGTGTAGGTTTCTTAGATGTTATAACAAACCAGGAAAACAGGGTGTGGTATCCTTCACTCTGTTCTCCCACCCTAGCATTACTGTCTCTCTATGTTCCATTGCAGAATGCTGTTGCTTAGAATCTTATGTTTACTGACAAGCCATTTGGCAGCTGCTCTTTGGTGGATGAGGTCTCTAGTTATGGATCTACATTAAAACATCTTTGGTTTACACTTCTGATGTCCTGCTCCTCATTTGAACCTTGTCAACTCATTTTGGCGACGATTGGACCTACTGCACATCTAGAGACCTCAACTCAACTCGTCACTATTCTCCCTCTTTGGATGAATTTGAACTCTTTCACAGCTGCTTCAAGCCACAACCTATTTTTAGGTAACAGGTACTTTATTTCTAACTAAATTTCTATCGAATTTTGAATACCCCATCGCTTTTCCTTCAATTTGGAGAATCCTAAAGGAATCTTGTTTCTGTGTAACCACTCCTTTGATTTTCCGATTTAAAAACTTTGAGACTTTTAACCCCAATCCTACTAGCATTGTGTAGGTCACTTCGCATTAACTTTTAAACTGTTCCTCGTGTAAACTCAAAGAGCAATCCATTTCTTCTTCCCACCTTTTAACGGCACCCTCGCGCTGCTGCATCATTCAAACAGCGCCTGGCAACCATAAACTCACAGAGGACAGCTGCACTCCAACACGCGATCAGTTCTCTGCAACTACGCCATCACGACTGTGGTTCCTAACGTCATCGCGTGCATGTCTCATGCACCGTGCTGACGTCACCACGCTCCCTACGTTCTCCGCCATCTTGGAAAAGGCAGAAGCCGTCGGGTGAAACCGGCCTTCCAGTCAGCCGCAACTCGCAGCTCTTTGTTTTCTCGACGAGCTACAGCTGGTCTCTCTCTTCATTAATAAACTCACTTCTAATGCTGCTCCCGCTGATTAGCACAGCATTTCTGCAGCGGTTTCCTCTTCACTGATGAACTTGCGAATTGCCGATCCTGCTCCCGCTGATTGGCACAGCACGGTGTCTGACTAGTCAACTTTCCGACATCTCCTTACATCAAGTAAGCGGTTTGCCTTGCCGATCATACTTTCGCTGATTGGCACAGCACATCGAACTTCTCCTTGCTGAGCAATTTTGTGTCTTTTTCAGGTGTTACAGTATTCCATGTCAAACACTATTACTTAGGGTCATTTTGTCATTTAGTTTGGTGAAGTCATATTTAACCTGTTCCTTTCTTTTGTATAGTTGTTTCTCCTCAACATGCAGAATGTTACAGCTCCTCCGTTTTTTCTGTCTGAGCCCAGGGGATCCTCCCATCCCTTGGCTTAAATGGAAAAAAGTCTTTGCACACTACGCGAGGGTTTGTGGCACCTCACTCAGCGCAGAGAGGAAATCTTCCCTTTTTATGCACTGTTTGGGCTCTGAAGGGCAAGACGTCTTTGAAAATCTCCCAGAGTTAGACAACAGTTTTTCCTCTCTCAATGAATATAAAGTTTGCATTAAGAAAATGGATCTTCATTATCTACCTAAACTCAGTATGGTTTTAGAACGTTTTCACTTTGGTAAGAGGATGCAGAGACATGATGAAACAATTGAACAATATGTAACTGCTCTTCGTAAATTGGCCTCCACTTGCTCTTTTGCTGGCTCTCTTGATGAGCGTCTCAGAGATCAACTGAGGCTTGGTTCTACTCTTGAGAAAGCAAAAGATAACTTATGGCAAAAAGACAACCCTACCCTCCAAGAAGTAATAACGGCACTTAAATTACATGAACACTCTAATACGTGTTCAGAGGTTATTCGTAAAAGCAGTTCTGAAGAGAAGAAAGCAACCACTGAAGTTAAAGAAGTGAAGTCTTCCCAAAGTGTCTCTCATAAACCTTCTCTTGAATCTAGCATCTCTAGCGAAAACAAAAACTCAAATTCAAGTTTTAAACTGTCAAATGTAAAATGTTATCGATGTGGTAATATGGTACATCTTGCCAATGCCAAAGAGTGCCCAGGTTGGAAAATGACTTGTTCTGCTTGTAAAAGAAAGGGACACTCTACTAAATGTTGTAGATCAACCAAGGGTCAAAAGAAAGTGAGAGAAGTAGATATCTTTGATCAAACACAAAACGATTTTGTTGTTTCTCAAGTCAATACTTTTGATATGGACGGCCCCATAGAGAAAGTGCTAATTGACAACTGTTCAGTTGACATGTTGTTTGATTCAGGAGCCAGAATTACCTTAATACCCAAAACCTTCTATGAGAGGTGTCTTGATGGTAAAGTCAAATTACTCAAACCTGACATAATCCCCAAGGGCTATGGGGGTCAAATCATAAATCTCTTGGGGTATTTCATGGGCACGATTGATTTTAAGGGAAGAATCACAGCTGGGAAAATTTATATCCATGAAGGGTGATTCACTCATTAGTTGGGCACACCAAAAGGACCTTGGTGTTTATTTTGACCCCAACCAATCTCCTTCAGTATGTTTGAGAGATATACCTTCTTGTGTGGATGTTGTTTCGGATGAATGTCCCTGGGCAAGGAAATTTCCCAGAGTGTTCAGTAAAGATCTTGGTTGTCTAAAAAAATATCTTCATTTAATTAAGTTAAAGAGAGGCTCTGTTCCCAAAGTGGCCAAGGTTAGGAATGTTCCTGTTTTAGTACGTGACAGAATGAGGACCGAATTAGATAAACTAATAAGCAATGGTGTGATAGAAGAGGTGGAAGGCACAGAATGGGTTTCTCCAGTAGTGATGGCTCAGAAGACCAATGGTGAGGCAAGATTATGAATTGATATGAGAGAACTGAACAAGGCGATCGTTGTTGATCACTATCCACTACCCAATATAACAGAAATGTTATCTTCCTTAGGAGGTGCGGCATGTTTCTCAACATTAGATCTCTCCTCCGCTTATCACCAGGTCAGATTACACCCATCTGCCAGGATTTTACCACTTTCATCACTCCTTTCGGGACCTTTAAATTTCTCAGGATGCCTTTCGGCCTCATATCAGCGGCTTCCGTATTCCAAAGAGTGATGGAAGGTGTATTATTCGGCATTAAAGGTATAAAAATCTATCAAGATGACATACTGGTTCATGGCCTGAATCGTGCGGAACATGATGAAAGAGTTTCTCTGGTCTTAGAAAGGTTGAAGGATGCTGGTCTCACTCTTAGGCTTGACAAATGTAAACTTGGCGTAGAAACCATTGAATATCTTGGACATTTAGTTTCTAGCTCGGGAATCAAATCTAAACCCTCCTTGGTTGAAGCTATTTCTAATCTCAAATATCCTAGCTGTAAGGATGAATTGGTTAAATTCCTTGGAATGTCGGAGTTTTACAACAAATTTGTCCCAGGATTTGCTCAGAAGACTGAAAGAATGAGGTGCCTACTTAAGAAGGGAAAGAATTTCTGTGGGACAAAGGATGTAGTGATGAATTTGATCACATAAAGATGCGTCTTAGAAGTGCGCAGAATTTGGGTAGTTTTGATCCTGATGCGAGCTGCAAAGGTATTGGTGCGGTTCTACTTCAAAAAGGTGTGAAGATGGACAACACCATTTTATTCATTTCAAGACCATTAAGGGGTGCTGAATGCAATTACTCAGTAGTTGACAAAGAAGCCTTAGCCGTATATTGGGCAGTTCATAAACTTAAGAAATTTGTATGGGGTAAGAGCTTCACAGTCATTTCAGATCACAAGCCACTCAAGGAAGTCTTTGGTAAGAAGGGTCTAGATTGCATTTCTCACAGAATAAGGAAGTGGGTTGTGTCTTTGCAGGACTTTGAATTTAGTGTCTCTTACTTACCAGGCGCTAACAATGTGCTTGCAGACTGTTTATCCAGACTTACCGGCGATGAGGTACAGGACAACCCAGATGATTCTTCTTTTGACTTTGATGATCCCTTTGAGAACTTTAAAGTTTGTGTTGTCACACAGGGTGTTGTCACCGAGAGTGAATGGTTCTCCGAATTAGATTCTGATCCAGTTCTCCAACGAGTTGTCGGATTTGTGCGTGATGGGTGGTGTCAAAAGAAAGACTGTTGTGAAGGCTTTAAGGGATTTTGGTCTGTGAAAGATGAACTTGCCATACTGGATGGTTTGTTAGTCAGAGGAAGTAGACTGATACCTCCTGTAAGTTTAAGGCCCAAAATTATTAATTTCGCACACTCCAGCCACATGGGCATTGCCAAAACTAAGGCGAGAGTCAGAGATGTATATTGGTGGCCCGCCATGGATACTGAAATTGAAAGATTGGTACGCAATTGTGTGCAGTGTTCAGCGAGCGACAAAATCTTAAAATGTAGGACTCAGCCTATGGTAATTAGAAAACAATCCGAAGGACCCTGGGTAGACATCTCTTTGGACATTCTAGGTCCTGTGAAAGTCAATAGCCAGGACAAATATGTTTTGGTGTGTGTGGATATGTTCTCCAGATGGCCTTTCATTAAGGTAGTTTCTTGTGTGAATTCCTCGTCTGTCATCTCTTTTCTAGATGAACTGTTTGCTAGTGAGGGTTTACCTTGTTCGGTTCTCACTGATAATGGCGTGCAATTCACGTCTGATCTTATTGAGAAATTCTTCAATGAAAGGAGTATAGTCCATAAGCGAGCCACTGTATATCACCCGAAAAGCAATGGTGTTGTGGAGAGGTTTATTAAAGTCCTTAAGGAAGCCATGCAGCTGGCTATCATTTCTAAGAACAATTGGGAAGAAGCTCTAGAAAAGAAAGTTTGTGAATACAGATTCAGGACACACTCTTCCACTGGAGTCACACCCTTCATTTTATTTAAAGGTAGAGTTGCTTGTACTCCACTTAAACCAGCTTGGGTCTATAAGAAAATTGGTCAGTCGGCAGGGTCTCCAGACAACACACGTGACACCAACATTTGGAAAGAGAAAGAGTTAGTAAAGATGCATGAAAGAAAGTGTCTTAATGATAAAAGAAATGCCGTTAAAAAGACCGTGGTGCGTGTTGGTGATGTGGTGAGAATCAAGTTACCAGAGAGGAAATTTGGTGTTTCCAAATTCAGCAAGCCTATAAAAGTTATCAAACTTTTAGGCAACGCAGTCAGGACTGAAGACCATAAAGTTTGGAATCTCAGTAGAATTGTTGTTTGTCTTTCAAATGGTCTCATTCCTGATGTCAAATCCTCTTCTTCGTCCTCACTCTCGAATACAGAGGAAGTGAGAAGATCCACGAGACCGAGAGATCCCTCCTCTCGGTTGAGCGGTTTCGTCACTTCCTAAACTTTGTTTTGTTGGACTTTATTTCTTTGCGTCACTTTTTAAATTTCATATGCTTGAATCTTGTTTCACTTTGTTACTGTTGGTGATGGGAGGGAGGTGCTGTGGTATCCTTCACTCTGTTCTCCCACCCTAGCATTACTGTCTCTCTATGTTCCATTGCAGAATGCTGTTGCTTAGAATCTTATGTTTACTGACAAGCCATTTGGCAGCTGCTCTTTGGTGGATGAGGTCTCTAGTTATGGATCTACATTAAAACCTCTTTGGTTTACACTTCTGATGTCCTGCTCCTCATTTGAACCTTGACACCTCACAGGGGTACTCCGATCTAAGGAGGAATGCAACTTGGAACTGAAACTTAATAGACTTAGTCAAAGAACGTGCTGTAGTTCACGACTTGGCCAGGCTGCAAACAAGAGAATAGAAAGTCCCATATTGACCGATCCGAGTTCGGCTTGTGCGCATCTGCTGGACCAGAGACATTCACAGGTAGACTGATGGTGATGGAAAACTCATCTCAGAGCATTGGCAAAAACCCAGGTAGTGAAATGTGCAGGTAATCCGACACAGCCAGACACCACAGGTTATCTATCCACACGGTCGTTTCCCTAGGGAAGCGGTTTACTTGATGCTAGTTCATAGTTATGAACAGATTAGATCCCCATCTTTCAGAACTACCAAAAACAACCAACCAAGACCATTCCGCTCTGTAAAAATCGCATACTTCACAGAAGTCATCAATCGCTATCCAGACGAGGCTCATCTTTCCATCCCCTATGAAAGCAGGTCCCTCCCTCCGCGCCAGATCAGAAGCATCTTCGACCCCTAGGACAAGCTTGTATCGCCACTTAGTTACTCAATACTCATGTTGTACAATCTAAGAATAACGTGCATCTCTACTTAGTTAAATTACAAAATTCACGTACTTTTTAATAGTTAAAGTTCCTTAGAATTGTAACTTTCTAGTCTTTATTTTGTAGAGGCTAGAAATCATGAGAGACTGTTGGGACTTTCAGAGAAGACCCCGGTAAAGTACTCTCGCGGATCCGTGAGACTTCGATTTTCCTGCTCAGAAGTTAGCACGAGAACTCTGCTTAAAGTGCTACAAGTGAATTTGATGTCAATAAGATCCGTTTATGGCTGCGGTCGATTGTCAGTGATTTATCAATGGAGCAAGTGTAACTGGTTGTGTGCGGGGTACCAGCAAACCACACTGACTAATCAGAGTGCTGCCATACAAATAACCAAGGAACTATGAGAAAAAAAGACTGCTCGTAAAAAAAATAACAAAAACAACCCCCCACCCCACACGATGCCATTGCAGATAAAGACATCAAATAATTAGTGTCAGTCTAGTAAGAGAGACTAAAGTGTCACGTTGCGGTATTACGACGTTTATACGTTGTAAAACGTCTTCATTTTTTCCACAGCACACTACGGAAAGCGTTACGGTTCACCGGTATAATTTTCATTTCACTTCAGGCACCATTTCTACTCTCCGGCAATTCCCTCCGCGAGACGCCACACACAATCGTTTCACGGCACGCCTTGTCTGAAAGCTTTATACCCAAGACAATTCACCCGGAGGTAGTTTTCACACCACTGATTAAATACAATGCCATCTGAGGCTTTCTTACGTCGAATTAACTCTAAGCAGTAAGCAACCCACATCAATCTGTGGCCTTCTGTCAAAAGAGAGTCACCTGGGTGTAGCCCTATAATATTTTCATGCATACAACATAAATAACGAAATGACGTTGGACCAGAAGACTACAATTCAAAATTGGGTTTGAGGATGTCTTGCCCACGACCAATGTTCTTTCCAAAAGAAAGCTAGCACAAATATTGAGGTCCAAAAATACAATTAAGATAAAGTTTGCTTTTGGCTGAGTAAGTGTACGAATTACAACGAGCATTACAACACCAGAGATGTCCATGGGGCAAATATATTTAACATGTAGGAGAGATGTGTTATAAAGAGACAATGCAAAATGAAAACATGTAATGTTGGGGCAGAGATGATAGAGACATATGTAAAAGGCAATAAAGATTTTTTAAGAAAAACAAAAAGGTAAAGTTTGCTTTCAGTGATTGGTCTCGTTAACGTAGTCTGGCGAAGTTCATACGCTGGCTTTAGCAACATGTTTCTTCCAACTACAACTTACAGGACCCAGATCACATCTTACAAACCAGTTCAGGAACGGAATATCCATCAGTGATACTTTTTCACTGGCATATTTTGTGAATAAACAGAAGTGGGACCTTAGCCTCTAAATAATCAGTTTTAAAACAGAACCTGTACAGCAAGCTTTATAATAAATAAAGCCCAAATACATTCATAGTGATTGTTTTTAAAAGATCAAAAAAATATCTTTTTTATTTGGAGTAGTCGCAAATTAGTGCCATCAAATTCAAACTGTGGCACTGGCATGAAACCAAGAAAGAGTTCTAAGGCATTACATAATGAAATTGCAAGTCCTTGCCTAACTACTGGTCTTCAACAAATCAGTGACTGCTTTGCTGGGCATCATGATGAAATATACCCTACAAAAAAAAAAAAAGAGACGAACGGTTCACCCGTTTTATGCAAATCAGCATATTTTAGCTTTGTCCAGGCAATGCATGGTAACCAATGCTACAATCTAATAATTTTTATGTATGCAAGGATGAGGCGTTCCGGTGTTGTACATGAAAGTGCCAATGGTGCCAATGAGACAACGGTTGATGGCGTGTGCATACTTCCAGGTTAAAAACCTCGCTGGATCACCGATACTAGGTAATATGCTTCCCCCCCCCCCCCCAAAAAAGAAAATGGAACTAAAGAGGCTTTACTACACAGCACCAGTATACTTATGATCTTATGGTTTAATTACAGTTTTAGAAGTTTAATAAGGGGACAAAGGCCAGAGGATCCATGTCTTGTATCAGCAAATTAACTCCAATATCTGTGAGGCTTTAAGCAAAACTGTTTTGGTGTATGTACTGAGGATTTCGAAATTACTTTAGCAATCGTGGGGACTTTAAGATAATGCACAGATACTAACTTTATGCTTTTGTTAAGGTCATTTGTAAATCGTGAGGCTACATATCACATAACTCGTGCAGGTGCAATACAAACTCATTATTACTCTAGATCAAGGTTTGCTATGTGTTTAATCATGCCAATGACGAAATATTCTATGGGTTAATCCTGTACCAGGCTCGAACTAATGTGCCTTTACATACTCCACAGCTGTTATCCAACTGTGAACCATCTATTTTTTTTTAACTAAATGCATCAAAGGAGGAGATCATTCCTTCAGGCAAGAAGATTTTCTAGGAAATGTCCCTTCACCGGCCAATAACAGGTTTTAGTATATCTGCAGCAAAATAGTGGCAAATCATAGTGGCTAGAAATTCGATTTCAGTTTTTGGCATGGTCCTAACAATTGATTTATTTCTTCAACAGTTTTATAAAGCATGGCTTCAACAAGTGGCATTAGTGTATCTTACAATGGACAGCAGAAATGATAATAAATAGACAACTGTGGAATATACGATCAAGGATTGCAACAGGCTTTAGGCTTAGTTAAAAAACAGGTGGTGTAAGCACACTGATGGAACCTACATCTTACAGCCACACCCCTGATCCCTCTGCATGACAATGTAATGATCTTGCACGTTTTTCTTCTGAAAGATCAGATATCTAGCTTACATTTCCAGAACCTAGCAAGAACCCTAGCC
Organism: Lissotriton helveticus; assembly: GCF_964261635.1. Lineage (NCBI taxonomy): Eukaryota > Metazoa > Chordata > Amphibia > Caudata > Salamandridae > Lissotriton > Lissotriton helveticus. The sequence goes on from NC_136059.1 coordinate 1,063,979,118, forward strand.
ACAGACCAATTAACAACAATTTAACTGCGGAGAAAAATGTCCTAATGGACTTTCCCAGTTTGTTCCCGGACAGCTTCCCACTTACATTTAATAAAGTCAAATCAGGTTCCCCATGTGATCCAGCACCATCTCTCTAAAGTGGCTGCACTCACCTTTCCTGAGTTGCTGGAAATTGCCAACCCATCTTTAGCAACAGGAATAGTGCCCCGCCACATGGAAACATCGCCCAAGCACTTACAGACCCATCTCTTTGCTACCTGGTCTGAGCAAAGTAGAGAAACATGTAAAGACTTTTTTGAAACAAACAATATCCTGCAACTCACGCAGACCTGGCTTCGCCCTATGCACAGCACAGAGATAGTCCTTCTGGTGGTAGTAGAGGAGTAAAAAAATGCTGCTTGACCATAGTTATCCCAGATCTCGGTGCAGCATTCAACACAGTGAACCAGGAGATCCTCATTAAAAAGAACTCACAATGCAGGTGTTATGGGTCAGGCACTAAACTGGCTCATCTGCCCATTGAAAGATAGGACCTTCCAAAACTTTTTTATAGATCCTGTTTATCTGACATCTTTCCTTTGTGGCGGTGAGCTTTCCAACTCACACATGTATCCATTAGAAGTTATAGTACAGTCATTTGGGATATCTATGATCTCATATGCAGATGACACCTAACTGCTGCTCTCTCTAACACACGGAGGTTACTCCCATTCTCCCACACTAGGACCTTATGTAAAGGCAAGCAGCGAGCTAGATGGCTGACTCCTGCCTCAAACGAAATGGGGAGAAAACGGAGCTGATGGTTCTAGGCAATAACCTCAACACCCACCTCAATTTGGGTTGGCCCGAATGCTTAGGCACTCCCCCTGCCCCCAGGGTGGTTATTAAAAGCCTGGGGTATGGTTGGACAAATCATTCGGCAAGGAGGTTCAGGCCACAAAACTCTACATGCTGCTACGGCATTCTCAGAATGCTCCATAAAATACTACATCTGCTACCCCTCCATTCCAGAAGGCTCATGGTCCAGGCTCATATTCTCTACCGTCTCGACTACAGGAACTCGCTTTACCCAGCAGCCTCAAAATCAGTCATGAAAAAAAGAACTTCAAGTGATGCTAAATGCATCAGCCCGAGCTCTGCTGAATATTCCTAAACACAACTCCACACGGCAGGGCCTCGCCACCCAGCATTAGCTACCAGTCGAACAAAGGGTAAAATTCAAGTTACTATGCATAAAACATAAAGCACTCCAAACAAAAGGCCCTCCTATCCTCAGAAGCCTGGCATCCCATTATATGTCAAATAGAGCCCTCTGCTCCACCAATGCCCGCCAGGTCACAGTTCCACGCATAAAGAGAGAGAGAGAAGGGGAGGGCAGTCTTTGGGTACATGATGGCCAAATTACGGAACACCCGTCCCCTAACAATGAGACTCTGTGACAATTAACTCAATTTACAGAAACTTTTAAACCCATGGCTATTTGATAACTAGTAGGCCCCGAATTTTTTGGTGGACTGTGTTGTGCTGCTAACACTGGGATACCTACAGGTTGCCATGCGCTCTACAAATGCGCATAGAATAGTGGAAGAAGTGATTCTTCACTATTTTTCTGAAAGAGGGGAGCGAAAGTTCTACATGCTTGTTGCAGAACCTTAAAAAAATAAAAATAAAATCGGATTGAACATTTGGTTAGTTTAGTACTGCCTGGATTCTAGTAGTAAAGACGTCTTGCTCTACAAACCACCGAGACGCTGTGCTGTTTAGTCAGATTCCTCAAGATGAAGTGATTTGTAGGTATGGCACAATTTTCAATGTAATCCCCACATCAATGGGGAGCCTATGAAGATCTTTTGGGAGGGGGGGGGGATAAGGATCACATTTCTTTGAGGACGAGATGAATGCGACATCCCAAGACGCATACATTTTATGTCAGTAGAACATGTATAGGCTTCTCCTGAGACTCTCCCTTCCTATCAACTGCCTGTATGATAAGACAGCAATGCCAGACGCATGTGCTGTCCATCAGCTCCCTCCCCCAATTCCAGCGAGGGGCGGAGCCTTACACATAAAAACAACTGGGACCGCATGCAATGGGCTGATCAGTAGTCAATGTGAGGGGCATTAGTGCCCAAATGAGTTTAGTCTGGACCCCCTTCTTGACATATGTCTTGGTTATCTCAACCCGCTCTTGTCTGAAGTTCACACAAGCAGCGGTGCACACTTTAATTCAGCATTCAACTTAGAACAAGGTACTTCTACTACATCATCTGAAAATGTTCTGGACTTTGTTTTAGAGTGCCTACCTCAAGGCTGATTAATGGCAGCTAAATTATCTGATGAGTCGAGGGATGGTGGAGGGAGGTCTTCAGATGCATATCATGACACAGTCATGGAGATGTTCCGCTGCTGGGATTCTTTGACAGCTGAGACTCCCGGTCACCAATGTGGAGTGTGGCAGTCAACTGCGGCCACAGGTTTTGGGTTTTTCTGAATAGTTTTGGAATACAGCTTTTACAGATTAGTTTTATTAATTAATATTTTTTTATATCTTGGATCTGCACACATTAGGTACTTGAAACAGCTCGATCGCAAATAATTCTAGGGATACTGAGAAAGGAAAACAAGGCCAGCCTCTTTTTGTTTCAGGTTGACCAACAGCCAATCGGTATGCCTCACACCTTGTAACTGCATCTGCTTAGCACGCGGCTATCCACGAGCCAAGGTTTCATCCGAAAGCAAGATTTCTAAGCCAGTCGATGACACCACTCAGCTCTACATGAGCACCATATTACAGACAAATACATTGCTATTACAGTAGCCACAATGGGCAGAGAAAGCCTCACTTAGAAGAGCAGCATTCACCTCCGTGTGCACAGGAGAGGCTATGTGGCTCAGCTTTCAAGACTCCGGGAACAAGTGAGATGAATACCCTTTCAAATGATTCCAGGGTGTATGCCACCATTCAAATGAGGTAGAGTTGAGAGGCAGGTCATATTACTCAATTCTAAATCATGCAACCACAAGGCCTACTAGTGGTATTAACACATGCAAGCTTGCTTCAAATGCATTCATTTGAACTGCAACAACTGAATCCACAGGGAGCCTCTTCTACAGAAGCACTGTTCTTGTTCAAAACAAACCGGAGAACAGTGTCTACATCGGTCCTTTCACCCTCTTTGGCCAGCTGCTCTGCCTCCATTGTTCTGTGAATACAAATGTTCGTTCGATATAGGAGCAGACAGAAATAAAAAGCACACCACAAACAAATCACATGCCAGTGTTGCCATCCTGCAAGAGTACAAAGGATTTTTGTCATCCTGGAACAGTGCCTCAAAGCGGAGATGTCAAATATATTCATTGTAATCTAGTTGTGCTGAAGAAGTGGGTTTAGTTTTTTTCTTACGTATACAGAGACTGGTGGTGTGGACATAAAAACTGCATGGATCAGGATCATCAGTATCTAGGGTGGCTACAAGTACTTACAGCTTTATAAAACTGAAGACTTTCTGGAACGTTCAAGTTAACCTTCATGTGATTAAAGATGGGCACAAGTGAAGAAGAACGGCAAAGTAATTGTTGTGTAATATCCTATAACCTTTCCAGCAATTGTAAAGGGATACTGCCATTGCTGCCTATTGTAACAGGAGATGTGAATCACCCCGCTTCACTCATTTGGCCCTGTACAACAGACACCTGACTGCCCCACAGTTCTTCTTTTACCTGCTAAACCCAAATGATTGGGGAACATTATGCCTTTAAGCTGAAGATGACACTTTTCTAAAACGGCGGGATTCTGTACCTAGTAAGATCCACTTAAGTAGCACGTGTACATGCATGTCTCAGATCTGCCATTGCAGCATGTGTGTGCAGTTTTAAACGCGCATTTCAACCTACCAAAATAGACATTTTACCAGGTCCAAACCTCCCTCTTTAATACATATAATTCGCCCTTGGTGTATGCCCTAAACCGCCAACAGGGCAAGTATTTTAAAAGTAGGGCATGCAATTTAAAATTTGACATGTCCTGGTTGTGAAAAACTCTTAAAATGTGTTCTTCACTACTGCAAGGTCTACTTCCCCTATCGGATAACATTGGAGTAACCTTATTCGATCTAATAAGCTACAATTTCCAAATGATAACAGGTACCCAGATCATATTTGTCATTTTTGACATTTTAACTAAAAATCCCTCTTATAAAGTCTCATTTTAAATTACAATTTTGAAAATGCCACGTATAGAAAGTTGACATTTTCCTGCCATAGCCATTTAGTCCCTGTAGCCTGTACCTGGGTCGCATGACTGGGTTTGGCTGGACTTTTTGTATTCCTCCTAGACAGCCACACACAATAGGGAGCTTAGGTGTGCCTCAATGGGCCATCACAGACAGGGTGGGTGGGAGGGGCTTGGCACAGTCTTAGTTACCCGAGTATAGGCTTTGTCCTGCATCCACACAAAGGTCAGCACATCCCCTGTAGTTAGTATGGAGCCAGAACAGAGAAGGCAGGATGCCTGGGGACTTCAAAAGGAATTTTTACAAAGAGTATCCCACCTTTCAGAAGAGGGGTACCAGGTGTAAACATTGCACCTTAGACGCCATCTCTAGAGTACACTTCTGGACCTGTGGTTACTGTTCCAGGAAGAAGGACTGCTGTACTGCCGAAAGGACTGCAACTCTGCTGGACTGCAGCTCTGAAGGAATGCATCCGCGCTGTGCTGACCAGCTTCCCTCTTTCCTGGGTGAGATGGGTTGGAACTGCATTTGTTGAACCCAGGAGCCCAGAATGACTGGAAGGGCTAGTTGGCTGGCCTCCTGACTTGAGCCTCAGGGACAGAGGGTTTCAACAACCTTGAGCACAGCACCTGGATTCTGTCTACCCTGCCAAGTGGTGCCATCCCCTTCCTGGACCCTAGTCCTAAGGTGCTCTCCCAGCCTCTGTGGATCCCGCAGAATTGATGGATGGGGAGGGGGAGGGGGGGCATGGCGCAACCCCGAGCAGAACCAGCTCATCAGGGACAGATTCCTTCAAACGGGCTTGCATCCCCTCAGCCACTCGCACCCTCTTCGGAATAGAAGCTGCGGAAAGCATCCCTCATAGATGGCAGCTTAGATGACAATGCATTACTCCATACCTCAGCTCTTAGGATCCGATGCACTATCCAGACTGTGCAACGCATCCTCAGTGCAGTATTCGCATCACAAGCCCTTTGACAGGATCCTTGATGATGGCCTCAGCCTTCCCATAACAGCCTCACCACATATCGGAACAGACACGTCGCTTGGCTGTAAGATGCATATGCAATGCAGACCCTCGCAAAGCTCTATAAATCACAATTTAGGGTCCCTGTAGACCGCCCATGCTCCATTATAGTAAGCCTAAACGTGTGACTTTGTCCGGTCCAGCGAAACCAGATACCCACAGTTGGCCCTTTGTGCGTTTTGGTGCTATTTTCACTGAAATCTTTAAAACTGCATATCTCTGGTTGTACTAATTAGATTTATGTTGTTTTGGACAGGTTTTATTTATTAAACTTTGCTCTGTTTTTTCTAAATTGGTGAGAGATCCATTTGTGGTGTGTTTTCAGTATGCTACTGTTTGAAGTGTTGCAAAAATACTTTACACATTGCCTCAGAGTTAAGCTTGACTGCTCTGTGCTAAGCTACCCGAGGGTTCAACACTGGTTAAATTAGGGTTTGCTTTTGACTTCACCCTGAGAAGAATGGTGGTTACTTCTTGAGAAACGTCTCATCCTCCTCAACCAACAACCTTTGTATTTTCCACCTTCGATATTCATAGCGTTGGCTTCTGAAAAAGCCTTTGAGCCTGCTACTTATTCTTTTACAAGTTAAACACTGGCTGTGCAAGTACCAAATGAGAAAATGCCACAACGTGTCCATGACCACAGAGTGCCTTCACTGGATGCCCTGTAAGTGCTAGCAGCAAACAAAGTTACTGCATGACTTGGTTGTGGAGAAAGTAAAATAACTCACTTCGCTTCAATCATTCGATGGCTTTATTACCAGCTATCCCTTGCCTGAAAGTCCTGCATTTAGGTATTTGAATGGAAAAGATAGGCACCTACAACCTTGCACTCCTACTATCATTCTATTACATTTCTAGTTAGGGTTTTTTTTTATTGTTTCCCAGACTTCACACAAGGCACACTGATGCACAAACAATTATGGGTGCAACTCTCCCACATGTGCTTCTGCTTTTCAAGGGGATGCAAGTGTATTCTTCCAGCGTAAAGGCATGGAGCCCGATTTTGGATTTCAAAGAGAAAGAAAAAGTAGGCTTGAATAAAGAGTGTATTGTCCCTTCACCATTAATAATGGTTCAAATCATTGAAGACTTGGCTCTTTAACCAATAACCTGTATGCCTATTCACACAGTCTCTGATCTGCCATGGCGCCGGGAAACCCTTCTTGGGTAGCTGTTGGGCCTTATAAATGTAGTAAATAACAAGCAACACAAAAGTGTCTATGGATCTTCACGCTTCTTCATTTACACAGAGCTGCCACCTTATCATCCTAACACTACAGAGGCTTTTACGACACCATCATATAGAATGAATACCTTGGACCCTTCCTGAATAAGAAGCGTTTAAACGGGTGCTGGGCGAGCTTTGCTTAGTGCAGATATTGCAATGCACGGTTTTTCTTATCATGGCTCGAGGAAAATGCAAAGGCTCATCCTTCTTCAGAAGCTTTTTAAGGGTGTGACGTAGCTTGAGTATTGTGACAAAATAGGTTTCAAGCACATAAGGTTTTCATTTTACTTCTGAGATGTTAAGGGTCATGTATATTTGCATGTGGTGAGTAACTTCTAAAACACAAGTAGAGTCAAGACAAATCTGTCAATAGTGTGAAAACGATTAACAGCAGTTTCACAAGTTCCTCAAGGAACACATACTACTCAGTGTGCCTTTTCCATGAGCATTTATTTGCCTTTGTGTGTCCCGCATAGAGACAGCTGGAGGACAGCTATAGAGGCCTCACCGTCCTCAGGTAAAGAACAAATGTCATTAAAAAAAACTATATAGAGGAGCTTTGAGTCAGCGGGCTTCATCCATGGTTCAAGTGGCAGTCACATTTTGCTTTTGTCCACCACAGCACACAGAGTAGGACAATGGATCGGACCAATTCACCCACTGGTTCTCATGCACAGCGAGTGATATTTTTCAGGGTACATCCACGCGCACTTGAAACAATTAGCATCTGAACGCGAGGGCTGGCGGGATAATACTTTGCTAATGCTTTTTTCTTACTAGTTCAAGTCTTGTTTTTTGCCATTCTTTGAAACTATGCATTCAGGCTAGAATGACTCCAAGCCAACAGAAACGTTTCTTTGAACCGATAATAAATCGTATTTACTTGTATTGTAATTGCATTTATATAGCGCTTACTACCCCTGACGAGAAGTCGAAACGCTTTTTCGGCGAGTAGCACGCTACTCCGGGACCCATAGAGGATTAGTGTTCAATTACTATAGTGAAACATGCAAGTACATTTTAAGTGGTGGATAGGTTAGTCAGTTATTTGGATTTGGAATGATAGCAGAAGGATAGAGGAGGACAAATGTTTGTATTTATACAGCGCTTGTTGACGCACGCCATTCAGGAAGCCCACAAAGGATTAGTGGTGAATTAATATGGTGAAATATGAAGTAATTTCAGTGGTGGATATTAGTCAGTTACTTGGAGTGAGAAGGATAGCGGAGGGATAAAAGGGGAAGAAAGATTTGCATTCATATCGCACTCGTTACCCCTGATGGGTGTTGAATCGCTTTTCTGGCGAGTAGCACTCTACTCAGGAACCCATAAAGGATTACTATTGAAAATTAGTGTAGTAAAAAAAAAAATGAAGTAATTTGAGTAGAGGATATGTTATTCAGTATCTAATGCGAAGTTATTAACCCACTGTGTGCACATCTGATTCTCTTACACAGATGGCAAGTCTTAAATCCTGGGGAATTTAGTTATAAGGTCCTGTGCATTACACTGGGACAAAATCCAGATGTTTAGTGTGGAAGTAGACAACGATTTCATGCCTGGAGCATGCTTGGCAGGCCGAGCTAACCAAGAACACAGCCATTCCTACCAGGTGTATGTGCAACTGGAGAGCACAATGTCATTTGTCCGCCGGAATGAATGACATTTCTTATTTGCTCCTGTTCAAATAAAGGTGGCTCAATCTGGCGTTACAGGGCTTTAAAGAGTAATACAAATGTTATTAATGCTTTCAGATATCCCGTCATTTGTACTGACATTGAATGTATTTCTATAGTAATAATTGACTGGTACACCCCTTCACCTATTCGCATGCACAGACACTAAGCAGCATCAAAGCCACAGAAGGGACAAATACGCTTTGAAACATAATGGCCACTTGAAGCGGAGCCTGGACAACCGTGCCCCACAGCCGAACAAAACAAAGGACAATTTTCCTTCGGCACACATATCCAGGCAGAACCACAAGAGGTCGAAGTGGGCAGGGTAGGCGAGGCTGAAAGTCCATACTTTTTAATTTAACAAAACAGGCCCCTATTTTTGCTAAAATAAACCCAATCAAGGACGGTTAATTCCGACAATATAGATAAACAAGGGAGGAGCCTTCTTGTCAAAATGTCTGCTGCCTACGAGATGTAATGTGTGCAAGTGGTTAATCTGGAAAGGTAAAGGGGCTACTTGGAAGCAGCACTGGCTTTAATTGAGGGAGTCACGTGGGGCTTCGGATGACACAGATTTATTCTTTTTAACCACTTCCATGCTGATGACGAGCTCAGCTCGTCATCAGCGTTACCTGCCGTGTGCTGATGACGAGCTGAGCTCGTCTTGTATCGCGGTAATTTTAAAAATGCCTCATACAGCGGGAAAAGCCGCCGCACGCATGCGGTTAAGAGATATTGGAAGGGTGTTAGCAGCCGAGCTGTGGAGTGCGTGCTTTTAATAGACACTTATAAAAAAGATTTGCACTAGTGATTGCATATTACTAAAATCTATATTTTTAAATCACATTACTATCTTGAACCTACATTTTTTGTGTTACTGCCTCTTATACTCTGTGTAATGCAAATGTAAAATATTGACATGCATATTAATAGTGCTTTGACACAGGCTGGGATGTCATCGGACTAGAAAAAACTTGTTAAAAAAAATAATTCACGTCTCTTTTGCCCACTTCAAACAGAGGCTGTCTGTGGCTCTCATTTACCTGCACAGACATTTGCATTGATCACGTTAACGAACAGAGGTTTCATAACATAAAATAGTACATTTCCCACTTTAAGTCCAACTGAAATGAAAAATAGATGCAAGTGTGTTAGTCAAAAATGCAGTTAACTGAAGGTGAAAGAGCAATAAAATAGTCACAGAATGTTGCCCTTTTAGCCACACCTTTGATCCTGACTCGAAGCTCACTGCCTACCCCCCCCCCCCCCGCACATACTTCGATGACACGCAGGATGCTGTCCACAATTTAATGTAGCCGGCCACTATGATTTATATGCAATAAACGAACAGTACAATATTCTTCTCCAATCTTGACAGCCAATTTAATGCCCCTCTAAACAATACAGATCAAAACCCAATACAGTAACCACAAACCCAATTTTCAGTCAATGAGAATCACAGAGTTATGAGATTCTCAGACTTATTCTACAAATCACAGGCATGCCCTATACAAATGCAAATGCAGTTAACGTAGCAAAATCAGCTGATGTGCGCGTTCGATATAAGCTAATGCTCCCTTTAAGCTCATACAATTCCATACGAACAAACTACTGCACTAACAAGTTTTTTTTGCATAAACACAAAGGTAATGTAAGTTCTAAGGTACTGCTTGAGCAGGAAAAAAAAAAAAAGGACTGCCACTACTGGCGTGTGGCTAAAATGCACTTGGGGCCTTGTTACGAGGTGGTCAGTTAATTCGGACCCGTGCATAAACCGGTTTACACAAGGGTTGGAACAACAAGTTTGAAGGTATGTAATACGATAAATAACTCAACATTCGTTACATTTACTCAACAGGGAAAGCCATACAGTATTTATTGTACAATGCAGATTTTGGTGCTTTAAACATATAAAATGTGCATGTTACTCCCCATAAACTCGTACTAGGTGCCATTTATTGCACCCGATACATAAAGTACCCCATGGTACATTAAAATTACACTCGTAAACAAGGCTATAGTGATAAGTACTGGTTATGAAGACGCATTCGTGCTTTCAAGTCCTGACCAAACTAATAGAAGAAATTACACATTTTTCATTTTACTTATAGAATTTCACTACACCTCATGTTCAATAAAGAGCTGTACTGTTTTTATGAGTGAGTGGATGTACAGAAGCAATCGAAAAGCCTTGTTGACCAATACAGGTTTCAAGTACAAAACAACTTCAACATTCATAACACCAAAACCGAAATCTATGCCATATGCACATGTGGAGCACACTCCATGTACGCACATGTTTGAAGAGGCTGACTGCTCTGTACACGTAGCCACCTGAAACTACTGCAGGCTGGATCACCTGCACAGATTTGGGCTGCACAATGATATGCAGAGCTGTGCAGCACACAGCAATAAATGGGGTCAGGTGTGCCAGCTCAAGCTGGGAGCACCTTGTGCAAGCGGTCAGCAAAGCACCAGAGCCTGGAGAACTATGGAGTTTGCCTTTACTCAGCATCAATGTGGTCAGGGCAACTTGCGGCCCAATCACTGACTGAGCACTATTCCAAACCTGATGAAGGTTCTTACTAAGGAGATCACAACTCATGGTGAGGAAACGTTCCTTCTGCTCGCTCCTATAATACTCCATGGTTCTCAGCGTCTGCAAACCGGTTATTTGTCACCACTGCCGCCTGGAGCCGCTATAACCACCAGGTGATGTCCAGGGCTCTGAATAGAAAATGGCAGGAACATACTTGCTTAGTGTCTGCATTCACTCTCCCGTATCTTGCTCTTACCAGCGCCTGCCACGGTGAGGTGCTCCACCCCATCTACCTCCCAAAACGTTCTATCTCCACACAGAAAGAATTGTGGCCAATCAAGTCCAGGACGCTTCCCAAGGAGTGTTTCTTCCTCTCTGGCAGCAGCGCACTGCATTTGTGTTTTCCCGGTACACATCTGTGCATTACGGATGCACTACAGATGTGAGGTCCGTTTTTATTTTCTGAACAGATGGGCTGAATAAAACGGCTCGAGCTTGCAAACGACTGGTTCCTTGCAATGCTCTTGAAAGATCTGCAACCAATTCAGTTTGTTGTCACCAGTGTGTGAACCCCAAAAGCAAAGGAATCCGCTGAGACAAGCTCTTAGCCTGGTTCACAAGCAAACCTTGCAGTGGAATCATCTAAACATGAAGGGGAGGTACGAGAAACGGTAACGTAACACCACTAGAAATCTATTTCAGCAAACGTCGAAGACAATATGAAGTAATCGCCAAAGCATCAAGATAAATAAGCTCAACCATGAACATCCGCACATCAAAATGTTAAGTTCCGCCTTCAATTAACTCCAGAAATACTTTCATATTATGATTTACATTATCTGAAACACTATATAAATTAATATACAAAGATTTCTATATATATTATTTTTTTCAATTCAGCCCATAATTATTTTTCATCCTGCTGCCAGCAATATGGACATACCAATGAAATGTACAGGTCTTCAAGTTGCAAAACGTAAAAAATGAGGGACGGGGTGCATTTCTAGCCCCTCACACGGGACAATTTGAGGAAAAATAAATGTGTACACATCGATGAGATAAATGTCATGGTTTTTATTTAAGATTATGTTGTTGTTGTATAAGCTTTATTCGAAACAATTTTCATAAAAGCACATGACATGTAAAACAATTACACAATAATACATAATAACAATAAAAAGACATTAAACTTACAGTGCAGCCCATACAATATTGCATCTAAAACCTTGATAAAATATATTACATTATCAGTTTTTAAAAGGGATCCCTAGTTACACAATTCTCCCAAGAGCCCGTCGTCTAATTGCCCAGGCCCAACCTAGATATTTAGCCACCCCTATGACTATCGAGTCCTGAGTAGTTGTACATAAAATTCTTAAGGCCACAGTGCTATCGCGTGTCCCTAGGTTCTTACATACCGGCGTAAGCCATTTAGCCCTAGGTTTCTTATAGGCTTGACATACGAATAGGAAGTGGCCTATGCTCTCTTCGGCATATTCACATGCAGGGCATAAATTATTGGTCGATTTATTCCAGCCAGCTGTCATTTTCTTCAGGGGGATAGATCCTGACCTTAGCTGAAAAACCAATTTCCTATCCATTGGTACCGTGATGTTGTCCCAATAATTTTCTAAGGCGGGTAAAATTTTTGACTCCAGAAACCGGCCAGACATGGAGTCAGTCCTTGTATCTTTCAACAATTTAACACCCACCCAATCCCAGTACTGTTTTTTTAGGTTTTCCTTACTGGGGAAAATCTCTCCTTCGGGATTATTCCAAAGATTTGAAAACCCTATATTGCCTAGCATAGACTTCAGATGTTTCAGCCATTTTATCTTATGGAATGTATCTTCCTGGATTATCCACAGAAAGCCCTCCGCATATTGTCTAATTTCTGGAGTCGTCCAGAGGCGCCTCCAGTAGAGGAGTGGACGCAATCGGGCTCTATCAATGATAGAGCGCCTACCTAGTTCCAAAAACAATGGAGTTAACGGGGTGCTCTGTGGAAGTCCTGTGATCCCTCGCAAAAACTTATTCTCCGAAATCTGTAATGCCGCAATACTTTCCCAGGCCCATAGCTCTGCGCCGTATAAAGTAGCACCCAAGACCTTTGCGTCATACACCGTAAGTGCTGGTTTTATGGGTTTTGTCTTGGATTTACGGTGCTCGCCCCTCAGGGCACCTGAGAGCTGCTGATGTCTTAGGACCACTTTGTCCACATGATGTGCCCAACCAGTGGCCTCGGCAATCTGGACCCCCAGATACGTGAATTCTGCAACAATATCCAACCTGCTATTATTCAAGGTTACTTTGGGGTGGTTCCTACGGCCAGATGGAAAGGCCATTAATTTTGTTTTTCCCACGTTCACCTCTAGGCCATGCTCAACGCAAAAAGCATCGAAAATGTTCAGTGCACGCTGTAGCCCCATAGGGGTCTTAGATAAAATGAGAGTATCGTCAGCGAACATCAGGATAGGAACCCTGGTGTCCGCTAACGATGGGGCATCAACGCTCGCCTCCAACATTCTCTCAACAATCCCGTTGATAAATAACGAGAACAATAGGGGGGCCATGGAGCAGCCCTGCCGGACGCCCCTTTCCACTGGGAAGTCCATAGTTGTTTCCCCACTTCCACCCCACTGGACTCTTGCAAAGTTGGACTCGTGCAGTCGCATGATTAATGTAAGCAGATCTGCAGGAATCCCCATCTTTTGCAGAACCGACCATAGCTTGGATCGGGGGACTAGATCGAATGCCGCCCGTAGGTCGACAAACGCGACATACAGGCAGCCCCTTCCCAGTACCACAGTCTTCCACCGCAGTATGGTAAACCGAAAGACCTGGTCGATGGTACTGGTTGCTCGCCTAAATCCAGCTTGGTATGGGGAAAGGCCGTTGTTGTTATCAACCCAGTCCATAAGCTGGTTTGTTATCATCCTCCCTACAACTTTCTGCATTGTAGATATTAAGCTTATAGGCCTATAGTTTGCAGGCAGCGAACGGTCGCCCTTCTTGTGAATAGGGATAATAGTTGCACATTTCCAAAGGTCTGGGACCACTTCCCCCTTTGCCAAGGCATTTGCTACGAGGAAAGTGTACCTTGCCCATCTTGTCACATCATATTTGAAAATGTCAGAAGGAATCCCATCTGGGCCTGGGGCCCTCCCACACTTCACAGTCTCGATGGCAATTTCCGCCTCTCTAAGAGAGAACAGATTATCAGTTGCGTAAGCCGGTATTATACTGCTCGCCCCCGTTGGGTGATTAACATTAGCATACTGTGGTCTAAAGTAATCGACCCAAGCATCTTCTGCCACGTTGTTATCAGGCTTTCCGGGACCAGCTCCTCTACCCCACTTAATAATTTCCCAGAACCTTTTAGAGTCTTTATTGCCTGAGGCCTCTTTCAATTCTGCCCAATGATCTTCATCCCATTTCTTTTTCGCTAAATGGATGGCCCTCTTGTACAGTTTCCTTTGCTCTGTTACTGCTTCACGGTCCCTACTCCTTATGGCTTGTCCCAGTTCAAGTCGTGCCAGTCTACACTGACTATCAAACCACCTTCCCACCTCTTTGGCTTTCTTCGCTTTCTTGTTTTTGGTGAAGAAGCACGGTCTTAAGAGGGAGAACAACTCGTTATGGATTTCCGTGATACCACTATCTCCCGGTACCACTGGGGCCGTTGCTTCAATTGCAGAAATTGCACTATCGACCACATTATTAATGAAGATCATAGTAACCTCATTTGCAACTACTTTTGGCCATTTTAGCCTCCGTTCATCATTACTCATGACCGGAATATCATCATTGGTTACGAAAGAATTTCCTGCCCCTGCATTCCACCACCTGTGAGTCACACAGAGGGGGTTGTGATCACTTTCGACCATGGGCCTAATAATCATATCAACAACTCCTTCCCACAGCTGGAGACTACACAATATATAGTCGATTCTGCTCCTGTGAATACCATTATCATAAGTATACCCGCCACCCTTGTCCCCTTGTGTCCTCCCATTGAGTGCTCTTAAGCCATGTTCCAAACAAATACCATTTAATATTAAAATCTCTTTTGTCCATCTCTTAACAGGTTTTAAGCATAGAGAGGGTACTCCCCAAAGGTTATCCTCTTCGCTCCCTAGTGGATCGTTTGTACAATCCAGCGGCTCGAAAGTCCTGTTGAGATCGCCTGCTATAATCAACATACTTTCTTGTGACGTAGCCTCTATGGCAGCAGATAACAGCTCTATGGTGGGTGTATTAATTTCATTATTACCTCTCACATAGACATTATACAAATCTATTGGGGGGCCCTTTCCTGTAGAGATTCTTAGTAATTGTAAATCACAACTACCCAGATCCAACATTTTAACATTAATATGCAAATCTTGTTTGACCCATACAGTAAGGCCTCCCTTTGGCCGCCCTCTTCCACCTTTTTGGGCTGGTATACAGTAGTTTAAATAACCAAAACAAAAAAGAGAATCGCAAGCCCAGGTTTCTTGGAAACAGCAGATATCATATCCATTTATAAAATTCACCCAAGATTGGGAGTCCATCTTACTGCCCAGCCCTGCAATATTCCAGGATAAAAGGGTACCAATACTAGCCACAGAACCATCAAAGTTGTTGGTATTAATGGATACCTGGAGTGGCATTAAACTTTCAATAGGATTGATCGGCCCTTCCCCTACATCCATACGATCTACAATCATGTTATCATTCTTTGTCGGTAGTACGTTTACATTTGGGTTTGAAACTTCTAAACCATAGACACTTTCTTCCACCAAATTCCCTATCGCCATGTTATCAGACATTTCATTTACACTTGTAATATCAACTTTACCATCCCCAGCCATTATTGGCACATTATGACTCTCCCGCTCCCCAACTGTACTGGTTTGTCAATATCCCCGTCCGGGGTCCTGCCATCCTACACAAGAGTTGTGGTTTGTGTATTTGTTATAATTGTAACCAACTAAAGGAGGTAATGGAGGTAATGGGCAATTGGCTGGCCAAGGCACAGTTGGGGGTATTAGGGGTTCACTAAGCAGGCTAGTTGTTACGCTACTGGATCGGGGGTAAAAAAAGGTAAGGTCTACAATTCCAATACCTCCCTTATTTATTCCCCATCCCTGCCTAGTTATCCATCCCGCCACCCTGGGGTCTTGAAAATTGACCACTATACAGTCTCCACCCAAAGTTTTTGCTGTGTATCCCATCCAATCTATTCTCCTTACCCCTATAATTAGCCCGTCTATATCACCAGGGAGAGGGCGATTATCCTTTAACCAGTGCATGGTCTTATTCTTAAGTGTCTGGAAAGTTTCTCTCTGTCCTGGCGCTAATGATGGTACATTTATAAGGACTGCAACATAGGGGAAGGAATCAGGAGTGAGATTAATCGGGGGTTTCCTGTAAGTAGGCTTTACTAAGGGAGGCGGGATAGATATAGAAAATTGGGGGACTAATTGGGAGGAGGGTCTCAACGCCTCTTGATTATTATTTTGTTGAATTGGTACTAAATTCTTATCTGCCACAGAGCGGGCATTAGCCCTACTCCCTCCCACCTGAGTGTTTGGGGCAACTTGCATGCTAGCGGTTGCTTCTGCAGTTGGCAGTGCTTTGTCCACCCTCATAGTAATTGGGGAATTTAGTACCTGCTGTGTTGAGGATTGTATATGGTGCATTATAGTCGGCTGAGTCGGAACAGAGCCGACTTTAGATTTGACCGATTTTTCTAAGGGATTTGTTACTACTGCAGCCAAAGATTTACCTTGCTTTGGGGGTAAAGGAGAGTTATTTTGGGGCCTTCTTCCCTTATCCTGATTAACAGGGTTATTAGAAACCTGGGGATTTATCCTTGCATCCACCCCAACATTTGCTTTAATCAGCGATTTTGTAGAATAGAAATTGTCTAGTGTAGACTGTTCAAAATGATTAAGCCTTTCAGAAAGCTTAGTAATTCTATCCTCTATAGGGTTAAGCAAGGATCTTAATAGTTTTTCTAACTCAGGGAGCACATCTACAAATGAGAACACATTTTCATTGTTATGTACAGTGGAGGCAGTACCAGGGGTGACTTCGATATCCTGGCTATCTAAGAGGGCAGGATCGGTATGCACAACATTTTCTAAACTCTCTGTTTCTTTCATAACAACCTCTCCAGTGTTCATAATTTTATGTAGCTTCCTGTGTTTCTGCGGTGGTTTCGCCGCCGTTTTGCATCTCCTTGCTGGGGCTGATCTTTTCCTTTTAGACCCCAGCTTAGATTGGGCCAATGTTGCCTGAGCACCGGAGTCAGGGAGCGTAATAGTTTGAATGTCACTCCCACAAGAGATATTTAAATCTGTTGCAACATCCTTATTTCTTGTTTGGACTTGGCCCTCAAAATGCTCAACTGCAATGGGAAGATTCAATGATGACAAGGGGGTCACCAGGGTGGGGTACGTCAGATTAGGAAGTTTGTCTGCAGAATTCTTGAGTAACTCTATAGACAATCTGCGCTCCGCGCGCTTCTCAGCCAGAGACAACTCCTTGTCAATTGCTACTGAACGACTAAAGAAAAATTTGTCTAGAGGGCCAATTGCTAATGGAGCATCCTCGACCAGGTTAGATATCATCTGGCTAGAAACAGGACTTAACAATGTGGACGTTGCCATAGTCAATATCAAGCTCAACCACAATGACACTTACTGTAACAAATACGGTCCAGCAGGAGTTAAGGGGGTAGCCCGGCCCGGCCTCCTGCGGCCCCGGACGGCCACAGACGGTCCCGCCCTTGTCCCGGGCTTCTCCCGGCGCCCTCCCGCGCGCTCCCGCGCAGCAGCACGTATAGCTCCTTTTATGATGATGGGGAGAGTTTATGGGCGGGGTGGGCGGGGCCAGCAGGGAGAGCAGCCCAGGTGTTACGAATAGGGCTCGCAGGGACTCCTGGTAAAGCGAGTCCCTGCTTCCAAGCTCGCAGCCCTGCCGGCAGCTCCTCACGCCCAAGATGACAGCTCCTCTCCCAGGAATGGCACAGGCTCCAAGTGCGGCGCTGCGGGACCCGCGCAGCGGGTCCGGCGAGGTCTCTCCCACACACGACGGAAGTCAGAGGGGCAGCAGGTCAACACAAATCAGCAGCAGGAATGGCCAGCAAACAACAGGCTTGAGGATCCCGTGAAGGCAAGTTCCTCTCCCACTTTTCACTCCGTGGGCGGGTGGGCGGGGCCAGCAGGGAGAGCAGCCCAGGTGTTACGAATAGGGCTCGCAGGGACTCCTGGTAAAGCGAGTCCCTGCTTCCAAGCTCGCAGCCCTGCCGGCAGCTCCTCACGCCCAAGATGACAGCTCCTCTCCCAGGAATGGCACAGGCTCCAAGTGCGGCGCTGCGGGACCCGCGCAGCGGGTCCGGCGAGGTCTCTCCCACACACGACGGAAGTCAGAGGGGCAGCAGGTCAACACAAATCAGCAGCAGGAATGGCCAGCAAACAACAGGCTTGAGGATCCCGTGAAGGCAAGTTCCTCTCCCACTTTTCACTCCGTGGGCGGGTGGGCGGGGCCAGCAGGGAGAGCAGCCCAGGTGTTACGAATAGGGCTCGCAGGGACTCCTGGTAAAGCGAGTCCCTGCTTCCAAGCTCGCAGCCCTGCCGGCAGCTCCTCACGCCCAAGATGACAGCTCCTCTCCCAGGAATGGCACAGGCTCCAAGTGCGGCGCTGCGGGACCCGCGCAGCGGGTCCGGCGAGGTCTCTCCCACACACGACGGAAGTCAGAGGGGCAGCAGGTCAACACAAATCAGCAGCAGGAATGGCCAGCAAACAACAGGCTTGAGGATCCCGTGAAGGCAAGTTCCTCTCCCACTTTTCACTCCGTGGGCGGGTGGGCGGGGCCAGCAGGGAGAGCAGCCCAGGTGTTACGAATAGGGCTCGCAGGGACTCCTGGTAAAGCGAGTCCCTGCTTCCAAGCTCGCAGCCCTGCCGGCAGCTCCTCACGCCCAAGATGACAGCTCCTCTCCCAGGAATGGCACAGGGTCCAAGTGCGGCGCTGCGGGACCCGCGCAGCGGGTCCGGCGAGGTCTCTCCCACACACGACGGAAGTCAGAGGGGCAGCAGGTCAACACAAATCAGCAGCAGGAATGGCCAGCAAACAACAGGCTTGAGGATCCCGTGAAGGCAAGTTCCTCTCCCACTTTTCACTCCGTGGGCGGGTGGGCGGGGCCAGCAGGGAGAGCAGCCCAGGTGTTACGAATAGGGCTCGCAGGGACTCCTGGTAAAGCGAGTCCCTGCTTCCAAGCTCGCAGCCCTGCCGGCAGCTCCTCACGCCCAAGATGACAGCTCCTCTCCCAGGAATGGCACAGGCTCCAAGTGCGGCGCTGCGGGACCCGCGCAGCGGGTCCGGCGAGGTCTCTCCCACACACGACGGAAGTCAGAGGGGCAGCAGGTCAACACAAATCAGCAGCAGGAATGGCCAGCAAACAACAGGCTTGAGGATTATGTATTTGTCCTGTTTTATGAAAATTGACTCCACTGACTTCTTTTTTAAGGTGTATATACTTTTATGCATTTTAACTAATGCGAAATAAAGTCGGACTTTACTCCAGAAATACAGTCGTTCCTATTATGGTTCGCATTGCCTATCTGAAACACTATGCTTAATGCACAATTAATAAACAAAGATTTGTATAAACAAAGATTTGTATTATATATATATATATATATATATATATATATATATATTGTTTTTGTTTTATTCAGCTCCTAATTTAGTTTTTTTTCCATCCTGCTACCTGTAATATGGACATACCCATAAAATGTACAGGCCTCCAAGTAGCAAAACGTAAAAGATGAGGGAATGGGTGAATTTCGTGCCCCTCACACGAGATAATTTGAGATTGCAGGATATACAATTAAAAATAGAAATGGCTAAGCAAGTAACAGGCCTCATGTTACTACGTCTCACGGGACAAAGAAAAATCACTGTGCAAGTGTTGCATCTCACTGTATCCATTTCAAGATTTCCTCCCAGGCAGCTTCTGTGCAAAATAGGCCCAATCTTGTCCCAAGAGTGAGATCAGACAAGACTTGCCAAACCATGTGCTTCAGGCGTATTGACTGGGTGTGACTTTTGCATTATTATTTTTTTTTGCAACCATACCGATAAGTAAAAGTAGTTCAGTACGCACAGAGAAATGACAAACTATTCCCTAAGGCCTGTCGTCTTCTAATAAACTGTTTACATCTGCATTTATTCTTTAACTTGATACACACGGTGAACTGGATGAACAGAAAACGTACTACTACTACTATCCCTGAAAGGCTTTTACTCATCACTTCCGTTGACGCAATACAAATGTCACATTCATCAGATTACACAGAAGAATAACAGCCATATTTGGAATAAAAGGAAAACGTGGCAGAGTGGTCCACAGACCTTATTTCATTCTCTGCTGGCTGCGCTATGGGTAAAACAATGGTAGTGAAAAGTTGGCTGTATCCGTCATTTGTAAGGCTTAGGTATAGGAGAGTCCGTTTTTGGTGGAAAGGCACCCTAACTGTATATGCACATCTTGGGGCACAGTCACGCTCGTGGTAGCCTCGTTTTGCCTTTTTAGCCATACCTGAAAAAAATGTAATCTACAAATTTCAAGACTCCAGATCCTCAGCGTTCGATACGGTCAAACACGATCACCTGACAGATCTGCTGAAACACAGAATGGGTCTCTCAGGACCAGTACTTGACTGGTTTACCTCATTTCTGCATAACCGGACTCAAAAATTCAAGGTCAACAACACACTGTCCAAACCAGTTCCTTTTACACTAGGTGTACCACAAGGCTCCTCGCTATCCCCCACACTCTTCAACCTCTTCATGGAACCACTCACCGATCTGCTACAAACATCCAACGTGCAATTCCACATGTATGCAGACGACACTCAACTCTACCTCAAAATCAAACACCTTGGAGGATATTAATTTACTCAACAATACTATTACGACCACCAAATCATGGCTAGCACTGAATCACCTCAAACTGAATGCCTTAAAAACTGAATTCCTCCTTATTGCCCCACCCGCCAAAGTCCCCACTATGCACAATTTGATAAAACACCTCACAGCACTTGATGTTCAACCAACCATCGTGGACTCCGCGAAATCACTCGGTATAACTTTGGATAGTAACCTCAACATGCAGAGAAGCATATTAGCAATGCTACGAGGGGAGCAAACTTTCAGATCAATACCCTAAGGAAGCTGAAGCCCTTCCTACCTCCCAATGCCTTCAAACTAGCGGTTCAGGCCCTTGTTTTACCTCGACTGGACTATGGAAGCGTCTCGTTATGCGGTGTCCCCAAGACCACTACAGCTCTTCTAAGATCCTCTACCAACGCAGCAGCAAGACTAATAACTGGCGCAAAAAAAAAAAAGGGCCCACATCTCCCCGGATCTAAAATCTTTAAATTAGCTGCCATTTGAAGCCAGAATCTCCCTGAAAATAGCTTGCATGACGCACAGGGCTCTAAATCACAATGTGCCCAGCTATCTCACACAAAAACTCACAATATCTGGAGGTTCAAGATCAACAAGAAGTGCGGACAACCTCCTTCTGAAACCACAAAAATTCAAAAAGAAAAAAAATGTATAATCGCTCCTTCTCTGGAATGGCACCTAGGATCTGGAATGCCCTACCACCAGAAATAAGACTGAACCCCTCCTCCTCTTCCTTCAAACTGGAAGTAAAAAGCATCCTTATGGCCAAATTCACATAAACATTGCCTCACACGACTGTGAATCTTACATGTACAGCCTTGCTCCACGTACTGTTTTTTTTTCCTTTCTTT
The DNA here is from genome assembly GCF_964261635.1 of Lissotriton helveticus. Classification (NCBI taxonomy): domain Eukaryota; kingdom Metazoa; phylum Chordata; class Amphibia; order Caudata; family Salamandridae; genus Lissotriton; species Lissotriton helveticus. The sequence goes on from NC_136059.1 coordinate 1,064,000,641, forward strand.
TACAGCTGTGCGCCACTTATTTGTGTCGTTTTTACCTTCAATGTATTTTCATCATCCATCAAACCCAATCGGTGCGGTGTCGCACCTTACTTGACTTTCCCTTCTAACTATTGATTGTTCTCTGCTGCCACCCTTTTGGTCCTCATTATCCTTAAATGTTTCATTTGTCAATTGCTTTTGATGCCATCCTTATGTTACTGCATATTTTATTGTTTGTATGTCTATGCACTTCTTTACTGTGAAGCGCTCTGATACCTGCAAGGGTCTTATTCGCGCTCTATAAAACTTTCAAACAAATAAATAAATAAATATTTTTGAAGAAGCAAATGGAACTCAACATTTTAATTCTCTTCAAAATCCGCAGGGCATGCTGCAGGACCATAGATCCTTACTAAAGATCCCTCGAGTTTGGTACGAGTAATTTCTGTAAAATGCTTTAGTACCTGAAGTCATCATTCCAGGTCACATAGGCATAACTTGCCCCATTTTTATGAAACTGCCACCACATGTAAATAGTAAAATATAAGCAAGGCAGAGCTATGTCAAGTGTCTTAGGTTAGATGTGTCATATATAGTGCGTGTGTTAGTTGAATCAGGAGGGGAGTTGGAAGGGTGCGGGTGCGAGATGCAAAGGCAGGAAACTCCCACCTGTTTTTCCTTTTTTACCTGGGGATCTAAAGAGCTTTCTGTCCGGTGAGGGGGCAGAGCACAAAGACTGCCTAGCGCTTAGGCCCCCCCACCCCCATTTATTTATTTTTACATTTCCCTGGTGTGCAGTGGGAAATTATAGCTCTTTGGTGCAGGCAGTTTGTGTAAATGTTCCAATCTGCCTCCACACAGGTGGCAAAAAAACCTGCCTAGCGATCAGTGGTGTAGAAAAGCCTGCCCACATATGGGCCAATGCACACTCCATTTTTTTACCCCAACATTTTGCTGGTGTTTAGTGGTCTTTCTGCCCTAGTGGGGCAGGCAGAGTAGGGATAGAACACCCAATCGGTTCCCCCAAGGGGCTGAAAAACTGCTGGCCCCGTGTGGTGGGAGAAGTGTCAGCCCATGCAAGAATGCGCTCCCCAATTTACCTTCGCTGGTGATTTACAAGGGTAGGTTCCTGATAAGATCATCCTCCTGCAGAGATCTCAGAGTAGGAATCCACTAGGTAGAGATGCCATTGGAAAGGGAAAAATATCCCTTTTCAATGGTACCTCTCAAGACTAGATCAACGCTCAGGGGCTCAGCTGTGCCCGCAAGCAACAATTAAACCAAAAGCAGGAGAAGCATTTAGGTAAAGAAAATCAAACACATTAGAGAACACACAATGACCCTCAATCACAAGCAACACATGTTGCATCTGAAGTTAACAAAAGGGCTACTTGATCCCAATACCAAATTGTGATGGCAGCACAGATAGGACAATGCAACCATCCTTAAAATGACATTGCTTTAATGGACAGCCCATCAATCTGAGCAATTGCTAACCATGAAAAACATACGAAAACTAACAGCAGAACCGGGGTGACAAAGTCCACTCTCTCAATATACTTCTTCGTACTTGATTTATTGATGACAAGAGCTCTCGCTGGCTGTAGCGAGACATAAAAATGGATCCGTTGAGCTTGGGTATTGGGCAAATGGCATTTCCATTAGTTCAAGTGCCTGCTGTGTCTGAATGTGTGTCAGATGTGCTGAGAGCAAAACCTAACAGAAAATCTACAAAGGAAAAACTTCAGATTGACCCATTTCACGGTCTCGAATTGGCTATGCAAAAAATACTTGAGACATGTTAACCATACAAGTTCCAAGCAATAACTTAGGGCATCATTACGATGCTGGTCGGAATGACTGTCGTCTGCGCGAGCCTTTTCCGACCGCCGAGGCTGGGAAGCTTCCCCCGCCGTATTATGATGCAACCACAGCGAACACAGCCACAGCAGAGCACATATCACTGAATATGGTTGCTGAAAAGGTGTACAAAACTCAGAAAATATGTGATATGTACACACCTGCATAACATATGTGGGAATATGTCTTGTACACCCTATACCCCATTGCTGGAGTGTGGAGGAATGTGCACAGTCCAGCCAATGGGGATACATACCACAGAAGGAATTACCTGGATTCGAGCGCCCACAGGATCAGTCAGGGTTCAGCTACTGAGGTGGAGGGGGTACTTGGAGGAAACCATCCACGGCAGAGACTGCTGGAGAGAAGCTGATTGGGGGTGTGTATGCACCCCAAATCCTTTGTTTCTGATGACTCGAGGCAGCCGGTCAGAACACCATGGTCGGGTCATCAGAAACCCACATCTCAATACGGATGGCAGTCAGAGATCCCTGTACAGCTCTATAGCTGCAGGTGGTCTACGACCACCATCTTGGTGGTAATAGAATAGCTGTCAGAATCGGCAGTCTTTCAGTGGTCAGACTGAGTACACGATGCATGCATCGTAATCTGGCAGTCAGACCGACCGCTTCCGAAAAGACCTTTGCGGGTTCGGCCACCTCAGACAGGACCGCGAAAGCTGGTACGACCGGCATCCTAATCAGCCCCTTACTCTTTTTCTCAAAACACCACACTTTTACAAAGAAATAAATGTCCTTTTTAGGTTTCGACTGGCCGAAAGCTGCGCACTGCGCAGCTTTTCGGCGCAGCCGAAATCTTATGTCTACAGTATGTGGCTTGGGAATCCGCCCTCTGTTCCATTGGCTAGCTCCATAAATGGAGGCTAGCCATTGGAACAGAGATCTGTCCGTCAATTGCGGAGCAGATTCGGGGGCGTTCCCGAGAATTTTAGGCTTTCTGCTCACGTCATGCGGCGGTGGGCGGATCTTTTTTTTTTTCTCGTCCTGTTTTGGTCAGTTTCAAAGTGTCCTTTGCAGGAGTGGGCTGCGAGATTGAAGTTGCCAGGATGCGGTGGGCTGCGCAATTTCTTTCCTTGCAGGTAAGCGGCATTTTTTTTATCCAGTTTTCGCCCCCCCCTCCCGCTTTCCGTGTGCCCGTTCCCGCCCCCTCCCGCTGTCCGTGTGCCCGTTCCCGCCCCCTCCCCCCATCCGTGTGCCCGTGCTTCTTGTTTTCCGTTGGTGTGGAAATCTTTTTTTGCAATGCGGCCAGGCGAAATGTTTCTGCTCCGTTCCAAATTACAGAAGCAACAAAAAGGTGCATTTTTAAAGGTGTTTACATCAGTGCAAAGTTTCAATGACCCGGCCTAACTTAGCAACTATTGTCTAAGCCACATTTCCTTCGTAGGCTACATACATATCAGGAGGCAGCGGCTTCTATACGTTTGGGTATTCAAGATGAAGATGCTAAACCGGGCCTCGTTCCGGAGGAAGGGGTCAGCCAGCGGGACTGGGAGGACCGAGGAGCAGTGGGGCCAGGGATGCGCCTAGAGACGGGGGAAGGAGGTGTTACATGACTGGGGTGTGCCCTTCATTCCGGGCGTGTCATTCCTGGTGTGGGGTTAGTGGGAGGCCCCCTGCGTCCTGACTTCCGGTGCGGCATCGCTCAGGCCCACCTTTGGCTCCACCCAGCGATCGCCCTAAATCTCTGCCTCATGTCCGGAGCAGGGCGCGGACCCCTCCAGAGAGCGGGCCGGGGACAGCTTCTTGGCTTGTGTCCTCTTTAGGCCGATTTGAACATTTTCTTGCAGGGGTGATGTAGAAGGCAGAGCAACAGCTGCAGGAGTAAACTGGACTCGGTGCAGTAAAAGGAACGTCACGATTATTGCTGTTTTGCATTTTTATGTCTTTACATTTCTCAGATCTGTCACGCACCTGTTCTGGAAATGTCTACATCAATGTTTCCTGGGTGATGTCAAACATTTTTGCGCTGTTCCTTGGTCTAACTTCCTCTCACGGTCCCCCTACTCCTCGGCCTAAACAATAAAAACCTATTTTGAAAATGTTTGAGTGTATTAATGGCGGTTCGGCGTTACTACAAACAGGGGCAAGAACATGCCAATGCTTTAAGTGGGCCGGGTCCCTCCTGGTCTCGGACCTGAAAGTATTTAAAAACGCACTTTGAGACAGGTCCATGTCGGGGACTGTATTCATGTCCTTAACTAAAACACTGAGATGATTTCGTGGGTGCCAAACAGTCGCACCCAATCTATAAAATATATCAGCACACAAAGAAAGGAGAAACCAATAACGAGATTCGTTCTAATTGTTGTGAATCCCATGCGCCTGAACTTAAAAATGTCTCTGAGTGATATCTGAAAGCCCACCGGTGGCACAGTTTGTTCTGTGTGCTGTTTAATGACGTGCTGCGGAAACTACGTTTTATAAAGAGACATTCCTTTAGTGTTAATGCTCAGATAAAGAGATTGGCTGCCGATTGTGCATGCACATGCCACAAGCAGTCTTTAATCTCGCTAATGGCCCAGCTAAGCAGCTTCTTTTTTGCAGTTCTATAGAGCGCATACTCGACCGGAAGGTATAGGAACGCTTTACATTAGCACCAGTTACATTGCACAAGAACAAAAGCTTATATTAACACAGCTTTTTAGGAGTCCTTTCCGAAGACGCCCCACCTACACGTTAACCTGCGCGAGGAGTGTTCTTGATATTTTATGCAGGCTCCTGGTGGCTAGTGGTCTCGGGATGTCAGACAAAGTCACTGTCCCTTTAACGGGGTGAAGTAGTAGATATGTACATTTTGAGGTTCTGCCGGCGCCTGCACCTCAAATAAGGTTCACATTTAATCAGGCGCATGCACCACACACCTACGCAGATGCGCAGAAAGTTTTGAGCACCGTTAAGTACAGGCCTGCAAAATGGCATCAGATGACATGCAGCTATACAACTTGTGCCGCACAAACTCGTGCAACTAGGAGAACTGCCAGTTGAAGAATCCAGGCGGAAACCGGGAGGTACTATGGCTTTTACAAGAAGGAAAGGGAGTCAACTGGACCCAAAGAGACCCAGACGGATGAAGGAAGACTTTATTCTATGTAACAATGAACCAAAAGAGAACATAAGAGTCAAACACGACACAGCACCTTTCTGAACATAGGACAAGTGCAGTACAGAGAGTGCTTGTAGCAAAAGTTTAAAGAAATACTAGCTCTCCCACAAGGATTGCAATAAACTTTGCTTCTGTGGAAAAAAAAATAGTGACGTCTAAAATAAAGAGTTAGAGACCTGCAATATCACTCATGGGAGTGAAATAGTTATAGCCTCTGCTGCAGCTACCAAACTGTAGGATTATTGAAATGGAGTAGAAATTAGAAAATGCACCCCTCCCTCGTCCATCTGCAAGATAGGACGGGGTGTTTTAAATCGGACTATCAATAACACAGGAGGGAGAGAGAGACAAATAAATGGATTCGTTCTCCCTAAGCAAATGTAAATAAAGAAACAGAATCCACTCGTTTTTTGGGTGTATCCTCAACACAAGTGTTGAGGATACACCCAAAAAACGAGTGGATTCTGTATGTTTTAAATTGGAGCCTGAGAAAACCGGTCTGCCTCGAGACCTCTAGTCACATATCTCGCAGTGTGTGGGGGGGGCTCTGTGTGGGTGTGTGTGGGGGGCTCTGTGGGTGTGTGTGGGGGGGCTCTGTGGGTGTGTGTGGGGGGGCTCTGTGGGTGTGTGTGGGGGGGCTGTGTGGGTGTGTGTGGGGGGGCTCTGTGGGTGTGTGTGGGGGGCTCTCTGTGGGTGTGTGTGGGGGGCTCTCTGTGGGTGTGTGTTGCATTTGCGAGAGATTAAGCTATTGGCATTGTAAACGACAATGCCATTTATTTATCTGTTTTCAAAACCAACACATAAATACAAATGTTGTCATTTACAATGCCAATAGCTCTAACTTTTGCAAAGGCAAAACCGTTGCATTGTAAATGCTTGTTATGTGGAGGCATGAAGAGAAATTAATGTGATTCTATGCTGGCTGAAGTCTTGGTGTCCAGGTCCCTCTGCTACCCATGCATCAGCGACTGGTACACTGAACTCAAAGGGTCCATGTTCCTATAACTACTGATGTGCAGGCGCTGACTCGTCTTTAATCTTTCACCAAAGATATCCTCAAAAGGGCTTTACAACTGTTAACAGTTAAACCACCAGTTTAATGTGCATCACAGGTTAAGAATAAAATATCCAACTCTCGCTGACCAAAAAGTGAAAGATAAGGGAAAATCAACGACGAATCCCAGAGAACGAACACTATTAACCACAGTGGTGTTCTCAAGCATGAGAAACAGTACACATTTACTTACTCCTTGAACATAACGCAGGTATAGAGCTCAGCAGGGGCGGCTGCTCCTTTTCAGTTGAGGAGCATCGCCTCACAGCTGAAAAATAAAATGGTAAATTTTATTTATTACCCTTCTATTTTTCAGTGACCCGTCCTAAATTACGTGTCAGGATGGGGTGCCAGTGCTGCAGAGTGGCAGCAGAACGGAGCTGTGCGCTCTAAAATACACGTCTCTTTGGACAGCAGTCTTGGGACGGACGGTCAGCCAGACGTGCGCATTTTGAAGTTCTCCAACCTAGTTGACAGCTGGGTTAGAGAAGGTGCAGGCTTCCAGTGCTCTTAGGAGCACTGAGAAACCTGCTCTATCCAATCCGGGCACTGCTCTCATGTTGCAAGAGCAGTGTTTGGTAGTGCAGTTTCCTAGTACGGAGCTTCAAGGAGGAGAGAAGACACCCAAGGGAGGACTACATTGCGCTGCAAGTTAGAAAGGTACATTTTTATTTTTTGTGCTCACCACCCTTGCTACAAGCAAGCCACCACTGGAGCTAAGATCAATCAAGTTTGATTTTATTAGCTGCCTTTCTGATTTAAGACATGACTTTTTGACCAGCGTACTCCCCCTCAAAACATCCCACCTACAGAGCTTTCACTTATGGCGCCAAATGTAAGGAGCAGCATGATACCGCAACTAAAAGTGTTTCAGCGCCTCGTTGGGGTGTGAAGAACTATATAAATGCAACTGTAAAATAAAATGTATAAAAGGGAGGGGGTGGGAATATATTTTCACACTATTCACCTTTACATTTATGGAAAATGCTGTCTCTTTTACAGAAAAATACTGCCAGTGTGTAGAGAGACATGCCGGCGTCGTCACTTTTCCATCTGCTGGTATCCAATCTTTACCTCAGCATCATGACTTTAAGTGGGCCAGGTCTCACCGGGGATTAGCACCGGCATTTTTTTAAAGGGAGTCTCGAAACAGGTCTCTATCGGGCTCTGTTTTGTGCAGGTGGTCAGTTTTTTTTTTCCGGACTGCACGGATAGCAAACATATCATGTGCGCGTGCCCACACTGCTCACTTCTCACTAGTGGAGAAGTTAAGGCATGACTGTGCCAGGCAAGCATTGTAGGGGAAGGGAAATCCTTTAAAGAGAGTAATTTTATCTCTGGATTTCCCATCTCTTTTTGAAACTCAGGAGCAGCAACATTGTTGTGGTGTCACCAGGACTTTAAGTGGAAGCTTTTTCAATATTATATACAAGCCATAGTTGCTGCATATTTATCTCATGCAACTAAGAACCACTGACAAAGCCAATAGCCCTGACTTCTTGCAGGTATGTTACTTGTTGCATCATATATGTGGATGCAATGACAGTAACAGCAAAATACAAGTCGGGCGGCACACCATGTTAAGCACAGTTTTTTAGCATATGTGTTTTAAGCCACGCCCTTAATTACATTGACCACGCCCTTTTGAGAGACCCCCCTTCTCCCCCCCCCCCCCCCCCCAAGTTTTTTTCATCCCACTTAAGGCCCTGCTTAGCATTACTCTTCAATGGCAACTCTGCTAATAGGCTTCTTTAAAAAAAAACTGTACTTTTTTTTTTACAATACCGGCGCTGGGGAGAGAAATAAGGTGCCATGGACAGAGGAGGCTGGGGGTTACGTTTTTACACTAGAGTACCGGGCCATGTGCTAATCATTAACATGCCTCCTTTTTTTCAGCCGGCAAGTCCCAGTGTGTCAAAGTGCTGCTGGCTAAATGGCCAGATCTGGCTGATTACGTCAAACATGGCACAGAAAGACCTTTCGGTCAAACTAGAGGCACCTGTTGATGCAAGACACACAAAAAGTACCCACACCACCAAAGTAGCCAAATAGCTATAAACCATATCTTTTTTTAACGAATACAAATTAAAAATTGCTTCAACTGTTCTACAAGAGGATAGTATTATTCGAAAATGTGATTTAAATAAAATAAAAAATAAAAATCAGCCATAGTTGCTTAGTACGGAAACCATTAGCAAAATAGTGTGTTTTGGTTTTTTTTTCTCTCTATAAATAAAAGTTTGCAGTGCGTGTTGCTAATTAACTTTTGTGCTAAGAAAACTCCCACAACTCACAAGATGGTTGACAGACTGACAATATGAGGTTGGAGTCGTTTTCAACTAACAGTCTGTAACTGTTCTTCCAAGAAGCCAGAGGTCAAGCAGAATCACTCAAAGGAGAAATCCCAACTACAGGTTAAACACTTAAACCTGTTCATCAAAGAAAAGTCTAGCGACTGCCAGCGGATACAAAACACTGTGAAACTGGTCAGCACACTCTAAGACACCCGAGGAGAAGTCCATTATTTAAAAAAAAAAAAAAAAAAAAAATGGCCCTTTTGATAATACCGATAAAAAATAATGTTTCAAGAGAGAAAAAATAATGTTCACACTGTAAACAATAAGTATACAGGGTACATTCTATAAGCTAGTGTAAGTGAATTAAGTCTAGCATGGTAAATGATACGTGTCCTTTTAAATGTGCCCCCCGTAAAAGAAAGCTCAGAATTCAAACGATGGCCCTGGTATACAGAGTTTGTCGAGTTCCAGGCCCACCTTTCTCCAGAAGCAGGTTAATCTGTGCAACTAATCGTACATTGAGGCTGTACAACACAAGGCAACTGTTTCTCCAAAATCACATACCATGTGTTGGGAACATGTTCGCTGGATCAATCATTTCCTTTACTTCACACAGAAGAGCATTTTTTTTAGCTGTCGAAGGGCGCCTCTGAAGAAGACACTATCTGCCGCCCTCTCTGCTCGGAAGAGGTTACCATCCACGAGCAATCAGTTCTCACGAGATACTAGAGTCCAGCATGTTAATACAGTAAAAAGAAAGCAGATATGAAATTATATAATTTCTGGGGAAAAAATATACGTAACCAGAATATATAAAGAGGAAATTAAAAATGCCTCCAAATCTTAAACCTTCAGATTTACAAAGCAAACACACTGGTCACCCAAAGCATGAACAAAGCTAATCGTTTGGCTGTTGTGTAGCGAATACGTTTTTTTCTCAAGTTACACTAAATACAAAGGACATCTTGGTGACTCGGAGTGTAGGCCTTCTCCGCAATACAAACACACACACACCAGTTATGGCACAAGCACAAACAACAGTGTTAGTGCAACGGAGACAAGGAACGGGTCCAGCTCAACAGGCAGCAGCGTCACGTGCACTCGCACTGAATACTTACAGCACAGAGCAGTGAACCCCCCCCCCCCCCCCCCCCCCCAGACACACAAACCCGGTAAAGAGTGAAGAGCAGCAGTGCAAGGGTCACCGACATGAATCCAGCAGAGTACGTCAGTAACAGTGCAAGCTTCAGTCACTCTCAGAACAGTTACAGCCAATGCAGAAGTAGTGCAGGTTTACCCACTGCTGCCGCTCCTCCCATAAGCCACAGTGCCACAGGCCCTCCACCAACCCAAATTGAGTGCATCAGTTGCAGCTGTAAGAACTGACCCTATATTGCAACCTACCACTGCTGCTGCGATTCCTAGGAGGCCCTCCTGCTGTCAGTTTTCAACCATGCACCTGCTCCAGCCAGGGCGTGTATTCATTGAAAGAGCTCAAAGACATGCAGGGCCGAGTTCATATGCACAAGACACACAAATGATGGACAGAATGCAGAACAAATCAAACATTCACTCCCAGTAAAGAGATCTGGGTTAAATTCATAGTACTTTTGCTCAGTATGCCACCCCAGTTTGGACCCAGCTACATGCATACAAGTCTTGACCCTGCCCCTCGTGGGAACAGTTCATCCTGAACTGCCAAGACATGAACTCCCTGGACCAGAAACAAGCATCCTGGGACCTGTTTAGTGGCATCACCCCTCATCAGCCAGGCTAGCTTGAATCCAGTGGCACAGGGAGCCCAGGACCCACATATGGGCATACACAGCGCACTTAGGGCCAGAAAGCAAAAGACACGTGCCAGCCACTCAGCCTGCTATAGGTTAAAAAAATGTGAATCATATCAAGTAGTACCCATAGTAGGCAGATTCCGAGAGGTACGTCTGGGGCAGTAGCACTGGCCAAAGGTCCACATGAAGGGCAGATGTACATCCTTAAGTGGCAGGCAAGAGGTAGTAGTCAGCAAGCCTGGGATCAGGAACAGCAGCGAAAGGCTGCAAGGAAATTCAAGAGAGGTTTCATCAAAGGTACCCCATTTACACGGGTACCGTAACAGAAGCAACACAAAGTAGAAAGAGGGGAAACAGTTGGTCACCTTCTGCCCCAAACCTTTTAGAACACACCTACTATAGTTAGACATAATCAAACATTAAAATATGACTCAACACCAACTATGACCACAGTGCTCGTATGTAGTGGATACAACATCAACGTTCTCCATGTATACCATTTAAAACACTGCTGCTATCCAAAGCTGTAGAAAAAAAGTGGGGTGGGGGAGTCTAAAAGTAAAAGAAAATTTTAAACAGTGCAATGAAACTGTAAACTGAGATTTGAGTAGAACTGGACCCAAGTGATTAAGTAAGGAGGGGCCAAACAGTACCCTAAATAAAGGTGGGTGGTTTATTTAACACGAAAAAGTTTAAAAAGGGAGTGCATGTTCCTCAGTCACGGGAGCAATGCCCAGACTGGCCAGTCTGCAATTCTTTCCCTGCATGCCAGCTCCTTGAGTGGCAGACGCCTGTGGGCAAGAAGGATAAACAAAGAATGAGTAGGAAGTCTTAAGTTACGGCTTCAGAAAAGAGCAACTAACACGAGCACCGAAACACTGACAGAATATATTCACACACAAATATCAACTCCAAACAGAAACAAGCATTGGCATAGCCAATAGGTCTCGCCTTTGGGATCTTATAAGTGTTTAGCCATGCAGCACATAAGTTGCAAGGCTAGAAACATCAGAAAGTACATTCAGCAGCCGGTCACATTTCATGCATCAGCGGCAGGACCAGAATAATTCCACCCTGCATGCCCTTTGAGAAGGATTAAGCAAGAGCATTAACAACAGATGTGGTGGGTGCGAAGCAGACATGGAAGGCAGCAAGGCAGTGTTGGATGGGTTGAAGGGTGGGTGGATGGGTTGAAGGGTGGTGGATGGGAGTGGGTCAGTGTTGGACAGGTTAAAGGGTGGGTCAGTGTTGGACAGGTTGAAGGGTGGGTCAGTGTTGGACAGGTTGAAGGGTGGGTGGAAGGGTGGGCGTGGGTCATTGTTAGACGGGTTGAAGGGTGGGCGTGGGTCAGTGTTGGACAGGTTGAAGGGTGGGCGGATGGGCGTGGGTCAGTGTTGAAGGGTGGGTGGAAGGACATGGGTCATGAATTGGCTCAGTGATGAATTGGCATAGCTAGATGCAGAAGGTTTTTGGGTCGTTTTGCTTGAAATCAATAAGACTGGTGAGGGCAGGTGCTATTTCATGGGCAGGGTTCAGTATTGAGGTGCAAGGGACAGCGATCTAATGGCTCTAAGCAGCAGGTGACACCCCGCTTAATGAACTCAACAAGACATCCCTTCTAAGCCAAGCAGCCCTCCAACTGCAGAACATGTGGCGCCGCGAGATAATAACGCCTTCTCATGGGTACTGTTCAATAGGTAGACAAACTGAGCCCCACCCCCTCCTATACTGCACTGACCCTTCTGCTACCACCATTGGCTCACAGATGCAAACAGCGCCTACGTCATCCTCGATCTCGTAAATACTTCAAGAGTGCTCAGCAGGTTCATGTGCATACTTCGGAGACCTGTCGGTAACCTTCCGATCACAGTGTAAATCCAAGCAGGGTAGCTTAGCGATCAATCAGCCTTCTACAGTGTGTGTGTGTGCTATGGAGAGGGTGACACCACTCTACCGGGGCACATCTTGATCGCACATGCCGATGCCTACCCGCCCCCCTTGAACCACTAAGTATCGGCAGAGATGCTCCTCCTGCAGAAACGGCAACTAAAACAGGCAGCTCGTGCCATAATGAGGGGTTACGTATGTGCAGACATTTGTGTCTTCGCGCTTGCATGAGTAGCGCATTCTGGTACTTGTAGTCTTGCTGCACAGTAAATCTGCAAATACTATAACCCGAGCTCTGCTCACTCTGCAAAGAGCATTCGTTTAAATCAAATACTGTACAATTTCTCTGGTTGTTAGTAAAAGAAAGCAGTATAAGTTTGTTGCTTGACCACTCGCAGTTGTGTCGACTATCACTGCACCCATACATCTCAAAACAATGTGGCAGCTTGAATAACAGCCGGCAAGAAAATTAAAGTCAAGCCAGGCACATGTAAACAAACAAACGCGTGCACCGAAAAAAAAGTAACTCCAACAAAACGTCGGCAGGCAACCGGGCATGTTCCAGTGCCTTGAATAACAGCTGGCAAGAAAATGAAAGCCAAGCCAGTGCGAGCAGGCACATGCAAACAAAAGTGAACACGACCGACATCTGTTTCCAATTAACGCGACCGCAAGACAGGCAAATATAAACAAGCACGGGCACGATAATTCGAAACAGATGGCGCTGCTGCGCGCTCCCGCAAGGTGGATGGCGTACATGCACGAGTTCTCACTGGAAACAATGCAGTACATGCACGAGTTTTCAAAATAGTAAAGACCAATTCCCAGAAGTCATCTCCTAAGCAGCGCTTGCACGCTATGCTAGGCTCGACCTAAAAACACAGAATACAAGCAAGGGCTCTACATGCCAGGGCAGACATTTACACAGTTTTACTCCATAACGAACGGCCCAAGAAGTGAAAATGCAACACCAATCAACCGTGGCTTATGAAGTGGTCAACTGCCAGCCAGGCAATAAACATGAAGCAGTGCTTATGCCACCACTCTGTATTTTCAGTAGAAATAAACTCCACAGAGCAGGTAAACCACCAGACAACCCTCGCTTCCCCAGGCAGAACAACACAATGTTTCGGTCATCTGTTTCACACTTTCGCAACACATCACATTACTATTGGGGCAAGATGACGCCGAAGGCCAAGTCCTTATCAAGTGTCTTCTTTGGATGCCAAGGAAACAAAGTCAGACTGCACCCTCAAAATACGAACAGAAGCAGGACTGGTGTAACTCAGCAGAAGCTGCTGGGAGCAAGGTGAAGCAGTAGTGAACATCAATGCAAGATGTGTGCCACAAAAAATACAAATGTCATTTTGTGAAGCACGTGAACAACAAAAAAAATAGACCCACACAAATGGTAGCAAAAAGTTATAAAGTCGTGACTTACTGCAAAGCAATAGCTTTTTACAGATTTAAAATGAAGTAATAATGCAACTCATTTCAGAGGAAAAGCAGTCACTTATCATGCCTACCCAAGAAAAATCATTCCAGTAATGCGACAGGGTTTAGAGGGCATTTCGGTCTCTTAACCTCCTTTAAATGGGAGGAGAAGCAGACTCTTGGTCATCAGTCAAGCTTTCCCGCGCATGGTGAATTCCCTCCCCCTACACCCTGACAACATCTGGAAATAGTGCAAGGTCCAAGATACAACTTTGCATTTCTGCTCCTCTCACACCTCCTTTAGGAGCTTCATGGATAAGTTTGCAGTCACCCCAGAAATTCTGAGACAGTCGCAGAATTGAAGATCACACCTCGAATATAGACAACGGCTGCTAATGGTTTCATGGACCCAGACAGGCAATGGAAAACCGTCAGGACTCATTCAAACTCAGGCCCTTCATGACTGCTGAAGGAACAGGAACACGAGAGGGATCCCTGCCAACACCTCTCATGGCTTCAATAGCCAAGAAAAGTATGGCATGATCAAGAAACTGATGGACAAGTTGCGATCTTTAATCTGGTGGGCATGAGCCACTTATAAACCTGGTGGAACCGCGATCAATCGGACATTTGGAGTGTGTGTCAACATTTTGGAATTGGATTGCTATAATTACACTGGTGTATATACAGAGTGAACAACGGCTGCACATGGCACACAAGCACTGGTGGGCATGTCACAATTCTGAAGTCTGGAGCCACGATTTAATAATTTTTCAATAGGACAACAGGTTGCAATTCAACCTGGGGACTCCGATTTGGTTTAAAAATAATAATACTGAGTTATATTGAGGATACCATGATCAGCTCCCTCAAATTGTGACAAAATATTTCCCTCCACCAAAATACTTGCCACTTGTGTTTTAAATGCAGCCAAGCCCTGTGGTTTTGATGAAACAATGCCGGTAGCGGTCTGGCTTTTAGCAATTTTGTGTCTCTCAAAGTGTGGTGTTTTATTTAAAGGTCCAGGTAAGTTGTCAACAAAGCCCAAATGTAAATAAACATTTTTTTTTAAATAAACAATCACAGAACTTTTCAAAGAAAAATCCAAAAGTTTAAGAAGAACAATTAACTTCTACATTTATGACCCCAGGTTATATAATTAACAGTAGACGCCAGCTAGCCATCAGCCTTAACCACAATAAAAACCATGTCTACTTGGCACTTACAAACCAGAGCTTTACCTCGCCCACTAGCTGTTTGTGGTTTGCATAATTTGCCTGGGTTGATCTATGGCTTCATTTGCTGGTAAATAAGATGATCACATTGTCAGTACGGTTGTTTCATATCCTGCAGTACAGCGTCCACTCGCCCATGTAATAACCACCTACTTGTTTTAGGATAGCTTGAATGAAATGGATTAGGCCCTGGAACTTGAACCGATGTGATGGTTAGAGATGTGGGTTTAATTTCCTGGATACATCATCTGTAATCTGCAGCGTACGTAGACGTGTTGTACACAAGCTCCATGGAGTTTAAAGCGCCTCTGCTACAGCGTCGGGTTGCTGAACTTTCAAGTGATTTCCTTTTTCAAAAGTTCAGCAACAGACATCAGCATTCAAGAGTGCTCTGCTTTTGAGAACGAGTCAGTATCTACCAAAATGTTGAAGATTCAAATAAAGGCGCATCTTTTTGAAATTCCTATGAGCTGAAACCTGAAAGATCAGGTTGTGCAATCAGAAGTGCCCTCCAGAGCTGTTGTTGACGGGGAGGATCCTTCGTGTGCTTTTTCCACGCACTACATGTATTGGCCGTGGTTTGACTGGTCTTGGTATACATACGCGCGCAAATACTTACACACAGCCCACTGAAGGCAAAACTAAAAATATATCTGTGCATCTCCCTCTTCTAAAAGCAAAATAAGTTTGCGTCTTAAGTCCCTAAAACACAAAATAAAGACATAGCAGACCCAAATCTATGGAACTCAACTGAAAAAGCACAACTCTCTCCAAGTGCAAATAGGAAATCAAAATGTTGCTGAACGAGGAAGGGAGTATCCCCGAGATATACGGTAAATTCAGCCCTGGGAAACAAGGATTTTCCTGTTCTGTGTTCGTTGTGCTTAATTCCAACAATACTACTCCTGTTATTCCTACACAGTGAATCTTAATACTCACATGTGTTACCATTTTTGCTGATACAACAGATTCATTTCATGTACTTAAAGCATGGTCGTTGTGTAAAACGTATGCAATTCTAGTGTGTCTCTTCTCCTCTCGTCCAAGGACCGGTCACCCATTTCCTGCTGCTGAGTCAGTGGTTAGAAGCGTGAACATGCTCCCACTTTATCCAGTAACACTGCAAGTACTAACCGTAAACGGCGTTCAACTGGGCCTCCTTTCTAGTGTGACCAGATCTTGAGAACCAAAATCTGGGACATTTTGAAAAAAATAGAAGGACTACAATTTTACATCAACCGTGCTGCGCAGAATGCCAACTCTATCAACATAGGAACACAAAAGAAGCACTAAGAAAATAATTAAAATGGCCGGGCAATAGATAACCACATAAATAAAAAACGTTATCGATCCAGCCCACTCGTTGAAAGTACGGAAAAGCAGATCACATGTTCATGGAGGAGCGAGGCCTAGGGTTTCTTGACCAGACCCACCAGGATACTGTACCATAGACAAGGTCATTTTGCGGCAAAATATTGCGCTCTTAGCTGCATTTTTGCGACACTCAATTACTATTCAATAGCTCTACATATATTTGTTTTGGATTCTAAGTTTAAACTATGAGTCACCTTGGTAGAAGATATATAAATGCTCCCCAATCTATCTTTAGGCCTGTGGGAATCCGCTTTCCACACACATTTATTTACAGGCACATATATATCCCCTCAGCACTCTTAGCAATAAAGAACAGTGTGCACCCTCCCCTGTGTAGCACTTAGCCGGCCAACCGGTCGTTGACCCAGGTGGCCCAAGATGAGATTATCTTTTAGTTGGTCCACATCATTATTGGTACAATGTTGATGTATATGATGGCTTGGAAAACTCACCACTCACCCAACGTTACAGTTAATAAAGTTGAAATTTGACTTTGGTTAGAAGTCAAATATTGGGACTCACTGCTTATTTTTTTGGCATCAGGTGGAAAAATATATTGAAAGTTGTATGACAGGAGGAGTCACTGATTCATGCGCAAGTCAATCCATTTTTAATAAAAATGATATCCCTTTGTACGGGATGTGTGGAATCAGGGGTGTGGAATTTAATAAAATATCTACTTGTCCATGGGGCAGGTTGCTTCAAAAATCTATTTGTCCTGTAACAAAATCCACTCACCCCTTTTGTGCCATATAATGTGGCAACAAATTATGGCAGCAATCTCATTATATAATATGATGAAACTGGGCATAGGGAACTGTCACTCCTTAGCCAATGGTACAGCTGATGATATAATTTGAATTGGGTTACATGTCAAATCCTGCGACTCATTCCTGCTCAATGGTTTGGCGTCAGGGGGTAAGTACATGGTCAATATATTGTAAAGAGTGTCATCAATCTAGGTGCAACTCAATTGTTTTTAATAAGGTGAAACCCTTCACAACACTAGTTAAGTTCCTTTGTGCAGGATCACGTCGTAATAACGTGCATAGCAACAAGTGGTAGTAGTCAATGTCTAAGGCAAAACGATAGACATAATTCTGGTTCTTGGGGTGTGCTGAAATGTGTGTTCTCATGAATACAAATTGTCCTTTTTAAAACCTCCTTGAGGCTGATAGCAGGATTTCTAGATCAAAACAGGATCCTAAGTCTCCAATCGCTTTTTGTGTCTTGAGTAGGCCTGATCTCTGTTGATATGAATACTATATATGTGTGTGTATATTTATGTATTAGTAGTAGGAGAACCAAACAATTAACAAAGAGAGCCAAGCCAGGAGTCTGTCTGGGGTTTATGTCTGCAAACAAACCGAGCCACTGACATAAGCCAAGCTGCAAACATCACGTAAAAATAAAACACAGTATTTTCAAAGTTCAGAAAAGTGTATTTCTTTAACATGTTGAAACGTTTCATCTGAGCACATCACATTGTATAAATGGTTTGCGAGGCACATATTAAAAGTGATAGTTTTTTAACATGACATAGTCCCTGGTGACAATGCCACGCGTGAACTAAGAAGCAAGTTAGTTGTCAGGCGCACTCTGTATGACCTTGATTCTTTTAAAGCATGGAGCAACATTATAGTCTATGAAAACTACAACGTCTACTTCAAGAGGTTTTTGTACAGTGCACATCCCGAACTCATGTATTTCAATGTGCTCTCATTTGTGGCGATGAAGTAAAAGAAGCTTTCTTAAAAGAAATATTTGCCTAGGATCACGCCATTTTGTCATGAGCGGGAAGCAGGGATTGATCCCATGTTTTCCGGTTTATTTATGCAATTCACCAACTACATGGGTATCCCTCTCTGTTTCGCATTAAAGTTTAATACTTTGACATTTATTCTTGGCATGAAATCGGAGCAAAGGATGTTTCGTTTTAGCTGAGCAGCTCATATGCTTCACACATAGGAGAGGCCTGGAGTCCTGGCTCTTACTCTTAAAGACACACCGGAGGCCTTGTATGACATTGTTCTGCATTCTGTCCATCAACTGTTTTTGCAATTGTCACCCCGAGTGGGATGGGTATGATCAGACATGAGTCCCATGCTCTCCATGCCACGGGAATCAAACTATCCTGGCTTATGAGGGCTGAAAGCCCGAAACCGGTCCTAGGGTGCTTGTTTCCAGTCCAGGGAGGACCTGGCTTGGCAGTTTGGGCTGGACTGTTCCTATGGGCACAGGGTCAAGACTGATTTGCATAGGGCTGGGTTCAAACTGGAATGGCATGGTGAGCAAAAGAAATATGGATTTAGGCCCAGATCTCTGTACTGGGGTGAAAGTGTGACATTGTTCTGCATTCTGTCCATCAACTGTTGTTTTTGCATTGCTCTCGCTCCCAAGCATTGCAGCCTGAAGGAACCGCGGAAGCTGCTTGTCTTAACAGGTGAGTAAAAGAAATTGTGCGCTCGTTGCGTGCTTCTTCAGATTTCACGGGAGGCTTGCCAGTCTCAAAATCGCGATAAGTGTGTGTGTGTGTGAGGGGGAGGGGGATTGCTTGACGTACAAGCTAGCAGGGCTATGGTATCCAGGAACACGGAGACTCTTGGGGAACTCCCAGCTGTACTCGAAGGAGGCGAGAGATGAGCCGCGATGTGGAACTCATATCCCGCAGGACCGTATTACATACAGGAAAGGTGACGAGTTATACCTCACGAGACAATAACCAGAAACATTGAACGTCTGCTGCAAGCGAGGGGAAATTATGAAAGCAATAGGAAATTATGAAATCAAGGTACAAAAGCGCCGATACATATCGCTGACACGAGGGAAAAGATCTTACACCCTACGGACGTATCGATTACGGTTGCGTACAATGAAATGACATGAAAGCAATACATTAATAACTGCAAGTACTATTAAAGAAACTCTTACTGCGCCATGCCAGGGAGTTAGACAGGAAATGTATAAATAATTTGATTAGTGAGGGTCTAACTAAAGAACATCACCCCGTACGATTAAGCAGCACACAACTTTGCGGCAGTGTTTTAAAAAGTAAGCAATAATTACACACTTGTTGCAGTCACTTTTCTCACTATACCATAATTTGAATCCCTCGCTACAGTATTTACAAGTATACAAAGCGCGAGCGGCTTAAGTTATTGCACCAGTGTAAAATGAAAAAAATAAAAGAAACGAGGATAAAGGCGACAAACGGAGTTGTTGTGGCAATACCTTTTCAAATTGGCGAGCACGTCAAAAAGTCGATGGTACACTATCAAAAAAAGATGGTCTTTTCTATATTATTTTTTTTTTTCGTTGTATAGGAATAAAGTACAACTTTTGGCATTTGACCAAACCACATCAGGGGTTCCAGCCGGGTATCGCAGCAGCGGTCACCTCTCCGGGGAATGTCACCCAGCACCGGCGTGGACCAGATCTGCTTTTACCTAAGACGAGGAAGCAGCAGCAAACTGTGTCACCTGGCAGCAAGGCGATGGGCATCAGCAACACGCCGCTACTTCCGTTATCTAAAGGGCGGTCATCCAGGAAGTGTGGCGCCGTCAAAAGGAAACACCTGCCTCCTGCCCCCACGGCTCGCGGTGCCAATCCCCCAAACAGAAAAAAAAGAGCTTGAACTCTAGAAAAAAAACTCGAGCACCGGTGCACACCCGTGCTTCCATCCTAGGCACACGAGAGTGCGGCAGATAAAGACAAGGTGTTCGTCCCTACTGCCCGGTACTCGTTCCTAAATCCCAAAGCATCAGACGCTTTGTGGGCACCAAGACTGTCGAGGGAGCCATTTACCTGGGGATGTTGTAGCCATTCATCCGCGGCGGTCCTTGTGTGAAGGGGCTGGTGGCTGCGGGGTCGGGCGGAGCAGCGCCCCCAGGTCCTCCTCCACCCTCGGCGGACACTTTGTGAAGTTGGGCAGGGGCCCTGGAGGCGGGGAGCCCACGCTGCTGCAGCCGCCGCCTCTGCGCAGTCCCCTGGGCCGGGGAGGAAGCCTCGGTGGCAGGCCCCGCCTCGCAGGCGTGCCGCTGATTAGTGAGACGGAGGAGGGCGGGGGCAGCCGGGGGACCACGGGGGCCAGGGGAGTGACCGCCCCTCCCAGGCGGCGAGGAGTGTCCCCACACGGCCCGGGGCGCGAGGCCGGGCGAGGGCGCCCTCTACAGGGGCAGGCCCGCGCGGCGTCCTTGCAGCCCAACTTTCTGTAGGACAGGGGAGCTCAAACCCCGTCAAATCATGTCTTCCGACCCAAAAAGGTGGTCGACGTTGTGTGTTTTGGATGGGAAACTGCACAGAATGCATGCTTTGACGGGAAATGTTGCAAAGTGGTGATTTCGTTTGGGGTGGGGCGGCGGGAAAAACAGAATGCCGCTCTAATGATTCGTTATACAGAAGTGATGAAATGAGTGCGGGAGCGAAACATTTCACAGGGAAATAAACAAATGTGTATTTGAAGTGTTATTCTTCTGGCAGCCTTTGGTGTATTTTCGTTAGCATGCCAAAACAGTGTTTCCCAAACTGTGGTCCGTGACACATTCCCAGGGGGTCCTCAGGCAGTAATTTTAAAAGAACAACAAAGTTCCTTTTAGAATTAGCCTTTTTCCAACAACAATAAAAGTGTCAAGATAACATCAGTGATTAATGAACCTGCTGGAGAGAAATGAGAGTTTTGTCAAGTGGCAGCTTTGACTTTTCTAATGTAGCACAGAGGGTTAATATGCCTACTACAAAGAATGTGTACCATGCATTTTTTTTAAACTTTTTTATGTGCAATGTGCATAAGTTAGTGGGTTACTGCATTTGTCAGAGAGATTCTTTTGTTACTGTGCAGTTTATAAGTGACAATCTAATCTAACACAGTGACCTATAAAATGTCATCAAAGAGCTGTGTGCAACCTGCATGGTACAAGTTAGAAACATATGTTTTTTCCAAGTCTTTCTTTATCCTGATGCTGCTAAAAAGGTTTATTTGGGTGGAAATACATTTTTATTGTTATCAATGCTAACCACTGTGTTATGTTCTGAAACCTGAGTTTGTGCTTCTCCAGACCAAGCACTCTTTCAAAATGCCTACCAGTATGAATGACGTGAATTCTACACCTTGTAGTCGCATTTGCCTTATGTAACATTTTCTATAAACTGATTTACATGTATGAATAATTTTCTCCATGGGGAAGATTTACAAGGAAAGAGACTCTGTGTGTGCCGCAAACCATTTGACTGCACCGCACTAAGTCACTTTCAAAGCACAGGGATGCAACATATTTACAACAATATGTCGCATCTCTGTGCTTCCCCCTGCGCTGGCGCACACATTTCTGCCATGCGCCTGCACAGGCACATTTGCACCATGGTGCAAGGATGCCTGCGTCGGGAGGAGATTGTTTATATGCAGGAAGGGTTCCCTTCCTGCACATAAACAATCAGAAATGGCATTTTTCAACTTCTAAGTGTGCTGCATTAGAACACATAGAATCTGCAAAACTTCATTGTTTTACTGATTCTATGCGTGTTGCAGAATGCAACACGCATAGCAAGAGGAAAAAAACGAGGCAAAATGAATACATTTCTCCTCGTTGCACCTCCCTACGCCTCCCCGGGGGAGGCATAGCATTAAGATACATTTCCAGATTTACGATTTCTAGTAAATCCGGAAATGTGTCTGGTTTCATGGCTGTTGCATGGGAACACCCACAGCAACACCCATGGAACACCCCTTTCACGCAAAGTGCTGTGTGCACATGGGCCATATTTACAAGACCAGCAAAAGTCATGCAGGGTAGCTTTTCCTGTCTTGGAAATATGGGGCACTAAAATGCACCACCGGTGCGTCACTTTTTATGACGCACCCTTGGCGCAAGGGACTTGTAAATCTGCCCCTATATGTGTGTGTTATAAAGTGCTCTGACATCCTTCAATTGTATGAGAGATGCTATAAAACAAATGACATACATGTGACAGAGGGACTATGCAGAGATGAGTCACGTTGGAGGGTGATAATAAGGGAATCATTGAAGAACCCCCAACAAAGATTGTCATATCCTGGTGCATAGTAAAGCCATCATTTACTATTTTTAAAAGCTGATACAATTCAATATATAATGATACATTTTTTGCAGAATGCACCATTGTATCCTACATTTTCTTGGGAGGAGAGCCTCCCAAAGCCCCCTTTGTAGTGGTCAGGCTCACTCACTGCACTTGGTGTGCACTGTATGGGGACTGGTCTGAAAACTTTTGCCAGGGCTGCTTTGGATTTCTAGTCCGGCCCTGGCAGGAGCCTCGTACTGCGCAATAAAACCAATAATTTAAAAGTTAGTGAAGGAGATGCAGCACTAACCTTCCTGTTTTTTGCAAATTCTTTCAATATAAAATACTAAAATCCTTAGTAATTCGAGTATTTGTTTTGTGTGCACACGTGTGTTTATTATTTTCGAGTTACTATTTTAATGTTTGAAATTTAAATCATACAAATTGCTTGGGGGTCCACGGCTTCCAGGGGTGACTCAATGGGGGTCCTCAGGAGTCAAAAGTTTGGGAACCACTGTGCCAAAATATTGCACAATTTCCTGTTTTGGTAAACTTCTGCTAATTATTTTAACTTTCAGTCCTATCTTATACTTTCTGTGATAACAACGTGAGTGTGAAGGGAGGTGGCACACATTGAGACGCACTTATAAACACTTAAAAGTATGTTCAACCTCTGCCCACACGATATTAAACGTATGACCTATAATTATGAAGTGAGAAGGGAAACAGGTTTGAATAGGTTCAAAACGAACCAAGGTACATTACGTTTAAGTTTAGTTACATAATGCTAGAATGCAAAAATTACGTTGATTTATTCTATTATTATTATGTTCAGTTTTCATTTAAAATTATAATATTTGCAAAGCTAAAATTGACTTTAGATTGTTGGTATAACTGGCAAGTCTAATGTAATATCTGCCAACAATGCCACTTATCTTCTATTATGTATTAGCACATATTTAGAGTGTCGTTAGGCCACTACACACCATTTATGCTGTAGACTGTGATAATGTAAAATGTCACCAATGTGGAAATTATCTAATCAATTGATTTTTATTAACGTAAATCTAGAAGTCATTATGAAGAGTGTTGGGCCCATGTAGGTCTCCACACTCCCCTCCCCTTTAGGGCTATCTCTATAACTCATTTTCATTTAATTCAATTTATATGGGGCTTTCAACCGAGTACTGAACGCATGAAACAGTACAATGAATTCCAAAAGAAATGAAGGATCAATAGAGTACACTTATGAGTGAAAAAGTTATAGAAAGAGACAGAAGGTACTCGTATAGACGAGGTTAAACATGGTGTGAGGTAGGAACAGAGCAGACAGTGTGCAAAATAATTCCAGTGCCTGGGAGCAAGAAGTGAAAAGAAACCGAAGCGGGACAGATCATACGACTGAGGACGTTACACTTGATGCAGGCAAGAGGCCGGCTGCAGAAAGCTGTGAAGAAAGAAGACAGAGATAAGTAAGGATAGAAAAGGAGAAGGAAGAAGGCCATGAAGGCATTTGAAGGTTGTCCAAGTGAAATGCATGCAGAATGGAAAAAAGCAAGCAAAGGGAGACCATAGAAAAGAGATGTGTGCTGTAGAAGCTAACACTAAAAGAGAAATACGATTAGAAGCATAAAAGATAGACTGTAGAGATGCTAATGAGAAAGTTGGAGCACAACAAGGAGAAAAGTACAGGACGTGCAAGGATAAGTGTGATTTTAACTGTTTAGTAGCTTTGAAGGTGAGAAATTGGTGAATTTTAGGGATATAATATAAATGTGAAAGCAGGAGAAATATGAAAAGAGTGGGTTAGAGATTAGATCCAGCTTGGTATCAGAATTTGGAGAGGCAGGAACACTTAAGAAATGCAATAACGAGTGAAGGTTAAAAGGAAAATGAAGAAGGGGTAAGAACAAATAGATTTTGTTACTATAACATTCTTGAATGATAAGTGATAATTTTGTTCAACAGTTTGAAGAGAAAGTACAACAGATCAATCGGGCACAATGGTTAAGAGATCCATCGAAACAAGACTGGGTCACTCATATTTCAGAGGATCATATGTAAATCCATGAAGGTCAATTCCAGCAAATTGTCCTGCATTGGTGTCACAAATTGCCTGGAGCAGGACACCTTAGAGAGAGAAGAGCTCATGAACTATGACAGGCACAGTTTGGGTGGCCAAACTAGTGAGAATACCTCAAACAATTTGCAGGGACTTGTTCTGACTGAGCACAGATGAAGCCGGAACATAAACAAACCACCTGGCTTGCTAATTCCCTTACAAACAGATCAAGGGATTCCATGCATACACGTTTTATAGTTGATTTGCCTCCTGGTGGGACAGGGAGCAGTGTTTGTGGCTTCCACATAGAGGGTAAATACATTCCTTTGCTCCTGGTTCTGCTTTTTTAAACACACATTTAATGGACAACTTCAGGATATCTGGTGACCCAGTGCCCCAACGGTTCAGGTATTTCTTTTACTTCACATAACAAGGTAAACAACCAACAGTAGTATGACATTGCATACCACAAACCACACTCCCCTCCCAACCCTTCCACCTCCCCCTCTTCTGCGAGTACCCCCCCAAAATAGTTCTGTTCAAAAGGGAGCCTTTTGAAGTTCTCTGTTAGCTGCACACTCTCCATTGTTCCTGATTTCTACATCTAGATTCTCAACCCTAGATCATATTGTCTCTAAGCGTAGCCCCCTGTAATCAACCCAATTTTGTAATATTTCAACTCTGATCTCTCCATACCCATGCAGTGGTTTTAGACCCTTTTTCCACTTCCCCACCGTTGGGGGAGTGCGTCTTTCCAATGTTGAGGTACATCTCCTTTGGCGACTAAAAATCCCAGATGAAAGAGCACCAATATATATCTATTATTGACTAAGTCATCCCTTGTGTGGAATAGGACGAGTTTAGGGTCCATCGGAATCCTCCCGCCCAGGACCAAGCCTAAGAAAAACAATTGATGGACAAAATGCTGAACAAATCAAAACATTCACCCCCAGTCAAGAGACCTGGGTTAAATCCATCATTCTTTTGCTCACCATGCCACCCCAGTTTAGACCTGGCCATATGCAATTCAGCCTTGACCCTGTGCCTCATGGGAACAGTCCAGCTCGAACTGCCATGCCAGGTCCTCCCTGGACCGGAAACAAGCATCCTAGGACCGGTTTCGGGCTTTCAGCCCTCATCAGCCAGGATAGCTTGATTACAGTGGCACAGTGAGCCCAGGACCCACGTCTGGGCATACCTGATGCACTTAGGGTGAGCAAGCAAAAGCAACACAATTGATGGACGGAATTCTGAACAAATCAAAACATTCACCCCCAGTCCCGTGCTCTCCATGCCACTGGAGTCAAGCTATCCTGGCTGAAGAGGAGTGAAACCACAAAACTGGTCCTAGGATGCTTGTTTCCAGTCCATGGAGGACCTGGCTTGGCAGTTCGGGCTGGACTGTTCCCATGAGGCACGGGGTCAAGACTGATTTGCATATGGCTGGCTTCAAACTGGAATGGCTTGGTGGGCAAAAAAACAATGGATTTAGGCCCTGATCTCTGTACTGGGGTGAATGTATGACATTGTTCTGCATTCTGATCATCAACTGTTCTTTTTGCATTTGTCACCCCGAGTGGGACGGGTATGCCCAGACGTGGGTCCCTTGCTCTCCATGCCACTGGAATCAAGCTATCCTGCCTGAAGAGGGCTGAAACCCCGAAACCGGTCCTAGGATACTTGTTTCCAGTCCAGGTAGGACCTGGCTTGGCAGTTCGGGCTGGACTGTTCCCATGAGGCACAGGGTCAAGACTGATTTTCATATGGCTGGGTTCAAACTGGAATGGCATGGTGAGCAAAAAACGATGGATTTGGGCCCAGATCTCTATACTGGGGTGAATGTATGACATTGTTCTGCATTCTGTCCATCAATTGTTCTTTTTGCAGGACCAAGCCTAAGCAGGAAGTGGCACTAATCCAGAACGGCGCCACTCTATCGCATTCCCATACCATTTGTATGAAGTCATCCTCTGCAGCAAGGGAAACCCGAGGTAAGAGGGGGATGCGACATCCTCCATCCTCCAAAACCTCCGACTGGTGAGGAATACCCTGGGGAGGTAATTTAATTGTACCAAACAGAATCTGGCCGCTATTGCTCAGCCCTGGGAACGCTCTAGCCTCTGTTCATTCATCCTCTGAAAGTTAGTTTACATCTGCTTCCCAAGTGTTGTGCAGCACACTGAAGGGGTCAGGCTGATCGAGGAACAATGAGCGATAAACATTTGCCAGTTTATGGTCTCACAGCTCTCCTATAAGCCATTTTCCCTCCAATGTTTTGAATTCAGGGAGGTCCTTCAAATCTGCAAATCATGGCATTAAGGCACACCTGAGGTGTAGATATTGATCAAACTGTGTCGGGTGTAGGCCATATTCTGTGTAGGGTTTGGAATGATTTAAGGGTAGTCCCTTCCATTACGTCCCCCAATGTAGTGGTCCCAATGAGATCCCATTGTTGGAACCCCTTGAGTGCTGCCAACCATCACAGCCAGTTCCCACCCCCCAGAGGCGTCTGTTCTATAAGTTTGTCTTCAACGCCATCTGTTTCAGGGAGGGCTTAAATAACTTCAGTACCACTGCAGTTGCCGGCAGGAGTATCAAACTCTGTCACCTCCAAATAGAAGGAAAATAAACAGGATGCCCCCCAGAGTGTGTGTCTACAAGGCATATACTGGGTTGCCTTAGGAATCACTCAACCAGTAAATGTGATGCTCTATAATATGCATTGGCGTTCGCAGTTACTATTCCCCGAGGTACTTCGATTGAAAGTATTTGACCAGAGCAATGCAGGAGAATCCCTGGTTCAACTGGAAGCTGCACAGCTTGGAGTTCAGTTTGTGGAAGAGGGAGCAAGGGATCTCATGGGGGTAATTCTGTAACTGGTATATGAATCTCAGCACAGACACCATCTTGAAAATCGCAGATCTACCCATAAGCAACAGTGGCAGTAGGGACCATGCTTTAATGTGTGAGGTCAGCCTCTCTATGAGTGGTTGGATATTACGCTCCTAGGCCATCTTTGTGTACAATGTGATGTACACCCCTAGGTAGGGGAAGCCGTGATGAACCACTTGAAGGTCTGCTGCCCATCTGACGTCTTGGGGTAGGAGTTAGCCAGGAACACTGAGGACTTTGCTTCTTTAAAGTGAAGCCCTGAAGTCTCAGGGAATATCTTAAGGATCTGTAGGCTCTTGGGCCTCTGAGCTTGGGTTAGGTCAGGAGAACCAGGATGTCATCTGCTTACAGTGCCACTCTATCTAAGACTCCCTCCCTCCACTCAAACCCCGCATCTGGACATCCTTCCGGAGCCAGGCCACCAGGGGTTCAAATATGATAGCGAATAGGAGGACAGCGGGGCCCCCTGTCTCATATCTCACAGTATTAAATCTAGACCCAAAATTTGGACGTGACAAAAGGATAAACAGATAAGCCCAGCTTACCGAATTAGAGGCCTTTTCCATGTCGGTAAGGAAGATCGCCGCTGGGCTATCCAAGGTCTAAGCCAAGCCAAGGCAGTGCATTGTGGAATCATCTGCCTCCTTTTTTCCCCGATGAATAACTTATGACCGTCCCCCTGGGGTGGCTGTAAAGGCTTTCCACAGTGTACCCGGGAAGTCCACCAACCCCCTTTTCGAGGAAAAGTAGCAATCAGTTAATTGACCTATATGTTCCATAGGGTGAAAGTCTTGTAGGGACCATGTACTTTCACATTATAGGATGGCTGTGTTGCAGCCTCGTGCTAAGGATGACGGGTGTGTGGTCTGACACCCCTGTCAAGTATACATGTCTGTGTGACGATGTGAGTCTGTGACTTTGGTATTTGGAAGTAGTCTAACCCGGAAAAGGAGTGATGCAGGTGAGAATAAAAGGACTTCCCTTTTTTCCCGGGTGTTGTAGCTTCCATATGTCTGTCAGGTCCACGGCATCCACAAACAGGGCCATCAAGGAGCACCTGCTCCTGCCCTGGTGTCCCCCTTTCTATCTGTCCTTCGACGCACCTAGAAGTTTGAACAACTGTAGTAGCTCAAATGTAGTGTATTTACTGTTTTGTCCCTGTGGATTAGCCTATATAGGTGAAACAGGTAGAGAGTTAAGACTGAGAATGTTGGAACATAAGTCAGCTTTAAAGACTAACAAGGTAAATGCCCCGTTAGTAGAGCACTTTTCAATATGAAACATAAACATACGGACTTGCAATGGTTCATTCTGGAAAAGATAACAGGAAATAAGAGGAGAGGTAATATAGAGTTAAAATGTAAGAACAGAGAACAATGGTATATATCCAGGTTTTATACAGTCTAAAAGGGTCTGAATACAAAAGAGGATTGGATAAAGTTAATTAAATAGAATTCCCATTGTTGATTTCATCTTAGGGGTTTTTTACAGATTGATTACACCCAATTTCGTAGAATCAGGAACCAATGTGAAGAACGTGTATAAAAGATTAACTCAAGAAAATCCCTTTTGGTAAATTAACTGCAGTAACCTCTAACAATTGGGAGTTAGTAAAATAGAAAAAGTCCTAACTATGGTGGGCAGTTGCATCAAACTGATGCAACAACGGTATCCTAATATATGTTTAAATTAAAATTTGATATTGGAACTTCACACTTGGGGACCAAAATACTTTTGGTACTGAGAAAGGTGGTTCCATTGTTTTAACCCAGCGAAACACGTCAACGCCTTGTGTTGTCATTAAATTTGCACTGTACTGAACCATATTCTGACAAAGAATTGATGATTTGGATATGGTCAGCTTATATGCGTTTAAAAATTAATGCATTGAATGACAAATGTGATTGTCTTTCTGAAATCCTTTCCGATTTTTAGATTATGAATTGTGTATTATTGATGTTTTTAGCTATTGTTTACTAGATATTTGAGATAAAGAATGTTTAATTTAATGGTATTTATAAGTGTTTCGATATCCAGTTTATTTCTGTGCCTGTGCTTTATGGTTGGATTTATGTGAGTACACGTGGAGGGTTTGTGAATTGGTGTACCAAAAGGGAATTATACTTTTGATTTTCAGTCATATGTGGTGCCTTGTCTCTTTTGGGCGTTGTGGGGCCCCTCTCACTCTATTGTGATACTTTGAGCCTCTCCAGCCACTCTCACTCACCGTGGGGGCCTCTCCAAGCAATCCCCCTTCGGCATTATCACCTTGTCACCAGGCGGTGAGGTGACCCACAAGCACTTCCAGACAAGGTGGGGCATTCATACAGCTAAGCCGCTGAAGACTGGGGATCCAAGCTGATCAATCGGGCTCCAGCCGGGGACCCTATGCCTCTGGTGCCCTATTTAGATCCCCTTCTTCAGTCACATAGGGTGGAACCACCTCTACCACGCCTCTTCCCTGTCTCACATTGTTAGAAATGGAATTCTTGGTTCGCTGAGGTATGGAAGCCAAACAGGAACCACTACTCTAGTCAAAGTAAGCTAAGTACACACTAAAAGATAAAGTGTGCTCACCCTCTAGTAGCTTGGCACAGAGCAGTCAGGCTTATCTAAAGAGGTAATGTGTAAAGCATTTGTGCAACTCACCCACACAGTAACATACTGAATACACAAAAAGACTCCACACTGGTTTATAAAAATAGTTGTCTGTGTTATTAGCAAAACAAGACCAAAACAATAAAAATATCACATATATTTCCCAAGATATGCACAATTCATGAATACCAAGAATTTCAGTGTTCACGAGTGCTTGAGTGCCAAAGGGATGCTCAAATTCAAAGTGTTTTGTTTAAAGTAGGCAAAAATGCAAGATTAGTAAACTCTGGAGTGCCAAAAGAACTCTTACATTGGATCGGGCAGTCATGGTATCGCTGACCGATTTACACTACCGGGCAAAAACAACAGAGGAGTTGGAACAACACGGCCCGGCAACTAAGGTAGACTCTGGCGCCTCTCAGTGGGTGGATGGAAGCGGCTGGGACCTCCGAGGTCTGCTGTGAATCCGCACCTGCTCTGGGCACTGAGAACAAGGGAGGCCGGTCTCTGGCGTCGGACAGCCAAAGGCAGCGGGGCAGGGATGACGTAGTCACTGCACTCCACATTGCCCATTCAACGCATTCTAAGTGAATACAGCTGGCCTGGTCAGCACCCAGTCAAGGCACCTCTCTAGTCTGGAATCTCTGCTTTCAGGGAACACACATGGTGGGCATGGAGCGTCAGCCTCCCGAGGTGGAGCGATTGTCTTCAGAGAAGTGAAGCGCAGTCTAACGAGGTTTCAGCTGTCGGACTCAGAGTGCCTTGGCAGCACCGGTATGTCAAAAAGTCTTTGATGACCCAGAGACTTTTAGGAACAGGGGGAAAACCAACAAGTCCTTGGAGATCACTCTCAGCACAACATAAGGTAGCAGGCGGCACGCCAGCACACAAAAGCAGGTCGCAGAATGGCAGTCCCTCCTGCAGCACAGCACTCAGCAAGCAGCAGGCCAACACAGCAAAGCAGTTAGCAAAGTGGCAGTTCCTCCTGGCAGCACAGCAGTCCTTCTGGCAATGTGCAGAAGTAGATCTAGCAGTGTCTGGTTACAAGTCCCACACAGTGTCTGATTTAGGGGGTCAGAGCCCCAGTACTTATACCCAAAAGTGCCTTTGATGTAGCGGGTGACCTCAAAGGAGTTCTCTGAAGTGCACTAGGATACCTTTCAACTTAGTCCTGTCTGCCAGGCTATCAGTGAGGGGTTATCAATACCTTGTGTATGGGCAGGACACTACCTAATAAAGTGGAATGTGAGCCCCTCCCAGCCCAGGAAGACCCATGTGAATGCAGATGAATGCAGGTGCAGTTGAGTGACCTTTGGTGTGGCTGTCTAGAGGGAATGCACAAATGTATCTGTCACCCAGACGTGTATTGGAGACAGGCTGTCAGGCACTTAGAGCGGTAAGTGCAAAGAAATGTCCTCTTTCTAAAAGCGGTATTTCTAAAATAATAAAATTAAAACTAACCTCACTGGTAAGTAGGATTATCAATACCATTGCAAACATATGAAACATCAAAACATTACTCCTCTCTGATCAAGAAATACCACTTAAAAAGGTATAAGGGAATTCCCATTGATAAGCTCTGCGAGGGGTAGGCCTCACAGTTGTGAAGTGAAATAGGCTCTTTGTCACTCCCATGGCACACAACCCTCTACAGTACATGACCTGTCCTTTACTCACATAGCACCCTGCCCTTAGGGCTAACATGGGCCTGCCTTAGGGTGACGTCTATGTAATAAAAGGGAAGTCTTATGCTTGGCAAGTAGGTTTAAATGCCATGCCTAAGTGGCAGTAGTCTGCATACACAAGCACTGCAGTGGCAGGCCTGATACAGATTCAAAAGGCAACATTTGTGGGTGGCAAAATCAGTGCTGCAGCCCACTAGTAACATTTAAGTTACAGGCCCCAGGTATATGGTATACCACTTTACAAGGGACTTACAAGTACAGTAAATATGTCAACCAGGTATAGGCCAATTACACACATGTTTATGGAAGAAGCACATACACTTTAGCATTGATTAGCTGTGGTAAAGTGCTCAGAGACCTAAGCCCAACAAAAATATACAGCAAGCCCTGGAGGTAAAAAGCAAAAAGATTGGGGAAGACCACCCTAAGGATGCCAGGTGTTACACGTGTCCCACCAGCTGAAAGTGGGGAGATCTACCCAGTTTCTAGGGAGTTCTCTTCACTAAGGCGGAAACACCTAGATAGACCATCATTCTAGTGGTCTACCCCTGGTCTATGTTCCACCCTAAAGTCCATACCCTTTTGGGAAATGGACCACCTCAACAGCCTTGGATTTTTATCCCTCATTTGCATGAGCCACCTGAGGGGCCAGTGGTCAATCTGAACTAAGAAGTGAGTGCCAAACACGTATGGCCTCAGCTTCTTCAGTGCCCAAACCACAGCAAAATCTTCTTGCTCAATAGCTCTCCACCTCTGTTCCTCGGGGAGAAACCTCCTGGAGAGGAAGGCTTCAGGTTGGTGTAGGCCCTCCTCATTAAATTGAGCTAGTACTGCCCCTATGCCATGCTCTGAATCATCTTTCTGAATGATAAACTCATTGGAGAAGTCAGGAACCCTGAGCCCAGGAGCTGTGCACATGGCTTGCTTCAGGGAGTCAAATGCAGTTTGGCATGCCTCTGTCTAAATCACATTCCTGGGCTGCTTCTCGGACGTCAGGTCAGTAAAAGGGGTAACAGTGGTGCTATATCCCTTGGCAAATCTCCTGTAGTACCCAGTGATGACTAAGACTGCTCTGACCCCACTCTGGGGTTTGGGGGCAGACACGCCATGATGGGTTTTATCTTGGCCTGAAGGGGTTGCACCTTCTCCCTGACCATCAGGTATCCCATGTATCCCAAGGACACCACAGACCTCTGCCCTATCTGGCACTTACTTGCCCTGAAAGGCCTGCATGTAGCAGAGCCTAATGCAAAAACAACAGTTGATGGACAGAATGCAGAACAATGTCATACATTCACCCCAGTACAGAGATCTGGGCCTAAATCCATCGGCCACACCACCCCAGTCCAGACATGGCCATATGCAAATCAGCCTTGACCCTGTGCCTCATGGGAACAGTCCAGCCCGAACTGTCAAGCCATGTCTTCCCTGGACCGGAATCAAGCATCCTAGGACCGGTTTCTGGCTATCAGCCATCATCAGCCAGGATAGCTTGACTCCAGTGGTGTGGAGAGCACGGGACTCACGTCTGAGCATACCCGTCCCACTCGGGGTGATAAATGCAAAAACAACAGTTGATGGACAGAATGCAGAACAATGTCATATATTCACCCCAGTACAGAGATCTGGGCCTAAATCCATCATTTATTTTGCACTCCACACCACCCCAGTTCAGACATGGCCATATGCAAATCAACCTTGACCCTGTGCCTCATGGGAACAGTCCAGCCCGAACTGCCTAGCCATGTCTTCCCTGGACCGGAATCAAGCATCCTAGGACCGGTTTCTGGCTATCAGCCGTCATCAGCCAGGATAGCTTGACTCCAGTGGTGTGGAGAGAACGGGACTCACGTCTGAGCATACCCGTCCCACTCGGAGTGACAAATGCAGAAACAACAGTTTATGGACAGAATGCAGAACAATATCATACATTCACCCCAGTACAGAGATCTGGGCCTAAATCCATAGTTTTTTTGTACTCCACACCACCCCAGTTCCGACATGGCCATATGCAAATCAGCCTTGACCCTGTGCCTCATGGGAACAGTCCAGCCCGAACTGCCAAGCCATGTTTTCCCTGGACCGGAATCAAGCATCCTGGGACCGGTTTCCGGCTATCAGCCGTCGTCAGCCAGGATAGCTTGACTCCAGTGGTGTGGAGAGCACGGGACTCACGTCTGAGCATACCCGTCCCACTCGGGGTGATAAATGCAAAAACAACAGTTGATGGACAGAATGCAGAAAAATGTCATATATTCACCCCAGTACAGAGATCTGGGCCTAAATCCATCATTTATTTTGCACTCCACACCACCCCAGTTCAGACATGGCCATATGCAAATCAACCTTGACCCTGTGCCTCATGGGAACAGTCCAGCCCGAACTGCCTAGCCATGTCTTCCCTGGACCGGAATCAAGCATCCTAGGACCGGTTTCTGGCTATCAGCCGTCATCAGCCAGGATAGCTTGACTCCAGTGGTGTGGAGAGAACGGGACTCACGTCTGAGCATACCCGTCCCACTCGGAGTGACAAATGCAGAAACAACAGTTTATGGACAGAATGCAGAACAATATCATACATTCACCCCAGTACAGAGATCTGGGCCTAAATCCATCGGCCACACCACCCCAGTCCAGACATGGCCATATGCAAATCAGCCTTGACCCTGTGCCTCATGGGAACAGTCCAGCCCGAACTGTCAAGCCATGTCTTCCCTGGACCGGAATCAAGCATCCTAGGACCGGTTTCTGGCTATCAGCCATCATCAGCCAGGATAGCTTGACTCCAGTGGTGTGGAGAGCACGGGACTCACGTCTGAGCATACCCGTCCCACTCGGGGTGATAAATGCAAAAACAACAGTTGATGGACAGAATGCAGAACAATGTCATATATTCACCCCAGTACAGAGATCTGGGCCTAAATCCATCATTTATTTTGCACTCCACACCACCCCAGTTCAGACATGGCCATATGCAAATCAACCTTGACCCTGTGCCTCATGGGAACAGTCCAGCCCGAACTGCCTAGCCATGTCTTCCCTGGACCGGAATCAAGCATCCTAGGACCGGTTTCTGGCTATCAGCCGTCATCAGCCAGGATAGCTTGACTCCAGTGGTGTGGAGAGAACGGGACTCACGTCTGAGCATACCCGTCCCACTCGGTGTGACAAATGCAAAAACAACAGTTGATGGACAGAATGCAGAACAATGTCATACATTCACCCCAGTACAGAGATCTGGGCCTAAATCCGTCGTTTTTTTGCTCAGACGTGAGTCCCGTGCTCTCCATGCCACTGGAATCAAGCTATCTAGGCTGATGAGGGCTGAAAGTCCGAAACCGGTCCTTGGATGCTTGTTTCCAGTCCAGGGAGGACCTGGCTTGGCAGTTCGGGCTGGACTGTTACCAGCCCGAACTGCCAATATCGTCTCGCTGTCGCAACAAAGGGGACATCCATCCGACCTCTCAAGATGCCTAACTGCTATTTCCTCCTGGATGACGACTCAAAACTCAAACTTAATGGAGCTAAGACCGAGATTATGGTCATGGGCCACCCACTTTCATCCCTGTCTTCTGAGAACTGGCCTCCCTGTATGGGGGAACTTCCCCCGCCTAGGGAGAAAGTTAAAAGCCTCGGGGTTTGGTTTGAACCCCAATTAACATTCAAGACCCATGCGCAGAAAGTGGCAGGAGGGTGTTTTGGATTATTGCGGGCTGTACGGAAAGTCCTCCCCCTTCTGCCTTTTGAATCTAGAAAACTCCTAATCCAGGGCCTAATTTTGTCCAGATTGGATTATGGCAACGCCCTCCTCCTGGCGGCGCCTCATGCCTCGATCAATATCTTGCAGCGAGTACAGAACGCTGCAGCCAGGCTGCTTATGGGGGCCCCCAGATGGGCTTCAGCCAAACCATTGCTCAGAGCCCTGCATTGGCTCCCAATTCAGGAGCGAATCTCTTTTAAGTCACTCTGCATTGCCTATAAATCTCTGCAAGGTAACGGCCCTCCGGCCTTGAGGGGTTTAATTTGCCCATACAAACCGGCGCGGGCCCTTCGGTCCGACGGAGAAAATCTGGCCATCATACCCAGAGTGAGGAAAGCCCGCACCGGAGGCCGTCGGTTCTCGCTGAATGCAGCAAAAAAGTGGAATGTACTTCCCAGGGACCTTCGGACGGAACCCTCCTACCTGAAATTTAGAAAAACACTTAAAACTTTTCTTTTCCCCAAGGCCTCCTAATTTCTTTTCCTCTTGTGTTCTGTTATTAATGTTTCAGCGCTGGGACGCCCTTGGGCAGCCATGCGCTTTATAAACCCAATTTCATTTCATTTCATTTCATGGGGCACAGGGTCAAGGCTGATTTGCAGAGCGTCCCTGCGTGTCTTTATGGGGTACATTTGACTCCTTTGTCTGCTCTCACCTACCACTGGGCCTCTCAAGAAAGCCCCCCCTCGCGATCTCACCTTGTCACTCAGTGGTGTGATGACCCGCTGGCACTTCCAGACAGGGTTTGAAGGAGCGCTTATGCAGCACAGTCGCAGAAGAGAGGGGAATTGCCTCTCTGCCTATGTTGGTATTACCTCCACACGTCAGGCTCCTCGGGCCGTTGCTCCCTGGCTCCCTCAAGGATCCAGGAAGTCAGGAACAGGCCATCTCCCTCATCAGCGGCAACTCCCCACTCTTCCCTTCTCGTCAGATGGCATTTGCCTGAATACATTGTCACAAATAAACTGTGATTTTGTTTTTATTTTTAATTTCATTACGTTTCTGTGCAGCCCAACAAGTTACGTGTCTCAACATTCTACAGTAGTCAATCATGGTGTTCCCTCAATCATTGGTTACATTGAAACAAATATCACTGACATATTGCAACTAGCATGGTGCCAGAAACAAAAAACAAACATATCCCAGTGTTGAACTAAACACACACGTCTTGACCTTGGGCTGACCCATGAACTATCAGTATCTGTAATGGGAATGATGCTGGGGCAAAGGGAGGTGGGGCCTCGTACTATCATCGGGGGGTGGGGGGTGGCCCCAATTGAAACTATCATGCATGAGTGGGCACCTCTTGTCCGAGCCACGTTCAACCACTCTTTGGCTGAGCTCCGGTCATGGGGGCACTCATCTGGGGCCAATGGCAGCGCCTCAAATAAGCCGCACCACAGCTCCAAAACATCTGCCAGCTTTGGGTCTGTCCGAACCACTTTCATCCTAGCCCCCTCAGCTGCACACCTTTCTGCTGTATCCCTGTTACTTAGCCAGTGAATCGCCAGCTGCTGTCTGGCCAGCAGTAAGGTAAAGTCCAAAAACTTTTTTTTGTTGAGCGCTTGGTCGGGAAGCACCCCATTCCCAGCAGGAAGAGCTGTTGTGGGTTGTCCTGTTGTTCCAGCCTTAGCCTGTCTCTATATATTATGTGTTATCTAAAATGGGAAAGTAAAAGCCAGAAGAGAGACTAGCACAGGACATTCACGACAGAAGCAATCTAGTAAGAGATGTGTAAAAGGTGAGGGAAATGATGCAGGTATGAGGCTAAGAGCCGCGGCCTCATGGGTGGCTCCTCCGCTAAGGCAGAGGGGTGTCGCCCCACTGCCTTTCAGCACTGTAAAAAAAGGAAAAATAAAATGATAATAACGTGCTCCCCGCCCCACTACTGCTTACCGGGTGCAGCCGCCACTGCGCAGCCTAGTGGGTGATGTTTAAAAAATGGATGGAAAAGATTATAGAGACATAAAAAAAGGAGGGTATTGTGTAACGCAGACAGAAGAGCAGGCTAGTGAGTGATGTGCGAAGGGATGGTAAGGAAAGTAGAAGCAGAAGCAAAGTGGAAACAGTAGACGAGCAGGACAATGGGAGATGTGTAAAGGAGAGAGAGAACAGACTGTAGATTGGAAGGAAGAGGAACCATGAAAAAAGGAACAACAGGTGCAACACAGTAAGAGATGTGTATAGGGACAGGAATGGAGATAATGAATATTTCTTTCATTCAGCTATCTAAACTACTGATTTTGGTAGCGTGTGTGCTTGCATAGTAAATAGGTGCATGTCTTCAGTGTACATAGCCTTGGCTGCACTGCTAATATAACTAATATCACTGTATAACTTGTGCCCTGCCATGCACAGTGCTGTCATCAATGCTGTCATTTCAGATGTTCAGTAATGTCATAGAACATGTCATGAGTAATGTAATAAGGGAGGTAATTAGCAGTGCATGGCGGGGGTGCCAGTAGCTGCCTGAGATTACTATAACTGGTAAATTTCAGTTGTTTTGCTCGTTTAAAAATGTATGTTTTAACTGTCATTTTCAGCTAACTTTAATATCCCTTTTACAGTGCATTTCTAGTTTATTAAATGTAAAGTACATTATTAAAATTCCTAGCTATAGTATCACTTTAGGCTTTGTTTGTTTCAGTGAATTTCTATGGGTTTCTTAACGTATATTATTATGTCGATTGCTTTGGGGTTGGGGGCAGGGCCTGGCCTATGGTCAGGCCCTGTGCTGAAGCCCTGTGAGTGCCCTACTCCCCGCAGAGCACGGCCTTTGGCTGTGCGCACCTTGCAGTTGGGGCCAGCACCTGGCCAGGTCCTGTGCCCCACCCCTCACTGGCGCCCCCCACCTCCAAGAGCCATTCAGTGGCTCAGAGAAGGGGGCACACATGCCCCCTCCCCTACTAATTAAATGACCCCAGTGGATGGGGCCCCAGGCGTCTGATAAAGACGCGGGGAGGTGGGATGCACTCCACCCTACTCTTTTAATAAAATGGGGCGTTGGGGGTTGGGGTACCTGGGGCCTGATGAAGGCTAGGGGAGTGGAGCCAGATGCCCCCTCCCCTTTTATTAAGATGCGGCCCCTAGGATTGGGATCTCCAGACCATGAACAAAGGCTCAGGTAGGTGGGCCACGCGTCCCCTCACCTTGTAAATTAATGCAGCTCCTGGGGTCCCAGGGGTTTGATAGAGGCTTGAGAAGGTGGCCAGTGTACTCCCCTCCCCTTTTAATAAAATACAGCCCTTGGATTAGGTTTCCTGGGACCAGAACAAGGCATGCAGAGGGGGATTGAATGCCCCCTCCCAAAAAGTAATAAAATAAGTGACCCCAGGGCCCTGACCCAGGGGCGTGTGATATGTGCACCAGTCTTTCCAAAGTATATTTTCTATACATAATCTGTCTGTCCTCTTCAGACTAGCTGAGCATATGCATGGCCTAGCTTACCATTAATACCTTCCCCACTAAAAAGACCCATAAGGATACTTAGAGCATTTTCTGATGTGGTCTATTCTCCTGCAGACTTGCATCTACCAATGTTGACATTTATTTGAAATAATTCCAAATATAGAATGTGTAATTCCTTTCAACCTAATTTGCCTAGTTTTCATCCAAGTTCTTTTCAACGTTCCTAGTTAATATATGTGCACTATTTTCATCAGTAATCTGATACAAAGTTTACAGTCTTTATCTTTTAATTGTATTATTATTATTGTGATGGCTACATCTAGCACTTTGTTGTACCAGAATATTGTAGTTAGAATATCATGTTATCTTCATATTGTTGCCTAAGAATAATTTACAAAAATGTTGCCCTATTGGAGTTAAAAATATAAAATCTGCTATTTTTGTAATGATATTTAGAACACAGTATTTACGTCCTACAATATTTCTGACTGCAATAATGTAACACACACCCTCCTGCAGTCACCGACAACTTTGGTAGTGTTAAGCCTTGAGTAAGTCTGGACTGCCTAAAGAATGTGCCAGAGGTAGTTTAAGCAGTCTTTTGACCCACGTTTGTTTCAAATTAGAAGATTTTGCTAGTTACTTTACAATACGATTCATACAAACATAGATGCCCTTGCCCATAGCCAGTACTCTGTTTTGTTTCAACATCTTCCTTGTATTTCCTTTTATGAGAGCTGCAAGCCCCCATGCCCAAAGTAAGATCTTATATTTGCAGGGCTTGAAGAATGATGACAGAAACCCTTCGATTTGGCTATGCACTTTGGGAAAGGGGTATAGGACCTGGCTGTCTCGGTACTCTGCCATCTGCAAGGGTCCGACCCATTGCTCATGGCCTTCAGCCATGCACAGCAAGGGCCCTTATGTGCCCATTCGATTTTGTTCAGGACTCTAACAGCCTTATTCATCAACGGGCCGTTTTGCGAGCCCCTAATAGCGATTCATAGCGAATCGCTATTAAGGACTCGCAAAACGGTATTCATGTAGGAATTGCTAAATAAATAGCGATTCCTACACATTCCTTATTTGCGAGTAGCAAATTGCTAATCGCAAATAAGGAATAACTCCCCATTCATTCCTATGGACCAAAAGGCCCATAGGAATGAATGGGGAGTATTCCTTATTAGCGATTAGCAATTTGCTACTCGCAAATAAGATAGCGATTTAAAGGGTGCCAGGGGTGTCCAAAGGACACCCTGTAGCACCCCTTAAATGCAAATTGAAACAGGTGTTGCGCACACACATGTCCAAAGGACATGTGTGTGTGCAACATGCAACTTAGAAAAATGCTTTTAAAAGCATTTTTCTAAGATTTTGCTATTTACCAAGAGGTCTGACCTCTCGGTAAATAGCGGCCCGAAATTGCGAATTAGCAATTCAAAAATGGTTGATGAATTGCATTTAAGGAATCTCAAATAGAGATGCCTTAAATGTAATTCCTCGCAATTTAGCGAATTAGCAATTACCGATTTTTGCATTTGGGATGATGAATCCCAAATGCAAAAATTGCGCTCGCAAAGGGCCAGATTCTCAGATTCTGGCCCTTTGCGAGCGCAATTCGGCTTGATGAATCAGGCTGTAAGACACAAACTCAAGTCCTGTAATGGCGGCCGCAAAGTTCTCTCATGGTGTTGCAACCAGCCAATCAGATCCTTTCTGTACCGCGGTTCTGCAGTACTGCAGTGGCCGATGAAAGAAAAAGTTCCCTTGCCCAATCAGAGGTTTTCTTTGTCAGTGAGCAATCAATCCTGTTGGAATTAAAATGGGAACTCACACTTTTAGGATCTCCTCACTCTTTTATTTGACCCCCCTTGACAGATCAGCACAATATGTACCATGAATGGGCAAAAGTGTATGAATTATTTATTTTCGAAAGTATCTTGCATGAAATAAAAGGGGAAAATAAATAATAGGTAATGATTCACAAATCACATACACAGTTATATATGGCTTTAAATTTTTAAAGTATTTATAAAGGTAGTTAAGAATTTTTAGGGGCGTAGGGATGGCTAGTGTATAAAGGTATTAAAGAGTTTTATGGCTCAGGGATGGGTAATGCAACTGGGTTGTGGTTCTTTTTGAGAGCTCAGTGATGATTAATCCATAGGGCAGTGATGAATGTTAGTGTTCAGGTATGAGTAATGTTAAGTGGTTGATAGGAGTTTTAGGTCTTAGGGATTGGTAGAGCACAGGGATAGTGAGGAGTTTATAGGGCCCTGGTATAGTTAGTCTGTAGAGGTAGGAAGGAGCTTTTAGGCCTCAGTGATGGGCTGCGCATAGACCGTCATGAACAAAACCCCACCATTACCCAAGAAAGTTTGAGGCAGATTGCAGAATAATTGTCTAGAAGGCGTCGCTTTCTTTCCACTCAAGTAACGGTGATGATGAAGGCCCTTCCTTTTCTGCCCTTCTTCCCTAGAGGGACTACCCTGATGACGGAGATAGAGTTATAGACCTCTGACTTCCTGGTCAGGGTAATTGCTGCCCCCTCGTGCAGTTCCACCATTAAGGCACTGCCCCCAGCGCCTTCTGGTAATCCAGGTAAGGTGTTCGAGGCCCTCCTCCACCGCAAGCTCCTGCCTGTGCCTCAACCCTGGTGCTCTAGTGGAAGAGCCTGCTCTTCTGCTAGTCCGCTCTGTGTGTGTCTTCCTCTTTCTGGTTTTGCCTCTCTCTGTCTTTCCTGTTATTTGATGAAGGACATCACAACCTGGTTGAGCAGCAGCTGCCTGACAACTCAGAGAAAACAGAAGTCCTCATCCTCAGCTCCACCCCCTCCACTTGGGACAACACCTGGTGGCCCCTGCGCTCGGAAACCCACCCACCCCTACGGACCACACTCGCGACCTCAGCATCATACTCGACTCTTTACTCACCATGAACCGCCAGATCAACACTGTGTCCTCTACATGTTTCAACACACATCTGCATACTCCGCAAGACCTTAAAATGAATCCCCCCCGACTCCAAGAAGACCGTCACCCAGGCACTCATCACCAGCAATTTGGACAATGAAAACGCTCTCTATTCCGGAATCAACAAAAAACTCCTCTGCAAACTCAAGACCTTCCAGAACGCTGCAGCTAGGCTTATCCACGACATCCCAAAACATCATGATCACACAACACCTCTGCTACCTCCACTGGCTCTGTGTC
Source organism: Lissotriton helveticus (assembly GCF_964261635.1). NCBI lineage: Eukaryota > Metazoa > Chordata > Amphibia > Caudata > Salamandridae > Lissotriton > Lissotriton helveticus. The sequence goes on from NC_136059.1 coordinate 1,064,042,327, forward strand.
GAAAAAAGAATAACCTTCAAACTCCTCACACATGCCTACAAAGCCCTCCATAACACCGGACCCCAATACCTCCACAAGCTAATCTCCTTCCACACCCCCCAAGAGAAACCTCCACTCTGCCAACCTAGCCCTAGCCACGGTCTCCCGCATCCACAGGACCAGAGCGGGTGGCAGATCCTTCTCCTATATCACGGCCCAGACCTGGATCTCTGCATCAGACGAAGCCTGACACTGCACTAGCTCAGATAGGATCTCAAGACCTGGCTCTTCAGATGACCTATGGAGCTGCTCGTAACCCGCTTCTCCCCCCAGCACTGTGAGCCCCTCACAGGTGAGCGGCGCGCTTTCAACATTCTTGATTGATTGATAGTCCACATCCACCCTCAGATTTAATGAGTATCAAGCAACAATTCCCTAATATCTGTGAATACCCTAATTAGTTTTGCGAGGAACTGTGTTTGAAGTATATAGACTAAAATGGGTGGATGTGAATCAGTTGTGGTGACTGGTGTTGCTGTGCGAAGTGAGAGAAAGAATGGTGAGAAGTCCACATGGCTGAGGGTTGACCCTGGCAATGAAAGAAAGTTGTGTGCAACATAAAAGTTATTGAATGCAAAGGCGGATGTGTGTCTGTTGAAAGGTGATTGGAATAATATCTTGAACTGTAAAAAAAAACGTAAGGATGAAGCGCCGGATGATTAGGTGGACAGATGTAAGGATGTGTTTGAAAGGCACTAAGGTATAACCCTTTCAGCAGCAATGTCTCTGGAACCTGTAGGTGCTGCTTTTCTATTGTTACAACATGTTAGAAGTCAGTAATGATCATCTGCATCAGAAGGCAGATTAAGACGTTGGCTGAGTTGGTGAGGGGCACTACCCATAGCATAGCTTTGCAAGAGAGAATGAAAGAGAATGCTGAATCAAAGCTGAACATATAGAATATGCTGTGAACTTCCAAGGGTGTACAACGGGGAGCCCTGCAAAAAGAGGAAAAAAAGGGCAGGGGAGGAAGAGGAGGAGGAGGAGAAGAGAGAGCTGGGAGAGGCACTGAAGGCCCAAAGGAGAGGCCCCAGGAGTGGGAGGATCATGTTTTGCTTGTAGATAGCTGAGGCATTGGAAAAGAAACTGTCCCAACATCGTGTCAAATGCACCAGTTCTTTCCAATCAGCCCGGGTTTCATTAAAGTGGAGGCGGGGTAAGCAGGGTGCCTCAACTGCTACTAGATATTGTTCTGCTTTAATTTGAATGTATGTTATACCTGTTGCCTTAGATTTTGTGAGAAGAAATGCTGAGAGTAGAATAGCTGAAGATTGGGGACACCAAATCCACCTCTATTGTACGGTAATGTCATCTCCTCCCAGCGGACCCTGGGCCTTCTGCCCCCCTGGTCAGTCGAATGAGGAGTGAACGTAGCATCATGAAAAACTGATTTGTTAGTGGAATTGGAATATTATTAAAGAGATATACGAATTTGGGAAGGACCATAATTTTGATCAAAGCAATACGTCCTGCTGCCACCTGTCCACCTGCATTTCAAGTGTGGGTACAGCCTTACCATAATTTAGTTTAATAATGTTGGTGGTGTCCAAGTGTATGTGAATCCCTAGGTATTTAACCAAGTCAGAACACCAAGCTAGTGGGAATTCGCAATCCCAATTCACTGTACCAGCCGTGATGGGGAATATCACTGACTTGTGCCAGTTTATTCAGAGGCCAGAGAATCTACCAAATCTAATAATCTCTCTAATTAGTGGGTCTACGTTAGTCTGCTGGTCCCTAACATAAAGAATAATATCATCTGCATACAACGAGACTGGCAGGGGCCCTGTGTTAACTGGATTCCTCTCTGCATGTGACGTTCCTGAAACTGCCTGACAAGTGGATCCATAGCTAGTATGAAAAGAAGTGGCAATAGGGGGATAGAGTACCATTTATAGGGATCCTGACAGTGGGGGCAGTGTATAGAAGGGCTGTGAGATCAATAAATCCTCTGGGCATGCCCAGCCTGCGCATTACTGATAGTAACAAGCATTGGCATAGCCAATTGGTCTCGCTTTTGGGACCTTATAAGTATTTAGTTATGCAGCACAATATCCTTGGTGCAACAATATCAACTGTTGCATGGCTAAACACTTATAAGGTCCCAAAGGCGAAACCTATTGGCTATGCCAATGCTTGTTTTCCTTAGATTTTGATCTGTAAAAATCTGGAGACGTTACAGTATTTTGTGACACAAAATCTTTAAGTACAACACAACATACTGAATCCCCTATAGCTGTTTGCTGACGACGAGGTAAATGAATAAACAAGGACTGTACTTTGGTTTCTTCCTCAGGGCTAGGTTGTTTTATTTGGATCAGATATCTGGAAAAACCTGTTCTTAAAGTCTGGATTCTCTAGACTGTGATGCATTGTTGAACATTTGAGCTATGTATTGTAGGAATTTGAAGTCGAGTTTGAGACAAAGAAAGGCTATCTTCCCATCAGAGGCACAGGGAGCTTCTCTGAAGTTCAAGGACTATCGCTCTCCATAAGATGAAAATAGTTGTCTTTTCTTCATCAATAGATGTGCATTTATGCAGGACCAAGACATCTGCTGTATGTAGGAAGGGTGTGTCTTGATCCTTCCTTCAGTCAGTTCTTTGCCCTGAATTCTCCTCCACAAGTATTCACGAAGGTTCTTGCAGTGATGACAGCCCACTTTCAGGTGATGTGTTTACTTTTCTATTTGGATGACTGTCTGATCAAAGTGTGATCTCGAACTGACTCTCACGAGTGACTCTGTCTAGTTTTCAACCCTCTTATTTCGACCTGTTTTCTTTTTGTTTAATTGAAACTATTACTTCAGTTTCCTTCAGTTTATAGCAGTGATAAATCTTTCATTTCCAACTCCAAGAGGTTTATATCCCTGAATTAAGAATTGGTGCATTTGTTTATCCAATAATCCTGTGACTTTGGCCTTTCTTTAGGCAACAATGAAAATTAAGCCAAAATTTTCTGGAAGATCGTCTCAATTTCATGGCGTTAGAGCATTTGAACCTACACAGAAGGAGTCATGCTGATTCCGTCATAGAAAATGCAGCATTGGTGCTGATACCCATCCCAATGGCAGACATATATAGAGCAGCAACATGGCTGCTCTGAATGTTTTTTGCAAGCATTGCACTGTAAGTGCATAATTGGTAATAAATGAACTGCTTGCATCTTCTTTGCTTATAGGCTCTTTATGCAGATGCTGTCTTTATCCCCCAGGGCCCTTACTTATCATTTGGTGTGCTACTCCATTGTGTTTCTGAAGAAATTAAGTGAATGTAGAGCTTGGTAATGCAAGTGTAAGGAGTAGTGGCTAAAGAGATGCTCTCACAAGAAGGCATCCAAAATTCTTTTAAGTGGCAGTACTTTCTGCAGAACGTTTATCAAGCCCTGTCCGCCAACCAGACAATTCTACACCTATTCTGAAGATAGGGAGAAGAACTGCTAAGTGCACCAGTATCGTCCTGAATGATTGGACTGTTTCTTGGATAAATGTCTTTGTGTAAAAGTTACTAAAATACAGTCTGCTTTTCTTATGTGCTTGCCTGCAAAGACCAGGCATCTTGGAATAAGTTAGAACTAAAAACACATGTCAAACTTTGGTATATTTGTTAATTAAGAAGACCAGGCATGGGTGAGGTCGGCAGGGCGAGACCCCTGCCCCCTCAAAGGGTACCCACTGGGGCAGGAAGGAGAAATGTGTTAAGAAGCAGAAACAGTTGGGACGAGGAGCCTCAAATTAGATCAGTATGGGCTTTTTATCGATTTACATTAGGAGTAAAGATGAGAATAGGAAAAATGGGGGAGGGAGCGAGGGAAAGTGGGTTCAGAGAAGGGAGAGGGGGCAACGGGACAGGAGGGGGAAAGGGTAGAGGAGAGAAGCCAGGGGCTGAGAGATGGGAATAAGGGAAGCGAGGAATAAGTGTGGGGGAGAGAGGGACACACACACACACAGTGGAACCGAGGGGAGCAGAAACACGGAGCGGCAAGAAAGACCCAGAAACAAAGAGTAGAAGAGGCACGAAGAAACAATCAGAAAACTGGAAAAGAGTGGGCAATAGATAGCAAGAAACAGAAGGAAAGAAAGAGTGAAGAATGTTAGAGAGGACCACGAGGTGGGGGGGAGGGGTCTGGGTGGCTGGGGTTGTAGAGAGAGGCAGACAGAACTAAGAAATCGAGTGCCAGGCATATCCCGCCTAAGAAACCTAGAAACGCCTGCAGGGGGTACATCAAGTACCAGCCCTGCTGCTCACACTCAATTATGTGTATATTATCAAGGGGCAATTGGTAGCATTCCCTCTGGTTCTGTCACTAAAATGGGAATAAGGAGTCCAACCTAAACATATTATTTCTGAGACGGGTCAACGGTTGTGTGCTAAATGTCACAATGTGGTATTTTATTGCAGAGTACTTTGTGTGAAGCGCAGACTGCAGCACAACAGAGTGTGCCTGAAAACAAACTTAACGGACTAGTTCGGATTTTACGAGCAAAGACACCATACCGAGGACTACCTATAAAGATGCTTATCAGATTAACAGAGGTGCGTGTTTAAAGTACACTCTGGCGTTGAGCAAAAGGCAAAAGGTTATACCAGACAACTGAGTAGAATGTGCACATGGAACCTTTGTTGTTAGGAGTTATGCTATTGGAGCAATATGGGATGTGTAATAGAATCTAAACTTCTGATTTATGTTGGGAAATCTATAAATAAAGGTTTAAAAAATGAGGGGGCTGTGATGGGCCCCATCTAGGAGGGGGGTGACACCCCATTGACATGGGCCCATAAGAGGAGGCAGCAGGGCTTGGTCTGGAGTCTGCATGTATGTGAAGTCATGGAAAGGAACGCCTATCAACGTCCACCATGGCACCGCCCCACATGCAAGCTGCCACCATAGGTCTATAGCTGTGAGACATGAAGGGCTGCCTAGCCACAGCTGCACCCCGGAAGCACACTTGAGGTCAGGAAAGGAATGCTGGGTTCAAAACTTGGCTGCCTGGCAAAGATTGATGGTTTTTAACGACGGGAGAATTAAGCAGCTTGTCCAGAATCACAAGATAGCGAGTCGGGCCGGGATTCAAACCCCAGTCCCCATTTCCAAACTTAGCAATTCAAGCCAATAGGCCACACCAAGACGCCTTTGTATTTAGCAAAGAAGGTGAAAAACATGGATGCAGGGCTCTAAAGTGAATGATGATATACTTTTATATCCCAATGAAACAAAAAAAGCTGCGCCGCCTTGATAAAACGTTGCGATGGCCATGCGGCATTGGTTTTCCCAGGATCTCTATAAAAATAAGCATTGGCGGCGTGGAAATGAGATCGCATGCGCGCCTAAAGTTATAAAAAAAAGCACGTGAGTCAAGTTAAAAAAAAAGCCCATGAGTGGTGCGCCTGAAGTAGAAGTGAAAGTTATCACTCTCCAGATGGCGCCTTGGGCCCTGTAAGGGTGCCGCAAGGAAAGCCAAATGGCAGCTGCCCGCGTGCTCGCAAGCTTGAGGCCACACAGAAAGCGTGTGGTCGCATTTTAAAATGCCCACTTACTAAAAGTCTCGCCAGAGTAATGCATGCGCTGGCCCGGTCGAGACCTAAAAAGGGCCATTCCAAGGAGTCAAATGCTTTCTCCGTGTCCAATAGTACTGCTGTGGCTGGGACTGCAGGGTTAATTCTGTGTATTACTGTAAACAGTGTACTAGATTCAAGGAGGTAAATCTATGGGGAAGGAAACCAGATTGGACTTGGGAGATTATTTTGTCCATTAATAGGGCCAGGCGCAGAGCGATCATTTTTGCCAATATTTTATCATCTAAATTTAACAGTGACAATGGTCTTTAAGACCCACATAGCAAGGGATCTTTGCCAGGATTGGGCAACAAAACAATCACTGCCTCTCTGATAGTAGGAGGTAGCTGTTTCCGTTCTAAAGCCTCGCTGTAAACCTCAAGGAGCAGTGGGGCCAGTATGTCTTTGTACATTTTTTAAAAATCACCAGTCAAGCCATCAAGGCCAGGAGCAGTGGAGCCATTTATTGCGTCAATCGCACTGATGATTTCGTCACAGGAAAAAGGTTCAGCCAGAAACTCCTGCATATACTTTTCCAAGTATACCAAAGCTATCTCTGAAAAAACAATTATCTTGTGCAGTAGTGTTGTGCACAATTTTGGACATATACAAAGAGTCCTAATATGCAAGGAATTCATCACAAATCTCAGTTGTGTCTGTTAAGAGGGCTCCAGAGTCCGTGCTAAGTTCAGTGATGTATGATTTGGCATATGGAGGCCTCAATAGTCGGGATAAGGTACGACCCGGCTTCTCGCCCTCGCTTTATCTACGTGCCGTGGCGTACTTGCTAAGAAAATGTGTTTCCCTGTCAGAGGCTTCTAGGAATTCCGCAAGTAACGCTAATAGGCGTTTGTGACCCTCAGAGTCCGTGGAGCGCAGCAGTGTGGTGTCAATTTCTGTGAGTTTTTGTTCAACCCTGGCCAAGGTCTTTATGAGATCCTTTAGCACTCCAGGGTGTCTTGCAATAGTGACTCCCCTAATGTAAGACTTAAAGGCTTCCCAAAGTACTGCCCATGTGTCAACCGTCCCCGTATTTAATTCAAAATAATCTTCTATTGCCTCCCTGATCTCAGAGTGAAACAAATCGTCATTTATTTAAGGCCTTGCTAGGGAATCTCTACTAATGCTCCTGACCTTCCGGTCTGGGAATACAGAGTGTGATTATCACTGGGGAGTGATCTGGATAGGTTCTGGGGAGAGTCATGGTAGACTTGTACCATGTTGATAATTTCGGGGAGATTAGCCAATAATCTATAAGAGTCCACGTGTCGCGTTGGGCCGAATAGTGAGTGTAGCCTGGAGCGTTATGATTGCGGTCCTCAAGATGTCAGAAAGTGGTAGTGAATCACACATGGACAGCAGCACCCACTGAGCACATGGTTTAGTGTCCGTTGAAGCGAAGGAGCAATCTAATGTCTGGTTTAGAAGTAGATTAAAATCTCCCCCCCATTAAAATGCAATCAGTACCCACACGTAGGACAGAGGAGTGCAGTGCTTGAAAGCATTCAGGAAAATTGACATTGGGAGCATATAGGCAGACTAATGTAACAACTTGACTCATCAATTTGCCCACTACTATATTGTATCGGCCTCCACTATCAGAGTGGCAATTGTGCAGGAAAAAGGGGAGTCTCTTATGAATCAGTATCGCTATGCCACGAGCATATGTACTGTAATTAGAACAAAATAATGTGGGCCCCAGCTAGCTGTAAACTGTGAAACAGCAGATTTAGGCAGATGTGTCTCCTGCAAAAAAGATATGTCTACATGATGTCTTTGCAGGTAATGCATAACATGTTTTCATTTTCTAGTATTGTTGAGTCCCCTAACATTCCAAGTTATCACGGACAGGATGGAGTGATCTGGGAGATTGTGACGTTGCCATTGCCATCCGAACTATCGAACAGCATGAGAAGTGTGGAATAAACTGGAAGAAACTTCTGAATCTTATTCAAACTACTGGCAATCCAAGTGTAATGAACAGTTTAGGAACCATCCCCACCCCCACCCCACCCATCCTCAAGCCCCAGTGTGCAAGGAACCACCCCAAATGCACCATAACCAAATGCATCATGTAAACATCCCAGTCGGAGCTGCGCATGTACAACACGATACATTACAATCTGTGTTATCACCAAAGTGCGAAGTACGTAGTTGGGGAGGCAACTCTCCAACAGTACCCAGCTATGTTGAACTGTTATGAATCATGATAATAATTCTGTATCAACATTTATAGGGCAGCTTATTAACAAACCAAACTGTTAAACAAGCTTGTCTTGTGGGTCACTCATGAGAAAAAAGTTCCACACTTGCAACAGAGCCACTTCGAGAGGGGAAGAGCTCACAACAGCGTCCTTTGGCTGACTGCTAGAGTTTTTGTAGGACCTGCAAAATTCCTGGGCTTCGGTAGGTGTGTCAAAGATTCGGGGTCGCCCATTGATGTCTACTCGTAGTCTAGCTGTATATAGCATGCCGTACCGGAGGCCTAGGTTTCATAGAGTAGATTTATTCCTGAGTATTTACGTCACGTCTCTTGGACCATAACCGTAAAGTCAGGATAAAATGCAATTGTGGAGCCCTGCCAGGTAAGCTCTCCTCTTTCCCTGACCCGGCGTAGCGCAGTGTCTCGATCCGAAAGTTCATTATGCACACCATGATGGACCTCGGCGGCCATCCTGGGTTGGGGCGATGGCCCAGCAAATGGTGAGTGCGCTCAACCACAAATCCGGGAGTGAATTCCCCCTTTATCCCAAAAATGTCCAGGAGCATTGTTTCCACGAATAGATCCATCCCCCCCTGTGTTTGTTGACTCCGGGACCCCAAGAATGCGGAGATTGTTGCGATAACTTTGGGCTTCTAAATCTTTATTCTTTATTGCCACATTTTTTAGAATTTTCTCCAGGTTTTCTAGCCGTTTAGTGGACTGGGCTGCACCATCCTCAAGATCAGAGACTCGGCCCTCCACTGTGTCAAGTCTTCGGTCATGTGTGTCAATTTTAGCCCCCATTGCATCAAGATGTTTGTCCAATGTATCAAACCTACTGTCTAGTGACTTAAAACCAGCTCTCAATTATGCCAGTAAGGAATCTTGGGTGGCCGCCGATTCAGTTGTGATGGTCGTCTCCTGGCCCCCCTCTGCCATGATGCTACTGGAGTCCTGGGCCTTCTCAGCAGGTTTGTTAAACGTTAAAACTCTCTCCTTGGGGTCTCTTTTTCCCATGCCGTCTTGCATGTATGCAGCAAAGGAGAGTCACAGACAGTAACAGTAGACCACCCGTCACAATCAGGTAGCACTGCTGGAATTGCTAAATTCGTGATAGATAGGTCAATTTGTCAAGTAAGTAGCGGGTGGCAGCAGGTGGATTAGCGCAGACTTTTGTCTTCCAGCACAAATCAATGATGCCTCAAAAAGTGCAGCCCCATACTAGCTTTATGTGGAGAGCTGGGTTCAGTGGCTATGTAGCCAGTTGATGTATATCGGAGTAGCGAGGCCTAAGGTAGTTGCGTGGGTGTAGGTGCACCCGAGTCACACAATTCGCTGATACCCCATGCTAGGGTGGCCGGAGTCAGTAGAGTGCCAGACGCTCCATTGCAGGCTTAATGTTGAAAGGCTAGAGGATTTACTGACCCCAAGTCTGTTTACATTGTTGCCGATTCACAGCCCCAGCCCAAATGGTGCTTTCTGCATGATCTTGGCCTAGTTGGAAGCGATAACAGCAAGGAACAGCTACCCAGCTGTTTGCACAGAGTATTCTGTGGTGGACTATGGGGCTCGCATACGGAGAAAGTCAATGAAGACGGAGCGGGCGTGGAGTTGGAGTGCGCCTCACATGAGTGCCACACCCCACTCCCTGCAAACCCAACAAGCGCAGCCGGGTGGCTGCCTCCTTGGCTAACCCGAGGACCCCGTCACCTCGGGACCTCCGGGAGATCAATGGCAACTTGCGCACACCCCTAATAAACCGGGAAGGAGGGGGAGCGCTTGGCGACGGCAGTGTCGGGTCAGGGAGGGAGGGGGAAATGGCCCAACAGTCGATGCACTCACCGCGATGGGGTGTCGGTAGCAGATCGACCTACCATGAGTTTGGTATTCAGTCGGAGAGGCCCCAGTGTGATTCAAAGCTGCGTGGGGCGAAAAGCACTGGCTCCTCCCCCAGCTTCACCGGAGCCGATTTCTTCAAGTTGCAAGCGGCTACACAGGATCAAAACAGCTTGGCCGGTACACCATTGCTGAGGCTTTCGACGAATTGAACTAAGTAGCCATAATTGTTAGTATTGTGGGAGACAGACGATTTTGGCTGGACCAGCCTGAAGGAGCTTCAATGCTGGGCGGCCATCTTGGTCTGCGGCTTTGCCACACCCCCACACTGTGACATCATTCACTGATGGCCCCCGCACTCAGCAGTAATAGGATAGCTGGGATTTCTTAGGTTCACATATTTTGATTGGGAGGATTAGGAAAAAGTAGAAGTGATGGAAGTTAAAAAGGCAGTGCAAGTGTATATTATCACAGAATATAGGAAAAAGTGTTTAACCCTTCATGGCTTACTAAGGTTTGCTAATACTAGAAAGACTAGTTTCTTTCTAAGTCATGTTTGACATTGTTGTGCCTTTTGTATCACTAATGGATCACAGAGTCCTCTTACAATTCCAAGACATAATAGACTATTTGTTTTGTACCCATGAACCTTGCCAGATCACTACTGGCTAAATCGTTTTTTTCTAGTTTGCTTGTCAGGTTCTGCCAGAAATGCGTGTGATTCACTCGGAATTGTGATTGTTGTCGGTCGTGGTACAGTGTGTTTATCTGATACGTTGTAAGGCAGATTGGATGATTCTTTGCTGATGTCAAATATATTATTTAATTGAACATATAATTTTTAGAACATACAAGCTTTAAATTTCATATAAACATACGAATAAAGTGTTAACCAGCTGCTTTTACATATTCAAACCCTTGCACACAATCCTTCCTTTTCTGCCCACTGATTGGTTAGATTAGAGCAATTCATTGTACTAGGTGTGTCATTTCAAGGGTCCAGGTTGTACAGAATTCTGTGGCACGGCTCGTCCTTGAACTAATCAGACACTGTCATAGTGTGCCCTATTTTGCTACGCTTTAGTGGCACTCTTTCAATAAGTGCCTCTGATACTGCCATAGCCCTGCTTTTATTCACCAGTGCTTCTATCATGCACCACCCTTTCTACCCTCCACAGCAGCTTTCTGGTCCTCAAGATAAAAGCCTAGAATGCTGTTCTTCCTGCCCTATGCACCACCACTAGACATTCTTTAGTACAAAAGAACTTCAGAATATGGCTTTTCTCCAATTACCTTTTGTATTCATTTTTCCTTTCAGCCCCTGTTTTGTCTTGCGCTAGCACTAGGTTAACAGCATTATCTATACATTAATTTCGTTCATGTACTCATCTATGTTCATGTTGATCCCCTTATGGAGAGTCCCTGTCTGTGTCTCCCGTCTGACCAAGCTGCAGCAGTGCATCATGCACCCTAAAAATAGAAATCCTAATCCTAGTGTAGCTACAACCTTATCTACAATCATTGAACATTGCAGATGGGTTTTCTTAGTTTTAAACAATCTGGCTATATCCAATATATGGAGAATTGATGATTCTTATTGTTTAGAAACATTAATCAAGGACGGTGTATGGTTGAATTCCGAAATATCTTGTCTTTTAGTGCCAGGCTGTGTGGCTGTGCTCATGGGTGTCCACAGAGTTTTTTTTCACGAGGGGGCATCATTTTGACAAGTAGGACATGTTTCAACGGATGCATTTACAACGTGTGCCATTACAACACATTTTTTACAAAGCAAAATCCATTGCAACCCATGTCATTACAACGCAAGCCATTACAACGCATAATCCATCACAATGCAAATTATTTTCTAACAACGCCGGGGCGTTACCTTGTGGAATGAGTTGTAATGGCATGTGTTGTAATGACATGCATTGTAATGGATTTTGCCTTGTAAAAAATGCGTTGTAATGTCACTCGTAACACGTGCGTTGTAAACGATGTCTCCCAATTTTAACGTCATCCATCCTGCGACTCTTTTTGACAATGTCAAAGGGCAGGGGCATAGTCATTAAAAGGCAAGTGAAAAATCAAGCTTGGGCAAGCATCCTCCCTTTCCCCCACCTTGCGGACGCCCATGGCCTATGCACACTGGTTTTAGTTATGATATCTTAGTGGGCATTTTCCATTATGAAAAATAAATGTGTGTAGATAATAAGCCTGGGAATATTGGTTAACCTCGCAGAAAGATAAAAAGACACATTTACACCAGTCTCTAATTATCACTGAACATGCACAATGAAAGCAAAGTTTAATGAAGAAACAATAAGTGTAATACTCCGCGAAACTGGAAATGTTCCAATATGAGCCAACGTCTCATTCTTAAGTATGTGCACTCTTGTCAGTCGGTTTAGGCGTGTACTGTACATGTATTGTTATTGCTGTCATTAGGCTAGTACTTACCTTCTTTACTCTAGCATTGTACTTACCATGTTTTCTGTCACCATTCCATGTTCTGGGGCATTGAGCCTGCTTAAGAGGTGGGCGCAGGACGTGGGCTCCCACCTTCTATGGAATAACCTTCCGGTTCTTCCGTATTTAGTGTATTCTGTTTCCTCTTCATAGCATGTTCCATAGGTAAGGATCTTGCTTAGGGGACATGCTCTAACTCAAGTAAACAATGTGGCAGCTACCGTGAATGAACTGCCTGTGGCTCCTCAACCATTGCTGCAAAACCAAGCAATGCAAGGGATGCCATCCTGGAACCACTACCAGCGTTGCCAGTGAGCATTACCCTCATGCATCAACCCTTTCACTGCTAAGCCTTCCCCCAAACCCCCTCCGCTAAGTCTTTTTGGGGGAGTAGTATTTAACACTTAGGCCTCCATAACTTTTTGTCCACATAAGCTATCTTTGCCAAATTTGCATCCTTGTTTTCCAACATCTTGGGGATTCAAAAGGTACCCAGGGTTTGTGGATTCCCATGGAGGGGATGGAAAAACTAACCAAAATATAGCTAGCATCAATTTGAGTTTTTGGGGAAAAATAGTGGAAAAGTACTCTGGAGGAAAGTGTCTGAGTTTTTTGTTTCATTAAAATGGCATCAACGAACTCTTTGATGTACTGAAGTCACCATCTGCACAGCTTCCAGGAACATGCAGAGCTGAATCAAAACAACTAATTTTTCCCTACAGTTTTCCTTTTTTTGGGCTGTCACCTACTTCCAGTTTGTGCTGCAAGCCAGTGTGATACTCATGGGTGATCCAGGAAAGTGATGTATTTCTAAAATTTAGATCAAATGTTGAATTCAGCAAGGTGTCGTATGTGTAGATCCTTCAAGGTTTTCCCAAATAAACTGTTGAAAAAAATAAATATAGAAAATTAGTTTTTACAAAGGAATTTACCTTTGCGGCTAGGGTCCAACATTGTAATGAAAATCTAGAGAGCAGGTCTCTGCAGCACACATTCTGTAAACAGAATTGTTTGAATGTCTCCACTTGAGTAGGAGTCTTGTTTGGATGTGGGTTATTTCTATCTCATAATTGTGGTGCACGTCCTCCCTTTAGCAGAGGTTGCAGCTGGGTATGCTGTCTTGACAATGTTGTTTCAGGAAGTGTATACAAATGTGTTTTGCGTACTTCATGCATCATATATACATTGATCCAGATAAGCTAAACAGATGTAAATAGCTCATTTGAATTACATTAAGGTACAGAACATGAGGGAATGACAAACCTTTTCCTCAACTTTCGATTGCCGATGGATGGTGTACTTAGAGACAGACATATGAAAATGACAAAGCCTTGTAACGACGCAGGTACAAACACTCAGATACAGATTTGAAGGTGTGTAACATATGATTAATGGATTTGTTATTTGTGTTTTTTTATATTTCTGAGGTCTGTGTTTGTTTTTTGCTACCACTGTTTTGCAGTTTATCACTGGTAGAGCTACAGCTTTCTCGTGGGTTCAGAACAGATTAAAGATATCAACAAATATTGTCATCAGTCCCGAATACAGGAAATGTGTTCAGTATTGTGTGTTCCTCTACGCCTTGTGCAGGGACAGAAAATTGGGGTCCGAGTGACCATGGGAATGTACATGCAAAGATCTCTGCATATGTAGATTTCTGCCTACACCTAAACGTAAATCTCTGCACAGATGGCATCCACCAGAAGGAACTTTCTACCACTTCTAATCAAATTACAGGAGAGAGTGAAGCCTCCTACAGTAGAAATTACAACCGTAAAGTTACTAATAGTAACTTTACTGTTGGTCTTTGAATATACACCTGTTTGGGGAGATCTCTGTCATCATGTTAGAGATCTTCACAGCCGGGTTAGAGAACTCCGAATGGAAGGGAGTAGGGAAACACCATGCGCCTGACCTAAATCATAATCACTTGGCACATATTAACCGCTTAACCGCGGCGCGAATTTCACTGCGGTGCAGCGGTTTTAATCAGTGGGCGGGGCCGCGTCGGCCAACAGATGTGTGCAGCACCACAGAGGTAGTGCTTGTGACGGCCATTGGCCGACAAGAGCACTTAAGGGGTTAACTCTTCAAACTCAATAATGTAGCCCATCCCTTTGGCTCTGCCCTTTTTTTCCTTTGAAGCACATGATCCTGTGGAAAACAGGAACTACATCCGCCCTCTAGGATACAGGCCACAAAACTGCAACTTCACAGAGGAAGCGACAGACCGTGTAGCTACCATTGTTGTGGATCATTATCGGTTACTGCATGATCTGCCTATATACACACTCAGTGGAGCAGGTGAGGCTGCCATGAGGCAGGAGATGGCAGAATCTGTTGGGATGAAGTTACGCAACGTGAGGACCTCAAGGAAATGTTGCAGGACGAGAGAAGGCTGAAAGAGAAGTTCTTCCGGAAATTTTGAATTCAGCAAGGGGTCATATATGTAGATCCTTCAAGGTTTTTCCACATAAACTAACTGTTGAAATAACTAAATATAGAAAATAAGTAGGAAAAAATAGCCATTTGTGACAATGTGTTCATCCATATGGTGAAATATGTAGAGTGAAAAAAAGGTAACAAGGTAACCTATGTATTTCTGAATTGGTAACAAGATATGGAGTTTAGCGGCAGTGATTATTTGTACATCTCTGAATTTGTGGGTACCCATAGGAGTATGATTTAAAGGGTATTTTTCAAACCGTCTTCTTTCTTACACACTGGCTTACATTTGAATGGAACAAATGCAGAAAAATTCATTAGGTAATAATAAATATCCTACTATTCTATGCTCCCACATGCCTTCTGATAAAGAAATGGTACCTCACTTGTGTAGGTAGGTCTAGCCCAAATGAGCAACATGGATACATCACATTTTACCACTTAAAACTAAGCTGTTTTTTTAAAAGTGAGTGGCTGTGGATTTTGGCCCTAGGTCAGCCGGTCCTAGGGAAACTTAGCAAACCTGTACATTTTTAATAACCTGACGCCTAAGGAAATCCAGGTTGGGGTGACTTGCATAGCTCTGACCATGTTGTTTTATACAGAATCCGTTGCAAATCTCAGACTTTGACTAAAAAACTAATTTTTCTTACATTTTGTGATGGAAAGTTCTGAATTCTGCAGGGAGCCACAATCCTTCGTTCACCTAAGTCTTTTCATAAAAGAGGGGGGGTGGCTTCGCCGGCTGCACGATGGCAGCACCTTGAGTGGGCTCTGCCTGCCAAGCAAATAATTCATCACTATCCTGGGGGCTGAGGGGCTCTTTGTAGGCTTCGCGGCTGTGCTACCTGTCCTGCTCTCTCAGGGGCACAAAACATGCAAAACCTCTCACCACCTGACACCCGGGGTGATGGCGGAGAGACCCTGTGAAGGCAAGGGCCTGCACATTTCCCATACGGTAAGACAAGAAAGCTGTGGGTGGAGCTGTGGCAGCGCTGTCATCGAGCCAAGGGCGGCCTACTGACCACACACACAGTGCTGCCTACTCAGGTGCCACAAAGTGTACTGGCGGGCCAGCTGCCATTTATCCAGTTGCTGTGTCCCAGCACAGTGCACATCAGCCTGCTGCCTGATGGGTGGAGCTGGATTGGACTTGCCACAGAGCGGCTGCTTAGGCCCTCCGGAAG
This sequence comes from Lissotriton helveticus, assembly GCF_964261635.1. Taxonomy (NCBI): domain Eukaryota; kingdom Metazoa; phylum Chordata; class Amphibia; order Caudata; family Salamandridae; genus Lissotriton; species Lissotriton helveticus. The sequence continues at coordinate 1,064,058,061 of NC_136059.1, forward strand.
TGACTGCTGCCAGTGAGGCTGAGGGTGACACATCAGGCTGTGCAAATAAGCCTGGAAGAAACACCCCGGGACTGAGGCGGACGAACAACAGGTGAGGAACTGTGGCCCCTGATGTGCGACGAGCAGAGGAGCTGCAGGGGTGGGTACGTGCTGATGCTGCAGAGGGAATAGCTACCTTTGAGAGGAAGGTAACGAGGCACCCCTAAGCTCCGACCCTGACGTGGGTGGCCTGTGCCTCCCTTCCTGCTCCGGCAAGCCCTCTGGAGGCAGACCTCTGCCCACCTGATCGAGGCAAAGAGGACTAGGCTGACTCGCGGCGGGAGAAGCTGCAGGACTGCTGGCCCCAGGCATGCAGTAAATGCTGGCGAAGGGTGGGCCCTCCGTGGTGTCCCGTGAGACAAAAGTGATACCAACGGGGCAGCCCTCTAAATCTGGGGGCTACACCACTGGTCTGGAAGAGATTTCCTGAGGGTGTGTGACCTATCAGGTTGGTTCCGATCTGAAATGCACACACCGCAACACCCCCCCTTTGCACCGTATCCTTGTGAGTACAGGGGGCGGGGGACTTCTGGATCGCCGGACCAGGATGTGATCCTGGGAGGAAGCCCTGCTCCCCCCCCAAAAAAACAAGCTGGGCCCCCTGTGGCCGTTGCTGCCTACTCGCCTTGGCATCAGAAGCTAAACGGAAGGACATAGGAGTGCCCTGCCTGATTGGGGTACACATTTCTGGTGACCCGCTGGCGACCCTCTACTAAGTGCACACTGGGGTATACAATTACCCACTATGGGGAAAGCTGACACCAAGCAGTCCAAGCTCTTGCTTGAGGGCAGACAACATACGCGGCAAGAAGAACCTGCTCCAGAAGCTGAAGAGCAAGCCACGCAGACTGACAATAAAGCAACTCGGGACAACTACATCCACTCACTCCTGCTAGAGGTCAAAACCAGCCTGAAAACTATTGATTGCAAACTGGATTATCTCACAGCTCGCCTTGATCAGTTAAAGCAGTGGGTGGACACACATGATGCTAAAATCACACAGTTGAAATCTAGAGTGTCCGACGCCTCTGACATGCTGGCAGAAGACAGGAAGTGACTGTTAAAATTGAATAAAGTGTTGGAGCTTATCATAACCAAAATTGAGGACCTTGATTCACGCTTGAGAAGGAATAACCTCAGCCTCACTGGAATACCAGAATCCTCCTCAATTTCCCAGATGGAAGATTATGTGGAGACATTGATCCGCAAACTCTTTGGGCCTGAAATCTCTATGGTCTCTAGAGTGGAGCAAGCACATTGATCGCTAGGACCAAGGCCACCGCCGGGTGCCCCGGTACATCCGGTAGTAGCCCATCTGTGGAATTACTGGGACGGTGATGTGATCCTGAGGAAAGTACGTGAAATGGGTGAGGTCAGACCCCAGGGAAATACCATCTCCTTTTTCCTGGACTTTACTTTTGCTGTACAAGCCACAAGGCGGGAATTCCTGCTGGCAAAACGTATCCTACAGCAACAAGAAGTGCCCTACGCCCTCCTCTACCCGGCTAAGCTACGCATCAACCGAGGTGCTAAGATTCAGTTCTTTACGGATCCCAAGGCTGCTCTAACCTATGCAAAAAATCTTGATAAAGCACGCAGGTCTCCGTCCAAATCTCCTGGGCAGTTAGAGGAAGGCCGTACTAATGACAATGACTAACAGAACTTGAGACCTCTATACCCCCTGCTGGACGGTCTTTGGCACGGCCGGCTTGCAATTCCATCTGCTACTAATCACTAGTGGTGCGCCCTGGGAGGGCGGGACACTTGCTATATCGTGACTTGGTCTTCATTAGTCCCCACAAGCCACTACTGCTTTCCCACCCTGTTTTTAGCGACAGGAGTGTCCGCTGGGAGAGGCCATGTCCCCCTGGGATAATTCCCTAAGTTCTTGAGATGTTATGTTGGACATGATCTATTCAGGACACTCGCCACACAGACATCTAAATGAACCACTGCACAGACCACTGCACCTCAACACACCATTGCTAACACTCTGGTGACATGGCTAGCGTCACATACCTAACTTAGAACATGACCATAGGAAATCCCGCTTAGTGCACGCATACCTTACTCTGCAAGGAGTAGATGTGTGTTTCCTGCAGGAGACGCACCTGACGGGGAGCACCGCATCTCGTCTCCGAGCTCGATGGTGCAGCGAATCTTACTAGTCAGTATACTTTAATTACAGCACAGGCATCGCAATCCTACTCAGGAAGAAGCTGCCACGGCACAACACACACTCTCTCATAGATGAAGACGGATGCTACGTAATCCCGGTAGGCACCCCGTATTAACAACCCATGACCTTGGTAGCAGTATACGGACCGAATTCCGATGTCCCTGACTTCTTTCTAAGGATCTGGAGACAGGTGGCGGACTATGGCCCGAGGACGATAGTATGGGGTGGAGACTTTAATGTGGCGCAGCATGGGCAGCTGGACCACTCGGGAGCCAAGCAGCACCACCCACAGACTGCAGATGCTCTAAACACACTCATCACTGACAATTCATTTGTAGATGTCTGCCGGCACACTCATCAAGATATGCGTGAAGGCACCTGTTATTCCTCTTATCACTGTTCATGGTCCCACATTTATTTCTGGCTCGTGACCAAGTATGTACTTACTTAAACCATGGCAGTGGAGCATCTACCACATATGCTCTCGGATCATGCAGTGCAACTAGTCATGAGGATCCCACAGACACTCCCACGGGCATTCTCATGGAGACTCCCCCCCACATGTATTAATAGATGCAGCATTTAAGGGAGAAATCTGTTCTGCCATTATAGACTATTTCGACCACATCGGTCTAATCGCCATCCACATTATGGGAGGCATTCAAAGTGGTGATACGTGGAACTTGTATCACTTAGCAATCCGGAGTGTTAAAGGCGATTAGGGGATCCTTGAGCAGGTTGGAATCTGAAATTCGAAGCCTGAAGCAGATATACATTGCTGACCCTAATAAGACCATATTGGCTGACATCAGAGACAAGCTATCGCAATACTGCACAGAGGCGGATAGGGAGGTGAAATATTTGGGGAGGCACAGGCGCAGCATTATTGTGAGGGGGACCACTCTGGTAGAACACTGGCGGGACTACTGCGCATGCCTCATGCCTCTACCGATGTGACTGAACTGATGGGCAGTAGTCCACAGCTTGTCACATCCCCGTCGGAACTGCCTGCGGTCACGTCTTCCTTCTACTCTCAGCTTTATACTGCTGGACCAGCATGTGATCCGAAGTCCTTATTAGATTATTTTAATTCTATCCAACTGCTCTGGCTGGAGTCAGGACACAGGGAATTCCTTGATGCCCCGAAAACGCCGGAAGAGATAGCCCAGGTAATAGCAAGTCTGCCGGCCGGCAAAGCCCAGTGTTCAGATGGACTCAAATGTGCTTTCTTTAAAGAATATGCAGACATACTCGTCCCACATCTAATAGAGATGTATCATGACTCACTGACCTCGGGACAGCTTCCTCCATCTCTCAGAGAGGGATGGATACCCAAACCAGAAAAGTCAACTGTACTCTGTGATTTCTACCGACCCTTGTCCCTAATAAATATAGACAATAAGATATACACGAAAGTCCTGGCGAAGCGCCTGCTGCCGCTCATGCCCCTAACTATCCGGCCAGACCAGTCAAGATTTGTACCGGGGAGAGCCACATTGCACAATCTCCGTACCATATTTTCCGTCATACACCATGTTTGCCCCTCCCTGCCAGCTTGTGCAGCTCTCCATGTATTGTATTGTATTGTAATTGTATTCATATAGCGCTTACTGCCCATGACGAGGCGTCGAAGAGCTTTTTCGGCGAGTAGCACGCTACTCTGGGACCCATAGAGGATTAGTGTTGAATCAGTACATTTTAAGTGGTGGATAGGTTAGTCAGTTATTTTGATTTGGAATGATAGCAGAAGGATAGAGGAGGAAAAAGGTTTGTATTTATATCACACTTGTTACCCCTGATGGGGTGTTGACACACACTATTCAGGAAGCCCATAAAGGATTAGTGGTGAATTAATATGGTGAAATATGAAGTAATTTCAGTGGTGGATATTAGTCAGTTATTTGGAGTGAGAAGGATAGCGGAGGGATAAAACGGGAAGAAAGGTTTGCATTCATATAGTACTTGTTACCCCTGATGGGTGTTGAAGTGCTTTTCTGGCGAGTAGCACGCCACTCCAGAACCCATAAAGGATTAGTGTTGAAAATGAGTATAGCAAAATATGAAGTAATTTGAGTAGTGGATATGTTATTCAGTTATTTGGGTAGAGAAGGGTAGGTGGCGGGATAGAAGAGGGAAAGAGGTTTGTATTTATATAGCGCTTGCTACCCCTGATGGAGTTTTGAAGCACAAGTAGCACGCTACTCTGGAACCCAGCAGGATTAGTGTTGAATTAGTATGGTGAAACATGAAAGTAATTTTAGTGGTGGATATGTTAGTCAGTTATTTGGATTGAGAAGGGTTGGAGAGGGGTAGAAAAGAGGGAAGAGTTTAGAAAGGATTTGTTTTAGAGGATCGGTATAGTAAAAGAGGTGTCAGATGATGCAAGGAGGGGTAGAGTAGAGAGAGTCTAGAAAGGGTTATTTTGGGGATCATAGAGGTTGTATGGGGTTTGGGATAAATGAGAGATTGGATGTAGAGGATATATTGATAGATGTATAGGATGAGAGATAGGGTATTGCATTGAAAGAGTAGTAGAAAGAAGTTTGAGATGAGTCAGAAGGTTGGGCTAGAAGATATATTGAGCGAAGTATAGGCTGAGAAATAGGGTAGCGCATTGGAAATGCTAAATTAGAAGAAAGAGATAAATATATAGAACCATAAGTACATTGAAAGTATTTAGATACATAAAGGAGGTAAGGATATTGGGCAGCATTTCTGGCCCTGGTTCTGGTCAGTCTCAAACAGGCTCAATCAGGCAACTGCCCTTGTCCTCTCTGCCCTTAGCCTCGACGCCCGGGCTGAGATGCCCTAACCCTGACCTTTTATAGCCCTAGTAATCAAGTGACCCCTTCAGCCAATGGGAACCCTAGCCCTAACACTATCCAGTCACGACACTAGCCCTAAAATCTAGAACCAATAGGAGACCAGGACCTTATAGCCAATCTTAGCCCTAGTCCAAGCACCCAATCAATTAAAAAACCCTGATCTCTACGTCCAATAGAGGCCCTAGCCCTACCAGTAGTCCCAACCCAAGTCCAAGCAACCAATTGGAACAGAAAGCCCTAGTTCCTGCTTCCAATGGAAAGCCTAGCCCTACTCTTAGTCTCACAACTAGTCCAGCAACCAATCACACCAGAAGCCTTAATCGCTACTTCCAATTAAAGGTCTAACCCTAGCCCTACTCCCACCCTGCTCCCAACAACCAATAACATAGGAAGCCCTAGTCCCTACTTCCAATAGAAACCCTAGCCCTAGTCCCAACCCTACATTGATGAATGACTAAGGCATTCGATTCCTGGAGTGGCCATTTAGTTTCTCATTACTTAAACGACTGAGGTTCAGCCGTAATTACATTTTAAAGATTCAAATCTGATATACCAACCCTACAGCTCGTAATAGAGTGAAAAGGACTGTTTCCAAGCCAATTGCGATTACTCATGGACCAGACAGGTCTGCCTCCTATCTTCACTCTTGTTTGCGGGGGCCATGGAGCCACTCGCTGTTAGATTACGTTAACATCATGTTGAGCGTGTGTAACCAGGGCCCCCTTGCGCGCCCCGCTCCAGGGCGCGAACTAACCTCATGTGCCCCCCCCCCCTTCTTTCTCCACAGCCCCCGTATACTGCAACCTGGTCTGGCCCCGAGAGATACAGTTGCGACGAAGAGGACTGGCCCTTTAACTGGACCGAAGGTGTGCCGGAGGTGGAGCCGGATCCAGGGATAAAGGACGTCACAGAACAGACACAGGTGTGTTATTTCACCGGAGGAGTGGTCAGTGTGAACGAGAGCGGAGTGGCGGGAAGCAGCGAGGACGAGCGGAGGATCGGAGGACGAGGCGGAGAGAGGAAGGCGTGGATCGAGAGCGGACGCTGGATCAGCAAAGTGAGCATTCCGGAGGACGAGGAAGCCCCGACGACAGAACAGAGAAGACAACGGATTACCGGGACTACAGAAGCCGACCCTGAGACGAGGGAAGCCGACTGGAGAGGAGAGGAGCAGAAGGACACGCCCGGAGGCCAACACCACGATCCGCCCAGCCGTACGCCAGGAGGGGTACGGCTCACAGAGGTGCGTGACCGCTTCCTGGGGTGGTGCAAGAGGAGAGCTAGTCGTTTCACGTAGAAGGGTTGCATAATCTTTCACAACCCTGGGGTACCCTCACCTTCACTACACTCCTTAGATCGGGCTTGAGAGGGGGGGAGGGGTTTGGTAGCACTGGGTGAGTCCTCCACGGTCCCTTCCCTGTAAAGCTTGACAAACAGTCATTCGTGGTATTGATACAAGCCTCTCTTCTGTTTCCCCCCCCCCTGTTGGTGTCGGCGAGGGTGGACAGCACGGAGCCTCCGGGAGCCAGAAGAAGGAGAAGCCCCATCCGGAGGAAAGAGGAGGGAGTCATCCGAAAGACCCGAGGAGAGAGAAGTCGATCTCCTCGCAAAGTCCCTGTTAGAAAGACTTGTACTGATTCGTTATATGATCGAATAAATACCAGACCTACTAAAACACGACTCCTGCCTATTCCTAGCCCCGCTGTTACAGCGTGGAATCTGCTTTTCCACCCCGGGGCTTGTTGTGTCAATGTACGCTGATGATATTACCCTCTATATCCAGGAGCTGCATAAAAATCTTGAGCCCATAATGCGTGAAGTAATTTGGTTTGGGGGATATTCAGGAATACAGGTAATCGGGGGGAAATCAGTGCTTTTCCAGCTCACGGAGGCCACCCCGCCATACCAGACGGAGTACCCCTAAAATGGGCAACTGAGCCAACTAAATTTTTGGGCATATGGCTGAGGAGGAGGGGGAGGGAAGGAAAACACAGGGGGGAAAACAAGGAAAACGAGGAAAACAATGTCAGATGTCCGGCTGGGTAGGTAACGGCCGAGGGGGTGAAACCATGGCCAGACTCCTCTTTAGCTGCATATGACAGCTCCACCGGGCATTGGCCAAGGTTGCTTGTGCATCGAGGTGAGTACAAACAGTTTTGGTATCTGTCCAGGGGGCGTCGTCAAAGGTCCATCAGAAGTTCTATCAGGTAGGGGCCATGTTGATTCCGGCTCCGTGGAATGTACCGTGATCAAGGTTTCCGTCCGGGGTCATAGACCAATTGGCAGCACCCATCCCAGAGTTACTGGGAAGCTAAGAATTGCTGTTGGGTTGATATGCACTTGATAGCAATGTTTCCAGGGGCCAGGCCATGACAGCCATCTTAAGGTCAGGCGTATAGAATGTGTAGGACCGGGGTAGTAGGTGAGGTGAGGTGAGGTTGTCGCAGGACAAGGTGGAAAACCCGTCCTATTGCTAGACTTTTGAGCTGTGGAGACCCCTGATGTGAGCAACGAAATCACTCTCCGGGCGCCATATTAGGGACAGGCAGAGTCCTTGCCTAGCCACCTTCAAGCAAATCTGCCACGATTTTCAGCCATTTTGGAGTCAGGCGGGGCAGGAAAGGATCCTCCCTCTGTCGTCTGGTGCCTCATGTGTCCCTGACTCCCCCACAGCCCCACCATCGCCGGCGGGGGGTCACTGTGATTGTGTCTAACGGTGGGGAACCTCCGCTTACCTCTTCACTGTCCGATGTGCGGCCGCTCACCGGCGGGTCTTTCCTACCCTCACTCACTAAACCCCAGCCACTCACAGCATCGGCGGGCAATGTGTCCCGATCTTAGGTGGCCTTCTCAGCCACGCACGTCTCAATTCCTGGGGGCACCCAGCTGTCAGCCCCGGTTACGCCCCCCATCTCCTCCCTCTTCAAGGCCACTGTTTGGGGACAGAGTGGTCAGCTCAGGGCTAAGTCTCGGGCCCGCCAGCACTCACCACAGGCTCTGTTTTCCAGCCACACTCTGGTGCGGCTCTTCACGCTGCGTGCTGCAATCACCACTCCTCACGGCCTCTCCCCTAAAAACTTCGCTTCTCACTACATTGTGATGGGGGAGCCTCTTTAGGGCAGCTGCGCGGCTCACTTTGGAAGGTACTCAGGGTTAGAGGATGCTTCCTTGCGGGCTGGGCATCAGCTACGCTCCGTGTGTTCAGGGCTGTACCATCGGAAGCGGCAGCTCCACTTCTGCTGCAGGCGCTCATCGGGGGTGCAGAGGAGGCAGCTCTGGGTCTCGCTGCTCCTATGATGTATTCTCCCAGGGGCCCGCACCTGATTTTGCGGCCCCCGCTCTGTTATACAAAAAAGCGGGTCCGCTCCGCTTCCAGCGCCATTTTGAGGCGCGTTCACCTGGCGAGATTTAAGCCAATTTCACGGCAACAAAATAGTTTGGGAGAACGGTGCCCACAGCGGCAGCCACTCCCAATGCTCTGATGACAGGAGTGAGATGGTTTTGGTGTGTTGAAGCACCGCGCTTGGTTGCTGTTTGTGGGGCTTCCACTGAGCTTCAGCTTCAAGCAGCCATGATAGAACAGGCTCCTCCTTCTCCCAAATTCTTCATGTTTTGCTTTTTTTTCCTGGGCATTTTCACACCTATACATTTCGACAGTCGGACCAGTTGGAACTGGGTGAGCCAACCGAATACCTATGTAGCGCCTGAAGCGGGTAGCACATGCCCGTGTGCCGGGGAGGCGAGAAGCCCAGGGCAGTTCCCTTGTCACCCTTTCAACCCTTTAGACTAGTTGGAATCGCACATCCAGATACTGAACAAACTACCATTATCCCTCACGGGCGATTAGCAATCACAAAAATGATCGTGACCCAAAATTCTTCTACCTCTTTGTCAACATCCCGATGCCACTCACAAACGCTGTTGTTTAAACGGCTGAGATCCAACTTAAGCACACTTATATGGGCCGGCCAGCAGCCCAGAGTAGCATACGAACTTCTAACATTACCACTCGCACGTGGCGGACTTGGTGCGCCAGACGTGCAATTATACACATTATGCACTCAAGTGCGTTTCCTGCATTATTGGCTCCATCCCACCCCATTTCAGCCGCATGTGGCAGTGAGTCATGATCAGGTGTCCCCATGGTCATTGGCAATGGCATTGTTTCAACCATACCCAAGGCTGGAATCAATACAGTAGAATTCATGTGATGGGCATGGGATGGTCTCCGCTGATCTCGACTTACAATACTATATGCATTGCCGGATAAGCTGGCAGATAATCCATGTAAAAACACCTGCAGACCCATTCCCGGATGGCCAGTTTCTTCCCTCATTTGCCAACTCCACTACGGGCGTGCTCTCAGTTATAGACATGTTATTTTACCATCAAATTAGAGTGACTTGCAGTGCGACATATGATATATTCCCAACCCCCCCAACTTCCACGGCACTGGAGTAAGTAAGTAAGTAAATTCTTTATTGTTTAGTTAATTAAAACCATTACAATATAGAAAAAAAATGCCACTATGTTTAAAAAGCAAGACATTGACACTACAATGTAAAAGATAAAATCTATAAAATCAGTTGTCAAACATTCTTGAAGATAAACTTGATAAGGGCCCTAATTCTACTACGATAAAGGGAATTCTGGTATCGAGATCAGGTCTTTGCCAGAAGACCTCGCTTTTTCTCAAAATTGTTAATGAATTTGACTGTTCTACAAATCAATTGTGGATCCACTGAGCATAGGATTTGAACAATCGCAGACCGACAGGTGAGTACTCCATATTCATTAAACTTAGCTTTCAGCCAGCATCGACGAATTTTGTTCATGGCTGAACAAATGCAAATCAAATGGATGAAGTCTTGTTTACCTGCACCACAAAGTTCGCATTCTTTACTTTCTTGAGGCCTCCATTTCGGTTGATCTGCACTTGTTGGAAGGTTGCCCAGCCTTAAATTGAGATATTTGCGCTTGATGAATGGCGAGAAGGCAAGATCTAAATAGGCTGCTGGTACAGGCTTTTTATATGATTTAATGGTCATCCAGGCATGAGTTCTGTGACTGTAGGTTAACTTATCGTTAAATAGCGAGTGCCTTTTGGCCGCCTTCTTAACCACCTGTTTGAATGATGGTACTGGAAGCTTGGATTCCCAGAGAGTAGTCAACTCAGTTGCTTCTAACGATAGTCTTAAGTACTTTGCGTACTCAGAGTTCGGACCTTTTGGGATTGCTTCCCACATGGCGCGGTAGACTTCATTTTCCTGGTTCCTCCAAAGATCATACCAAAATTTGATGGTCTCATACTTTTTCAAGAGCACTTGCGACTGCAAACCAAATTCAAGTCTTACTTGTGCCGGTGATGTGTTGTTTGGTAAGGCGAATACACGCTTGTAGACTTTGGTTTGTATTTTGTCAATGAGTGTTGCACTTTTGCCATGATGTAATACACTCCCGTATGCAATTGTAGGCAGTAACTTTGCTTTCATTGCGGTTAGCAAGGGGGAGACCACCGGGCCTTTGAGCTCGAGCGCTAAGTTGGCGAAGGCATGTATTAGTGTTGAACCCTTTTTTTCAATCTCTCTAAAGTGTGCAGAGAAGTTAAGGCGCTTGTCTAGTTGTATCCCCAGATACTTGTAGCTGTCCACCACTTCCAGCTTAATGTTGTCTATTAGGAAGGTTGGTGGGGCTTTGTGGCGTCGTGTTATAACCATGATTTTGGGTTTTTTGCTGTATATTTCTAGCAAATTCTGTTTGGTGTATCTGGTCAGATCTTGCAGTAGACGTTGTAAGCCTATTCTCGTCTGACTTAATAGCACCACATCGTCGGCATAGGATAGATGTGTTACACGGAGATTACCAAGCCGGGGAGGGTGAGCATTAATCTGGTCTAGGCTTACTGTCAGGTCTGCCATAAACAGATTAAAGAGGATAGGGGCCAACACACAGCCTTGTTTTAGGCCGTCAGCGCTGCTGATCTTCCGTGTTAATCGCTGCCCGTTGTCAATCTTTACCTGCATCCAAGTATTGGTATACAGGTCGATAATTGGCGTGAGGATTGAGTCCGGCAGGCCCTGATGTTTCAGTTTAGCCCAAAGTGTTTGCCTGCTCACACGGTCAAATGCCGCCTTAAAGTCCACGAAACAAGTGTAGAGTTCCAGGTGGTTTTGTAGACTTTTTTCAGCAATCAGGCACAGGGCCATGACATTTGCCATGGTTCCCGTCCCGCGGCGAAATCCCGTCTGGTTCAGCGGTATTTTGTTGTTCATTTCAGACCATTGAGCTAGATCGGCTAGTACAAGTGATGCATAGTATTTTGCTTCAGCATCAATGAGGGCTATCAGGCGATAATTATTCAGATCTTTGCGATCTCCACCTTTGTAGATTGGATTTATGATAGCTCCCCTCCAGCTATCTGGGACTCGACCAGTGTTGTTTATTGATCGGAACAGGATATTGAATTTGCTGGCCCAGTACTGGGGGTCCTCTTTGAAGATGGCCTGCGGGATGCCGTTAGGACCTGGTGCGCTATCTTGCCTGCTTTTCTTAATTATTTGTAGTATGAGAAACTTGTCATCTTGCCGCAACTGTCGATCCATACTTTCATGATTGTTGATCATGTTGCTAGCCTGGACAGACGTGGGATCTACCTGCTCCAGTATTTCAGATGTTTCACTTGCGGATGTTGTAGTTGTTATCAACAATGTCACTGACTTGATTAAAAATGTATCGACTATATGTTGGGCCCATACAGTTTCAGTAATGCAGGTCATGCTTATTGGTTGCGCTGTTCGATTTAGGGAGTTGACTTGTGACCAGAAGGCCCTGGAGTCCGATTTTTTTATGTTATACAGCAGTTTAGTCCAGAAGTCATTTGCTTGGTTTTGCTTTTCTATCCAGATTAATTTCTTGTATTGTTTCCTTGTTATCCGGACTGCTTGCCAGATGTTGGGCTTTAGGCTATGGCCATATGCTCGTCGTGTTAACTTTTGTAAGTGTCTCCTCAATGAGAGTGTAGTTTTATTGAAATTAGTATTGCTTTTGAGAGAGATTTTATTTTTGAAATTGACGCTGGTCCTGGGAAGCTTTCCCAAATACTCCGACCAGGTTTCTGTGCACAGGACGTGCTCATGGGTTATCGTTTGGAGTAGCTTCTTGGCGTCATGCTCTATTTGAGGGAGAGATTCGCTCATCCATTTTAATCGCTTCAGATTGATGGTTGAAGTATTACCTGCTATCGTAGGTGCTTGCGGGTACTTAGTTATAGTCAGCATAATCTCGATATATTGCTTAGAGCGGTCACTATCTAGAGAGCAGATTATGTGGAAGTTTTTTATTTGATTTAGCAAGGGTAATGTTACAATTGTATAATCCAGGATGGAGCTTGCATTGTGGCCTGTGTAAGTGATGGCCGGGGGGTTATCCTGGTTAGATCTACCGTTTATTACCCTTAGCCCAAGGTGTTCAAGATCCCACATCAGCTGCCTGCCCTCTTTGTCTTTCTTCTTGACCAGTGGAATCTCCTGTGGTGCGACGTTCCACATTTCATTTGCTACATTAATGTTGTCCTCATCTTCTGGTTCGTGTAGGAGGTTGGAGTTGAAATCGCCAGTAAGAATAACCTCCCAACTTGGTTGTTCAAGACGGATGTTTGATACTACAGTGACGATGCGTTGAAAGAGCGCTTTTTTAAGTGCCTTTTTCGGGTGGGCATATATGTTAATTAAGATAATAGATCTAGTTTTGCCCTTTATTTTGCTTTCCAACTTAATAATTTGCATGTCTGGAGTCGAGGATGCCAGTTGTGTAGCATTAATCTTCATGGCGGTTGTTATGTAGACCGAAAGCCCCCCACTTGCCCGCCCGTAGCGCTGGAGGCCAATCGCACTTACGTGGAAACATATTCTGCCTGGTACATCAATTGGTTCTGTTAGCCACGTTTCCTGTAGGGCTATGATGTCATATAGATCCCAGGAAGCAACCTTACTGTGCTACTTTTCGATGTCATTTGCGCCGGCGATATTCCAGGACAGGATTTTTATGGTATTTCCTTCGTTATCACCTAGCTGGCTGTGGGTTCAATTGATGTTAGGAGACGATTTCTGTCTCAGGTGTTCATTGTCAGCTGATTCTGCCCCCCTAGCACCTTGAAGCACTGAGTGCGTTTGTCGATTTATCCGAACTTGATTCTCTCTTTTGCTATACTTTCTTAGCAGAGGAGATGGGTAACCTGAGTTTATCACTTCTTTCAGGGTGATTCCCCACTCTTCGAATTTAACCATTTCAGAAAGGATGTGTTTTACTATCCCCACATCCCTCCAGGTTGTGAGCGTGCTTTCCTTTGTCTCATTGTCTTTTAAAGCAATAAATTCAATTGAGAGTAGGTCAGCAGTTGTTAGATAGCCGAGACTTGGAATTGCAGATGTCAAATGGAGTATATTCCAGCGATTTCAGAAGTCTTGTGAGCCTTGTGGCTCATAGTTGGGGACAAAGAGTAGCTTTCCTGTGCTGGCTGATTTCACCTCGGTTGCTTGGTCAGTGACGATCGTTGTTTTACCATATTGGCTTGATTTAGTTGGTTTATAACTCTCATTATCCGTTGCATTGACGTGCAAATATTTTGCTATTTGGTTATGTGTGTCATTTTGAGTTTGCATGAATAACATGCTGGGTAAAGGTTTTGCTTCTCGTTCTGCACATTTTGCACCGACCTTTTCCAAGGGACACCCGTATTCCTCAGCGGGTATCTCAGGGCGTAGTCCTGTCCTTTCTAAGTATGTTATATCTGGTCTTTGCTGTACTACTCTTTTATCAGTGGCAAACATTACTTGAAGGTAATCATGAGTTTTTCTGTCCACCTTTGTTGTTATTTGCCTGTTGTTTTCGATGTCGCTTTTCCCTGTTGTAAGATTAACACTTGGGATTGTGATCAAGATTGACGGCGCTTTGTGTTTTTTGTCTGCGCTTTTAGCGACAAGACTGTAGGGTCTGCAATTGCTTGCTTCGTACGTTTTCTGTTCATGCTCATTTGTGGGGTAGAGTTTATCGTCATACAATGTGCCGGCCTTTTGGCCTGGAGCGATTTCCGTTTTTTTTGGCTCGCATTGAAAACACTCTAGTGATTTATTTAGTTGTACAACGATACTATCCCCTGGATCATGGCTGATATCTGTACAACTAGTGGCGGTGGAAGGGCTCATGTGATCAATGCTGGTAAAGTTCCCTTCTACAAGGGCTTTAGCTTGGACAACCCCCTCTGTATGTGTAGTTCTTTTTGATGGTGTTTTACGTGCTCGATCATTGGGGGTTTTTGAGGTGAAATTGTATTCCTTATCTTTAGTCAAAGTCTTACGGTCTTTACCATCGTTTTCTCTCGTTTTTATCGGGTGGCATGGTCCCTTTTCGCTATTGTGCTCATATTTTGAGTTTATTTTGGCCCGGTCGAAGATGGGGAAGTTGGTTAATAACACCTTACTTGCTGGTGCGCACTTTGAGGGATGATTTCTGTTTTTTCTTGCCCTTTTTTTCTGTCGATTGGTTAGGCTCTTCTGGTTATTATGATTTTTTCCTCCATCTTGGGCAGATTGTTCTTTTGTGTCCGGTAGATTGGAACAGGTGTTTTGTCTGGTTGGGGAAGTAACACATGTTGCTTTTGGTTCCTCTGTTATTTCATCAAGTGTTATTATTGGGTTATATTGTTTATTATTTTGATCTGCCATTTGCTGCAGCGATGCAACTGAGTTATTTTCTTTGATATTCCTGTGTTTAATTACATTGCTTGTTTGTGTGTTTTGACAGTGGTCGAAAGAAATTACATCACAGCCAATCCGGGTTCTGTTATTAGTTTGGTTGGCATGCTTACATTCCTGTAAGATGTTATTGAGTATACATGGCAAATCCTGTAGTTTTTCCAGTATTGGATGACAAGTACATGCCTTGGATGGTGTACCTGGGCGAATCTGATCCTTGATAGAGTTGAATGTGCTGGCCATGATGTCTAGTTTTTTATTTATGCCAGCTATGTGTTCCGCCAATGTACCCATAAGATGTATTTGTATGTCGAGTTTGTCTGACTGCATATTGAGAGTTTTGATTGAGGTTTCCAATATACACCCCAGTGCACTGTGTAGCCTAAGTATGGATTCCAGATTATCTTTAACATCCTGTCCTGCTTCTTGCTGGCACTGGTGCACTTTATTGTGATTAATGATGACTTCCGGTTGTGTTTGTTCTTTCGGAGTTGTGACATTTTTCCGCCCCTGAGTTCTTTTTTGACTATTCCCAGGACTTTTTGTTATTGCTAAGTCAGCCATTGTAGAAACACTTGGGATTTCTATTATTGATGTTTACTTTTGGTCATCTGCTCCAAGATCATTTGATGAATCTATAAGTATTTCATTGTCCTGTTCCTGATTCGTTTCGCTGGATATCTCGATTATATTTTTGCTTAGTGGATCCTTGATTAATGAGTTTTTCTGGTATGAATCCTTTGTTATTATATCCTGGTCCTCCTTTGTAATAATGGTTGGTTTGTCAAGGGTGTTAGTTTGCTCAGTGTTACTTTCAGTTAAGTTAATGTCCGAGTGGTCCTTGTGTGTTAAAGATTTTTCGTGATTATTTGTAGATGTTTGGAGTGCCCACCCGGGGTAAGGCTCCTTTATTTTTTCTGTACAATTTACTAGTGCTTGGCTTGAGCATGGGACTGATCTTGGGGTTGAATGATTGTTTGGATGAACCTTGTATGAGGAGTCATGCGTACTGGTATTGTGTTGTTGATCCCTTTTACTTGTGGGTTGTTTCCAGTCATAGATAAGTTTGTATCACAATTATTTGATGTACATTTAATTGTATGTCCTTCGATGGAACAGTCCAAGGACCTATTTGATGATAGTATTGGTGTTAATGATTTCTCAAGTCCCTCTCCTTGTGGTGGATCACAACTTTTATTTTCCATATGCACTTGAGCTTGAGTTAGCATCATGTATTTATTTTTTACCGTGGGTGGCTTCCATACAGTTTAGAGTCCCCTCTGTTCCATTGGCCCTTTCAGCAATAGTGCTAGGGGCAAACAAGGTGGTCTTTGTATCCGTCGACTTTGTACTTAATATGTTAGGCGACATTGGTTTTTGCAGACGTTTTGGTGTTACCGGCATTGAATACATAGCTGTCACGGGATCTTTCAGAAAGAGAAATTTGCCAGTGGGGTTCATTGATCCAAAAATTGAATAGATGGGGGGATTAAGGCGGGAGTAGCGCTACCCTCTGGGGGATGCGTGATAGATTTGGTCTTAACTTTCTTCTTTGCGTTTTTTGGAGGGTTTGTTCGGATTTTCCCTGATCTCATCTTCCTTTTTTACCAACCCTCTGGCTCTATGGGTTATTTACTCGGATGGGAGCGCCTTTTGATGGCTAGAGCAGCGAGTTTGCTTTCTTTTCCTCGGCTTCCGGCTTAGATGTTGGCTGTTTGCAAGGATGGCCTCTGGTTTTCTGAGTCTTATGAGGCTTCAAGCCCCCCGCTACTCTCTATGGGGTCCCTCAATGTTAACTATCTGCTCTTTTGTGGTGCATGTGCTTGCACCTAATCAGTCCTCAATCCTTAGAAGAGACGGGAGTACCACTCCGAGGGCTATGCAGGGTCTATGCAGGGGACCGGGGTCTGCCACACGCCTCGCGCGCGAGCCCAACGCTACCCCTACCACGAGCAACTGCCAGTAACTGTATGGAGGAACAGGTGCCAAGTCTGGCAGTGCTTTCAGCTCCGAGTCGTCTTTTTCCCTATAACAGCAAGCAGTACCCAGCAACCTCACCTCCACAATCAGGCGTGCGTTGTTCACGTGGTCACTGTACCTTCGGGCAGGGTTTCCGGCTCTCTGGTCCTCCACGCAGGATCGCCGGATCTCCGGGGAGGATAGGCGCGGCTTGCTCCCGGCCCTGGTGCTATTTGGCAAAGGTTCCTGGGACTTGGAGTCCGCCTTGGTGCCCTGGCGCGACTTCAACAAGTCCAGGTCCGCAGTGCTGCAGTGTGGTAACCCTTCTTCACTCAACCAGGGTCCACGTGTTCAATAATGTCACTGGCACACCACAGCTCCTCTTACCGCTCCGGCCTCACTCTCCTCTCATCTTTTAACTTTCGCCCCCCTTGGGCCCCCCCGCGTTACCACCGACGGCAGCTTTGCTACAGCTTTGCTACCGTGGGCGGGCCGGGACCGGGACAGGCTCAAGCAGGCTGAAGCGGGGCTGGAGCGGGGCTGGAGCGGTGTGGGCGTGGCAGCCCAAACCCGCCGCCCGGACCCGTCCCCTGACCCCCGACTCACTGACCGCTCCTGCGGCGCTGGCAGTGCTGGCTCTCATGCAGGGGAGACTCAGGCAAGGAGACAGGCGGGCGGGCGGGCGGTAGTCTCGAACTTCAGTAACCGCGGTAACTTTTCTCTGGTCGGCCCGCGATCAGGTTCGCAATCAGTGACCTGGTGTGCTGCGGCGAACTCTCTCTCTCCTGGAAAATCTCACGGCCTCCCTGTTCCAAATCTCACGGCACTGGAGTAAGCTTACACTACTACGTCTCCACGCAAACTTATCACCCAACTCTACTCAATCACGATGATGGCCTCCATGCTTGACACCTCAACGGTTCAGGTGACTTGGGGAGAAGATAGGCTGTGAAATCCCAGCAGACAGGTGGGACTACTGCTGTGGAAAGATGGAACGAATATCCCCCAACTATAGGTTAAGACTAATACACTTCAAATATATACACAGAGTGTACGGCACACCTTCGCAACTACATAAGATGGGTATGCTAGGGAACTACATAAGATGCGTCTGCTAGGGAACTCGAATTGCCCACACTGTTCGGCGACGGAGGCCACGTTCTTACACTTGGCCTGGGCCTGTCTGAGGGTGGCGGACTACTGGGTGACAGTGTGTAGCATTATAGGTGACATTATAGGAACCCCTCTTATCTGCCTCCATGGGCACGTAAAAGAAGCTTCTGATACATTTCGGAGTCTTGTGGCGATGTTGCTCCTACTGGTGAAGTGCAGGGTAACAATACACTGGGTGGAAGCCAACACCCACTAGCGCAGCGTGGCTATCGAATGTCTCCTACTGTAAGGAACAGCTCACTATATTCTGAGACCTTATGCCTGCAAGATCCAGGTGCATTGACATTTGGGAACCTTTCATTACATACCTCAGAAATAGGGCTGCCAGAGCGCTGGATGCGCATGATCATGCTGCGCCTGGGTTGAGGTTGCCTCCTCTGGGCACCCCGGGATGGACTATGAGACCTCATCGAGACACTGGTTGTATAGCACCAGGCTTGAGTAATGCTACCTGGCACCAGCCCCGGCCCATGGAGGGAGTTACAGTGGGGCAGGAAGGCGGGGTTGCGGAGGGGTAGGGTGGGGGATGCTAAAAACCGGAATATGGATAATTGGAGTAAGTAAACAATTTAATAAATAAAATGAAATTCGTAGCACGCTCTGCATCGCAAAATGCAATGCAGTGCGTGCTACAAAATTCGTTTTATTATTTACATTGTTTACTTACCTCCAATTATCCATATTCCGGTTTTTAGCACCCCCCCCACCCTGCCCCTCTCCCACCCCGCCTCTCTGCCCCACGGAACTCCCTCCACCCGTGGCTGCCTGGCACAATTGTGTTGCAATTACAACATTTTTAATAACATATGCAGAAGGTATACGAGTACCTGTAACATAAATGCATTGGACGGTATGATGCTGGAACGATCTGTTGAGCATCAATCTTATAATTTATTCCTTTTTTTTCAGCTTAATAAAGTTTCTAAAAAAAGTATTCTGATAAAAATGGTAGCTCACACTTGTGCGTAGGCCTAGTGTCCACGACAGGAAACAGCTCAAATTGCAACATGGATACATCACTTTATTCCACTCAAAATGGACCTATTTTTTACAAGGTGGATAGCTGTGGATTCTGAGCCAGCGCCTACGGAAACCTAGCAAACCTGAACATTTTTGAAAACTGAACGTCCAGGGGAATTCAGGATGGAGTGACTTGTGTGGCTCTCATCATATTGTTTTTTCCACTCAAAACTGATCTGTTTTTTGCAAAGTGGGGAGCAGTGGATTTTGGGCCTAGCTCAGCTGGCAATGCGGCAAACCTTACATTTTTTAAAACGAGACACCTACAGGAATCCAGAATGGGTAACTTGCGTGGCTCTCACCAGGTTGTTTTACCCAGAATCCCTTGCAAACCTCAACCTTTGACTGAAAACACATTTTCATCACCTTTCTGTGATGGAAAGTTCTGGAATCTGAAGAGACACCAATTTCCTACCACCTATCCTTCATCTACTGGTCCCAATAAAAAAGACACCCCACTTGTGTGGCTGGACCTAGTGCACGCGACGGGCAAGCATCAAACCAAGGTCAATGGGATTCTTGCAGAGTGATTCTCAGTGATCCTGGTTTGATTTGTGCCTGTTGGAGGCACTAGGTCAAATCACACGAGTGGGGTAGCATTTTTATCGAGACAAATGGGGGAACGCTGGGTGGTAGGAATTTTGTGGATTCCTGCTGATTCCCGAAGTTTACATCTCAGAAATGCAAGGTAAATGTGCAATTTTAGGCAACGTTTGAGGTTAGCAGGGTATTGTGTTTAAGAAAACTTTAATTGATTCACTCAAGGCGTACCATGCTGGACTCTTCCGAATGTCTAGGTTTCGGGAGTATATATGTTTGGTAGGTTTCCCTAGGTGGCAACTGGCCCGAGCCCAAAAAGTGAAGTTATTTTGGATTGAATTAGGATGATATTGGGACCTAGCCCAAATCTGCTACCCATATGTATATTAAAAATATCAACAATTAACATTTCCCTTAATGCCAAAGGGATAGGGGTGATTTAGTCTCTAGAGTGGCAGAAATACTGACGAGGTAATATTTGAGATGAAGGCTTGACTGGATGAGTGAGCAGATGGGCAGGCCACCCCCACACCTTGTAGCAATAAAAAAAACTCCCTGCTGTGTTCTGGGCTTTATGCCCCTCCCACGGGACAGATTGAAGTCAAAGACCTCTTACCTGCTTCCTGGGGGTTGAGGGGGAAGAAAGACTGATGCGGGTCATTTGAGTGGTGGGCCCGCCCATTTCTCCACCAAAAAAATCCTCTCTGGTATCTAGTGGGCTTCCTGGGGCAGATTGGAGGTAACATCCTCCAATTTGCCCCAGGGGGCAGAAAGACATTTGGGCCTGGGGGTGGGTGGAGCATTAGGCCATTGCCAGGGGGGGCGATTCCCCTCCAAATATAATCCCTGGTGGCCTAGAGGAATTTCTGCCCCTGTCAGGTGCAGATTGGGGGACTACACCCCCTATATACCCCTAACAGGGGGCAGAAGACTGCTGGAAGTTAAATGGGATGGATGGGCTAGACCCAAAGCCTAGAAGGGCCCCCTACCGATTCTGCCTTTAAAAATCAATCCCTTGTGTCTAGTGTGCTTTCTTGCCCCTCATGAGAGGGGCAGATTGGCGGTAAGAACCTCCAATCTTCCCCAGTGGAAGAGGGAAGAAAGACTTTTGGACCCAATGGAGGGGAGAGCACTAGCCCATTGCCGGGAGGATGCTCACCCCTCCAAATATAGTCCCTGGTGGTATATTGGGCTTTCTGCCTCCCTGCCGGGGGCAGAATGGAGAAATACACCTTCAATCTGCCTGGCAGAAAGGCTGCTGGGGTTATTTAAAATAGGTGGGGTCTAGGCCCGATGCCTGCGTTGACCGCCCACTCCCATTTAAGCACCTATTCAAAAAATCCTTGGTGTCTAGTGAACTTTCTGCCTCCTCTGAAGGTTAGAACCCCCAATTCTCCCTCTTGGGGGGGGGGAGTGAGAATACTTTTGGGTCTGGGAGAGGGGGAGAACACTAGCCCATAAGAGCTAGGAATTTTCTTCCACTTCTAATAGAATTTCATGAGAGAGTGAAGCCTCCTACAGTAGAAATTGCATCTCTAAAGTTACTAATAGTAACTTTACTGTTAGTGTTTAAATATACACCAGTTTGAGGAGATCTCTGTCATCATGTCCGAGATCTTCACAGTCGGGTTAGAGAACTCTGAATGGAAGGGAGTAGGGAAACACCATGCGCCTGACCTAAATCACAATTACTTGGCACATATTAACCCTTCAAACACGATAATGTAGCCCATCCTTTTTTCGTTTGAAGCACATGACCCTGTGGACAACAGGAACCACATCCGCCCTCCAGGATACAGGCCACAACACTGGAACTTCACAGAGGAGGAGACAGACCTTGTATTTATTTATTTATTTTATGGTTTTATATAGCGTGAACCAGACCTGTGAGGGTATCAGAGCGCTTTACATGATTGAGGGGGTGTAATACAAAGGGCATAGGAAGGGAGGATATCAAGGGAAACAAGGGTTATGTACATTATGCAGGAAAAAAAAACGGTAGAGTTAATATACAAGAGGATAGGAGGTCCCAGCTCCCGGTTGGGAAGCCCAGAGGGCCGGGAGGTATCATCCGGGAAAGTCATTGTTATGGATCATTATCGGTTACTGCATGGTCTGCCCATATACACACTCAGTGGAGCAGGTGAGGCTGCCATGGGGCAGGAGTTGGCAGACTCTGTTGGGATGGAGGTGCGCAGTGTGGGGGACCTCAAGGAAATGTGGCAGGATGAGGGAAGGGTGAAAGAGAATTTCTTCAAGATATGGGTGACAAATGCTATTCCTAAAGGAAACCTAGATCCCAGCTCGGCCTCACAACTTTCGATGAGCGTACACCCTCCACTATGTACCCTCAATCAATCAATCAATCAATCAATCAATCAAGATATTTATAGAGCGCACTACTCACCCGTAGGGTCTCAAGGCGCTGGGAGGGGGGGGGGTGCCGTTACTGCTCGAACAGCCAGGTCTTGAGCTTCTTCCTGAAGGAGAGGTGGTCTTGGGTCATGCGCAGGTCGGACGGGAGTGAGTTCCAGGTCTTGGCAGCCAGGTAGGAGAAGGACCTTCCTCCTGTTGTCGCTCTTCGGATGCGGGGGACGGCGGCGAGGGCGTGGCTGGTTGATCTGAGGAGGCACGTGGGAGTGTAGAAGTTGATCCGGTTGTTGAGGTAGCTCGGGCCTTGGTCGTGTAGGGCTTTGTGCGCGTGGGTGAGGAGGCGGAAGGTGATTCTCTTGTTGACCGGGAGCCAGTGCAGGTCTCTCAAGTGTCCGGATATGTGGCTGTGTCGGGGGATGTCGAGGATGAGTCTTGCTGAGGCGTTCTGGATCCGCTGGAGTCTTTTCTGGAGCTTGGCGGTGGTTCCGGCGTAGAGGGCGTTGCCGTAGTCCAGTCGGCTGGTGACGAGGGCCTGGGTGACCGTCTTCCTCGTTTCGGTGGGGATCCACCGGAAGATCTTCCGTAGCATGCGCAGGATGTTGAAGCATGACGAGGAGACGGCGTTGACTTGTCTGGTCATGGAGAGGGAGGAGTCCAGGATGAAGCCCAGGTTGCGTGCGTGGTCCGTCGGTTTAGGTGCGGTGCCCAGGGCGGGGGGCCACCAGGAGTCGTCCCAGGCGGAGGGCGAGGATCCCAGGATGAGGACCTCCGTCTTGTCTGAGTTCAGTTTCAGGCGGCTGGTCGACATCCATTCGGCTACCTCTCTCATCCCTTCGTGCAGGTTGGCTCTGGCGGCGTCGGGGTCGTTGGTCAGGGAGAGGATCAGCTGGGTGTCATCGGCGTAGGAGATGATGTTCAGGTTGTGTTGGCGTGCGATGGTCGCGAGGGGGCTCATGTAGACGTTGAAGAGGGTTGGGCTCAGCGAGGATCCTTGGGGTACGCCGCAGATGACTTCGGTGGCCTCTGACTTGTACGGTGGTAGACGGACTCTCTGTGTTCTGCCGTCGAGGAAGGAGGTGATCCATTCCAGTGCCTTGTCCTGGATTCCGATGTTGCCGGATTCCGATGTTGACTTCCTGTATGGCTTGCCTGTTCCACAAAATCCCAACATAAGGTAGGAGAAGAAACTAAACCCCTCTATTGTAAGTATATTCCTCTAATCCACACTCCACCGCAGATAAGTGCATGTCTCTCTCTTCTCATCAACACACAGCTTTCTGGAATCCACATTTTATTTCAGGTTATTGATGAAAAAGTTAATTTATATTCCTTAGGTTTTTTTAAACAGGCCCTATTTCAAGTACACTAATAGGATCTGCTGGAGTAGGAGAACATACAAGGACATGGCTGCAACCAAGGAATGCCTTACGTATGTCTATGGTACTTCCAATACTCAATCCTTTGTATAATTCTGTTTTATATCCATCTATAATGATATAATACATTTTATATTATATATGTTTATATCATATGGACTCAACATTCTTACAGTGGAAATTCATAGGTTTTTATTGTGATGAATCTTTTTGTGTATTTTTAATTTTTTAAGGTCCTGTATTGTCTGCCTGTGAATGAGTGGACCCATCATATATGTCTGTATGGCTCATTAAGGATCTGGGATGAGATGTCTGTGCTACAGAGGGCTTCCTGTAACTGCTATGGAAGTATCCCTGTTGGGATGCCAGGTGACCTACATGGTTGGTAGAATAGCCATTACAGGTTGAGTAGGAAGTCATTACCCCTTGGCATTTTCCCCTCCCCATTCCCTTGCCAAACACTCATGTGATGTCTCTGCCCTGGAGAGATGGTTTCCTTCAGTTTGGGAAAATTAGTACATAGATCCACAGGATTCCTTTCGGGGACTTTGCATTCAGGCCTCTGCTCCACCAACATGCAGCCTTGCAGCAGTGACTGAGAAGAAAGCCATGGAAAGGGGCTGAGGGCTCTCCTTCAAAGGCAGGCAAGGCTTCTTCAAACTAGGGACTAATCAGGAATGGCCACATCACTGTAGGGGCATATCTCCCAAATCAGAGATTGTCTGAGATCCACCAATGAGTACCTTTCCCTTACTTAAAGGTCAGAACTCCAGCACCAGGATAGATTGGAGGAGGTACTCAAGACAGCCGCCTTAGTCCAGTGCAGGCATTTGGAAAGGGGAGGACTGAAGAAAGTGGCATGGGAAGAAGAAAATTGGGTTGCAGGAGGAACTAATGACACCCGTCTTACTGTATTACATATCTTCCTGAAGGCCACCTTGCAGGGGCGTAACACAGGCCCATGCGGTGCGGGGGTGCCCCTAGCTCCAAGGGGCCCCCTCAGCACTGAACTCTGGCCGGGAGAGCTCCTGATTGAGCTCGGAGGGGGCCCCCCTAAGTACCGTGCAGGGAGGCCCCCTCACTTTTCGTTACGCCAGTGCCACCTTGGTGGAAAGTATTACAAGCGAGAGCTTGGTAGCTAGAACTACAGGAGTAAGGAAGAATGAGGACTTCATTTAATTTCAGAGGAGCATATCCCACACCCAAAGACTAATCTACCTGATTACAGAAGGAGAAGAGCATTGCTCCTTGCATTCCCTTGGGACAGTAGGGTTTCTAATTACATTTTGAATGGGAAACTGTTACCTGCACGGACCACAGTCTGTACTACTTACATGTGGATATTGTTGTGATTGAGAATAAATCCTATGCACTGTCTATCCTACCTCCTCCTTGGTTTATGGCACTGCCCATCAGCCAGCTCTTACCACCTCCTCTTCTGCTAGCGCACCAAGATGGGAATTGACCACACACAATAGACAGATGGCAGACTAATGTGTGGTTAGAAAAATTATCTGCAATATGTATAACCACATATGTCTCTATTAGCCAAAATATGTTTTAAATAGCCTTAAACCGTGTCTTAATTCACAGTACCTGCATATATTATTTGTGAATTTTGAACGACATAATACTTATCTTCAATATATACTGTTGCTAATTAAAATACTTCCTTTATCAACATTTAATTTCAAATACACTAATATAACTGCATATCTTAAACATTTTATTAGACAGTTTCTTGAGCTAGGGACATATGTCAATCACCAACTTGCAGGTCCAAGGTTTAGTAGCAGATATCTATGAGCCTGTGCACAAACCAAAATCCATTGCAAGACCAGTAAGATATGTTACTACTCTAATGTTTTCTGCCATAAACTAATCAATATCTTAAAAAACAATGTTTTATGTTTTCCTTATTAATGGTAAATTGTCATCTATTGTTCCCACATGAGGTTCATTATGTCACTTCTATCACTATACACTATCTCTAATGTGAAACTTAGTGTTTTAAAGCAACTTTTTTATTTACCCTACTGGGAGTGATAAGTATGAAGATGTTGTTTTACCATTCATAAGTGGAGGACTACATACCATCCTGGGAGAAACCCTGATCTCCTCAAAGATGCTATACAGCTTCTAGAGCTCAAGAGTATGAGGAGAAGGAGGAGATTGTTGGTCTCAAACAGGAAAACATGTCACAGAAGATCTCAAGGCCAACCAGCAGTCTGCCTCTCAGACAAGTCCTTTGGATTGCAGGTCTCCATCAGCAGCTATTGATGAGCAGACGAGTGTACTGGCTTTACTGGACTCTGTACCTCAACCCCACATCTCAACTCACAAGTGTTCCAGTTGACTCCCCTGCTTCTTCTTCCAATGCTGGTGCAACTCTGGTCTTCTTTTCTTCACTGAAAGAGAAGAAACCCCTGGTAAAGGCCCATTCAACAATCTCCCTTCCACAAACTCTTGGATGCCAACACTTAATAAATAGGGCAATATTCAGATATTCAGATATACACATGTTGAGCTGTTGGCGTGGGCTAATCTTGTCCTCTTGAAGTATCAGTTTTTCCGGCAACAGTCGTGTGTGAGGGGAGATATTTGCCAAATGGGGGAGACACTATGTAACTTCAAACCTCATCAGAAAGCTGCACTAAGGTTGTTGGATCAAGTGAGCTGTGTCTTGTGTGAGATTAAAACATCCATCCAAGACATTGCAAGGTAGCAGCCAGAACATTTGTGTTAGTCATAAGAGTAAGATTCAAGCCTTGGCCATTCAGATGATACAGGTAAAATCACACAAGTGCCTGTGTCGATCTGTAGGGCTAATATGTATCCCTCTGTCAATTGGGGCACAGCACCAACCTTTACGGCCTATCACTCCCCCAAACCCTACCAATAACCCACCTGTACCACCCATAAACACACCACCTCCAAATGCACCAGCCAAGCACAGCTACCAGTGGGCTCAGTATTGCTTAACAGTAGATATGGATGATACCCCCCTATGGGAGAGAACAACAACCACCAACCCAATGAACATTTCACCTTAACCCTAATTGACACATCCTCACACAACTTTTATATCCACACATCCCAACCAGGTAAGTGTATATCTCATTTTTTGGTACCTTTGCAAAAAAACATCAGTTTTACTTATTATTAGTTGGTGTGTTTATAAGTGTTCATGTTCATTTAAAATGCTTGTACGTAAATTAAAGTCTAATCTTCAGCTTAAAATCAGAAGTTCAACTTAAATGTAAAGTAATTCCTCTAACCAAGGAGGTGTGTTGGGGTTGCTATTCTGGGTCGGGAAAATATTCTGGGCCGTCCTCATGCTCCAATTTCACATCCACATCAAACTCCTCCTCAGATGCAGACAGTTGGCCTTGAAGGACAGGGCTGGACATCCACTGAGAAATTTAACACACTGGGAAAGGGGAGAGAACCAACTTGTACTGTCATACCTGCAGACAAGTCAACAGCAAGTAGGGATGGGTGGAAGGGCAGGCAAGGCGATATGCCTGCTATTAAGGAGTTCAGGAAGCTACATATCTTGTGATGTCGATCAACTAGCATTTTGGATTGTCCCAATTTCCTTATTACCTCCATCCAATCCAGAGAAATTGTCAGCTAATCAGCAACCACCTCCTTCATAGCCTACTTGAAAGCAGCCATAGTGACACATTATGGGGTGGAAGGACACGCGTTAGAGTGCAGGATGTCTGGGGTGAATGCATCCCTCAGGAACTGTTCTTCCAAGAGGGAACTCATAAAAGAAGGAATAGCAGAGGGTGCAGCTGACACCCCTGTTGGTGTGTGGGCCTCTGGAGAGAAGAAGGTGGTGGCTGAAGGCCCAGATAACTGTGGGCAAGCTCCTCGGACACCACTGATGTGTCTACTAGGCCTGGGGGGGCCCATCGTATGACTACTCCTGGCATGTGGTGTCCAGTGCTATAATGCCCTCACTAGGGAAAAGTCTTTTGTATTCACAGCGAGTGAATCTTCTGGTGCACTCTCCCTGCTGGTGGAAGGTGCCTCCTCCTCACTGGTGGAACTCAACTGATATGCCCACACGCACGCACTCCAATTCTCCTGTCCAAAGCTGATGCGGTGTTAATTGCCCGTAAGGGCCTAGCCCTACAAAGGTTATTAGAGGTCTATGTGGATTATACGCCTAATTTGGATCTAAAAGCCAATGAGGCAAAGTCTTTCATTCTAGTTACTGGTCGTAAAGAAAGGAAGGTCTCAAGTTTTTATATAGCAGGCAAGAAAGTAGCCCAAGCTGACACCTTCTCTCATCTAGGGGTGACCTTCGACAGACAACTAACTTGGACCAATATGATTACCACAAAGGGCTTATGGCTAGAGAAAAGCATTATTGCCCTATACTCCTTTATAAAAAAACTAGGAGGGAAACCCCTTGATATGGTTAAAAAGGTTTACACTGCCAAATCGGTTTCGGTAGCAACCTATGGGGCAGGTTTCTGGGGATATTCCAACTCCTCAGCTCTCCTGAATATTGAGGATACTTTCTTGAAAAAATTAGTAGTCCCACCTGTAAATTGCTCCAATTTCATTTGTCATGCAGAATTGGATGTCCTATACATTAATGACATAATTAGCCTAGCCCGATCATTCTATGGCATTCTACCTGGAGAAGAAAATCTGTCAACCTCACTCAGAAGCTAATAGAAGACCATCTCTCCCTAGAGGATATTCACAGGATTCCATGGATTACATGTCAATATGCAATTGCAATGCAAAAGGTCTCGTATTTACGCGAGTTTGAGCTATTGACATTGCAAATAACAATGCATGTTATTTTTGTTTTTAAAATATAAATAAAAGGCATTGTCATTTACAATGCTAATAGCTTAAACTCGCGTAAATGCGAGACCTATTGCATTGCAAGTGCTCGTTGTTTTAGAATCTGGTCACCCTAAACAGAGAAGATATGCACATTGCTCATATTTCCGTCCTTGCATGCACACACACTTTCCTTCACAGTAAGAGCTAGTTAAATCTGCACTCAGTAACACCATGCTATTCCTGTTTAATACCTATCTTAGATCTGTTGACTGGGTGTGAGTGTTTGATTGGTTCAGATGCTCCGTCCATCACCACCCCCTTTAATACCTATCGTTATACAAAGCGCACTCTTCAGGTTAGAGATGTGTGGGTGAACTGTCAGAAACATTTGTCCCTCAACGATACCTGTAAATTAACGCTGTATATCCCGCCCAGAGGAAAATAGATGAATGAGAGAAGGGAATAGACTCTCACATGATTTCTTGTGTTTAATTAAAAGCCTATTTACTTGTTCCTAACGTGGGCAACAAATACTTCCGCTCTTCTCATTGGCTAGTGATTCCGTCACTCTCAATGCCCCGGAAGCTGGGATTCAGCATACCCGGTATTAGTTGCAGCTCCAGTGGACAGATGAGAGCAAGGGAAATCCCGCGTGGGTATTTTAAGGTCCCCTGATACCTAGAAACACCTACCATAGGTGACCGTTACGCCCACAGGAAATCCAGATACCGTAACTGATGATCAGATAAACCCAGAAGGCATTCAGTGAGTAGAGACCACACAGAGGGACCCAGACTGCAGGGATTCACATTATATACTGTCAAACTAGTACTGCGGTCTTTCAAGGATCCCTGCACACGGTGGACACAGACCTCTTTTTGTATGACCGCTCGTGATCATGATGCCTTGACACCTTGGAGTCCACAGATAACACTCCCATGCATCAAAGGACACTGACCCTGTATAATTAAAGGCTCGATCGTTTCACAGGTGCATGGCCATTGGATCCAGATACCAATATCTCTTTTACCAGGGTGCACATAGAGAAATATACCTTTCCCCAAATGATCCAGGGCTGTAGTTCTCACTTGGGGTCTCTGTCACCCTGTGCCCCCTCTCCATGAGCTGCGTCACTTGCTCTGTCACGTAGATTCCAAGGGGCACAGGATTATTCCCCCCACCCCTGCGTGATCTTGAAAATGGGCATCTAAAACTAATCTGAAACCGTAAATTAATCTAGAGTAGGAACAGAGTAACTGTGAGAAGTTACAATTAGTTTAAGCATATCCACCCATCACTCTTTGTTTTTCTGAGGGTTGCCATAAGTGACATGATGGTGCACAGATGTGAGTCCCATTTATATGGCGCTTCACACACTGCTGTGGTGCCCTGAAACATATCTCCGGAAGGGTAGCGCACTACCCCATGAGGCATGTATGGCTGGCAGAGTATATTCCCTATATGGGAAGTTTTTGGGTGTAGTGAGTGACAAAGAGGTGCTCTTATATTGCCTTGGGTCGCATCACCAAGCATCGTGATTGTTGTAAAAGATAAATGTAGTAGGCTAGTAGATATAATAATTTTATCCGCAGGTCCTGTGCGTCATTGATGTGGTTAGCTCCTTGGTGGTAGGCTGTCCCAATTTTTCAATCTTGAGCGACCTTAATTTACATTTCGACAAACCCAGCATCCCTTCAGTCTCTGGCATTCTTGCGGATCTGGAGGCCCTTCAGCTTACGCAATTGGTCCGACAGTCCACCCACACAGGTGGCCATACTCTAGATCCTTTTTTCACCAATTTGGTAGATGCCTCTGTTATCGCAGTTTCACCCCTAGGCTGGACAGACCATTCTTTGGTTGACATCAGTACCCCCTTGCCGGGTAAGATCATCACCCCCCTGCAAAGCTGGTTGCGAGGCGACATTGGAGTAAATTACGATTGGAAGACCTACATCGTGTCCTCGCCGCGGAGCCCTTAGAACCTTTCTCTACGGTTGATACAGGATACGATGGGTTCTGCGCCTGGATTTCCAAGGCGCTGGACGCTCTTATTCCAATTACCGCTTGCAAAACCAGCTCGAGGGAGGCAAGTCCGTGGTACGATGGCGCCTTACGGACACTCAAGGGTAGTTGCAGGCGTGCAGAGAGGGCTTGGCGGAAGGCGTACGATATCGGGAAAAAAGCTACATATCTCGCTTCCGTCAAAATTTACCATCGGGCTGTTTGCCAAGCTCGGGCAGCTTTTTATACTGCCGAAGTTCGCAGCAGCTCTAATCCCTCTAAAACCATCTTCAAACTGATGAAGGATCTCTTAGCAAAACGAACGGGCGCCCCGACGACCGGCTCCACCACCCACTGTGAGGCCCTGGCTCTGTTTTTTCGGGAAAAGGTCGAAAACATCTATAAGACGTTCCCTTGTATAGGGCCTCCAGTAGAGTCTCCGACTAACATCTACGGAGACATCGTTTTGCGTGAGTTACCCCCGTTGACATCTGCAGGGTTTGACCTTTTGGCGCACCAGGTTAAGTCTGGGTCCCCTGCCGACCCGCTTAGTTCCACTCTCTTCAGAGACCAGTCATTCGTGGGCCGCGCCGTGATACACTCCTTGATTAACATCTCGTTGGAGTCCGGCACGGTACCCGCTAGCTGGAAGCGGGCGGTGGTTTCTCCCATCTTAAAGAAACCTTCTTTGGACCCAGACAAACCTGAAAACTGTCGGCCCATCTCCCTGCTTCCTTGGCCTACCAAAGTGTTAGAGGCTCACGTTAACAAAGCTCTCTCAGCTCACCTTGTCCAGGCTAACATCTTGGACCCCACCCAGAATGGGTTCCGTGCTGGTCACAGCACGGAGACCGCCCTTCTCTCCATGGCTGAACATCTCCGCACGGTGATGGATGCGGGGCAGACTGCGGCGCTCGTTTTATTAGATCTGAGCGCCGCGTTTTATACTGTCTCTCATCCCATCCTGTTGCATCGCCTGGAGGAGAGTGGCCTGGGTGGTTCTGCACTCCAGTGGTTCCGGTCCTTCCTTGACGATCGTTTCTTTAGCGTTGCCATGCCACCGTTCCAGTCCCAATTCCATCCTCTGAGATAGGGGGTGCCGCAAGGCTCCTCGCTGAGTCCCACGTTGTTTAATCTCTACGTGAGACCGCTGGCTGAGGTCGTCAAGCAATGGGACTTGACTATGGTCTCATATGCTGACGATACTCAGCTAGCGGTTTCCATCAGCGGGGACCCGGACCGGGATGCCCCCAGGTTTCAGAGTGGACTTAGGGCGGTGGCGAGCTGGATGAAGAACAACTGTCTCCAGCTCAACGCGAAGAAGACGGAGATCATGATCGTCGGTAGGAGGGCGGATCTTTGGGGGGACAGGTGGTGGCCTGCGGAGCTGGGGCCGGCCCCGCTTCCGGTCACTGAACTAAAGAACCTGGGAGTATGGATGGACCCTGTGCTTTCCTTTGAGGTCCACTCTAAGAAAACCGCGGCCTGTTGCTTCGGCATCTTACGGTCGTTGCGCCCCATTCTGAAGTTCTTTGACCACAGTACTAGGCAGCTGATAGTCCAGGCTACTGTGTTATCTCGCCTGGACTATGCAAGCTCTCTTTTGGTAGGCTCCAATTTGGCTGAGGTTGTTCGCCTCCAGCGTATTCAGAACGCCGCGGCGAGAGCCATAGTGGGCTTACCCCATACTAGCCCCGTTTCCAGCACACTGAGATCTCTGCATTGGCTGCCCGTCAGAGCCAGAATCCAGTTTAAAGTGCTGTGTCTGGCGTTCAAGATCCTGAGGGGAGAGGGTCCCCCAATCCTTGCGGACCTTTTGTCCTGGTATGTGCCCTCCCGGCCCCTGAGATCCTTGGGTCACGCTCTCACTGTGGTCCCTCGATTCAGGTTGTGTCGGGCTGGTGGCCGGTCCTTCCGGGTCAGAGCGGCTCAGCTCTGGAACTCCCTTCCGGTAGAGCTGCGGTTATTAGATGACCTTTTAGCTTTTCGTAAAGCTTTAAAGACCTTTTTGTTTTAATAAACTCGCCATTTGTGTCTTTTATCTGTTGTGTTTCCATGTAGGTGTTGCATATTACCTGACACGCGCCAGGACGCCCCTTAGCTGGGGCAGCTGTGCGCGTTACAAATGTATGTAACATAACATAACATATTATGCTACAGGTAGGGTGCTATGACTATGAGCTACCCTGGAAGCAGAAAAGCATTCTACAACCTCATGCTGCAGGACAAGAGTGTTCATTTTGCCTCTGAAGGCCCGAGTGGTGCGCCTGAATAGCACCTGCGGACACACTCCATGCACGCAGGTCGTGCTCTGCTGCTGAGGGGCGGTTCCCTAGTGACGTGTCCTACAGCGGGGAAGTAATTATACGTCACCCTATCAATGGCAGTACTTTAGCGGGAGTAAGTCATTGTCTGCCTTATTGATTGTCTATTGGTAAAGGATTATATATGAAGGGTGCACGCGCCACCTCTCTAGCATTTCTCGATGCAGCAGAGATTATAAACAGAACTGCCATTCTGTATTCGTCCATGTGCCAGCGGGTGTATCTGCCGTGACAAAGGTCACATTGCAAACACAAAAAATCAAATAACTTGTATGTCTCTCTTCCACTGACAGGCAGCAATAATATGCTCAGGGCAATAAAGGGCTATATGCACACACATTTAATGCTGTTTAATCCCACTCCGGGTAGGAAAAGTGGTTATTCTTGCCGTAAAGAGTTCCTTCTTTCTAGCAAAATGTGTGCACTAAACACTGCTTCAGAAATTCTGTCGGCGCGAGCGGGCGGTATTTATTTCGCGGTGGGTGGTGTTTATTTCCGTGCAGAATTTGATATAACCCGAAAGTAGTCTGTAGCACACTGTCTTGCAGAAGAGCGCCGAGCGCACCGCTTTCCCGCCCACTGAGACGCCTTTTGACCCCGCAGTCCACTGGTCACGTCGCCCAATGTCTCTACAGTGTGGAAGAGGCTAAGTGTTGCAGCCCCCCCACCCTTCCCCCCAACCGCCCGAAACAGACCCTCTAAACAAGCGCTCGCCATTGCGGGAAGGCAGTCGATTGTTTATATTTGCATCTCGCTTTCACTGTAAGTGAAAGCGCGAGGTAAAATAAACATGTGGCTGCCTTTAACAACTAAGACGAGTGAAAGAAAATAGTGCTCACCCAGCAGATAAAGCCCCACTGTATAATGCTGTGAGGAGTCGCTCGTGTCCGGATGGGCGGAGCTGAAAGGAGACCGGGTGGTAACTAAAAAGCCTCATTATGAATCAGAAGCCAGCTTTTAACATAAAGTATGACGCTAGCCAATGATAAAGATGGGCGGGGCTTCAAGTCCGCTTCTGAAATCTTCTTGATCACAGGAGGTCTCGCAGAGCGACAGCGCGTTGTGCTGCAACGTTACGCGAGACCTAAAAACAGTCTTGACCTCCCTTGGTTTAGAGCATCTATTTATCTCACCAAATGACTGCTCTGATATTTCTAAACAGGAGATTAAAACCTGTTTCCTTAAACAGAGGGCAAATGAGAGACTTAAAATTAACTGTTCGAAAGCATCAGTAAAATCCTATTTAGAGGGTCCAATTGACCAGGAAGGGCCAGCCCCATAATTACTTACTGTGACAATCCTACACCGCAGATTTATTTTACATAGGTTTCGTCTGAATTTTATTCCTTGTATGCTGGCCTATCCATCTGGAATTTTCTCTATTCATGATCTCCCGCCCTGCCCATGTGACGGTGTTTCCGTTCAAACAAATTTGCATATATTTTTTGTTTGCAGATTTTATATGGAACACTGCAAAATATTTTTATTGCCTCTTATGCACACATATAAATTCACACAATGCCACCCAGGAATGTATTTTCTACAATCACTGCCTAATCCTTTTGTTTGTTATTCCGTGGCATGTTTTCTACCCCTCTCATGGAAGACGAGGCTTTGTTTTTATCTGTTTTTAATAGTTGTTTTTTACAGTCTCTCCATATTTTGCACTACGGTGGTCATTTATTACTCTGTATATTCCCATGCCTCTTCTGGAAGACCAGTCAATTGCACAGCAATTGTGAATGTACCATATGCTTTCTATTCTGCTTTTTACTGATGTTTTTAAACTATCATGTTAATAATTTGTATTACGATGGATATTTTATTTTGTACATTTGTTCTTTTATGATCTTATCATTAAGCATCGAATAAAGTGATTTTGATGCTGATGATAATGATATGCCCACACAGCAGCAAAGGTCCTCATAGTTCTTCACCTCAGATCCTGTTCTTCCTTTGCTTCTTCAGTGCTTCCCATTGAAAAGGAAGTGTGACAAAATAAAGAGATGTTTTGGGTGCATACATTCTAAAATTCATATACATTCAAATAATTCTCAACCATAAATGTGACTGACAGAGAGTGGTAGAGGGACATTGTCAAGGACTCCACCCCCACTCCATACCATGCAACTTTGTTGTATACAACTTCCACTTTTAAAAGTGATTGTTTAATAGGCAAAAGTGGAAAACAACTTCAGACCTTGGTTAGAAATTAAAACCATGAGCCTGCTGCCTACCAGGGAAATGCCAGAGTGTCAGAAGGGCTTGTAAATAATGTGTTGTCTATGATTAATTATTATGCACTCAAGGACATGTTACTTCACCCTCAAACATTATAATTTGTATTTGTTAGACATCGCAAAACCACACCTTTGCACATGGAATACCTAGAATAACTTGCACAACGTCACCCCTACATTTACTTATGATGGCAAACAAGAACTTAGATGAGTGAATAGTTAAACAATGCTGGCTGGTGGAGGAAGATCCATGACTAGTTTGTGTACCTGTGATGGTCGACTATTATAAGAGGTCATTGTATAAACACAATTTTAAAATGACCATGGTTTGTGTGATATGTCAATATGACTGAGATGTGCGTCATTACATAAGGTCTGTTTCTAACATGATATAAAGTAAAAAGATCATAAGGTTAATATGGAAGCCACGCAGAAAATGTTTTCCATTTTTTAAATAAGGCCATATGACAATGTTTACCTAAAGAGTTAATTATATTAAAAAAGCATTGTCATTGTAAAGTTCCAGTATGCCAACACGTTAGTATCAAATAATTAACATATCATTTTAAACATTTACATTAAAATCAAACGAATTGCATTAATTAAACTACATATTTTACAGGGCAACATAAGGTACAGCCAACATGGACTTATCCAAATTTAGTAAGATTGGACAACATACATGTATTTTCATACAATTTAATCTCACCACCTTTGTGCAGTTCCTGTGCCTTGAGCTAAGAATGGAAAATTTGCAAGGCTGATTTAAGGAGCCTCCTTGTGTGAGTCAACAGTGCTACATATGTACATATGTAGCATGGAGGATACCTCAGCACATTCTGTGCTGTCAGGCGTGCATAGCACCAGAGGTAATTCCAGCATTTGAGGCATACCTTCACTTTAACATATCGACATGCACTTCACTGCAGCTCAGGGTTTATGTTCTTCCATATCTGGTCCTGTGTTGCACTACTCAGGTGGTTGTATGGCATGCCATCATTCCTACTCCCATATAGCTGAAGAAAACATTGTATGACTCCCTCCCAAATAAACTCTAATCCCTTATCAGAAAATCTTGAGGATCCCTCTTTCAATTTCTTAGACATTTAAGGGATATATTGGTCAGAGGAGTAGTATGTTGGAGGAGGATTATGTTGTGGTGAGTGGGAGGCTCTGTGATGGCTTACTACCTGCTCCTTTATGCAATTTCCTGTTTGTTGCATTCAATGGAGATCTCTCCCAGAGTATGGCGACCTCCCTCTGAATGCGGAGATCTCCATTTACACACCAGAGACAGAGAATTCCGATATAGACTTGAAATCCAATATGTAGAATCCATTTTTAAAGACTAAAACAGGTTTGCATGAATAAATGTGTGCTTTGTTCGACAGATGGTATATATGGCAAGTAACAATGTCCAGCATTCATCATTGATTCGAAGCAGACTATACAATGTGATAGTGCAAGCAAAAATGTATCCCAGGTGAAAACATAAGCCACTAGTTGGTTTTGAAGAGCCTGATCTCTTCTGTGTCCCATCCCAGAAACGTGAATATGGCCATTGTTCAGGGCTAATGTAAACTCTGTTGCATGTATAGCAAAGCACAATAAGCTCCAATAATCTTTCACACATGAGCACCCCTCCTGTATGAGCAAAACATAAAAGGCACAACATGAGGACATCAAATGTGCACTCATTGATGGATTATGTGTGTGTGTGTGTTCTATTGTACATCTGTTAAGTCTGTGCCTTTGAACGTGGAAAGGGAGTGAGCAGATGGGAACTGAGGGCTTCCTCAATATCACCTGCAACAAAGACATTATTTTCTTTTTCAATGTATGTATATAATAAAAGCTGCAAACATTAAATACATGAAGGCTAACCATGGAATCTTAGGAGCAGTAAGCAGTGATAGGGTGTAGTTAATAGCATATTTGTATTGTTGTATAGTATAAGTGTAATGCAGCCCTAGTGTGAGTTATTATAGCTTACCTATTACTCACATGTCACCAAATCCCCATCAACCACCTGACCTGCAAGAGGTGACTGTTGGAAGGTGTGGCTATCATAAGTGCTCCCAGGAAAGATAGCATACACATCAGGGAATCACGGATAACTTGCACATTGATGGGGTGCCAGCAGTGTCAATTGTGGAATTGGTTTTCCCTGTGGTATGGTGGCTGAAGGGCTGCGTAGGTGCAAATATTGGCAATTACGCAATGCCATAAAACACCCTTCCCATCTACTCGAGCTCGGCGGTGAAGGGTAGGTCTCCCCACGCGGACACTGGCGATTAGAGCTACTTTGGGCTCATCCCTGATGTTCAGCCCCGCCGACCCCTCATGTGGCGATTAGTCTTTGACTATTAGGCATAGGAGAATTTCCACTGAGGTAACATACACAACACATGACACTAGCATGTAGTGATTGTTTTTAAGTTTTCCCCTTTTCTCACTTTTTGTAAAGGTCCTGATGAATCGCGGGTGATTATCCCCTCTGCGAGAAACATGTCGACCACTTCCACTTCTAGTCTCCTCTAGGATCACTTGAATTAGCCTGTTGACACCTAGCGAGCTAGCCCCACCTTTTAATTGCAGCCAGGGGACCCCCAGAATAAAGTCAATTCCGGTACCCCTTGCTACATTTTAACTGCCCTATCATAAGCACTATACCACCTTGCCCACACACCCCCACTTCACCATAAGGCTGTTGGACAAAAAGATCTCCGCGAAAGAGCCCCTCTTTGAGGTGAGCCCGTCAGGAATTGCACCGCCTCCCCGACGAGGAGCAAACGCCGATGATGAAGCATGACACCCTTCTGGGTGTGTGAGGCAAACACGTCCAACAAAATGTATGCCCTGAGGTGCCACATCAACACCTCTGGTCACGCCAGCTAACAATTTTATATTTTCCCTTTCTCTTTATGAGGAACAGTTCAGCAACCCCCCTTTTTGCTTGAGGGTGTAGTTAATAGCATATTTGTATTGTTGTATAGTATAAGTGTAATGCAGCCCTAGTGTGAGTTATTATAGCTTACCTATTACTCACATGTCACCAAATCCCCATCAACCACCTGACCTGCAAGAGGTGACTGTTGGAAGGTGTGGCTATCATAAGTGCTCCCAGGAAAGATAGCATACACATCAGGGAATCACGGATAACTTGCACATTGATGGGGTGCCAGCAGTGTCAATTGTGGAATTGGTTTTCCCTGTGGTATGGTGGCTGAAGGGCTGCGTAGGTGCAAATATTGGCAATTACGCAATGCCATAAAACACCCTTCCCATCCATTGTCTTTCCACCAGTGATTGTGGCATGGTGCAATCGGCTGTTGATGCGTCTCAGTACTCATTGCTTGCTTCAAGGCTGGCTTTCTTGTGACATGCTATATGGAGTGCATCCAGTATTTTGGCATGTGCTGGTATGATCTGGGAACAGGCTGTAGGTAGAGCGAGATCCTGCATCCACTCTGCAACCATGTTAAGGATCGCATAAGGGAGAAACAGCATGTAGCTGTGACTACCTCCCTGGACATGCCAAAGATTTTGAGTCTGCCTGTAAATCCTCACTCTCCTCCTCAAATAATTGTATCTTCAAATGAGGAGCAAAGCTACAAAAGCATCAAGTGACGACATGGTGAACCCAAATCTTTGTTGATTTCTTATTTGTGGGCCTGTATGTGATTGGTTGATGTTGCAGTGACCTTCAGCTGTTGATGGGTGTTACTGGATCCTGACTGATGACTCCATTATCCCTTGCTGCATCAGTTGTGTTGAATGTATTAGAAGCCTCGGTGCAATATATGTATTATACTAGTTGTACCTTATTTGTTTTATAATTTAAAATTGCTTTACCATTTAAAATAAATAAAAATATAAATTTATAATCCATTCATTTTTTATTCTTTTACATTTCTTCATATCTGGTGTAAGTGTTATTTCCTACCTCCTTTGACTTCTATTAGAGCATGTTGCTGTACCAGTGATTGCCAATGTGTGGTACTTGCCTTACTCGAAGGCTTGGTTGGAGTAGATTTAAGCCTACTTTGTTAGTAGTACTACCGTAAAAGATTTAAGTGTAACTTTTGTGTCTATTAATTTTGTATATTTGCAGGCGTATTTTAGTTTTATGCATGTCCTTGCCTATTTCCGTCCTTGAATGTACTTGAACCGCCCATTTTCTCACCACTTCCTCTTGTCCCTACCACATTTACTACAACATATACCTCCATGAGCAGAGATCTTCGCACTTGTGGTAGAGATCTCTGCACCTAAGAAAGGACTGGTTGAGGCAGAGAGCTTCAGCTGAAGATTCGTGAATAGCATTTGAGAGTACAAGAAGTTGTCTTATGCTAGCCTTGCGGCCTGGAGGGTGGAAATCCAGTTTATTCATTTTGTGTAAAATACTTAGCATTCCTCCCTCAACAATCACATTTGAAGTATTTTTTATAAGATCTAAAATGTGCTTTTATAGTTCTGGGGTGCAGATGCTGCATCCAATTCACACTTTCCGAAAATTACAGTTTAAGTCTTAGTCAAAAAATTGTTTGTACCTAAACTTTTTTTTAAATGTGCTTTCGTAGAGACCCTCAAAAGTTGTGGGGTTTAGAGAAAGAAGTTTTATGTGGGGTAGAAACGTTTTCCTTTTGAAGAAATTGTTTTTAAAGCGTATTTGCTTTTGCTCCACGATTTTCACCTGAGCAAACATAAACTTGCTCATTCAGAACTTGCTGCATGAATTTAGTTTGAATGTATAGTGTTTCTTCCCATCAATCTTTGCTATGTGAGGAATGTCAGGTGCTCAATAGATAATGCAACAAGAGAGCTGTGTAAATATTACAAAGGAAACACCATTATGAGGCAGGCATGAAATGCACTCCATGCTTTCCTCCAAGGATATATGCACACAGGAAAGGATTGATCTAGCAGAATTATTTTCATGCTTCTTATAAATACTAGAAGATTGGTTTTCCTCTGGGGCGGATTAAATAGTTATTATATTTGATATACGATTCAATTCATAAAGTTCAGCTTTAATCGAAACGCTAAAAGCTGGATTTTGTCTTGATGATAATAAAAGACGGCAGAAAATGGACA
The DNA here is from genome assembly GCF_964261635.1 of Lissotriton helveticus. Lineage (NCBI taxonomy): Eukaryota > Metazoa > Chordata > Amphibia > Caudata > Salamandridae > Lissotriton > Lissotriton helveticus. Next base: position 1,064,097,771 of record NC_136059.1, read on the forward strand.
AAAGTTCTCCTAGAACATTTGGCAGTATCAGTAAAACAGTTATTCCTGACCCCAAATCTATGAAAGGAACATTTCTTACATGAACTATTTGTCATTTCTTTCCGAGTATATTTGTATCCCAACCGTCCTGCAGCTGTAAAGAGGTATTGAACTTTTCGTGTTGAAAAATGATGATTGAGGGGTCAAGTCGAAAATGATAGGTTCACTGTAAAAGGCCGGTGTTGTAATTGGCCCTTGGCGCACAATTTGCCATGAGCATGGCATCGATGTGCTTTTCGGCTGTCCTAGACATGTATTCCAAATGCTTCCATGGCAGACTGGAGTCAGGTTCGCTGTTATTACGATGTGTAGCTGCACAGTCTTGATTTTGGTTAAAACTTGGTTTTACTAGCTTAGGGCCCAGTGCTCAATTTGTAAAAAACTTAGTGCAGGGGCTCTCGACAGGAGGACACTAGAGCTCGCACCATCCGTTGCCCCTGGCAGCACTGCCAATGACAGCACCAACACACTACTAATCATCACACTCTTAAAAGTGTGACAGTTCATACTATTACAGGCCTCCAAAGCTATAAGAATGGCTTTGGAGGCAAATACGAATAATTGGAAATTGAAATAAAAATAATAAACAGAAGTTGTTGTGCTCATACCTAAATTGGCAGACACCACTATCATGTGGCGGACAAACATAAGCCCAGGTGCTGAGCACCGGAAAGCACCGGCACAAATTAAGCACAGTTAGGGCCTTAGGTATCAGGGGTAAAGGAATTGCACAATCTTGAATCTGCCAGTGGAATTCTATGTCAGGACCCGGAGGCGAGGATTAGACAAATTATTTCTTCCATTTTATTAACAGCAACCATCTTAACACATTTACAGTATTTATAAAAAAAAATAGTCAACCAATCAGGGATCAGCTTCACATATAACCTGCATTGTCCCTCGTCGGAATCCCTCTGTCTTCACTACTGCAGCCTCTAGTTAAGTGTGGAGTTCGCTCCCCCCTCTTTTACTATTTACTGTATTTGATGTTACCTTAAGGTATTTATGTTTAATTCCGTTTTCGGATGTTGGTGCTGTACTTAACAGATTTTTAATATGATTTGCAGCTTTGACTTATTAAATTACTGCCGCTGGAACGCTTCATCATCCTTTCGCAGCCGTTTTTGTGTTGTGGTGACGGGACTGGGAGGCGCAGCGGTCCGCAGGCCGCTAGAAGGTGCGCCTCCCCGCTGTCAAATTTCAGCAGAGACGTGGGCGGAGAGCGCGTCAGTTACGGCCTGCTGCCGAGCGCCTCCATCCAGAATATTACCAGGTGGGTTTGATGGCTGATGTCGCAGGCTGGTATTGACACCAAGGTCTTTGGAGCACACTCGGAGAGGGGTGCGATGGCTTCAAAAGCTTTTGTCTTGGGAGCTTGGAGGACATTCACAATGTGGCAGACTGGTCTTCTGATTCAACCTTCAAATGGTTCTACTTCATACCAGTCTCCTCCATTGCGGCTCTGGTAGTGGATAAGCTTTGAACTTACCTAATCCTCGCCTCTGGGTCCTGACATAGAATAAAAAAATTCCTAGCTATAGTAATGGGAAGTTTCAATTCTATTAGAGGCGAGGATTAGCCCACCCTGAGACCAGGAATGACCCACCCGGGTTTATTGGATCATCTTATGAATGTAAGTAATGGAGTTTCCTGATGGTTGGTTCCTTCTACATTGCTTTCAGGGATATTTTTCCCTCAGTTTCCGGACAACCACAAGTCTCTCTTTTTTCAGAATTGGAGTCCGCGAAACCAGAATAAGGACTTTCAACTGTCGGTATCTTCGCAGGAAGAAAGAGGGATTCCGACAAGGGACAATGCAGGTTATATGCGAGGCTGATCCCTGATTGGTGGACTGTTGCTAAGGACGGATACTGCAAGTTCCCTATGGTTTATAGGAAATGAAGTTTTTTTTTTTTATAAAGACTGTTAATGTGTTAAAATGGCTACTGTTAATAAAATGGAAGAAAGAATTTGCCTAATCCTCGACTCCAAGTCCTTAAAAGAATTGAAGCTTTTTGTTACGATAGCTAGGGCATTTTTCATTCCCTACACCACAGATATAGTGGTGGGAAATGTTCTACCAGCTAATTCTTCTCCAGATTATGCACTTCCGCCACAATTTCTGACTAGGCTCTATGCGGTACAAAAGGGGGTGGTGATGGACGGAGCATCTGAATCAATCAAACACTCACACCCAGTCAAAAGATCTGGGTTTAATCTATAGCACTGACTAGGCTCTATGTACACTTCTTCTGTGTCGACAAACGTGTCCCCAGTTGTTCCGTAAGTGGTTATACACTCAGAAAAAGTCATTTAATCCTGTATCAATCACCATTCATCTCCATCAATAATTATTCTGCTTATATGACAAGTTTCCATGTAAACTATTTTTCTCAGTGTGAAGCTTTGAACCCCTAGGGCGATCCCTTAGTTTGCTGCCCAGTGCTTGTAAGAGAGGGGGGTGCTGGCGAAAGACAACGACGAGCGGGGGGCGGACGAAAGACGGGAACGAGCGGGAGGGGCAATTAGCGTCGCCAATGAGAATTAAGAAATAAACCAAACTTACCTTGCACTCAAAGTGACGCCCGGTGTTCCTGGAAGATATGTATGTGACTTTGTTAGGTAAGATGACTTTTCCATAGGATCTACCTTCCTCGTATTGTCAAGATTATCATTATCTGTAATTTATAACCTGCCTACTATTATGCATGCACCGTGTCTCTTATACATATATAATTTTCAATGAATATGAAATTTGTACATCGAATAAGGAGGTTTATCTTTGCCTAGTGAGATCCCTCTCTAAGGGGAAAAGTTGATTTCAGCATGGCCAAATGGTAGTGGAAGACCGAGAAAACAAACCTGCACTGTACTAGTTATCAGGACCAAGTCGACTGTCAATTTGGCCAATCACTGACTACATTTTAAACTTGACATAGGATCAAATGAGCACAAAGGCTCAAATAAGGATACAGTCCAAACACTGAAATTAAACGTTTCAGCTGTTGGTTTATCAAAGACATGAGTCTTTATCAATTCACAGCTGCACCGCAGTCTTGCCAATCTGGCCAGTTCGGAGCCTGATTTCATCTCGGGATTTTTCACTCTGTTTTTGGACTGGACAGCCCAAATAAATCATCCCTCAGTAAGCTTACTGACTCTTCTTTTCAAACAACCCAATATACATGTATGGAGTTTTTCTCTTCTCCTCCGCTATTGACTGAGACTGCAATTTGTGTGATGGGTGCTACATGAATCACCTGGTTCCCTTCCTTGCTTGTGTTGATAAAAATGTGTGTATTTGTTGCACTACGGTGTCAAGATGTGGCTTTTTAATGTGTGGACTGCTCCCTAATGGATTTTTGTAACCACTGAACAAAATGTCTAATTGCACATTCCTATAGAATAGTGCACTTGTATAACAGAGAACTAACTGTTTCATAGTTTCTGTGTTGAACATTACTTCTTGTTGCTCACTTTGCTTGCACTGGGTTTAGACATTTGTGCAGATTGCCACCCCTAACATTGTTACAACCTCTGTAATAAGGCTTTATGGAATTTTTAACGAAGTTCTTCCTATGTGCATTGAGCCATACCAACTGTATTTTTGCTAGCCTCTAACTGACGACTGTTTCTCTTTGTATAGACTATGAAAGTGTCACTGTATTATTCTGAGCACAGTCGGAATGCAAGGTAGCCTTTTTCCTATTCATTGATTTATAATGACAACACTCAATACTTCTACTGATTTGTCTTGAACACAAGGCATAAAGACAGATGAATAAAACACATTATGCAAGGCAAGAAATCAACAGAAAGATATCTAACATGTTCTTTTCAACCAATTGCAAAACAAAAATCACAATGACGGCTGGTCTTTTTTTTGGTTGATTACCTTCTAATACCATTAAAATAAAAACAGAGGATCTCCTATCAGACTAGTAAGAGAACATAGATGAGACAGTGACGTGGAAAGCCTTTTATGATAGATTTCAATACTTACAGCATGTTAGAGGACAGCACCCACGTAATCACACAACTGAGTAAAGTCCAAAGAAAAACCCGGGAACACTCCTGAGCGGTTGGAACTTAAAAAAAGGTTGATGACAGCAGAAGATGGCAGAAGATGTCTGCTATTCAGATTACTATTTACTTTTCTTGTGTAACTTTTAATTTCTTTGTACACAATTTATTTCCTACTTTCTCGCCATTTGCCTTTTTTGTTCCATGTCTTCTTTCCCTTTGGTATTAGTGCAAATATCTGAATAGATGTGAAAGGCCTAGAGCAGAAAGCAAATACAAACTAATCAAAGTGATATCATGCTCCAGGTAGAGAGGAAGAGTGGTGCGATGACGTATTCCAGGTTTGCCCCTCAAAAGCTGCTTTTGACTATGCACGACATTCTAGATGGTTTCCTCCCACCATTAATTTGCCCATATTGGGTTAGGTTCTTACTCATCGGTTACCAATTCACCTGATTGTAGACCATGCCTGGTACCCTGACTGGTAGAATAAGTGGATTTTAAGAGCACGGTTCTATCCCCCGTGCCGGCGGCAGCTCAGCATCTTATGACTCTGGGCAATATCTCACTTAATCTCCCCGACGGCCCCCAGCGCCTTAAAACCTTAAGGGGTGATATGTTTGCGCTTAACAAATATGCATTGGATTGGATGTGTATTCTTGATGACCACTGACAAACACAGATGGAGATAGGGATGACAACTTGCACTTCTGTATGTTTTGACAACAGCTGATTTCATACGCACCTCTGTCCGATTACATTGGTGTCAGTGTTTCTGTTCCAGTACTAAAACTGCATTTTTTATATTATAGGTAACTGTGGAGTCAAGTACAAAGATGGGTTCTAATTTTACGTAGAGTTGTTCAAATATTTATCCCTTTTCCTTTTTTTAGTTCGAGTCTACGCAGTGCTTGCGCTGTCTCTTCCAGACATGTTGTATACGCTCAGTTAGCCTACAGCCTGCCCATCACTTTTTATTTGAGAGTTTGCTTGTTCTTTAAAAAGGTTTACATTTTAGTGGTTAATCTTTACTCATTGTAATTTGTTTTCTCCCACGGAGCAGTGCCTAACTAGCAGTATCTTTTCATTTTGGTGCCTATGTGTTCGTGTCTGGGCACTATTTTTTATTTTGTTTCCTGCTCATCTTTGTTGAAACTTCCCTGTTGGTGGGTTTCTCTTGGCAGCCTAACGGCATCATGAAATGCCGATTCCTAGCTGCAGAGAGATGTCAATGCATCAACTGTGCTGCAGGTCTCTTCCTTTTAAAATAGATATCTTTGTTTTGCTCTGTCGTGTTGTTTGCTTTTTCATCAAATTAGTTCACTTTGACTTGCTGCGAGCGCTGTTTTAAACAGGGCTGTAAATCATGTTCTTATGTCATCACATTGCTTTAGACGGCACTGGAAAAAGTTTTCTGTGCAACACAATGAACGTCGGGATGGGAATGAATTCGAAGTCCGACTGATAGACTCCAGTTCATGGATAACAGTACATAGCGGGTTCTTCGGCATGCCAAAAGAAATGAAATGCCAAGCAAAATGAAATGCTTATCTCTTCTTTCAGCCCTTACAGTATAGCTAAGCTGTGTGATTGTATCCCTTCACACTTCTCCGGCTTCCTTCCAATCAGAGGCATTTACAAAACGGCCATGGCTTGGAATGAGAGGCAACTGCCATCTCTAGTGAATATGTCACTTTTCTAAATGTAAATGCTTTATGCCTCGCCTGAGCTGTAGAAACCGCTAGATAAACAGTACAGAAATATTGAAGGCGTGGAGCTAGGAGAGGACGCGTGTGCAGCGATTAGATGTGCTTGCTTGATATTGTCCATATTATGTCACTGCATTACGTACAGGCCCTTTTGACAAGTAAGTGTTCTTTGTCCTTAGGGGTGGGCTATGGGAGGTCTTTGAAGCCTCCCTCTGTAGTATGTGGGGGAGGGGTTACAGTGAAGCCTTTCTAGCTGCTGCTGCACACGCTGGCCCTTTTGACCTCCCACTTTGAAAGAAGATAGCAATCTTGACTGAGCACTTAGGGAGCAGGTCTGAGGAGCATCTGGGACCCCCTCCATGAATGCATGCTTCATTCACAGTGCACATACAGATAGTACAGCTTAACAAACACAAAACCAAAAATATTACAAATAACAGTAAATAAACCTTTGAAGTGCAGTCGGTGTGTGTGTGTATATGTGTATATGTATATATATATATATATATGATTCCAATCCTGTCTCTTCCAATACAAAGCAGGCACCGACTCCGTGGGGTAAGAATCAAAGATTTATTTTAAATCCCAAACGACCTGAAGCGTTTCGGCGGACAAGTCCGCCTTGTTCACTACATACTATATATATATATATATATACCTTCACGATCGTGAGCAAGGTATTTGGGTATTTGGAGATACCGAAACGCGTAGATCGTTTTCTCGCCTATATGCCTGCGAATGAAGGAGTAAAGAAAATAAACAAAAATTGCAAAAGAACTACGGGAGTACGACTATATATATATATATATATATACACACACACACACACACACACACACACACACACACACACACACACACACACACACACACACACACACACACACACACACACACACACACACACACACACACACACACACACACACACACACACACACACACACACACACACACACACACACACACACACACACACACACACACACACACACACACACACACACACACACACACACACACACACACACACACACACACACACACACACACACACACACACACACACACACACACACACACACACACACACACACACACACACACACACACACACACACACACACACACACACACACACACACACACACACACACACACACACACACACACACACACACACACACACACACACACACACACACCCCCCCCCCCCCCCCCCCCCCCCCCCCCCCCCCCCCCCCCCCCCATAGAGTGACAAGCCACATAGTGGCTTCACAGAAGCTCTCACATCCTATATATTTCAAGTCTGGCAATTGCCTTACTAAGGTGGTAGGGCTGGGAAATCATTGTCATCTGTTCATCTGTGATTATGATTTTTGGGGTAGGGCGGTCTTGAGCGTTAGCAAGTAGGACCCACCTGAAAGTGATTGCAGTAAAAGTATATCCTGTTCTTCCATTGAGTCGTGTTGCCTTTATTCCTTTTTTTGTAGCTAAACATCTGGTTTAGTGCGCTGTGCAGATGGTGGCAAATAGCACTGCAAATCCACTATACCTCGGACGTTCATGTAGCATCAACTCAGCTGTGATTTAACCAGCCTCTTTGTCACTCATTAACACTCACTCACACTCTCTCTGTCCCTAGCCTGCCCCAGAAAGGTGGAAGTCTAGTATAGGTTTGTATACAGAATAATCTGAACAAATAGTGCATGAACTGTTGGGACTGACTAGAACCCTAGAATTGTTAGCAACCTATTCTTTGAGAAATATTTTGTCATTTTGTGGAGTTTATTGATATTTGTACCTTGACATTTTGCGGTACCACACTAGCGCAGTAATGTAATTTGGGAGCGCTTTAAATAACTAGTGTTATTGTTATTAGACACTATTACAGAAGGAGTAAGAACAAGAAACTGGAGTAGGTAATAGCATGATGACACAAAAACACCTGTACCCTCCATGTTGTTTCCTCCGTGCCAACCCTCTGTGTTGCTTCCTTTATCTGTCCCCCAAAAAAGCAGCAAAAAAACCCACTTTTGTTCTGCCTTTTTTATTTACCTCTCCAACTGTGATCAGTAAATAAAAAGAAAGCATCCTTTTCATTTTGTGGTACAAGCATGCATGTTGCGCACACCTACACAATGAGGTGTGAGGATGCGTTTTTTCTTATTCTTTAGCCATTCTCATGGGTGTAACACAGGTCCCCGCACCCCCCGCAGTGCGGGGGGGCCTGAGCTGCAGGGGACCCCTCCGCACAGTACTCAGGCCTGAGAGCGCAGGATTAAATCCAGAGCGAGGGCCCCTTTGTGTACCTTGCAGGGGGCCCCCCTCAACTTGTGTTACGCCACTGCCCATTCTGCACAGCATGGCTAAAAACCATTGGCAATGCTAATAGGTCCCAAAGGGGTGATCCATTGGCTTTGCAAAAGCATGTTTCTTTATGCAAGCAGGATGTAGTTTTGTTGGCACAATACAAGTCTATATCCAGTGCAAATGTAATTATTTATTAAGGAGCAATGTAGAGTGTGGCTACTTCAGAGTTCTAGATAGGTTAAAAAAATAGAGCTACTGAAGTACTGAGATGTTAAAGTCCAGTCAGTGAAAAGGAGGCTCTAATCTGAGATTCTTTGTTGCAAACCCCACAAAATTCTAGTTGAATTGTAGATGAGCTGGAACAGCTCCGTTCTCAAAATATTTCTGAAGTATGCATAGTTTGGTTAGATACTCTGGCTTGGGTTCAGAGCATTTCACTATCTCGAGCACTCTACTTCAAACTGTGTAGAACCACCCATGAGGGATATTGTGGGGTAGACGTTTCTATAGGCATCCTGGCTGCTTTCCCCAGTAAGCTTCATGTACATTATAGGGGCCTTTAAATGTAATTCTCCATGGAGATTCAATGAAGCCCTTTTAGAGCATGCCGGATGTGGCTTCTTCTCAATAGACTCAAGCACATCCTGGCAGCTTGGTTTTGGAGCTTTATGTGAGTTTCTTCAAGAGTCTAAATAGATGATATTGCAATATTCAAGGCGCACCATCAACAGAATTCCCATTAGTTCAACTTAATCGTGAGTACAGAGAAAATAATTTTCTTTATCAGGGATAGTCGCATATTGATCTTTTTGGTCACTCACTACGCCTGAGGAACAATGCAGCTTAGACTCAAACACAGTTCCTCATTTTTGCTGAGTTGGAAGGAGTTGGATCCAAGTGAAGTGACCAAATCAATGCAAGTTTATCCAAGGCAACTCTTCCAAATGCCTAGTCCAAAGCCTACACTCCGTTCATGGAAATGAAGCATTATTTAATCCTGAATAACACATTCTTTAGGCATTTTGTATTGCTATCTTGGTTTGCTGGTTCATGGTGTAGAAGTGGATCTGGGTGTCACAAGTTCACACAGTTTCATGATTACTAGTTTCGCTCTCTCACACGAATAGGTGATTCTAGCCAGCAACCCGAGGTCTCTTGGACTTGAAAGTACTGGATGCAGTCAGGTGTAGACAAGGCTTTTGCTTTCATCAGGCTCTTAAATAGATTCTGGTAATCACAACAAAACCTTGAAGATGAGCAATTGCTTTCCATTGTTAGAGAAGACATGGAATCAGAGCATTGTATTAAGTCTGGGCAGTGAACTCCGCTCCGCCCGTGGAGTTTGCAGAGTTTTCCGCACTCTGAGTTACACGGAGCTCGCAGAGTTCAGAAAAACTCTGCTCTGCGTAACTTTTTTCCTCACTCGCATTCTTCAACGTAAAGTTGGTGAGCGAGGAAAAGCCACATCCTGGTGCGATTTTTCCTTGTTCGCGATCGTCAACATTAAGTTGGCGAGCGTGGAAAATCAACCTCCTAGCGAGATTTCTCAATGCGGGTGGTCAGATTTCTCATTGCGAGTGGTCGCCTATGCTCGCGACGATCGCGCTGAGAAACCATCTGTTCGCGTTGAGAAAGCTGTCGCTCGATCAAAAATCTACTTGCAGAAAGGAAGCAGCGCCCGCTTGCGCTGTGCATGTTGCTGTGCGCGATGATTGCAAAGTGCGAAGAAGCACCTGGCACTCTTCAAACTTCAAACAACATTAATGCACTCCGCTGCTTACGGAGGTCCGTATAGCACAGCTCAGTTTTTTTTGCAGTTCGCGGAGTTCCGTGGAGCGGAACTCGAACTCCGCCCAAGCTTAAATTGTATATCACAATCAAGAAACTCTTGGGTCGAAGAAACAAAAGAAACTGTTAAAAGGAGAATCCTGGCCGCACAGGGGTATCCCTTTAAAAGGACAAAATCCCTCAGAGAATTTATACTAAGGTTAGAAAATATATATCTTTTTCTATGATGCACAGCCTTGGCTATCCTACAATGGTTAAAAATTCCCATTTAGAATCAGTCGGATTGGCTATCTAGGAAGTGCCACTCAAAATGTGCATTTAGACCTTCTTTAATACAAATTAACAAATTCATAGTTGTATATTTCCTCAATGACATCGTATATTTCTAATAAGATAGGGTAACCCATAAAAATATTCCCAAATCTCTCCCCATTCAAGGATCTCTATTTAATCACCCAATCTATGGTAATCGGAATAATGAAAAATACATCCTTGCATTAATCAACTTACAATACAACTTACATACAAAATAAAACATAAAGTAAAAAAATCACCCATTATTTCAAATATTTGTAAAACTTCAGTTCTAGCACGGGCATTCTTCTGCGCACCTAATTATCAGGGATTTTGTTTGTCCAAGTCTGCACTATCATAAATAATGTATTTCTAGTCACTGATTCATACACATTTAAGTGTCCTGGGAGATACAGCACATCAACCAATAAACATAGTGTAATCAGTTGTTTCAAAGTAAAAATCCTTAATGTATGTCCCGATTAGGAGTTCCGTGATAAATGAGTGTATGTGTGATAACTCATGTTACAAGATATATCAGTTTAATGGTGTGCCTCCTGAGTTAAGGAACCACAGTATCGATGGGACACAATATCGATGACAGATCATTGAAAATAAAGTATCAACAAATAAGTAAGTGTACATTTTCTATAACTAACTCCATATATATATATCTATATATCTATATATATATCAAATACTTTCAGCTCAACTCATTTCGTAACTGATACTGATACTTCGGATGAAAGTTCCACAACACCTATGCAAGTGGGCGACATTTCTGGCTTACAAAATCTTTATGACCTAGCTTTTGAAGATGAGTCCCAAATTGCTCCAACGGTCAGTCAAGTTATCAATGTAAATACAACAGCACCGAGTCCATTTCGCTCCAAATCAACATTCCTACCTCTCATGCCCAAGGACACTGTAGACGTTTTTAGTGACAGGATTATTGTGGAACTTAAAGATCTCAACAGAAAAGTTCTAAACAATGTTAAAAAGACTGACTATAACAACAGCCAATACCACCAATTAGTCAAGAAACTACAAAATAACCATGATGTCATCATAAAAAATTCGGACAAAGGGGGGAATACTGTTCTGTGGTCTAGGTCCGACTATTTAATCGAGGCGGAAAGACATTTGTCTGATTCTTCATGCTATGCCAAGTCCACTCAATTTGCAATGCACAAGAACGAGGAAACAACTCGTAAAAAGCTCCACAATTGGCAAAGAATTGGCTTACTCACCAAAGAAGAATCTACGTTTTTGAACGTGGAACACCCGATAACTCCAATTCTGTACTTCCTCCCCAAAGTCCATAAGTTGGTTACTCCTGTCCCTGGTCGCCCGATAATTTCGGCACAAGGCAGTATCAATGAGAGCCAAATATGTTGATTTTTTTCTCCAGCTACATGTTATGAACTTGCCATTGTATTTGAAAGATACCACTGATTTTTTAATCAAGATTAAGAATGTTAATTGGTGTCCTGACTATTTATTTGTGGTGATGGATATAGAGTCATTGTATACTTCCATCAATCACCACCATGGCATTAGGGCTACTGAGCACTTTCTTGATAGCCATGATATGTCCCTGCGTGGACACAACAGAATGCTAACTGAAATGATTGAAATCTGTCTCAATACCAACTTCTTTAGATTCCAGAATGACATCTAAAAGCAGTTGCGAGGGGTGGCAATGGGTTCATGCTTCTCCCCCAGCTATTCATGCTTGCATGTTGGCTGGTGGGAGAGGCACGTGCTCGGCGCCACCCACCGACACTGGTGGCAACACATTGTCCATTATTGGCGTTATATTGATGACGTGTGTATAATCTGGAAAGGATCTAATGATGAGGCTATGGCATTTGTTCATGACATTAACAGCAATAAACTTCATCTTAAATTCACGGCCACCATAAGTGACAGTTTGGCAGATTTTTGGGATGTACAACTTTATATTGAAAAAGACATGCTACACACTAGGCTCCATAGGAAATCCACGGCGGGCAACTCCATTCTTCTTGCCCAAAGTGCACATCCCGTACACACCATCAACAGCATTCTGTACAGAGAGTTTGTATCCGTCGGATATGTAGTAGCACGGCAACTGCTGTCATTTATTTAGCAGAATCTGTACAAAGATTCCGCAATAGGGGCTATAAGAAAAAAGTTCTAGTTCAAGCCTTAGAAAAAGCCAAACTACGCACTCGGGATGATCTATTGCTACCAACGTCCAAGGAACCTACCATGCATACAACCCAATGTTCAGTGCGCCTTGTCACCACTTTCTGTGCCCAAGAAAGAGCTATTTGTCGCATTATTTGCGCTGAGTGGCCCATTGTCTTAACTGACAATATCTTGGGTCCTATTATGCCTAGCCAGCCAGCCATCACATTCAGAAGGGCACCTTCCATGCGTGATGCCCTAGACAGACCTATGCCTGAGGTTCCTTTTAAAAAAACTTGGCTCTACAAAATGGGTTTCTTCAAATGCACGTCATGTCGTGCTTGCACTTTTGCAAAAAACGGCACCCACTACACAACAGCTTTCAGTGAGGACAAAATAGCTATTCAAGAGTATTTAACATGCAGGTCAGAATTTGTGATATATAAACTAAAATGTACCTGCAATCTTGAATATATTGGCAGCACTAAGCTCCCTGTTTATAAACGCATCTTGCAGCACATTAGGGCCATCGTGAATTCAGACAATAACTATCCGGTGGCAAGGCATTTCAAGTCCATCCATAATAACCAATTAAAGGATCTTGAATACACTGTCTTGAGTTCAGTTCCTAACCCCGGACGGGGTGGAAATCGTGAAAAGCTTCTCAGACAGAAGGAAACCCATTTCATTTTATCCCTCGACACTAGAGCTCCAAATGGATTAAACTTAACTGAGGATGTACATAATTTTCTTTAGAACTTGCCTTATCTTAGGTCCATTTGTATCTTTCTTTCATAACGAGGTTCATTTGTATATTTGTCTTTGCTCTGCATAGCAGGAATTTTCCCTAAAAAACTGTTGATTATTAAGTATACACACACACATTGATATGTGATATTATACATGACCAAGTTTAGTCACTGTATATATATTTGTGTATGAAAGAAATTTTGAATATATTAGGAAGATGTTTCATACTTTAGCCTCCATTTTGCTGCTGAATGATCGATAATATTTTATGCACTATTTTATCCACTTTATATCACCTAAGTACTTTTTGACTATAATGTTGACGCCTTACCATATATCATGAGGTTTTGGAAAAATATATTTTAGGCGGTCTGTAAAACCACTTTAGTCTACACATAAACAACTGTTCATGATTATGGCAATTCATTCTAGTTTGGCTTACCTAGATATGCTTGATTAATTCCATCATTATTTGATTTTAAATATTGTCGGGTTGTCTTCTCCGTAAAAATCATTTAAGGTGGCATTTGCACTCTTTTTGATGATTTCATAATGTATTAACTTGTGAAACTATACATGTCACGACTGATGTATTCTTTGATGTGATTAGACATCCTCATGTGGCAAGCTAATTTTTACTTGCTTTTCTTTTAAGTGCAATTGAATATAGGCACTTGCCGTTATTATCTCATTTGCATTCGTGCCTCATACACCTTTTAAGCCTTTTTGTCTTTTCAATTGTAACTTTTGTTTATTGTGACACTAGTCAAAACGCATATTTTGCACTGTGGTTTTTTACCTCCTGGAATAAGTTCATTGTAAAATGTACAAACCCCTTTTGCATTCACATGAACGCATATTTTTTGTTCTTTCAAATATTGCACTTCAATATTCCATACAATGTATTAAGGATGCATATGCAATATGTTTTGGGTTATTTACATACAAAAATATCATATATAGAACTTCAGGCCGTTTTTGCATATAGTCTGTTTTTTATATTTATCACTGTGGGTGTGGTGCTAACTAAGCTTTCTATGTTTACTATAAAAACATAATGCTTTCTGGGGCGCATCATGTGACCAAGCTCCTTCGTGGAGCGAAACGCGTCATGGATTGACACTTGTCGTAAGATTTGCCAAATAAAATCTACACTCTGCCTTGCACCTTGAAACTGCGTGCTGGTCGATAATTGCTAAGAGGTTTTTAAGAGGTCCGCTATATATATATATATATATATATATATATATATATATATATATATATATATATATATATATATATATATATATATATATATGTACCTGTGTGGTACATATAACTTCAAGGTACATAGATGGGAACAGTCAAACTGTACTTCTCTATATGTGCTTACCTTTTGATATTTTGTCCCCAGGGCGGGCTCTAGGGCCATGCGATCTGCGCCACCGCACCGGGCACTGACTGCAGGGGGGCGCTTTGTTATCAAATACATTGTGGATTTAAAAGCACCTGCTGCAGCATTTATTTTCTCCAGCAATTTTCAGGCAACAATAAAAATGTCAAAATAAATCTGGTATTTAATGTACCTTTTAGAGAGAGATCAGGTTTTGTCTAGTAGAGGTTTTGACTCAGCATAAAGTGGCACAGAGGGTGACTGTGCCTGCTGCAAAGAACATGCATTCTGCAGCTCACAGAAGTGCATATAATGTAAATAGTTCAGTGGGTTACAGTTTTTGTAGTCAAGATCTTTTTGTTACTTACAATTTATAAATGAATATCCTAATATGGAGCAGCAAGGGAGTCACATCCATCGCATTAAACTGGCTGCACTAATTTCTGAGCAATCGTACCCAGGCAGTACACATGGGACAATTCCACTCCAAATTGAGCCCCATCAGCTGCGGAGTCCCCCAAGGGGCCTCATTAAGCCCCACTCTCTTCAATGTCTATATGTCATCTCTTGCCGATATTGGAAGGAAGTGGGGCATTGGCATCTGCTCTTACGCAGACGACACGCAACTGATGGTGGCTCTGGATGAAAAACCGGAGATTATTAAATCTAAATTGCCCAATTGTCTCTCAGAAATGGCCCAGTGGATGCACTCGCACTGCCTAAAGTTGAATGCCGGGAAATCCGAGATCTTACTGTTTGGTGGTGCCAAACGTGTGTGGGATATCTCGTGATGGCCACCCTCATTAGGAACGGCCCCCACCCCGAAACAACACGCTAGGAACTTAGGCATCATTATGGATGATGCCCTATCTATGAAAGAGCATGTGCGAGTTCTCTGCGGGAAAAGTTTCGCAATCCTGAAACTTTTAGCCAGACTGTTTCCTTGGATCCCCCTGGACTGCAGACGTACTGTCACACAGGGTAAACATCCTTTAAAACGCAACTTTTACCACGCAGTGCCTTTACGACGCAACTTTTACAACGCAAACCCTTACAACGCATTGCGCTGGGGGGCGCTCTAGGATAGGGAATACGTTTAATGTACTATCCAACACCTTCCCTACTATCCACGGGGACTGGAGTTGGAATAGTAAATTAAACTATTCACTGTCCAGCGCCCCAAAGCACTATGCGTTGTAATGGTATGCGTTGTAAAACTTGCGATGTAAAGGTAGGCGTTGTAAAAGTATGCTTTGTAACGTCATACATCCGTCACACAGGCTTTGCTGGTCAGTCGCCTGGACTATGGTAATGCGCTTTTCGTGGGGATGAATGAGCACCTGTTTACACGTCTGCAAGTACTGCAAAACTCTGCAGCTAAACTCATATGCAATAAAGGCAAGTTCGATTCTGCCTCGGACTGCCTGAGAAAACTTCATTGGTTACCCATGCGCCAAAGATCGTTTTTTAAGCTGCTCTGCCATGCACACAGGGCTCTCTATAAAACCGGCCCTCTCATCCTCCAGGGTAAGATTGAATTCTACGTCCCTACTAGGAACATACGCTCTCTTCAGTCCGCCCTAGCAAGAACCAAGCGCATATATAAAGCTAGGACTGGTGGACGCTCATTCTCCCACTTGGCTGCAAAGAAATGGAATGAGCTCCCCCCTGACTTAAGGCTTACCACTAATTACCTCCTGTTCCGAAAGAAATTAAAGACCCACCTCTTCCCCAAACTCTAATGTTCACTTCAGTACAGCTCGCAGTAGTCTCAGTACTGGTATAAGCGCCTTGATATCTCCCGGGATGAGTGTTGCGCTCTATAAATACCATAAATAAATAAATAAATAAGTAAATAAATAAATAAACCCCAACCATAGCGGTACATTTTAAATTAGTATTTTTTGCTGTTCCAGATCAAGCACTTTTAAATTCTATGGCAGGACCGGAGACTCAGATTATGCTTTCTCATTTCTTTACTATTCAAAACAGCAGCCAATAAGAAAAAAGTAAACATTGTGTAAAACTACATTTCCCAAGATGCTTTGAACCATGCCTCTCTACACAATCAATAACATTAGAGCATATCCAACAAAATAATGAGGCACCATCTTGGCTCCCTCTTTCTTTGCTGCTCTGCAGTCAAGATAAGTGCCTCATTATTTTGCTGATGCTTTATATAGCCTTTTGACTAAAAATTGAATTATATATTGTTTATTTGCAATTGTTTTAAGTAATGTGTTCCACAGCACTGTGTTTTCAAGCATCGGTAGCGCTCTCGCGCCGCGTGTGTTGCATTGATGGCAAAAGTATTATTTGCTTGAGTTTGTTTTAATGGCCGAGCCCGCTGGCTCTTTAGTGCGCTTCTCTTGAGCGTGTGTGCCCTTCTTAGCCGTGTGGTGCAGGCTGCTGGGGTTTGGCCCTCCTCCCTCAGAAGGGAGCGAGGTGCACATCGGTTTCTCGGGAGCCCGCACGCGTCTGTGCACGCGTGCAGCCCCGCGACTACACACGCTGGCAAAGACGCCTCACCCGGGCTGGCTCTTGGATTAAGACGCAGCAGGCAGTCATCTGAGCTGGTACTGGGGCCTCATTTGATCTTCTAGGCAGCTTCTCTTCGCACCGCTGGTGCCTCATTTACCCCTGCTAACCCAGTTTCTGGATTTTGATAATTTTTGGAAACCCTTTGACTAGGCAGAGAGGGTTTTCCCTTCGTCACCCCCAGTAACAAGGGTATTATTGGGTACTTTACAGCTCTCACTGCCACAGCTTTTGCTCCCGACTGACGCCCGTTCTCTGTGAGAGTTCTGGGTTGTAAAATTTGGCTTCTCTTTGGAGAGTGAATTGATTTGTATCTTTTGGATAGATATATTACTGTAGAATGTCAGTCTGTGAGGTCTATGAGGAGGAAGTGGCTGCAAAGGATGCCCAGGATGATCATGAATATTACTATGAGGACTCAGTGGAGGATATTATTGATAAAAACCTTGATTCTAAATTGAATAAAGTCCTCTCCTCTGCCCTTATGCTGATTTCACAGCGGCTTGAGCAACTAGTTGTCAGTACCCTACCCCACCTGACAATCAGACGCCCGCCCTCCTCCTCGTGCCTGAACAATCCCGGCCTCCCCTGGCCTCACGTTAAGGTCTATTCCAAACTGCGTACTTCCCAAGACCAAGCACTGGCTGCTCCCCCCTGCTCCTCTCTCGCCCTCCCATACTTTGTCCATTGCTCCTACCACTGCCACGGACACGGACACTGATTCTTCCCAAAAATCCCAGCCTCGCAAGCGCACAAAGAAGCACAAACATGCCTCCTACCCCGTCCAGCCTTCTTCCTTTTCATTCGATCCTGCAGACATCTTCGCCCCCGCTCTTCGGACTGGGCCCAAGCACCTGCAGTGGCAGACTATATGCAGACACACTTACGCAAAGGATTCGATAAAGATGTAAGAGTCCGACTGAAATCTGAATGCCCCCGTCCTGATTTGGCGCACAAGGTGGCTGTTACCCCTGACATTGATTCATCCATGACAACCTTGTTGAAAAAGTACAAAAAAGACCCAAAGAAGGGCATTGATCACGCGCTCAGGGCATGCCAGGATAAGTTGTTGGATGTTTCCGGCACCCTGGCAAAAAACATCAAGCTGGCTCTTCAGATGCAAGAGACTGGGCCGGCCATCCACCCAGAGATCTTGGCGGGGTGGACCCTATGGGCGATTTGTCTCCTGGGCAACGCCAATTGTGCCCTTTCATCCGAAAGACGCAAATCTGCCTTGTTGCGCATCGACCCGCAGTTGGTGGAGATGGCTATGGACGAGCCAGGCCCTCTGGCAGAGGGGCAACTTTTCGGAGAGAAATTTGTCAAGGATATTGCTAGGTTCGTCAGTACTTTCGCATCCCTAGACAAGTCACAATCTTCACTGAAAAGGGTGTTCCATCCAGTCTCTGGCAGGGCCGGTCGTGGCAGGGGACGCTCGGACATCCGGCATTCTAATACCAGTCCCCATTGAGGTTTTGCACCCCGTTGAAGGGGGTACACTCAGGAGCCAGACCAAGCTGTCATATAGATAGGCTTTGCCTTCACACTGTGTTAAGTTAGCATGAGCTTATTAGAAGTTTAAACGCCATTTTACCTTTCTGCTGCTTTTGCACTCGGCCCATATTGTTATTAGAGCTTTGAGCCTAGAAGAATATTTTGCTTCACACGAGAATAATATGTTTTCCTATTGTAACAGCTTTGCTTGGTAAGCTATGTCTGAACAGTGAGTGCAGAGGCCTTCAAGGTTATTTCAACACAGTGGTTGTTGTGAGGTCTGATCAGCGCACGTTCTAGACATAACACATATGCAGCTGCGGCCAACTCTGGCTTTTGGCGCGTTTAATACTGCACTGCGCAGAGCATGCACACACACTTGATGAATATTCACATGCAGAGAACTGGTGGAAGATGATGTGATCCCTTTCCACCAAGATCAGAGGTATGGGGCCGCCCTTCTAAAACCCAAAGAGACCTTCTTTAGATATAATGTAATATACTAGCAGGGGAGGGTAAGACTTAGGTGCCATTTAGCCTTCTTCCCTTTAGCATATTAACATGCTTTCTCCCTTTGTATTTTATGGACTAGTAACTATGCTGATAACCTTGTTACTTATAATATGTTTGGTTGTATTAGCTAAGATACTGCGCTTGAGAACACGGCATTAGAAATAAACTTGCATGTGTCTTCATTTACTCCTCGTTTTGGATTGGTATGTTAGTATAACGAAAGAGTGTTCATGTGTTCCACGTTACCTGAGGTGTTATAAGTCCATGTTCTGGGTTGTCTAATCGTTGGGGGTATGGAAGAACCAATGAGACACTGATTGCTAGTCTGGTAGGGGATTTTGGATACTAAGGTGAGTTTTGGTACACCCTAATTCACTGAGGTTCGAAGTCTCTATGCACAGTTCTGTGTATGGGCAGAATCCCGGCGACAAAGCGGGTTTCTACCCCTCCAGGGCCCGAGGATTTTGTGGACGCTTCAACAGAGTTGTTAACGGAGGATACAAGAACTTCGACGGTAAGTCCTCCTGTCCTTCCTATGATAACCCTAGGGGGCAGACTGTTGAATTTTGTGATCAATTGGACACGTCTCACGGCAGACGCATGGGTTCTCCAAACTGTTCAAGGCTATCAGATAGAGTTGATCGACTTCCCCTGTCAGGTGAACCCTCCTCCACCACTCCTTTTTTCCCTACAAGAGCAAAATTTTATAGACTCCGAACTGTGCAATCTTTTGGCCAAGTAAGCCATTGCCATAGGACCTTTCATTCCAGACGGGTTCTGCAGCAACGTTTTCCTGGTACAAAAGAAAGGAGGAGGTCAGAGATTGGTTTTGAATCTCCGGGAGTTCAACCCCTTTGTGGTTCACTGGCATTTCAAGATGGAGGGCATCCATTTGTTGAGAGACCTCCTCTTAGTGAACAAATGGATGGGCAGGTTGGACCTAAAAGATGCATACCTCACGGTTCCGATTTGCCCTTCTCATCAGAAATGTCTCCAGTTCTACTGGAAGGGACAGTGGTACCTTTATCGCTCCCTTCCCTTCGGCCATTCATCCGCGCCATGGGTCTTTACCAAACTGTTAAAACCAGTAGTCACACGTTTGAGAGAAATGGGGGTTCACATGATTGTCTATCTAGACAACATGCTGATCCTGGCCCAGGATAGGAATCTTTTAATCACTCACCTGGAGTGGACAAGCTCCTTATTACAGAACTTTGTGATAAATCACAAAAAGTCAATAACCACCCGAGTCAACAGATAGATTTTCTGGGATTTCAGATAAATTCACTTACCGCTCAGTTACTCCTCCCTATAACGAGAATAAAATCCATCAAGAGGGAGATCCAATCCACTCTACTGAAGCAACGAATCTCGCTGAGGGTGTCAGCAAGGATAGTGGGTCTGTTGGCCTCTTCCATCCAAGCCATTTTTCCGGGTCCTCTTCATTACCAGGCACTTCAACGCCTCAAAATTCACTATCTTCAGAAGAGGTATTCTTACGATCATCGCATTCCCTTGTCCCCGGAAGCGAAAGAGGAGCTTCGGTGGTTGCCAGACCACATGGAAGCATGGAATGGCCGAGCCATTTTCGGAGCTTCCCTGGACGTCATTATAGAGTCTGACGCCAGCCATTGGGGCTGGGGCGCACATTGTGGAGACATTGCCACCGGCGGATGATGCTCCGCCGATGAGTTAAAGTTGCACATCAATTGTCTGGAGCTGCTAGCGGGCTCCTTTGCCATAAAGTCAATCTCCCCTCTGAAGAGGAACTGTTGCATTCTGCTCAGAATGGACAATGTGTTCGCAGTACCTTATATCAATCACCTGGGAAGGACGAAATCCGTCTTCTGGCTGTCATAGTGAAGGAATTTTGTCATTTTTGCCTGGACCAGAAAATCTGTGTTATAGCGGAGTATCTGCCAGGCAAGTTAAACTAGGTGGCCGATTGGAACTCCAGGTTCCCACGAGACATCAGCGATTGGAGACTCCACCCTTCAATATTTGCAGAGATCATGGCTATGCGAGGGCCTGCAAGATAGATCTGTTTGCCTCTCGCCTCAATGCTCATCTTCCCCTGTTCTTCAGTGGGAGAACAGATCCGATGGGAACCAATGCGTTCCTGCAGCATTGGAGACCACAACGGAACTATGCGTTCCCGCTTTTTTCACTGATCCCGAGAGTAGCGGCCCAGGTCCGTTGACTAAGAACCTCCCTAGTGTTAGTCACACCTTTGTGGAAGACTCAGTCGTGGTTTCCGACACTGTTGGAATTATCAGTGGATCTTCCCTTTCAGTTACCTGTGTTTCCGATGCTTCTCCAGGACCCAGTGGGATCCCCTCATCCACTGGTCCTGCAAAACCAGTTAATCCTCATGGCGTGGACAATCTCAGGAGACCTGAGAGAATTGAAGGTCTTTCATCAGCGGCTGCCAACTTTATACACCAGGCTTGGGATCCTTCCGCCTGCAAACGATATTCGGCTTCCTGGAGGCGTTGGGTGGTTGGTGCCTTCAACGGCAGGTGGATCCAGTGGGATCAGATGTGAAAGACATCTTAAATTTTTTTATCTGAATGCGCAGAGTCGGGTCTTGCTCACAGGTCCATGAATAATTTCAGGTCAGCCCTTACTGCCGGGCATAACCATATCGATGGTAAACCGGTAGGTATGCATCCCTTGGTGTGTACGTTGTTGAAAGGTATGAGAGTGGTTTGTCCGCCTTGCCCCAGGTACACTTCTATGTGGGATTTTTCTTAAGTTTTATTTTTACTAGAGTCTTGGCCTCATAACAAAGATTTTTCTTTAAAACAGCTATCCGCCAAACTCACCATGTTGTTGTGTTTAATCTCCTGCAGACGTGTGTCCGATGTTCATGCATTAGATTTAGCAGGAAGAATTTTTCCCCCTCAGGGCGTTTCTTTCCTCATCTCAAGGAGAATGAAGACCATGTCACGTTCGGTTGAGTATCCTGCCTTTCCTCATAAAGAAAAGTTATCTGTTTTGCAATGTTTAAAGACTAATGAAGAACGCACTTTAGCTCATAGGACAGATCCTTTGGGTCAATTGTTGTTAGCAATACAAAAATGTTCCGTCCAGCTTCCGCTGCCACCTTAGCCCGCTTGGTCAGGTGGGTCATGTCTGAGGCAGGGATTGATGTTTCTGTTTATGATGTACATTCCACTATGGGTGCTAGGGCCTCTAAAGCATACATGTTAGGCTCTCGATTAGAGGATATCTTGAGAGCAGCGGATTGGCCCTCAGATTCAATGTTTAAAACGTTCGATTATAAACCTATTGCACATGTTTCTTCTAATATTCTTGGTGAGCTTTGAACCAGCATAATCTGAGCCTCCGGTCCTGTCATAGAATACAAAGTTTTCCAGCCATCTTGACAAGAATTTTTGATTCTATTAGGGACATGGAGGCGAGGATTATCCCACCTGTTGGGACAGGTAAGATGTCAACTGTCATGTTGCAATGATGTTTTCATGCAATGCTCTGTTTTTTCTCACCCTTAATTTTCACACCTTGTGGGTTCTATATTTTCAAACTTGTTTCTATTTCAGGAACAGAGTCTAAACAAAGTTAAATCGATGATGATCGGTAACCTGTATCTCCTCGCCGTTGGAGGATGAGAATCGTTGCAAGACACGGACGTGTGCTCTCCATTGAGATTTTAAGTGAAGTTACTATTCTCCGTTGAGAATAAAGACTTTTTTCCATTTTGGACACTTTTACAGACTGGTTTTGTAAAGAAAGAGGAAGCCAAGATGGTGCCTCATTATTTTGTTGGATATGCTCTAATGTAATTGGTTGTGTAAAGAGGCGTGGTTCAAAGCCTCATGGGAAATGTAGTTTTACACAATGTTTACTTTTTTCGTATTGGCTGCTGTTTTGAGTAGTAAAGTAATGAGAAAGCATACTCTTTGTCCTTAATAGAAATAAAAATTCTTGTCGTGATAGCTGGAAAATTTTCTACCATACTGCCTACCAGTATGGATGATGGGACACCTAGAACTTGTAGTCCTCATTCTTATGTAACATTTCTTATATACTGATTTACACGTGTGGTTCGTTGTCTCTGTATAATGTGTGTGATGTAAAGTGCTCTGACACCCAACACTGGTATGAGTAATGCTATAAAACAAAAGAAAAGAATGTGAGAGAGCGGTTATGGATACTTGAAGGTAACTGTTAAAGGGTGGGGGTGAGGGAATTCATGGAGACGCCAACAAACATTGTCGTACAGGGCGCCACCAGTGCCAAAGCCTGCCCTGTTTGTCCCTCTATATTCTGTCTTCAGTCATCTTGCACCACAATATTGTTGGTGTCGATATTTAGTAGTACAACCTAGAAGTATAAGTGCTGAGGCCATTACCGCACCTCTGCCATTGTTTCCCAGGTAAATTCCAGCAGGTTAAACCTGACCACAGGGGAAACAGCCTTTACAACGAGGTTTTTACCTTGTTGTGCCTTTACCATGCATTTTTAAGCTTGCATATGTTTACCTCTTGCATGCCTTTACAAAGCATGCCTTTACCACGGATATAAGGTAAATTGGGGGTGTGGGAGATCACCCCCCACAAATACATTGTAAACAATGCGTGGTAATGCCATGCGTTGTAAAAGCATGTTCGTGGTAAAAAATGCGTAGTAAAGGCATACAATGTCTTTATATGCGTTGTACCGTCATACAACCGAGCACAGATACTGGGGAAAAGTTGCTTTAATAATTCTGAGAAATGGAGAATGTCTCACCCTGCGAAGAAGGCAATCTCCGGACCTGGTCAGCACCACGACCGCCTGTTGACCACTCGTGATCAGGGCCCAGAAACTGTGATATGTTCTTTGTCAGTGAAGGAAACAAGTAAATGCGTCCTAAGTACTTCAAAAACGTGCACAGCCGTAAACATTTTGATCAGAATGTCCATATTTCGGGCATCACAGGAGTGGATGCATTTAAAGCAAGTTTTCCCAACCCAGGTTCATTTGATGAGGGAAAACGCATTTTAGATAAAGAGATGACATTTGTATGTCATATTCAGCATTCCAACTTCGTGATAGTCAGACTTTTTTACCAGACAATGCCACTGAGTGACACTGAAACTCAAAACTCAATGCAAGCTAATTTGCGTGAAACACACCGAGCATCGCCTTTAATTACCACGAGAACCAAACACAGAAACCCGAGAAGCCGGAAGAAGACAGGATGCTTTACATGCAGATACAGAAGACTAAACAAAGAGCAGCAAACAAGCTCCCGGATGGTGCTCGCTCAAGGCAGAGAAAGTGAAGCACACTGGATTGAAGAAAAACAGAAGCCGCTAAATGTAAATAAACCGGGTAGAATAAATCGAAAAGGAGCACAACTTCAGTCTCACAAGATTTAAGGTTCCAGGCAATGTACTGTGTGGAACAGGACTGTGTAGTATTCTTAAGGTGCAGGTGCTAGACTCACCTGATGAAAGGACACTGTGGCCTATTTTTACGAAAGCTTCCTCAGCCATTTGAAAGGCCAACAATAGCAGCACTAGATTGTTTTGCAATGCATGTAAACCTTGGTAAATATTTTAGTAAATAGGGGCCGTTGGGTAATTCGTTTCTCTTTATTATCCCTTTCCTAGTTATAGTGCTTACCCACTCTGACCGTGATGCTTCATTCCTGCCCACTGGAAGAGTCTCTCCATTTACTTAGCCGATCTTATGGCATGGCCAGTTTCTCCTTCCTGTCCAATGACATAAGAACTCTGCGGTTCTCTGGTTCGCAAGCCTCAATTTCTGAAGCGGTGGAAGGGCCAGGGTCCAAAACAATGGCGGCCCCTCTCTTAGGTTTGCAATCCAAGAAGCAGCTTGTAATTATGAAGCCAAGTACAATAACATTGGACTTGGCCCTTTCTGCTGCGTCATCCCCAGACTTTTTGCATTCCTCCTCCTAGTTTTGCTGAATTAGTTTTTGTTGACCATAGGACTCTGTGGACTTTACCACTGCTAATCAGTGCTAAAGTATTTGTGGTCTCTCTCTTTAACACATGGTAGAATTGCCTTATGCCCAATTGGCTTATTTAATTTACCTGTAACTCCCTAGTAAAGTGGCACTACTTTTTTCCAGGACCTGTAATTTATATGCTACTAGTAGGCCTGATCACTGATTGTGCCATCCACTTAAGTAACCCTTTTAAACACGTCTCTGGTTGCCACTACAGCCTGTGTGTGTGCAGTTTTAAACTGCCATTTTGAATTGGTAGAATACACCTTTTGTCAGAAAACCTTCCTTTTTAGAACACATAAGTCACCCATAGGTTAGACCCTGGACAGCAGAGAGGGCAAGGTGCAATGTATTTAAAAAGTTAGACATGTATTTTTAACTTTTACATGTCCTGGTAGTGAAAAACTCTTACATTTGTTTTCTCACTACTACAACGCCTACCTCTCCAATAGGTTAACATTGAAGTTCCCTTTTTACATTTAATAAGCTGTAATTTCAAAATGGGACAAGGTGATCAGTTTATGTTTCGGGTCTTTGGAATTGAAATGAAAAATCCACATTATGGTGCAGTCGGATTTTGAATTGCAATTTTGAAAATGCCACTTTTAGAAAGTGAGCATTTTTCTGCCTTAGCCATTTGGTGCCTGCAGCCTGTCTCAGGGTCAAATGACATGGGGTAGGTAATAGTTGGGATTTTTGTATTCCTCCTAGAGAGCCACCCAGAATGGGGAGCTTTGGTGTGCCTGGATGGGCCATTACTCGCAGGAAGGGATAGAGGAGCTGGGACCTGTCCTACTTACACTTGAATGGGCTATGTCCTGTCTCCACACAAAGGGCTGCATACCCCCTCTAGTTAGTCTGGAGCCAGAGCTAGGAAGGCAGGGCATCTGTGCACTTCATAGGCATAGCTCTAAAAGCTTCTCCCCACTTCAACGGCACAACTGATTAAAAATACTGGACCTCAGACACCACCACTTCAGTACACTTCTGGACCTGTCGATACTATGCCAAGAGGAAGGACTTCTGAGCTACTGAAAGGATCGCCACTCTGCTGAACTGCTTCTCTAAAGGAACTACTGCCCCGTTGTGCAGGTATGCTGCCTGCTGCCCTCTTTGCTGGGTGAGAAGGACTGGACCTGCATCTCTGGAACCGAGAACCCAGAGTGACTCCAAGGGCTGGCCTCCTGATCTAAAGCCTCAGGGACAAGCTTCCAACAACTCTGCATCTGAACCTGGACTCTGCCATCTTTGAGTCTACCCTGCCCAGTGTTGCCACTCCAGTTCTGGGCCATTGGAAGTGGGCTTAAAGGTGCTTTACCAGCCTTTGTGAATTCAGCGGCATTGATGCATCTCCTCTGCTGTGTGGCACAAATCTGAGCAGATCCAACCTATTACTGCTGCTGAGTGGTTAGGACTTGTCGCAAACAACTGCATCACTGTTGCAGCCAGCAATCTTTTTTGGAGCTGCTGCTGTGCGATGCATGCTTGGTGCGAGCCTTCTTATCCCTCATTGATAATAGCCTTGATTATGATGCCGGACACAACATCACAGCCTCACAGCTCCTCAGAACCATTGCATCACCCCAACTGCATAACGCATTCTTGATGCCAGACTTTGCATCACAAGCCCTCGTCGATGAGATCTTCGACAATGCAGGACCTCGCACTGCAGCCTCGCTGCATCTCAGAATAGAAGCATCGTTTCGGCTGCATGATGTATCTTTGACACGGATGGTAGCAACACTCCACAAGCCAGGATTTAAGGTACTCTGTTCCACGGGACTAACTGGGTCCATGTAGCCAACCCACACTCCATCTCGGTCAGCCTGAACATGTGTCTTTGTCCTGGCCTGGCACAACCAGATATCCACAGTTGGCACTTTGTGCTTTTTGGTGATATTATATTAAAGAAAGCTATATTTTCCTAACTTAATATATGATTTAGTTGTGCAGTGTTTTTCACTTTATTACTGTTTGGAGTGTTGCACAAATACTTTACACATAGCCGCCTCTAAATTAAGCCTAACTGCTCTGTGCCAAGCTATCAGAGGGTTATTGACACAGGTAACTATGACTCACCCTTAAAAGGACTGTGGTTGGTACTTGACCCGGGCTCACACCCCAGTCAACTAAGAACCCAAGTTCTTACAAATAATGTAAGTGGACATCAGAAAAATAACATTATCATTGAATAAAAAACAGAATACAGTGATGCAAATTATCTAAGAACTAATCTGAAAAAAAAAGTTATGATATGCGGCAAATTCAAGTGTTCCTTTTTCTGGGAAATAAGTGGGGTACCAATTGGGATCATAAGTATAGATGATTACCTTGTAGTGAGATTGACATCCAATCTTCCCTGGTTGCCATAGGGAACAAAATGTATTAATATTATCTACGGGATGAGGCTATTCCATACTAAATTTGAAGCTATGTTGCATATGTCAGTTTTCAAGGTTTTTAACTATGTTGAGGATTTTTCGGCTTTCAAATCTTTGTGCATTATTAATATCATGCAGAATTTGGTTTTACACCTGATTACACAAGCAGACACTGATATAGTATTGTTGTCTTTAAAGCGAATGTTGTATGATGTGAAGAAGAGTGTTTTCCCAACTCTTGTTAACTAGGCCTCAAATTAGGCATAGCGGCCATCTTATTCAGAATGAATGTCTCTCCTGTCTCTTACCCCTTTCATTTCATAGTTTTTTCTGCAGCATATGGACAAGCAGAATCATGTCTCGTTATTTTCCATTATCATTCTTCATTGTGTTCTGGATGACTCTTCACAAAACTGTATCTATATTTCAAGCATCTTCCGCAAGCTCACTGCACCCTATTCATTCATTAAAATTTGCGGTTGTTCATGTATTTAGTTTGTTCCACCATCGCGGAATGGTATTAGCATAGAGTGGGCAGAATAAATATTATTATAGAAGGATAGTGCTTAGGTGCTAAGGCAATATGATGCTTGAATAAAGCTATGATCTGATTTGCTGTGAATATAACAGATTTTAACGTACCACAATGAATGCTACTGCTATAGATTCTGTCGATTTCTCTCTTGATTTTGGTGCCCACTTGGAACTTAAAATAGTTTTAATTTTGCACTCCACTTTAATGCCTTATTTGCTGAGAGCCTTCATAGCAATTATTCTGTACCCACATTTAGAATTTTTGTATTAAAACCTTTTTACTGTTCAGCTGATCTAGAACTCCGTTACTGAGTGGACCCATTACTTAATTCACTGTATTTCTTATATTTTTGATATGTTGGGAGGTGCCTTAGAGCGGGACGTATTCACTTATGTAACAGTGGGCATGTTGTTGAGGTAAAGTTTTGGAGTTTCAAAATTACGGGGTTTTCTGTGCTCATAAATGAATGAATGGATCCCTTTTATGATACTACTCAGAGGTCTGTAATGGAATAAATTGCCATAAGCAAAATAAGATTTAATTTATAGATTTAAGAAATGTTTTAAAGATTAAACAGGGTTCCCTTGCTGAATATGCTAGGAATTTGGAATGAGCGCAACTGGGAATGTATGCAATGAGTCCAGATTGTGTATTTTTTTAATTTCCGAAAAGCAAAATACAGTGGAATATTTAGAATACAGGAAAATAAAATTAGACAAAATGCAATATATTTGGCAAAGCTCTTAAATGATTGTTGTATGTTAATATTATGGGATAACAAAGTGATATTGCCAAATTAATTCAAAGATTGGAATAATTTGCTGTAAAATAAAGAAGTTTAAGGGGCGAACAGAAAAGGGCTAGTCCCTGCAATCTTGGAAGAATATTATTTCTCTCGTATTCATTGGTTCTGCCACAAAGAGGTTTCAGTTTCTCTATGGGGACAAATTGGTGTGGGGAACTTGGAGTCTCTTGGGATCTAATGGATGATCTAATACTTGTTGTTTATGTGGTTGCAGTAATGATTCTCTTTCACATTTTTACTTGGTTCTCCATCTCTTATAGAGCAAAGGACAACTATGAAACAAATACTGCAATTAATTGGTGTTTGAACTGAGAATTCTGCCCATCTTTTTGTTAATTATGCAACCGCGTTGTTTTCTTGATGCATATTAGTCTATTGCACAATATGCAATAAAGAAAAAGTATAGCAAATAGTCATGAGGTAACTGTGGAAATCCGACTGCTTACATTGTTATATCTCTAGAGTGGAAAATGTGTGTTGAACACCTTTGTGTGTGGAGCAATAGTTTGAGAAACCAAGATCCCTCCCTCTATTCAAGTGCCGCGGATGTTGATCCTCATTATATGTGTCAATTTGTTAGAGTCTGTGTGACTTTTTTAAGAAGTTGGAGCTCAGTATACTTCTTTATGTGTTGAGGAAACGTGTATGTGTAGACAAAGTTCCACCATACACTCTCATCTTCAGAGACAGTGAATTCGATTTAATGTTTACTTTTACAAGGAATTATGGGGCAGATTAGGATACCGGTTTTTCCGTATCCTCCGGGCCGGCGGAAGCCTCCGCTGGCCCGGAGGATACGGAAAAACCGCAGGGGACCCACCAAAGACCCACCGCCACATTAGGATGGCTGGTGGGTCCAGGTTTACGTCCGCAGCTTTTCCGCCGCGGTTGGCTTACAACCGTGGCGGAAAAACCCTAATATGGTGGCGGTGTCTCTCAGACACCGCCAGCCATATTAGGATGCCGAAAAAGAAATGCTTTTCCACGGCGGGCTTTCCGCTGTGGAAAAGCATACGGAGCTTCACTGCGGGGGCCCGTTGCGGGCCCCCTGGGTGAAGGAGGGTGGGGGGTGCACATGGGGGGTACCTATGGTACCCCCCTGCATTTGTATGCAGTAATCGCAGGCACCGCGCGGTGCCTGCCGCTTTCTGCATACAAATGCAATGTATGCATTTTTAACATTGCGGCGGGTGCAGCTTGAAGCTGCACCCGCCGCAATGTTAAAAATAGAGGATGTGACCGCCAGGGTGGCGGTCACATCCTAATTGGAGAGGAGGGAACTCCGCAGGCCATGCGGAGGTTCCCTCCTCCTCCATGGTCGCGGACGGACTCAAGTCCGTCCGCGATCATAATGAGCCCCTAAGTTAGAGAGCTGCATGTGTTTGTGTGTGTGTGTGTCAGTAAAATACAAACTCATTTCCTCATATGATCCATTTAAAAATGCACATATTTGGATTATCCTGGTTGTTTTTATTTTCACCTTTGTAGGTCGAGCCTGCAGGCAGTGCTCATGCGCTGTCGCCTAACAACCTATTGTGTCTTCCTACTTGACTTCCTTATCTTTCTGTAGGACATGGACCAAGTACAGATTGATTTATCTTCATTTGTGTCCAACCGCTGCTCAACCTATGATTGAGGTACTATTTTTTCTTCTTTTTGGCATTTAGCATAGCACAAACTCGACTCAACCAAAAGGTTTTGGACTGCTTTACATGAGCACCAGTTACATTATACAAGTTCACATTCATTTTTTTAGGCTCAGGAAGATTAAGGCCTTGATTATGAGTCTGGCTGTCCACGGACTGCCAGACTCATGGAGGCACAGCGGTGGTGGTCTCCCAACCGCCCTATTACAATTAGGGTGGTCGGACCACCATTGCCCTGCCACAGCCACCAGGGAACCACCGTAGCCTGGCTGTTGTGAGCAGTGTAGAGGCAGTAATATGCTTGGCAGGACAGCTGCGGTCCCACCAAGCATATTACAAGTTTTCTCTGTGCCACAGTTTTCATGCGGTTTCATGGCAGTTCCTCTTCCATGAAAACCGTTGCGGAGAGGAAACAAAGGGGGTCCTACAGGGCCCCCTTGTGCCTCTGCACCCTAGGATGCACACATGTGCCCCCCTGTGTGCATGCACCCCAGTCCCTGCATGGCTTGGACTTATCAGGCCATGCTGTACAGGAACTGTTTTTGGCATTCCCATTGCGGTGCCCATTTTCAGGACTCTGCCATGGGAACCTCAAAAACAAAGCCTGTCGGATAGGAAGAAACTCCTAATCTTGCGGGCAGCCTGACCACGACTTTGGCAAGTGATAGAATGGGCTGCAGATTCCAAAACTGCTCGGCCAAATGGTAACTGATTACCTTTTGAAAGTTTGGCAGTCTGTGACACACTCACATAAACAACTTCAAATGTCTCTATGGCTACTGAGTTTGCAGATGTCAAAGCAACTTCTTCCTATACTTACCAGAGTGGTCCTTGAATGGTTCACATTAACCAGTCGAAAGTCCCTTGCAAAGTCAAGTGAAGCATGCTTTTGGACTTAAATTATTGAACGGACCTGCGTCAGACAAACCTGCTACATGGAGCTCTTTCTCTGGTTCACTAGTATTTCTCCGTGATATATTGGTTGTGATTCTATTTTATGGTTGATTGTATTACCAACAAGAATTCAACATGAATTTGAAAGGCTATTTATTTAACGTGGCCCACCCTCTTCAAAAGATTTTTTTTAAAAAGGGCTGTGAAGATCTATGGAATTCCCAGTCAAGAGCACTGTGAATGACAGAGACCAAACCACGGCACTGGAAACAACAAAGGTAAACCCAATGCATGGAAAATAAGGCAAACGGTATAATGAGGCCACTCAAACCTCCAGGCCCCAGGGGTCCTGCACCAGCAGGACCACCAATAGCTACACCCAGGCGTAAGCCCGTAGTATGGTTTTACAGGCAAACTAGCCTGAAGGGAAGAGAAAAACAGTGACTGAGGGCCTGATTTTGACTTTGGCGGTCCTGTGACAGCTGTTGCTTTTTGGCGGTCTGACCACCGGTTTAAAATGCGGGTGGTGAGACCAGTGTCAGACTGCCTCCAGACCATTTCCTCCCCCACGAGATGAGCTCCAGCTGTGGCAGTAGTGGGGATAGCAGCGGTCAATTGTCACCGCATCACTATATAAGACCTGCCTTTCCGCTGACATTTTTCTGGTGGGGACGCTGCCATGAAGAGGTTGGCGGAAAGGCAGGTTTTGAGGTGCAAACATGTCTCCAGGGAGAGTATGCCCTGAAGACATGTTAACAGGTGACAGCTGTGTGTGCCCCCATGCTGTCGGCATGGTTGCGTGCACTGTTTCTCATGCAGACCGTGCTGTGGGGAAACAGTGCTCCAGACCCCCCAGAGGCATTACAGCATGGCGAGTATTGGCTGCAGGCTCTTTCCTAGAGCTGCAGCATGCTGACACACCACCAGCCATGAATGTTCAGAAACCCTACACCTACAGCAATCAGTGCTGCATGCAAGGCCATCAATAATGCTCAGTCCTGCCCAGTGCCCAGAGCTGACCTGCCAACCTGCTGGACCTGTCGAGCATGCGCCACTACCCTATACCCTACGGGCCTGGAGACATAGAGTGGAGGCCTACTGTCTTTGGTGACAGAGCAGCTGCTCCAGCCTTCCGGCCCCCCAGGGAAGTTCCCAGTGACCAACAGAACCAGTCCTGCGCTGTGTGTGTGGGGTGTGGCAAATCAGGCGTATTCATAACACGAAGGGACCTCAAACAGACATGGACGATACTTGTTTAACTTGTACTTCAGCATCTCAGCAGTCGAGTGCTCACTACTGCCAATATTTAAAACTGCTAGTGATCCCCATGCATTTGCACTGCAATATGAATATATATATATTTGTTTTTTAGATAGACGGTCACTACCAACGGATTGCACATATATACTATATGACTCATTTGTAACAGTATTTCGTAAGGGTGGCACTGGTAACACAAGATATTCTAGCTGCATGTATTTATTTGTACTGTTCACACGTTGCATGGCTGAGGTGATCATAATTCTGAACGGAAAGTTTGTGTGCTCAGCAAACTGGGGCGGATATGACATAATGTGGTCAGTAAGGGGCGCCACCTCCTGAGATTTCATTCGTAAATTATTATTATTATTTTTTTTTTATACTCGGCTCACTTCATTTAATCCAGGGATAGGAGCGTCCTGCAGGTGGCTCGAGGATTTATGGGAGCAACTTGGCCTAATTTCTGCATTTGGGTAATTAATTACTGCCTGAAGACTTCTGTTAGTTTACTCTAACCCAAAACACCACTCCAGTTCAAACACACATCATCCCAATCAGCATTCCCTCACCAGAGTGCGTGGCTGATTATTTACTAAAAGCATGTGCACCTGCATAGGTGAAATCATCAGCAATTATGCTACTGAATGTGATATGTTTGTGCATGCCTTTAACTGTTGTCCTACGTCGTCAAATGTTTTGTTAAAGAAACGGTTCCCAAAGTGCAAGTTTCTTTCGACAGGGTATCACTCATTGAAATAAGTCTGTACAGGAGACTCCTGTGCTCCCATCCACGAAACAGGTTTATTACACCGACTTGCACAATCTCAATCCATAGACAAGTAAACAGATGACAATGCAGTTTCCTAGCAACTGCAAATCTTGGTTCCATTCTTTCTATCAATGCCAGGATTAACCCTGGCTTTGCTGTCCATGACACTGAACATTACGTCGCCCCCGAATTTTACTGGTCTTGATTTTCTTCAGGGAAGTTTAGCGTGGTTATGCTGGCTTGTAATTTTCTGTTGATATAGTTGAATTTCTTCATTGTCTTTTCTTATCCAGAAATTGTAGTGGCGCAAATTCAACTGGCATCTTTAAAAAGCCATATTCAAACAAGCATTTGACAAAGGCAATACTTCTGACTTTTTTTTACAGCCACGTACAGACAGAAACACCACATAAAACGCACTTTCAATTTAACCATGCATAATAAACAAACATGCATCCATACCCACAGACCACCAGAAACACAGGCATACGTTATCACGATGGTACCCAAGCCTATACAACTTACATAGAATCGCCCACACAATACACCAACATGTCCTACTTGACCTGCCAGCAACTTTCGACACAGTTGACAATCCCCTCCTTGTCCACTTTTTTTTATCTAGCTTTATTTGGTACAATGGGTTGATCGGTTCCTTGAAAGAAGGGATCAGATGATATCCCTTAATCCCTACTAAACTAGATCCCCTTAAACTGACAACTGGTGTCCTTAAGAATTCTTTCCTACCCCCCCCCCTTATTTATTTTTATGTCTCGTCTGAAAAGGCGCATGTGCTATCATGTGTGAAGATGTTTCGTTACTTAGCAAAACCTAAACAGGGCTATGGGCCCACCCATTAATTACCATTAGTTGGCTTCATTTTCACTCTTATTTTCTTGCATTTCCTTGGTGAGCTCTTGTGAAGGTTTGTCAGCTTTTTTATGGTCTCCATTTGCTTGCTTCTTCCCTGGAGCATGGACCAAGTACTGACTGATTCTTGATCAGCGTTCTTCCTCACTGCTGGCACTCAGATTGTGATCCTTCTTTTTGTTTTGCTTGCAAGACAACTTGATTATGGGTGGGTGAGAACGTTCAAATCAAATCAAATCAAATCAGGTCATTTATATAGCGCACTACTCACCCGTAGGGTCTCAAGGCGCTGGGATGGGGGGGGGTGCCGCTACTGCTCGAACAGCCAGGTCTTGAGCTTCTTCCTGAAGGAGAGGTGGTCTTGGGTCAGGCGCAGGTCGGTTGGGAGTGAGTTCCAGGTCTTGGCGGCCAGGTAGGAGAAGGACCTTCCTCCTGTTGTCGCTCTTCGGATGCGGGGGACGGCGGCGAGGGCGTGGCTGGTTGATCTGAGGAGGCGCTTGGGAGTGTAGAAGTTGATCCGGTTGTTGAGGTAGCTCGGGCCTTGGTCGTGTAGAGCTTTGTGCGCGTGGGTGAGGAGACGGAAGGTGATTCTCTTGTTGACCGGGAGCCAATGCAGATCTCTCAGGTGTCCGGAGATGTGGCTGCGACGGGGGATGTCGAGGATGAGTCTGGCCGAGGCGTTCTGGATCCGCTGGAGTCTTTTCTGGAGCTTGGCGGTGGTTCCGGCGTAGAGGGCGTTGCCGTAGTCCAGTCGGCTGGTGACGAGGGCCTGGGTGACCGTCTTCTTCGTCTCGGTGGGGATCCACCGGAAGATCTTACGTAGCATGCGCAGGATGTTGAAGCAGGACGAGGAGACGGCGTTTACTTGTCTGGTCATGGAGAGGGAGGAGTCCAGGATGAAGCCCAGGTTGCGTGCGTGGTCCGTCGGTTTGGGTGCGGTGCCCAGGGCGGGGGGCCACCAGGAGTCGTCCCAGGCGGAGGGCGAGGAGCCCAGGATGAGGACCTCCGTCTTGTCCGAGTTCAATTTCAGGCGGCTGGTCGTCATCCATTCGGCTACCTCTCTCATACCTTCGTGCAGGTTGGATCTGGCGGTGGCGGGGTCGTTGGTCAGGGAGAGGATCAGCTGGGTGTCGTCGGCGTAGGAGATTATGCTGAGGTTGTGTTGGCGTGCGATGGCCGCGAGGGGGCTCATGTAGACGTTGAAGAGGGTGGGGCTCAGTGAGGATCCTTGAGGGACGCCGCAGATGACTTTGGTGGCCTCAGACTTGTACGGTGGTAGGCGGACTCTCTGTGTTCTTCCGTCGAGGAAGGAGGTGATCCATTCCAGTGCCTTGTCCTGGATTCCGATGTTGCCTAGGCGCTGTACTAGGGTGCGGTGGCAGACAGTGTCGAAAGCCGCGGAGAGGTCCAGGAGGATGAGGGCCGCTGTTTCTCCGTTGTCCATCAGAGTTCGTATGTCATCGGTGGCAGCGATGAGGGCGGTCTCGGTGCTGTGGTTCGCTCGGAAGCCAGACTGTGAGGGGTCGAGGGATCCATTCGTCTCGAGGAAGGCGGCCAGCTGTTTGTTGACGGTCTTCTCGATGACTTTGGCCGGGAACGGGAGGAGCGAGATGGGACGGTAGTTCTTGAGGTCGGTGGGGTCTGCTGTGGGTTTCTTGAGGAGAGCGCTGAGTTCGGCGTGCTTCCAGCTCTCGGGGAAGGTGGCGGTGTCGAAGGAGGTGTTGATGATGTCCCGCAGGTAGGGTGCGATGACAGCGTCGGCCTTGTTGAAGACGTGGTGAGGGCAGGGGTCAGTCGGAGATCCGGAGTGGATGGAGTTCATTGTGCGGATGGTGTCTTTGGTGCTGATCGGAGTCCAGGTGCGGAGGGTGGTGGTGGGTGGCGTTGTTGTGGTTGTGGCTTGCGTTGGTTGGTTGCTGAAGCTGTTGTGTATGTCCGCGATCTTGTTGTGGAAGTAGGATGCGAGGGAGTTGCAGAGGTCTTGCGACGGGGTGATGTCATTGTTTCCGGCGTTGGGGTTGGAGAGCTCTTTGACGATGTTGAAGAGTTCCTTGCTGTTGTGTGCGTTGTTGTCCAGCCGGTCCTTGTATGTGTTTTTCTTGGTGGCGCGGATCAGTTGGTGGTGTTTCCGGGTGGCGAGCTTGAGGGTGGTCATGTTGTCCGTGGTTGGTTCCCTTCTCCAGACTTTCTCGAGGGCTCGACAGTTCTTCTTGGAGCTCTTGAGTTCGTCGGTGAACCATGGTGTTTTTCTGCTGCAGGGTCTGCTGGGCGGGGTTCTCAGAGGGGCGAGTTCGTCCGCGCCGTTGTTGATCCACTTTGTGAGGTTGTCGGCGGCCTGGCTGGGGTTCGCTGAGCTGGCGGGGGGGTGCTGGCTCAGGGAGGCGGAGAGCTGGTCGGCTGTGATCTTGTTCCAGCTTCTTCGGGCAACCTGTTGCTGGTGGTGGTGGATCGTCGTTCTTTTGAAGCTGAAGTGGACGCAGCTGTGGTCCGTCCAGTGGAGTCCAGTGGCGTGGCTGAAGGTGACGTCTTTGCTGGATGAGAAGACGGCGTCGAGTGTGTGTCCGGCGAGGTGGGTGGGGGTGGTCACCAGTTGCTTGAGTCCGAGGTTGGCGAAGTTGTCGAGCAGGCTGATGGTGTTGTGGTCGCTGTTGTTCTCCAGGTGGAAGTTGAGGTCCCCCAGGAGGATGTAGTCGGCGGAGGGGAGTGCATGCGGGCTGACGAAGTCGGCGATGTCCTCGCTGAATCGTGTGCGTGGACCCGGGGGTCGGTAGATCAGGGTGCCTCTGAGGGTGGTCCTCGGGTTGGTGTGGATCTGGAAGTGCAGGTGTTCAGCGGTGGTTAGGGTGTCGTCGGTGTTGGTCGTGATGCGGATGGTGTCTCTGTGGATGATGGCGATGCCTCCTCCCGTCTGGTTGGCGGTGCGGTCCCTCCGGATGATCTTGTAGCCCTCCGGGATGGCGATGGCGATGTCTGGGGCTGAGGAGGCGTTCATCCAGGTCTCGGTGAGGAAGGCAACGTCAGGGGCGGTGGTGTCGAGGAGGTTCCAGAGTTCTACGGCGTGTCTGTGGACGGAGCGGGTGTTGAGCAGGATGCACTTGAGGTGGTTGCTGCTGATGTTCGGCTTGGCGAGTCCTGGTGCAGGGTGAGTCCGGGTGCAGGTGAACTTGCAGGCGTGGCAGCTGAAGGGTCCGTGGGTGTGCTTCGGGGCGGCTCGATGACATCCTGGGATGCAGCCGGTGTTGAGTGCGATGAGATCGGCGGCGTTGTAGGTTCGTCGGGTCGGCTTCCGTCGGTGGGGGCCAGGGGTCCTGGCGCTGGTCGCGGACGGGCGCAGACGGGCTTACCTTTGGCGCGCCTTCGGCGCACAATCGGCGCGCCCGCTGCGCGTCAACGCTGCGCGTTCGCACGGTCGCCATTTAAGGCGAAGTGCGCGGGTGGGCGGAGCAGCTGGGAGGCGGGAGCGGGGAGGGACCAGAAGAAAAAAGGGGCGGGGTCGGCGGTGGTGGCGGGAAGCGGGGGGCGGCGAGGGAGGCGGGAAAACACGAGGGACAACAACAAAGAGTACAAGCACAAATGCAGGATAAGAGAAACGCTAAACACGGGAAAAAACAACTATGAGGGAAAAGACAAGCACAAATGCTGATCAAACAACACTAACCACGGGTAAAGCCTGTGAAGAAAAAACAAGCACAAGTGATTGTCGCAACAGAGCAGAGCAGCGTTAGCAGGGTCAGCCGGCAGCGCGGCAGGCAGCGAGGCGGAGGGCACAACAGGGGGGCACACGCAGCAGCTGGTGGCCGTGCGGCGCGGGGGTGTCCCACAAGTTGTAGTACCACCCTTACCTCTACCTACACCTGATCACTAAAATTACCCTTGC
This sequence comes from Lissotriton helveticus, assembly GCF_964261635.1. Lineage (NCBI taxonomy): Eukaryota > Metazoa > Chordata > Amphibia > Caudata > Salamandridae > Lissotriton > Lissotriton helveticus. Next base: position 1,064,135,799 of record NC_136059.1, read on the forward strand.
CCCCTTTACCACTCATCCTCAAACCCTCATATTCACTGTTACTACCCACCCTGTACCTCTAGCCACCCAAACCCCAATTCACCTTCACCCTCCTTTCCCTCTACCCAACTCAAACCCTAAAATCACCCATACTCCTTTACATCTTCCCACCCCTGAACCCTAAAACCATTCTTCCTTTCCCTCTCCCCACCCATTAAGATTAAAAGCGCCCTTACCTACTTTTATCTCTACCCACCCCTGAACCCTATATCTCCCTTGCATCCCTTTATATCTATTCATCCCTGTACACTAAAATCAGGATTACTTCACTTTACCTCTATCCACCCCATAAACCTAAAATCACCATTACCCCCCTCTACCTAAACCTTTTGCAGAACGTTATGTTATGTTTATATATGTTATGTTATATAGTTTTCTATAGCGCTCGGCTGCCCCAGCAAAGGGGCGTCCCGGCGCTTGCACCAATGAGGAGAGAGGGCTGCTGCGGATGTTGGTTGCAACTTACATAACATAGACATTTTTAGCAGAAGAGGTGGGTTTTTATAGCTTTCCTAAAGGACAAAAGGTCATTCAGACAGCGGATCTGGGGAGGTAAGGCATTCCAAAGCTTGGCTGCCAAGTACCGGAAGGATCGGCCGCCCATCCGTGCCAGCTTGACACGGGGGACGACTGCGAGGTTCTGTCCTTCCGAGCCCAAGGTGCGCCGAGGTGTGTGCGGTGTTAATAGTGGACTTAGCATGGGTGGAGAAGCGGTTTTCAGGATTTTGAATGCAAGACATAGGGTCTTGAAGTGTATCCTCTTCTCTACCGGAAGCCAGTGGAGTTTGGTTAGCCTACTTGCCACTGATTGATGCCGAGGGAGACCAGTCAAGGCTCTTACTGCTGCATTCTGGACTCGTAGTCTTGCTTTCTCAGCTATGTTTACCCCTAGGAGAAGCGAGCTTGCGTAGTCCAGCCGGGAGAGGATAGCTGCCTGCACTACAAGTTGGTGCGTCTGAGGGTCGAAGAACTTAAGGATCGGCTTAAGGTTCCGTAAGATCCCGAAGCACGTGGCAGCAACCTTTTTGGTCTGATGAGTGAAGTTAAGGGTGGAATCCACCCATACTCCAAGGTTTTTCACATGGTTTTTAGGCTCGGGCAGTTTGACAAGTGACTCCGGCCACCATTTGTCGCCCCAGGCCGCCGCCTCTTTTCCCACCAACAGTACCTCCGTCTTACCAGCGTTAAGCTGAAGGAAGTTAGATGTCATCCAGCTGGTTATGTCGGTGAGACTCTGTTTGAAGTTCTGTGCACTCAACCCACCTACATCCCTTAATGTCACCACTAGCTGGGTGTCATCAGCATAGGATACCAACAACAGCCCCCCTCGCCTGGCTACCTCCGCTAGTGGTTGGACGTATAGGTTAAATAGAGTAGGGCCGAGTGCCGAGCCCTGGGGAACTCCTTGTCCGATGGAGCGCTCTTTAGAGAGGAATGGGGGGATGGACACCCTGAATGATCTCCCAGAGAGGAATGCTTTAAGCCAATTAAGGGCTTGTCCCGATATTCCTGCCTCCTCTAGCCTGAACAGCAGCACCTCGTGTGATACTGTATCGAAGGCAGCACTGAGATCTAACAGAATCAGTGCTGCCGTCTTGCCAGAATCTAATATGGCCCGGAGATGCTCCGTCACACTCAGGAGAGCTGTAAAATGACCCTTACTTTCCCTTAACTTTACCCATCCCTGAGCTCTAACATCACCCATGACTGACTTTACCTCTACCCACCCCCTGAACCTTAGAATCACACTCGCCTCCCTTTACTTCCACCCATACCTATAATCACCCTTCCCCCCTTTACCTATACCCCAAAATCAGCCTTACCTCCCTTTACCTCTACTCAACCCTAAACTCTAAAATGATTTTTTGAAATAAGTAAAAAATATTATTGAAAAAAATACTTAACTGTGTGATAAAGTACTGCATGGCAAATGTGCATATACTTATCTGCATGGTCCTTACCTGCGTGGTAAAAATACTGCGTGGTAAACACTGTTTACCCTTTGTTAGGACCCATCCATGTCTCCTCTTTAAACACTCACCTGCCTTCGCCCTAGCGCCTGTAAATGTTTTCAGGGCATTGATGGTTGTTTTATACCCTTTGGTATGTTTGTCAGGCACCTTTGCCTCATTGAAAGCTTGCCCACTCCCTTGCTTCCATACGCTATAATTTAGATCTTGTCTGAGGCAGTGCATATGCTGTAGCTTTGGAAGTATATATATTTTTACATACAAGGGACTTATACTTAGCCTATTGCTTACCATTGGTTGGCTTTATCAGCGCTCTTATTCCCTTGCTTCTCTTTGGTCAGCTAGTGCCAGCTTCACTCCCTCTTCGTGTATTTGTCCCTACCCTGGAGCATGGTCCAAGTATTGCTCTTGCCCAGTTTCCTTTTACTGCTCACTGCTTTCAGAGGTACTTGTTTTCCTTTTATCAGCACCCCCATCTTCCCTCCCCCTCCTGCACTCTTGCTTGGTCCACACCCTACACCTCCCTGCTTTGCTGCGTGTCCTGTCCTCCCCCACCCCCAGTTGCAGCTTGCTCCATCAGTCCCGCACCACTCCACCCTTCCCCATTCTTTGCCTGCCCAATTCCATTCTGCTAGAAAATAAAGCGTCCAAAAGTCACATCAACATGGGGTTTGACTTGGTGATAGTGTTTTTATCTAAATGAATTTAAATATTGCTTTTGTATCTTAATTGTTATGTTAAATGATTTGTAATATTGTTTATCCTTTGTTTTTGTACTTTTATGATTTTAATGAATCAAATAAAGTGGATTGACTGACTGACTGACACATCAACAGGTTTCAAGATGCTACCAGGACGCAGACGTTGCAGCACTCCCTGCTCTACAGGCCTTTTGGACACTGTTTTATGCAGGACCAACACAACAAACTATGGCTCTAAGTTAAGATAATTTGAAAAGTGTTTTTTTCCTTGAATGCCTTTTCTCTATATTAGTGAGTTTCAGACATCCCTTCTCATTTTTGACAACTTCAGACCACTTTAAGAAGATTGTAAAGAACTTTTGTTTCCTGTGTTTACCTCTCAGAAAGCATGAATAAATTGTGCTAGTAATGTGTAGGCTTGATTTTGGCCACAGATCCTATCTAGGACTCCCAACAACCCTTCAACAAAAACTGTAGTTAAGGTCCTCCATCAGCTGAAGAGACCATTTTAACCTCGACACTTCTGTCTTGAGTTGGCTACCTGTTGCAGATTTAATAAAATGTCCCTATTCTCCACTGTGCTCTCCACAATATTGGTCCTTGATTTCTTGTCATTCCTGCAGGACTTGTAGTTTTCCACCAAGATGATGTTTTGGAATTTATGGAGAACACGTATGCCAATAGGATCCATGGCACTAGGACAAAGTGGAAATTTATAGATTGTAGTTATTGGGATGGTCTTTAGTGTCACTCAAAATGTAAAATGGTTAAATATTAGACAGAGAAACACCGTCTACTAAGCATTCACAAGTGCAAAACATTCCCTTATCACAGTGTAGGTTTTTAAGGTCCAGACTACTCATCTTTGCAGTGCGATTTTGTCAGCTGTTATTAAGACTTTTCCGTTTCCAGCATAAAATAGCTCTTATTTAAACACAATTGTAAACTGTCCTTTGGTGCCAACAGACCACTTAACAGTCAAGAAGATAGATTGATGCATGCATGTGTGGGGGTCTGGATAGATGGATGCACGTGTATGTGAGAGTTTATACGCGTATGAAAAGATGGACTGGATGGATACATGCTTGACTAGATTGATGGATGTGTATGGGTGCATATATAACCGGATACATCAATAGGTGAATGTGTGTATTTGTTGGTGGGTGGATGGATGGATGGATTGATCAATAGATGTGGATGTTTTGAATGGCTGGAGGCTTGATGGTGTTGTTGCATCGATGGATAAATGGGAGTAGATATCAAGCCGGACGGATGAGTATGGGATCTTGGTGAACAGCTGAATGTCAGCTTGAGGATAGATTCATAGAAATCAGTAGAAAAAATGCATAGGCGTCTATGGATGGGTGAATGCAAGGATGGGGGGTAGATGGATAAATTCATAACATTGGTTGCTTATGTACTGTACCCGCAATGCCCGCTCCAAGTGCTAGAGCACTAATACCACCATTAGATGGTGTCGTTTGCCAATTATAGTCCCTTAAGGTATAGTAATAGCAATTGTTCTTCAGGTACTACAGCAGTTTTACCTCCAGGCACTAATTATTACTGTTATTCTGCCTAGGAACAAGTTACTTACCTTCAGTAACAGTTATATGACAGAGGTATGCATGGCTAAACCACACGTGCCTCTACAACACTGCCTGAACAACAAATTATCTGAACAACGCATTCCTTTACCACACAAGCCTTTACCACACAATTTTGTGGTAAAGGCATGACTGGTAAAGGGATATGTGTGGTAAAGAGCACACCCCAGCTGCCCGCCCTGAGCCCTAAAAACTACCCGACCCGAGCTCTAAAAACTGCCCAAGCCCTAAAAATTAACCTGAGCTCTAAACACAACCCGACTCCCGGGCCCTAAAAACAACCCAACCGCCCCAAGCCCAATACACTACTCCAAAACATCTGAGCCCTACAACTGCCCCAACCCCCCCCCCTCCCTGGGCCCTAAAAACAACCCCTACCACTCGAGCCCTGAAAACGACCTGACCCACTCAAGCCCGAAAAACAACTTGACTGCCCCATTCCCTGAAAACAACCTGTACCTCCCCTGAGCCCTAAGCCCTAAAAACTACCCCCCAACCCTGAGCTATAAAAACTACCCCCACCCTTAAAAACTACCCCACACACACACAAACCACATCCCGGCCCCAGACCCACTTACCATACTGCGTCTTCTCCCGATCCTTCTTCTTCTTGTGCCCGCCCATCCCAGCATCTAGACCGTGCATTGCCTTACCCACATATGCATGGTTAAGGCATTTGCGTGGTTAAGGTAAGCATGGTTCCGCTTGCGGGGAAACACCATGCATGGCTCAGCCTGCGTTGTAAATGCAGTTTCCTTTCGGTAACACACTTTCTAATTGATTGACTCACCACAGACTCCCCACCTTTAGAACATTCACAGGCACCAGACTGGACCTGGAAGATTTAAACAGCGTTGCTCCCACATGCCAGTTGTTTGTGCAGTGCAGCTCTGCACTGACTTCATTCTGCCACAAGAAGTGATTGTGGAGCAGCCTATAAGTAAGGGTGGGTGGAGTTGGCGTAGTGCATCTACGAGTAGTTCCATGGAGTTTGTAATAAACTCTGTGGAACTATTCTCCGCTCCGTTCCCTCCCCCCTCCCCAAAAATTAATACAAAATTTAAAAGAAGGCACTTAGCTGCGTGGCTGCCTCCTCCTCTTCCTGGCCGCTCTCCTTCCTGCTCCTCGCAGTCCTTCTATGAAAAAACCCTACGTTGTACATCTTGCACGTGCACACGCCAAGACGTACAACATAGGGTTTTTTCATGGAAGATGGACGGCGAGGAGCAGGAAGGAGAGCGGCCAGGCAGAGGAGGAGGCAGCCATGCAGGTAAATGCCTTCTTTTAAAAAAATTATTAATTTAGGAGGGTGGACAGGCTGGCTAACTCCAATCTGCCACGGATGGGAGTTTTGCCTAAACTCTGCGTTCACAATAGAGGGTGGAGTAGGCAAAAATCTGTAACCTCTGCTGGTGGAACGGAGTTATCCGCCCGGGGTCACCTATAAGAACCACCCCTGTGCGTCAACATCAGTTTCTTTCTTGACTCAGTGTCCTCAGACATGCAGCACAAAAATATCCTGGGGTACTAGTGTACAGATCTCTAGTTTGGATTTTTTTTAGATGGGAGAAGAGACCATTCCCAAAAATGGGGAAGTGGGAAGGTAGTGAGGAATTTGCGGTTAGATAGATTGTCCACCAAAAATAGTGTCACTGAAGGTAAGTAACTTGTTCTTTTGAAGAATACTTCTAACCGTAGGTTCCTCACTTTTACAATAGATACTAAAGCTGTACCACTACATGTGGTGGGTCTGTGGAATGGCTCAGACCAAAAAGTCCTGCAGGACCAAATGACCAAAATGCTCTTCGGGTCGGACTTGGCTGTGAAGGAAGTAGTTCTGCATGAACGTATGCAGTGATGCCCAAGATGCAGTACTGACCGATGCCAAGGACAGGCATTCTGTGTGCCAGCCCAGTAGTAGCAACCTTTGCTCTGGTGGAATGGGCCTTCAGTCCTTCAGAGGCTACTTCTTGACGAGTGCGTAGCAGACCTTAATGTAGAGGACCATCTACCTTAACATGGCCCTTTTCTGCATTGTTTTACCTTTCTTTGTCCCAGAGAAACCCACAAAAAACTGATCATCCGCCCGATGGTCTTTGGTGTGATCGTTGTAGAAAATCGAAGCTCTTCTGGAATCCAACCTATCGGGTCTCACCTCCTCCTTAGAAGGGTGAGGCAGAACAAAGAACGTTAGGAGAGCCCAATTTAAAAAACTTGCATGATCTCTGGTAAACAGGTGGCCCTGGTCTTCAACACCAATTCACACCGAAAAAAGGCAGTGTAAGGCGACTACACTGAGATCGCTTGGAGTTCACTAATACGATGAGCCAAAGTTACAGCGACTAGTAACAGTTGTCAGAGCCAGGAGACGTAGTTAATAGTTTTGCATTGCTTCAAAGGGAATGCATATGAGGAAAGTGAGGACCAAATTGAGGGCCCACTGTGGCAACAGAAAGAGAATGGGTCAAACCTTTGAGAAACCTCGTCACAACAGCGGCGGTATTATACATTGTGGCCCGGGGGTTCAACAGGCTTGTGCGCCCACTTTTTGTGCCCCCATGGCACAATAGTATTACAGAAGAGGCCGCAGACGCTTGTGCATCCCCTCATGTAATACTGACAAGATTGGTGCACATGTTGCGCCCGGGCTATCCTAAGAGGGTTGTCCCTCATTTGCATGGGGGTGTGGCCCCATGTAAATGAGGTAATCACTTTGCATCTGCACCCAAGCTGTATTATGGACGCAGGCGCAGAGGCAAACATGCCTTTAGGAGGTGCAATGAAAGTGCACCACAAAAAGGGGGCACACTTTCAGCGCACCTCCTGAAGGCAGCCCTCTGGAGGGGGCAAAGGGGTTTCCAGGGACACCCAGACATCGCCCTGCACGCAGGTGCAGTCACTCACTGCAACCACCTGCAAGGGGATCTCTCTTCCCTCTTGAAATTCAGGTGGGTTGCCTCCTGAGCTGTGAAACACAGAGCAGCTTTGAAGCTGATGCTCAGTATTTCACTTGAATGCCCCCGAGAGCAGCATGTGTTCATGGCTACCCTGGGAGCAGCGCGATCTTTGTAATATGGTGCACTGTTCCTACTTGCACTCGGCATACCTATTAAAATTGCACCATGGTGCAAACAGTGAATGTGCGCTGTATTCATAATACCTCCTCAAGTGTCTTAAACAGGGACCATTGGTCCAGGAGACACAAAATGGCCAAAAGGGATGAAAACTAACCTTTAATGGTGCCCACTGCAAGTCCTTGCTGATCAAGAGAAAAAACAAACAAGCCACCAGGTTGACCCAGAATGGGCCTGCATTGTGGGTCCACACCAGGCCACAAACCTGTTCCAGTGCCTGGCATAAACAGACTTTGTAGAAAGACACCAGGCAGCAAGCATGGCAGCTACAACTTCAGGAAGATCATTGAACACAGTCAATTGCTGCCACACAGTCTCCATGAATGAAGGTGCAGTTTGCGCAGGCACCATGCCCTGTTGCTATGACATACAGGAGAATCTCCCGAAGCGGTAGCCTGATCGGAGTACAGATGCTCATGCCCAGAAGTTCCAAGTATCACACTCTCCTTGTCCAATCCACAGCAGCTAGTATGACTCGGGCCAGTCATTCTTTATCTTTTTCAGAACTCTAGGCCAAGAGGTAGTGGCAGAAAGGGATGCAGGAGTCCTGTGCTCCACTGTAGCCAGAATGCGGTAAACAGTCAAAATATCGACTACAAAATATCGAATGGACATAATATCTAGTTTAAAATATAGAATGGACAAAATATCGAATGGACAGAATATAGACATAAAAAATATCATTTTAAGGTAAGTAATGTAATATCGAATGTTAAAAATATAGAAAGTTATCGAAGTATATAATATAGGTTATTAAAATTATCGAATTTTTAATAATATCGAATTATTTATAGTGTTTTTTTATGTTATTATATGTCAACATATATTCGTATGTTGACTAAACATTGGACCCCTCCTGAGGCGACTAGCCGGGAGGTAGACTGTCTTTTAGAATTGCACTTCATGTTTATGTTTATTTGCTGAATGCGAGCTTTTAAACGGCGACTTTCTTAAACTTATCATTTACTTACTGCACCTGATAGAATCTTGCCACTATTAGATCTAGACCCTGCACATAGACGGTAACAGCCGAGTTACGGGCTGAATACCGATTTATTTGGAAATTGAATCGTTAACGGCGGACATCTTAGGTGGGAGGCGTGAGCTTCAACAGCGCCCTAGCCATCCCTACTTAAGGAGCCCTTTGCTAAACATCGCGAGATTCGTATGTTGACTAAACATTGGACCCCTCCTGAGGCGACTAGCCGGGAGGTAGACTGTCTTTTAGAATTGCACTTCATGTTTATGCGTATTTGCTGAATGCGAGCTTTTAAACGGCGACTTTCTTAAACTTATCATTTACTTACTGCACCTGATAGAATCTTGCCACTATTAGATCTAGACCCTGCACATAGACGGTAACAGCCGAGTTACGGGCTGAATACCGATTTATTTGGAAATTGAATCGTTAACAGCGGACATCTTAGGTGGGAGACGTGAGCTTCAACAGCGCTCTAGCCATCCCTACTTAAGGAGCCCTTTGCTAAACATCGCGAGATTCGTATGTTGACTAAACATTGGACCCCTCCTGAGTCGACTAGCCGGGAGGTAGACTGTCTTTTAGAATTGCACTTCATGTTTATGTTTATTTGCTGAATGCGAGCTTTTAAACAGCGACTTTCTTAAACTTATCATTTACTTACTGCACCTGATAGAATCTTGCCACTATTAGATCTAGACCCTGCACATAGACGGTAACAGCCGAGTTACGGGCTGAATACCGATTTATTTGGAAATTGAATCGTTAACGGCGGACATCTTAGGTGGGAGGCGTGAGCTTCAACAGCGCTCTAGCCATCCCTACTTAAGGAAATGGCAGTTCTCCGCGATAGCGGACGCGAATTGTGGACGCGCCTGCATCAGCGCCGGAGTCACGCCTGAGTCAGCCCGTCTGCGCCCGTCCGCGCCTCGGACGAGCCCGACGGCTATGGCCCATATCCTTCGGCCTTCTTTGTATCCTTCTCAGGTAGACTCTAGTGACTCTATAAACAATGCTACCACAATTACACCCTCTATAAAATACAGTTCTGAACAGTTATTAGCTTTAAAACCCCCTAGACAGCCGTGTTGCTGTTTTTTCGAGTTGGACAGAAAGAATAATGTCTGTTATAATTGCTTTTTTGCAACAAACTCGGTTGGGACAAAACAAACAGAGGATAGAATCAATACCATATGTTCCAATTCTGATTCTAAGCTATTTACTTTTTTCAGCTTAAATTGCCGCTCCCTGCCCAAACACAAAATAGAAATTTTCAATTTACTAATTGATGAGGCTCCTGACGCTCTGTTTATAACCGAAACATGGCTTCATGCAAGTTCTGGACCCGATGTTGCCATGGCCCTTCCTGATTCATATGCGATTATACGCCTTGATAGGATAAACAAAGTAGGAGGAGGCATTGCCGTGATTTTAAAAAAAATCTTCACTTGTGAGTTTAAAAAATTTCCTTGTCCTGGGTGCGAAGGCGCCATTTTTAAAATTACACTTTCCCCAAAGTTTACTTTTTCTGGAGCACTCATCTATCGTCCGCCTGGTGCAGCATCAAACTGGTTAACTAATATATCAGAACTTCTTGGCCCTCTTGCCATGAATGCTGCCAACTTCACTATTATAGGCGATTTGAACTTACATTTGGACAATGCCCACTGTATAAAGGCCACTGAACTCATTGCCGATCTTGCGTCTCTTAATTTAAACCTGAAGAACTCTGGCCCCACGCATATTGCGGGTCATCTATTAGACCCAATTTTTTCTAATATTGATAATATTGATAACCCTTTACCATGCTCTATTTTAAAATTACTCAGTAGGAAAGCCATGTCCACTGTCACTGATCTCTTAAACTTATCCTTACAGGAAGAACATGTGCCAGATGACTGGAAACATGCAATGATACATCCATTGCTAAAAAAAGCTGATGCAGATCCAAATGTGCCTTCTAACTTCCGACCAATTTCCCTTCTCCCTATTTTTGCGAAAATTTTGGAGAAACATGTTCATCGTTGTCTCACGGATTTTATAATCTCACACGACCTGCTGCCTTCCCATCAGTCAGGCTTTCGGGCTGGTTTCTCAACTGAAACCACCCTGTTAGGTGTGACAGAGAATATCCGTGCTATGATAGATAAGGGAGAAACGGTGGCACTTGTGCTTCTCGACCTCAGTGCCGCATTTGACACTGTGTCACATGCGGTACTAATAAGGACTCTCCACTCATTAGGCATCTGTGGCGCTGCCTTAACTTGGATAAAATCTCTACTTGAGAATAGAACGTTCCAAGTTTTTTCCCAATCTGCTTGTTCCGAAACCCTTACTTTTAAACATGGAGTCCCACAGGGCTCGATTTTAAGTCCATTACTTTTTAATTTGTATATGAGTCCGCTTGCAAAAATTGTTGAAGAGACCGATTTGATGATGTTTTCCTACGCTGATTATTCTCAGCTTCTTTTTTCCCTTTCATCAGCAGGAAGTAACAACCCCTCCACTTTAAATCTAGGACTGGTAAAAATTGCAGGATGGATGCAAAAAAACTTCTTAAAGTTAAACGGTGAAAAAACCGAGTTAATAGTATTGGGGAAAAATAAAGAACTTTGGGGACCCCAACATTGGCCATCTGTAATGGGTACTCCCCCAACTCCAACTGCACAGGCCCGTAATCTAGGCTTTATTATCGATGACTCGTTGAGTATGCACCAGCAAGCAGTTAAAACATCGGCCACCTGCTTTGTCATCCTAAAATGGCTAAAGAAGATTTGCTGGATGCTACCAGAACACACAAAAAAAACGGTCATCAATGCCTTAATAACATCAAGGTTAGATTACGCAAATGTGTTATATGTGGGGGCAAATAAAGCTACAGTCCGCAGACTGCAAACTGTGCAGAACGCAGCTGCGAGACTATTAGGAAAAATTCCTATTTTTTCATCTACCACCAAATTTATGCGTGAACTACACTGGCTTAAAATAGAGAACAGGATTAAATTTAAGTCCCTATGCATCATGCACAAGATCTTTAACAAAAAAAGCCCCCAAGTATTTACAAAATTTGGTACACTGTTATCATCCATCTAGGACTCTAAGATCTGCAACGGCCAACAAGTTTGTTGTCCCTAAAATAAAACTTTCACGCATGGGCGGCAAATCTTTTGCCTATCTTGGACCCTCACTGTGGAATGCTATGCCACAAGTTCTGCGCTCTGAGGTAAACTACATGAAATTCAGAAAGGCCTTGAAAACATGGCTATTCAACATCTAAGTCAGTTGTCCGGTCAGCCATAACTGAATCACAGCGCCGGGAAACCCTTTGTTGGGTAGCTGTTTGCGCTGCACAAACTAAACTAAATAAAAATAAAAATAAATAAATATGTGTGAAAAGTGTGTATTTATGTTATAATTTATTTTAATTAATGATTTGTGTTTTTTTAATTTTTGCGTAATTTAATTCTGTAGCGGGTTGTGGGTTTATAGGGGAATAGGGTGGGAAGTAATTTAATTATAATTAATTAAATATGTAAATGTATTTATTGGTATTCATTTTTAATTAATTGTTAATTAATTTATATTTGGTAATTATTTAAATTTTAATTGCCAATTATTTATAATTAATTGATTAATTGCTAATTATGTTAATTTTACTAATTTATTTTCTGTAGCGGGTTGTGGGTGTATAGGGGAATAGGGTGGGAAGTAATTTAATTATAATTAATTAAATATGTAAATGTATTTATTGGTATTCATTTTTAATTAATTGTTAATTAATTTGAATGTGGTCATTAATTAAATTTTAATAGGCAATTAATTTTAATTAATTGATTAATTGCTAATTATGTTAATTTTACTAATTTATTTTCTGTAGCGGGTTGTGGGTTTATAGGGGAATTGGGTGGGAAGTAATTTATTTATAATTAATTAGATATGTAAAATTATTTATTGGTATTTATTTAGAATTGATTGTTAATTAAATTTTTATGGGTATTTAATGAAATTTGAATTGCCAATTAATTTTATTTATTTGATTAATTGCTAATTATGTAAATTTTACTAATTTATTTTCTGTAGCGGGTTGTGGGTTTATAGGGGAATAGGGTGGGAAGTAATTTATTTATAATTAATTAAATAAATCAATTTATTTAATTGTATTTAATTTGAATTAATTGTTAATTAATTTTTAAATGTTAAATTATTAATTGTTAATTTGTAAATAATTTGTATTAATAGGTAATTAATTGTAATAAACAATTTTAATTTGTAATTTTAATTGATTAAATATTATATTATATTAAATTGGTAATTACTTTTAATTAATTTTTTATAGATATTAATTTATATTTTTTTAAATAATATATGAAGTATTTACTTTCCCCACTGTTGCACTCTCTGGAGTGGGAAAAGTAATTTTTACCCCTACGCTATCCAACGCTTTCCTCACTGTTGCACCCACTGGAGTGGGAATAGTAATTTTTACCTCTACGCTATCCAACGCTTTCCCTACTGTTGCACTCACTGGAGTGGGAATAGTAATTTTTACCTCTACGCTATCCAACGCTTTCCCTACTGTTGCACTCACTGGAGTGGGAATAGTAATTTTTACCCCTACGCTATCCAACGCTTTCCTCACTGTTGCACCCACTGGAGTGGGAATAGTAATTTTTACCTCTACGCTATCCAACGCTTTCCCTACTGTTGCACTCACTGGAGTAGGAATAGTAATTTTTACCCCTACGCTATCCAACGCTTTCCCTACTGTTGCACTCTTTTGGAGTGGGAATAGTAATTTTAACCCCTACGCTATCCAACGCTTTCCCTACTGTTGCACTATTTGGAGTGGGAATAGTAATTTCTACCCCTTCGCTATCCAACGCTTTCCCTACTGTTGCACTCTTTGGAGTTGGAATAGTAATTTTTCCCCCTACGCTACCCAACTCTTTCCCTTCTGTTCCACCCACTGGAGTGGGAATAGTAATTTTTACCCCTATGCTATCCAACGCTTTCCCTACTGTTGCACCCACTGGAGTGGGAATAGTAATTTTAACCCCACGCTATCCAACGCTTTCCCTACTGTTGCACTATTTGGAGTGGGAATAGTAATTTTTACCCCTACGCTATGCAGCGCTTTCCCTACTGTTGCACTCTTTGGAGTTGGAATAGTAATTTTTACCTCTACGCTATCCAACGCTTTCCCTACTGTTGCACTCACTGGAGTGAAAATAGTAATTTGTACCCCTACGCTATCCAACGCTTTCCCCACTGTTGCACCCACTGGAGTGGGAATAGTAATTTTTACCTCTACGCTATCCAATGCTTTCCCTACTGTTGCACTCACTGGAGTGGGAATAGTAATTTTTACCCCTACGCTATCCAACGCTTTCCCTACTGTTGCACCCACTGGAGTGGGAATAGTAATTTTTACCCCTACGCTATCCAACGCTTTCCCTACTGTTGCTGTCTTTGGAGTGGGAATAGTAATTTTAACCCCTACGCTATCCAACGCTTTCCCCACTGTTGCCCCCACTGGAGTGGGAATAGTAATTTTTACCCCTACGCTATCCAACGCTTTCCCTACTGTTGCACCCACTGGGGTGGGAATAGTAATTTTTACCCCTACGCTATCCAACGCTTTCCCTACTGTTGCAGTCTTTGGAGTGGGAATAGTAATTTTAACCCCTACGCTATCCAACGCTTTTCCTACTGTTGCACTATTTGGAGTGGGAATAGTAATTTTTACCCCTACGCTATCCAGCGCTTTCCCTACTGTTTCACTCTTTAGAGTTGGAATAGTAATTGTTACCTCTACGCTATCCAACGCTTTCCCTACTGTTGCACTCACTGGAGTGAGATTAGTAATTTTTACCCCTACGCTATCCAACGCTTTCCCCACTGTTGCACCCACTGGAGTGGGAATAGTAATGTTTACCTCTACGCTATCCAACGCTTTCCCTACTGTTGCACTCACTGGAGTGGGAATAGTAATTTTTACCCCTACGCTATCCAACGCTTTCCCTACTGTTGCACCCACTGGGGTGGGAATAGTAAATTTTTACCCCTACGCTATCCAACGCTTTCCCTACTGTTGCAGTCTTTGGAGTGGGAATAGTAATTTTAACCCCTACGCTATCCAACGCTTTTCCTACTGTTGCACTATTTGGAGTGGGAATAGTAATTTTTACCCCTACACTATCCAACGCTTTCCCTACTGTTGCACTCTTAGGAGTTGGAATAGTAATTTTTACCCCTACGCTATCCAACGCTTTCCCTACTGTTGCACCCACTGGAGTGGGAATAGTATTTTTTACCCCTACGCTATCCAACGCTTTCCCTACTGTTGTAGTCACTGGAGTGGGAATAGTAAATTTTGATCCCTACGCTATCCAACGCTTTCCCTACTGTTGCACTCTTTGGAGTTGGAATAGTAATTTTTACCCCTACGCTATCCAACGCTTTCCCTACTGTTGCACTCTTTGGAGTTGGAATAGTAATTTTTACCCCTACGCTATCCAACGCTTTCCCTACTGTTGCACCCACTGGAGTGGGAATAGTATTTTTTACCCCTACGCTATCCAACGCTTTCCCTACTGTTGTAGTCACTGGAGTGGGAATAGTAAATTTTGATCCCTACGCTTTCCCTACTGTTGCACTCTTTGGAGTTGGAATAGTAATTTTTACCCCTACGCTATCCAAAGCTTTCCCTACTGTTGCACTCTTTGGAGTTGGAATAGTAATTTTTACCCCTACGCTATCCAACTCTTTCCCTACTGTTCCACCCACTGGAGTGGGAATAGTAATTTTTACCCCTACGCTATCCAACGCTTTCCCTACTGTTGCACCCACTGGAGTGGGAATAGTAATTTTAACCCCTACGCTATCCAACACTTTCCCTACTGTTGCAGTCTTTGGAGTGGGAATAGTAATTTTAACCCCTACGCTATCCAAAGCTTTTCCTACTGTTGCACTATTTGGAGTGGGAATAGTAATTTTTACCCCTACGCTATCCAGCGCTTTCCCTACTGTTGCACTCTTTAGAGTTGGAATAGTAATTTTTACCTCTACGCTATCCAACGCTTTCCCTACTGTTGCACTCACTGGAGGGAGAATAGTAATTTGTACCCCTACGCTATCCAACGCTTTCCCCACTGTTGCACCCACTGGAGTGGGAATAGTAATTTTTACCTCTACGCTATCCAACGCTTTCCCTACTGTTGCACTCACTGGAGTGGGAATAGTAATTTGTACCCCTACGCTATCCAACGCTTTCCCTACTGTTGCACCCACTGGGGTGGGAATAGTAATTTTTACCCCTACGCTATCCAACGCTTTCCCTACTGTTGCACCCACTGGAGTGGGAATAGTATTTTTTACCCCTACGCTATCCAACGCTTTCCCTACTGTTGTAGTCACTGGAGTGGGAATAGTAAATTTTGATCCCTACGCTATCCAACGCTTTCCCTACTGTTGCACTCTTTGGAGTTGGAATAGTAATTTTTACCCCTACGCTATCCAAAGCTTTCCCTACTGTTGCACTCTTTGGAGTTGGAATAGTAATTTTTACCCCTACGCTATCCAACTCTTTCCCTACTGTTCCACCCACTGGAGTGGGAATAGTAATTTTTACCCCTACGCTATCCAACGCTTTCCCTACTGTTGCACCCACTGGAGTGGGAATAGTAATTTTAACCCCTACGCTATCCAACGCTTTCCCTACTGTTGCAGTCTTTGGAGTGGGAATAGTAATTTTAACCCCTACGCTATCCAAAGCTTTTCCTACTGTTGCACTATTTGGAGTGGAAATAGTAATTTTTACCCCTAAGCTATCCAGCGCTTTCCCTACTGTTGCACTCTTTAGAGTTGGAATAGTATTTTTTACCTCTACGCTATCCAACGCTTTCCCTACTGTTGCGCTCACTGGAGGGAGAATAGTAATTTTTACCCCTACGCTATCCAACGCTTTCCCCACTGTTGCACCCACTGGAGTGGGAATAGTAATTTTTACCTCTACGCTATCCAACGCTTTCCCTACTGTTGCACTCACTGGAGTGGGAATAGTAATTTGTACCCCTACGCTATCCAACGCTTTCCCTACTGTTGCACCCACTAGGGTGGGAATAGTAATTTTTACCCCTACGCTATCCAACGCTTTCCCTACTGTTGCAGTCTTTGGAGTGGGAATAGTAATTTTAACCCCTACGCTATCCAAAGCTTTTCCTACTGTTGCACTATTTGGAGTGGGAATAGTAATTTTTACCCCTACGCTATCCAACGTTTTCCCTACTGTTGCACTCTTTGGAGTTGGAATAGTAATTTTTACCCCTACGCTATCCAACGCTTTCCCTACTGTTGCACCCACTGGAGTGGGAATAGTAATTTTTACCCCTACGCTATCCAACGCTTTCCCTACTGTTGTAGTCACTGGAGTGGGAATAGTAATTTGGATCCCTACGCTATCCAACGCTTTCCCTACTGTTGCACTCTCTGGAGTGGGAATAGTAATTTTTACACTTCTGTTATCGTACGGTAATAATATTGGATATTATTTAATTATATTATGTTACTATATATATATGTTTTAACAAATATGATTGTAAAAATTTTTTTTTATAACTTTCATTATTTAATTATTATAAGTTAATGTAAGTATTTGTAAGTATATTTTAGTAATTAATTTTTAATATTAATTTAATTTAACACTGTTTTGAATAAAGTCGATATTTTTGTAAACTATATTTTTGTAAACGATATTTTGTACTCAATATTTTTGTACTTACCTGTTTGTAGATACAAACTCGATATTCTGTCTGTCGATATTTTGTCAACGATATTTTTGATACTCGATATTATGTCCCTCGATATTATGTCAGTGATCCCCAGAATGCATCTCAGACAAAGAGACTTCTTGGGAGCTCCATCCACAAACCTTTTGACACTGTGCATTCTTGATGGGTTTTTCCCTTTGCTGTTTGATGCCCTGTGTCTCTTCATGGTATAACCACCATACTTGTTCCAACCAGGCTCTGGTGGGTCTGTCCACTCTGGCGTTCAAAGATGTAAATAAGTGGTGTAGCCATGACGGATGTATGACCTTACAACGCATGCTTTTACATCGCATGCCTTTACAACGCAAGTATTATAACACAGTCCATTACAACGCAAAGTGCTTTGGGGTGCTGGATAGTGAATTGTTTAATTTACTATTCCAACTCCAGTCCCCGTGGACACTAGGGAAGGTTATTGGATAGTAAATTAACCTATTCCCTATATTAGAGCGCCCCCCAGAGCAATGCTTTGTAATAGTTTGCGTTGTAATGGTTGCGTTGTAAAGGCTCTGCGATGTAAAAATTGCGTTGTAAAGGTTGTTTACCGCCATGACACTCCAGCCAGCCACAGAGACAATGTGCTTCTTGACCCAGGATCAACAAATTCGGCGTGCATTGGGATCAGATGTAGAATCAGCTTCTTGATGGGTGGACTGTGAACGAGTCCGTGAGGCACCCTGACGTCCTGGCAAATTTTCAGGCTGGGAGTTGCTATACTGGGACAAATCCTGCTTGGACTGCTTGTGCTTTTGCTTTGACTTGAACTGACAGGAAGACTTGGGCCTTAATGAGGACCTATCATAAGAGTGGCCCAAGAGTGGAATCATGTCTGCTTCCTCGACTTCGAATGTGACTTCCTCAAATTCTTTCAGTGTTCAGCAATATACAGCTTTGTATCACATTCCTGTATTGACTTTGAATTCATAAGGGCTCACTCTTTTGTGCGGCTCTTTCACAGACAAGGCTTAAACCCTGTTTAAGGATAGGACATAGTTCCCTTGCAGACCGAGAAAAAAACTGAATTTGCAATCAAATCTAGTCAAATGATGAGGAAAAAGTTGTGAACGAGCCCTGGATCTGTGCACTATGGGACAGAAAGAAAGGAACAGATGTCAACACACATAGGTCACACTTATATGCAGCTCCGTCGTCACTTCTGGGGTGGAACAAAGTAAAAGCAGAACTGCATGTGGGAGCAATGCTGTTCTTCCAGTCTGGCACCTGGGGCTATTCTAAAGATGAGGAATCTGTGGTTAGAAGTATCCATGAGAAAAAAACATATATCATATCAGGTGGGGTGCATGGGCACATGGGCACTATATTATTAGTTGTCCAACAAACACCAATATTAAAGAGAGGCCACCCTGCTCTTCACACTATAACGGCATCACTCACTTTAGTGGTTACTGCCACTAAGGCACTATTGCGATATTTGTCCTCCGGGACTGCAGCAGTGATGCCCCAGGAACCATAACAGTAATGACTTCTATTGTTGTGACTAACTATTCTATTGCTCTATTGTTGTATCTAACTAAGATAATGCCATGTAGGTATTATTGCTATACTGACTATGGACAAACCCCAAGTACTATAAGAACGCCCTTGAGGCACTGTGGTAGTATGCCCGGACGTAACAATTTCATAAAATGCAATTATTGAGAAATAATTTAACCTTATCTGTTTAATAGAAATTTTCCAGATGATTGGCATTTACCATTTCATAGAAACCACTCCATAGAATTATTTATTTCCAAGATTGATTTTTGCATGCTCATTTGTATTGCTTTTTGCATGCTTATTTTTTAAGGTGTAAATGCTATTAATCCTGAAGAAAGGTCTCTATGTTGATTTTTATGAAAAGTTTCCATATATCCTTTGCCACTATCCTCCTATACATTTCTAGTTTTTTTTGTTAAAAATCCATCATAAAAACCCTCAAACGACCTTTTTGTTGAACCCATTTCAAAGATCTCTAATTCAGAAGCTGCTGTTAAGGTTGTTTCATGATGACTTAGTTGCGGATGAGAAGAAATTACTCAAGCTGTTTAGGCTGTTCTCAGAAATGTTCCTTTCAAAACAACTGCCTCAGAGGGCTCAGAAGAAACATTTTTTTTGTGGTCAGGCTCAAGGTCAGTGGGATGCGTTTACTAGTAAAACCTGACCAGTCCAACTCACGGATCAACAGCAGTTGCAAAAGTGACTGTGCTGGAGTCGGTGTGAGTCCCTGACACTTTGCTGATCGATAGATGGAGTGTATTCCGGTTGCTTGGGTTCTCAACATCATCAACGTGGCCTAACGGCTAGGGCAGTTGACCTCGGGGCTGGGGAACTGGGGTAGAGTCTCAGCTGGGACGCTCAACATTCTGTGATTCTGGGCAAATCACTTACCTCCAGATTCATCATGGTCCCGATTTGCGAGTCCTTAATAGCGATTATTAAGGAATTGCTATTAAGGACTCTCAAATCGGGATTCATGTAGAAATTGCAAAATAAATTGCGATTCCTACAGCCTCCTTATTTGCGATTAGCAAATTGCTAATCGCAAAGAAGGAATAACTCCCCATTCATTCCTATGGGCCTTAATGAAGGAGGAGTCAATCCTTATTTGCGTTTAGCAATTTGCTAATCGCAAATAAGAATGCGATTTCAAGGGTACCATGGGTGTCCAAAGGACACCCTGTAGCACCCCTGAAATGGAAATGTAGCCTGATGTTGCGCACACACATGTCCAAAGGACATGTGTGTGTGTAACATACCAATTAGAAAAATGCACTAAAGTGCATTTTTTCAAGTTTTCGCTATTTACCACGAAGTCAGACTTCGCGGTAAAAAGCGGCCGGAAATTTCGAATTTGCAAATTAAAATTGGTTAATGAATTGCATTTAAGGAATCTCAAATAGAGATTCCTTAAATGCAATTCCTCGCAATTTCGCGATTTTGCTATTAGCGATTTTTGCATTTGGGATGATGAATCCCAAATGCAAAAATTGCGCTCGCAAAGGGCCAGATTCTCAGAATCTGGCCCTTTGCGAGTGCAATTGTCAATGATGAATCTGGCTGTTAATCTCCCCGTGCCTAACAAAAATGAATGTGTCTATCTGTACCTTAAACTGGGTCTCATGTAAAGTGCTCGGATACCTTCGGGTCTAGTTCATGCAATGTAAAACTCCACACAAAAAAATAAAGAAATCAACCAGGGTTATTTGATTCCATTTGCCCACAACCTCCAAACCACTGGTTTGTTCCTACCTCCTTACCAAGAGAAGTTTAAACATTTAAAAAAGTCAATTTGTGCTACTGTGGTCCAGACACTGCTAGAGAAAGGAGCAGTAGTTCCTGTGCCAGAACATCAAAGGGGAATAGGGTTCTATTTTAGTCTCTTTTTATTGCCAAAATCAGGTGCCAGATACCAGCTGTTATAGGATCTAAAGCCATGAAACAAGTGCATCCTTGTGGAAATGTTCCATATGTTTTCCATCTAGTCAATCATGCCACTAATAGCAGAGGGTGCTTTACTAATGACTGTCGCCTTACATGTCGACTTACACATCCCTATTCATCCAGACAGTCAGGTCTTCCTTTGTTTCGCTGTGTAGGACTAACATCCACCGTTTAAGGCTCTTCCCTTCGGGCTTGCAACATCTCCGAAAGTCCTCACAAAGACACTGGCCCCAGTTGTTGGCCCCCTTCACCTGAGAGGTTTGTCAATATTTCTGTTTCTTGATCACTGGCTGTTGTCTGTTTCTTCTCTTGCAAAGGCCCATTGAGATGTCATGGATGTCACTGATTTATTGCACAAGTAAGGCTTCATGATAAACATTCAGAAGTCAAAGCTTCAACCGCTACGGATCAAAACTTTTATCAGAGCAGAATTCAATATTGAGCTAGGTCAGGTCTTTCTGCCTCACAGCAGTATTGGGGTAATTCAAAACAACCTAACTTTCCTGTGCAACCAACAGTCACTCTCGGCCAGGGGGTGGTTGAAAGTCCAGGGACTAATGGCAGAAGCTACAGTAGTATTCCCCTGGACTAGTAGTATTTCCATCTAAAGTCTCTGGTAAACCAATTGCTTCTTCATTGGTCACCAAGTTCCTAACAGTTCAAACAACAGGTTCTAGTGACCCCTCTGATAATTAAAAATGTACAGTGGTGGCTGGTGAAAGACAACCTCTCTAGAGGGGTGCTACTTCCACTGCCTCCCCTGAGGCAGAACACCTTGGGTGGAAGCCTATGGGGGTGGGGAGCAACAGAAGGGATATAAAGATAAAGGGCCAATGATTGACATTACCTCAGCAAGAAGGCTGGAAGAATTGGGTGCATTGGTTATTTCACCTCCATATTTCGGATTCTTCCTGGATAGAGTAGTCCTCCAATTGACCCCCTAGGTCATTTCAAAGATAAATTCCCTGTTTCACGTCTCACAGGCGATAGGTTTGCCAGTTTTCCAATCAGAAAACAGATTCTAAAATACCTTCATCTATATACATCACTGAAGACTTATTTAGAGCATACTAAATACTTCAGAGTATCTAATCTTTTGTTTATTTTGAACAGCTCTGTGAATAAGTGTAAGAAGGCAGCTTCCCGAACGATAAGTAGATGGGTGAAACAGGTCATTTCGCAGTCATACAAGTTTTTAAAATGATGACATTTTATTGATGACTTTTATTCATGTGATAAATTGTTAAGGTTTTAATTAACTGAACATAAACATTCATTATCATTATCAATCATACAAGAGTGTAGGAATTTGTCCTCCAGCATTGGACCAAGCCAAGTCCACAAGGTCGGTTTATGCTTCTACAAATTGGATGATGTATCTCTTTTGGAGATATATAGTGCCGCTACATGGTCATCTCATTTGACGTTTGTGAATCATTATAGTTTAGACCTAACGGGTGACCAAATCTGTAACTTTGCCTCTATGGTGTTGAAAACAGCAGTGAAGAAATTGTCACCCAAATACATTTGTTTTCTGCAAGGTAAAGAGTCAGTGCAAGTGCTTGCTATTTCCTCAATCAGTAATGACTGGGACAAGGAGTACGGAGAGGAGGTAAGGAACATATTACTTACCAGCAATATTGATTTCCGTGATTCATAATCCTCCTCTTCCAAGTTCATATCCCTCCTGTACTTGCACCTCTGGTTTGAGTTGTGTGATATATTGGAGATGGGCCAGCGGGAGGGACATTCTTCTACTCTATATGCATGTAGATAGAAGCAGGAGTATGTAAAATGGGATCACGATCGCAAAGCGTGATTAAAGGTCTGTGGAGGCACAAATGTTTCAATCAGTGGTGACTGGGGCAAAGAGGACAACGTATTGGAGTAATAAAGACTTCCCGTAAATAGAAGGTTCATTTGTTGTTTATGCCTGCAGGCTTCTGTTGCTTCTCAAGTGTCTTGGGATATTTTCTGGTTATTCCACGGCATGTCATTGTCATTCTATTGGAGAAGCAGGTGAGCCTCTATGAATGCATTTACTTTAATACTTTCATGGAAGGTTAAGCTACATATTGTGTGGAATTTAATATTACTCTCCTTAAACTGTGATAATCTTTAGACATACAAACAATTACCACCTGAGGTTAGCCACACGACTTCTATCCTTGTTGTAACCAAATGAACTCTTGCAGCCAGTGATGCATCCAAGCATGTTGAGGTTGTACAAAGGAGTTGATTCTCTCCTTTTCTCTCTAACTCTCCCTTTCCCAAATGATGTAGTCCCATGAATCTGTTCCCTACGTTCTGAGGTTTTTAGGGGCGTTTGGGATACACCCATGGAATTCACCCACCTATGCTTTGTCTCCTAGAAAATTCTGGCATCAACATCCACGCCTGCACGCTACAAATAGTCTTCAAATACTCTGTGCAATACTCTGTGGTAGGAGGGACATCAGTACTAAAGACTCCCACCTGATAATGCACATTTAAGAACTAGAGACATTCTATTGTAATGTAGTGTATTGTATTGCAGCATTTATATAGCACTCACTATCCTTATGTTGGGAGCTGAAGCATTTGCCTACTTGGGTAGCATGCTGCACCTTGTACGGTGTCTGTTTAGAAGGATGTTGTCTTAGGGCCTAATTACGAGTCTGGTGGTCAGAGGACTACCAGACTCGTGGGGGCGCAGCGGTGGTGGTCCAGATACCACCTCACCAGTGGTCCGACGACCCCATTACGAGTTGGGCAGTCGGACTGCCATTTCACCACAGCAGCCACCAGAGAACTGCCAATTCCTGGTGATGGCACAGCGGTCTGAGGGCTGAAATATGCTTGGTTGTGCCCCGAGGCACAACCAAGTATATTATGACTTTTCTCACAGCCAGCGCGGCCATGGGGGATTTTCAACCATGAAAAGACTGGCAGTGAGGAAAGAAAGGGGACCCTACAGGGCCCCCTCATTCCCTAGTGCACAGGGGTGCATGCAGGGGAGGCACATGTTGTGCCCCCCTGTATATCTGCACCCCCAGTTCATGCACAGGAAGAAATGCACAACATGGTGTATTTCTTCCTGTGCAGGAACGTGCACTGGCGGTCCCGCTGTGGTGCTGTTTCAAGCTCACAATGAGCCTTTAAATAGCACCCCCGCAGGACTGCCACACTGCCTGCCCGCCAGACCACAAAATTACTTGAAACCCGGCAGACGGGCAGCAGCGACTCTTTGTGGTGTGAGGGCGTGGTGGTGGCATGCCGCACGCTCTGCCAAAAGTCATAATCAGACCCTTCGTTTTGAGCCTATGTGGGAAGTGTTTCCATGTCATGCGTGATGACCACTGTTGTGCGGTCATGTAATGGGACACTTCCCTTAGCAGTGTGGTGGATGATGATGTGTGAGAGACAGATGTGCAGTTTTATTGTTTTCAGGATGCTGGTAGCTTTAAACAGCTCTGGAGGTCCCTTTATGGTATTTCATATGATAAAGATCGGCTTTGCTGGTTACTACTACACTGGGTTGTCCAATCTGAGATTTATGTATGGTTGTGGTCCTTAGCTGGCATACTAGGAGAGAGAAAGAGGTGGAGAGATCTGTTGGGATGGGCATTTTTATTATCATCCCATATCTGAGTGTCTTCGTGAAGCATAAAGAATTGGTCAGATTGTATAGATATTTGGAACCTACAGTAGTGGACTGTATTAGAGTCCTCCGAATTGTCCAGCAATGTGTGAGAAATCTGAATGCCCACTGAAGATCTGGATCCCCCCCTAGATCCATGCCACCCGATCATTCTTAAACAGGTCACACCCATAATCAATCCCTGGGGGAATTACCTGCTGAATGAGTCTCTGGCTCAGGCAATGGTCCCCTCGGGTTTGAAGTAGGCGTGCTACTTCTTTACTTAAAAAGCCTTCTGCCGACCCTAAGATCCTTAGAAATTTCTGGAACATTTCACTACTTCCTACTGTGGCAAAGCTGGTGGAAAGAAATGTAAACAGACAGCTCACTTCCTTCCTGGAGGAAAATTCCTTTTTACATGACTCGCAATCTGGTTTCCGATGCGGCTACAGTACTGAGACTGCCCTCCTCGAGGTCTCTGAGCATATCAAAATAAATCCAGACAAAAATTACCCAGTTATATAAGTGCTGCTAGATATCTCAACTGCTATTGATGCAGTCTCCAATGCGGTTCTGCTGGAGAGACTGGAGGGCTTTGGCATTACGGGGTGTACCTCATCTTGGTTTAGGGCCTTTATCTGCAACCGCACACAATCAGTATTCCTACCCCCATTTACCTCTGCAGCTAAGCTGCTAAAGTGCAGGCTCAGCACTTAGCCTTACAATTTTTATATATATATATATATATATATATATATATATATATATATATATATATATATATATATATATATATATATATATATATATATGTCACCTCTGGCAGATATTGTAGAGTCTTTCGGGATTAAGGTTGTCTCATACGCAGATGACAAACAGCTGTTTTTGTCTTTCCGAGAAAGGGATTCTTCAACATTAACTTCCCTCAAAACATATCTCAACTCTGTTCTACAGTGGAAGTCCGAAGTTCTTTTCTTTGGTCCTAAAATCATACCTGATTGCAGCCTCCGTTGGCCACCTGAGATGGGCAATGTGCCGAGTCCTGCCCCGGTGGCCAGAAACCTGTGGATCAAATTTGATGCAGAACTTACCTTTGAACCCCAAATAAAGCAGATGACTGTTGTATATGCCATGAACACGTCTAAACTGGACTATTCCAATAACTTATATCTTGGACTTCCTTCTTATCTTTTACAGATTATCCAGAACGCTGCCGCCCATTTGATCCTGAAACTTCCTCCCTAGTGTCCTATTTCGGAACACCTGCGCCAGATTCACTAGCTCCCAATTGCTAAAAGGATACAGTTCAAGGCCCTTACCCTTGCTTTTAAGATTTTTTTTTCCAAGAGTCCTTTGCATTGTAGGCATTATTTTAAACTATCTCTTCCGGCACGATCCCTTCGCTCTAACAATTTTAAGCTGTTTAAAACCCCTCAGATTGCCAAATCCAGAAGAGGAGGCCGCTCCTTTGCTTTTTTGACCTCCAAACTTTGGAATGCCCTACCCCTGTCTTTAACAAGCTGCACATCCGAAGTGGTTTTCAAGAAGAGGATCAAAACGATCCTCTCCGACTCAGTTTAGTCTCCTTTTGATTTGACCCATTAACCTGGTGGAGACACTCAATGCCATCACAGGGACACCTTTTTAGGCTTTTTGGGTAACTGTGCACTTTATACATGTATTTTATTATATTGTATCTCTTCAGTTATTCCATGCCTGTTCATTTGGTGATGTTTAGTTTTTGGCTGTACGGGGCTGGTGATGGACAACCCTCAAAGCATATATGTCTTACGTGAATTTAAGGGGTATACGTTATAATTTACCTACTATTATTAGGATTGTTGTGGGCCATAACTGTTATATATACAAGAACATAACTATATAATGTGACGGCAAACCAAAAGTCAGCCCTTCTTAGCTTACCTGCATATCGAAAGCAGTTTGCTGTTTGAGTTTTTTCCAATTTGTGAGTGGTAAGCTGAGGATTGCACTTAAGTGTGCAACTGTTTACTGGGCTCTGTGGCCTGGATGTAGGAGATGCAGTTATCTAGCAAATAGCCATGTTTTCAACTGTCTTTTCAACTGTCTTTGTAAGTGTGTATGCTCCTGAGTGCTTCTAATGTTGGCTGGTAATGAGTGCCCGAGCTTGGCAGCTTGAACTGAGAAACCAGTGCCTCCTATGGATTTCCTACGGTAAGGTGGTATGGTAAATGGTTCAAGCCTGGGGGGCAGTGTTCTGTTTAGTTTGTATTGCTTGACTTTAACTTATAGGTATAGCGGTCTTTTTCCTTGGGAGTCTGTGTGGTCAATGCAGAGTGCTTTGAACATTGTCCTTCTTGCTACAGATAGCTAGTGGAGTGGTTGCATGACTGGAATCATGTGTTCTTTTGGGTGAAGGCAAAAAAGAAGCCTTGCAGCATTATTTGGGATGACTTGTATTTTGCGTATGATTAAGGCAAGTGTGCCAGGGTATAGGCTGTTGTCATAGTCAAGCTTGGAGATTATTATTATTATTATTAATAGGGTTTTGTAGAGCGCATAGTAACCCGTAAGTATCCCAGCGCTGAAACCAAGACAGTCGAGAGGACGGGTCACCAGGGAGAAAAGGAGGAAGGGGGATCAGGGAAAGAGGTGTGTTTTCAGTAGTTTCCTGAATCGGAGGTGGTCTGATTCCATCCTAAGTTTACGGGGGAGGGTGTTCCAAAGGCTGGCCGTGTTCACAGAGAATCGCCGTCCGCCAGAACGGGCCTTTTTCACTCTGTGAACTGTAATGAGGTGTTCCTGGTCCGAGCGGAGGGATCTTATGGCTTTGTAGGGCGTAATAAAGTTTTTGAGGATGGGGGGGCCTTTGTCCTGTAAGAGTTTATGGGCCAGACAGAGAGCCTTGAATTTTACTCTTTCTCTTACTGGCAGCCAGTGAAGGTGCTTCAAAGGTGGTTTGGCCGATGATCTGGCCGGGGTGTTGGTGAGAAGCCGGGCCGCGGCGTTCTGTATTCTTTGCAATTTGTTGAAGGTGGCTTCGGGGGCTCCCAGATAGATGGCATTGCTGTAATCCAGCCTAGATAGAATAAGGCCTTGGATAAGCAATTTCTGGGAGATGGGAGGGAGCAAGGGGATGATTTTCCTGACTGATCTAAGAAGCCCAAAACAAATCCCAGCAGTTTTTTTGGCTTGGGTTTTGAAGGACAGGTCTTTCTCTAGCCAGATTCCCAAGCTCTTGATCTCGGTTTTGGGGACCGGAGGTTCACCCAGACAGGAGGGCCAGATGTTAGGGGGAAGGGAGAGCCCTTTTTGACCCAGAAGCAAAATTTCTGTCTTGGACCCGTTGAGTTTCAACGCTGAGTTGTTCATCCACCCCTGGATCTTGGAAAGGCAGCTGTGGAGATTAGATGGTTCCTGGTTGGGATGGGATAGGGACACCACCAGCTGGGTGTCATCAGCATAGCTGACGATTTTCACTCCAAACGGGGTGACCACCTCCTCCAGTGGGGACATGTAGACATTAAATAATGTCGGGCTTAGCGAAGAGCCCTGTGGCACTCCGCACTAGAGGGGAACTGCAGGGGAGTGGGTGTCGTTCTCCCAGACCTGGAAGGAACGGTGGTTAATGAATGACGCGAACCAAGCCAGGGCAGTGCCCTTCACCCCGATGTCTCTGAGACGCTGGATTAAAACCCGGTGGTTGACAGTGTCGAAGGCCGCACTGAGGTCCAGGAGGATCACTGCCACTGATCCTCCTGCGTCCAGAATGCATCTGGTCTCCTCCACTGCAGCCAGGAGGGCGGTGTCCGTGCCCTGACCTGGGCGAAATCCAGTCTGCGAGCTCTTGAGTAAGTTGTTAGACTCCAGAAACTGGGAGAGCTTTTTATTCACTATTTTTTCAGTGATTTTACTAACCCCGGGGAGGAGGGAGATTGGCCTGTAGTTGGCCAAGTCCAGAGGGTCTAGTAGAGGTTTTTTCAGAAGGGCCTTGACAACAGCCGCTTTCCAGCTGGGGGGAACCTTTCCCTGAAGTAAGGAAGAATTGATGAGGTCAGTTAGAGGGGGGACAATAGTGGGAGCCACTTTTTGGAGGATGCGTATAGGCACCGGGTCACTGGGGGAACCACTTTTGCTTGTGGCGAGCATTGCTGAGACTTCTTCAATGGTGACCGGGCCGAGGGTGTCTAGGTGAGTGGCAGGGCTATCCGGGTGCGGGCTGGAAGTGGGATCAGGTTTGAGGCGATCCTCATCGTTGAAACTGTGGTCAAATGGGGTAGGGTGGCGAGAATTTTCTGAATTTTCTCGTCAAAGTACTTAGCTAATTTGTGGCATTTGCCCCCAGAGGCGTTGGAAGCTGGGAGTTTCTCTGGAGGATTTGGGACTTTGAGTAGTTCTTTTAGGATGATAAAGGTTTCTCTGGCGGAACAGGAGGAGTTTTTTATTCTTTCCTCATAGAATTGGCTTTTTGTGTTACGTAGGGCAAGTTTATAAGTTCTTATGGAGGCGCGGAAGGCGACTTTTTTGACTGTGGATTTGTCCTTCCTCCAGGCTCGCTCTGTCCTTTTACATTCCTTCCGTAGTACATTAAGCTCAGGTGTGTACCAAGGGGCCGGGGTCACTCTTTTGGCTCGTTTAAAGGTATTTGTTTTGGGAAGGAGGCTGTCCAGTGATTGAGTGAGCCAGGAGTTAAACTCCCTATCAGCGGTGGCTGGGTCTAGAGCCGGGGGGGGGGGGGAGAGAATCCATGAGCCTGGAGACCCATTCTACCGGCGCGAGTTTGTGCCAGCGTCTATCGGTGACCCGGGTTTTGGGCAGTTGGGGTGGCGGGACATCGAGATGCCAGTCGATGGGAATCAAGAAGTGGTATGTCCAAGGCAATGGGAGGGGAGTGCGAGTTTTAAAATTGAGGATGTTAGTAAAAATGGGGTCCAGAAGGTGTCCTTTATCGTGGGTGGCCTCTGTGTTCACTAGTCGTAGGTCAAAAGAGGTAAGATCAAGGAGAAGTTCAGAAGCGGTTATGTCCTTGGGGTCTAACAGATGGAGATTAAGGTCTCCTAGAATTAAAAAGTTAGGAGATGTCGTTGCCATAAGAGTAACAGTGTCAACGAGAGCGCTAGAGAACTTGGCAGGGGCTCCTGGTGGGCGATATATCAAAAGACCAGAGAGGGAAATTGCAGGTGAAATCTGTAAAGCGAAGTGGCAACGTTCTCAATCATCCATATTGCCATTATCTGTTCTACAAGCGAAATGCTCTCTGTATATTATAGCCAGGCCATCTCCTCTGCCGAGGGGTCTGTTCAGAGAGTGGATTCGGTAGCCAGGTGGTAGGGCATTAACGATATCGGAGTCAGTGTAAGGGGTGAGCCAAGTTTCCGTAAGAAACAGAATATCAATGGCGAGGTCTTGGATAAGGAGGTTTATCTCGTGGGACTGTTTCGGGAGGGACCTGCAGTTAAGAAGGCCAAGTTGAAGGCCGTGGCAGTCTGCCTCAGTAGGGGCAGGGTTGCAGAGTTCGCAGTTAATAAAGGGTTTTTCTCCAGTATAGGTGTAATTAAACCTAGCTTGAGTGTAAGTAAGTCGGCTCTTAGGAGAGTTGGGCATAGTGACTGGGCCTTGGGCCGGCCGGGCCCGGACGGGCACAGACGGGCTTGCCTTAGGCGCGCCTTTGGCGCGCAGACTGCGCGTCCGGTGTAAACACATATTTTATAGTGAGTGGTCGGGGCGTGGCCTCCTGTGTATAGACGTGGCTAGGACAAGTTTTCCCTCGCCCGCGGCAGCGTTGACCTCGGCAGCGCGGGGGGGCTGAGGAGGAGTGAATGCCCTGGGGTGCAGGGAGCAAGGTAGGATCAAGTTAAAAACAAATCACAGTTATTTAGTAATTTTTAAAACAGAAACGACAATCAAAGCTCCCGGCTGTGCCTCAGGAGTGTCCTAGAGTTATACGCGGGCTCGTAGTCAGCCCGACTTTTAAGAAGGCGGGGAGAGTGGCCTGGAATAAGGGGGCGTGGCCAGCGATCAGGCCCGGTAATGGCACCTGGACAGGGTTTCCCTCGCCCGCGGCAGCGTTGACCTCGGCTGCGCGGGGGGCTGAGGAGGAGTAAGTGCCCTGGGGTGCAGGGAGCAAGGTAGGATCAAGTTAAAAACAAATCACAGTTTATTTAGTAATTTTTAAAACAGAAACGACAATCAAAGCTCCCGGCTGTGCCTCAGGAGTGTCCTAGAGTTATGCGCGGGCTCGTAGTCAGCCCGACTTTTAAGAAGGCGGAGGGCGTGGCCTGGAATAAGGGGGCGTGGCCAGCGATCAGGCCCGGTAATGGCGCCTGGACAAGGTTTCCCTCGCCCGCGGCAGCGTTGACCTCGGCTGCGCGGGGGGGGGCTGAGGAGGAGTAAGGGCCCTGGGGTGCAGGGAGCAAGGTAGGATCAAGTTAAAAACAAATCACAGTTATTTAGGAATTTTTAAAACAGAAACGACAATCAAAGCTCCCGGCTGTGCCTCAGGAGTGTCCTAGAGTTATACCTGAGATTAAGAGTGTGAAGTTGGCTTGCAGTTTATGTTGGGATGCAAGGTATGGGAAGATGTGACATTGTGTTTTCATTGTTTAGAAAGGCGCACTTTGTGACGTTAACATGCGGTATGAAGGATAGATCTGAATCCATGGTTACTCCTAGGTTTCTAACTTCTCTTGAGGTTGTTGGAGGGGCTTCAAGTTGCTTAAGCCATATGGCAGTAGGCTGGTGCTTTTGCCAGTGTCTGAAGTTCATAATCTCTGTCTTTACGGAATTGAGCTTTAGATGGTTATTTGTTATCCATGTGTTTATGGCACAGAGGCAATCATCTAGTTGTAAATTGTAGACATCTTTGGGCGCATTCTTTTTAAAAAAATGATCTGTGTGACATCTCAATACTTGTAACATGTGAGGTTGTATGATTCAATCAGATTTGGTAATGGGGCTAGGCAGATGTTGAATAGTAGAGGGGTGGAATGGACCTCTGAGGAACACTACAGTGATGTGAAAGGTGGTAGGTAGACTACACTTTGTCTGCCTGTGAGATAAGAATCAATCTATTTTAGAACATTTTAATGGATTTAGAGATTGTGGAGTCATTTTAGTAGCGTGTGGTAGAAAACAGTGTCAAATGCAGCTGATAAATCCGCTAGCAACAAAGCAGCTACTCCATTCTTGTCCACTGTGAGTTTTAGATCATCCCAGATGGACATGATGGCTGACTCTGTTCTTCTACCTATTCTGAAGCCAGACTGTTAGTCTGACATTACGCCATAATGCTATGTAAGGTTAGAGAGTTGAGTAAACATTGCTCTCTCAAAAAGCTTTCCTAAAAATGGTTTGTTTGATATGGGTCTGTAGTTTGCTGAGTCAGGTGGGTTGAGGTTTTTCTTTTGAGGAGTTATCTAATGAAGGAGGATTTCAGCTCAGGTAGCTATGAACCTAGTTGTAGGGACTTCTTGAATAGGTCGTTGGCTATCTCCCCTGCACAGGTTGAGCGAGGGATCTCTTTTAAAGATGTTGTTAGTAATGGTTTGATGATCTGGCTACAATAATATTGAACAAATATATTTGTGACATGGTAATGAAAGTATGCATCTATGGAAGGTTATTGTTGTCTCTTTCTGTGGTGATTAGGTCATGTGTTGTTGTGGTGTTGTGTACATACTCCTTAAGAAGATGCTCAATCTTTTTTAATTTCTGAGCTCCTTTAATTGGAGATTTTGTCACAGAAGTCTTGTGATCGAGGTGTTCCTGTGTGTTTTTTAGTCCCACAAGTGTTGGGCCTTGCTGTACAGATGCCTCATTCTTTCCTAAAATTCAAACTGTATCTCCAGTGAATGTATAGTCAGAAGAAGGCAGAGATGTTTACAGCATCTCATTCGCTTGTTTGTTAAAGATAGCGGATTGATAAAGAATGTGCTTTATTGAGGCAATCTCACATACAGTAAACACTGAAAAGCTTGTGTCATTTCAGATGTAGCTCGTTGACTAGTGGAAGAAATCGATATTCACTGGTGTAGGGAAACAGTAGCTGAACATAAAGAACTGAAACTTTCAAAGAATTCTCACACTTATTTCTAAGGGAAATACTAAAAGTAATCAGTGGATAACATATGGCATACGTGCTCACCAAAGGATGGGAGCTCAACCTACTACCATAGGACCAACTCCATGCCAGATTTTCAGGAAAGCCCATCACTGTTAGGGAGTTCCAGTTAGATTTAATTCATGTAAATGTATGTTATGCAGACATCCTTAAATCTGTTATGGATTTGATTCACCTAGACCTGCACTGGTTACCACTGCTCTAGAGGATGTAGAAGTTATCGCTCGTGTGCGTGCCTATCATAGAGCATGACTTACATTTTTTCTATGTTTAGGTTTGTAAGCAGTCTAATAGGAAAACAACATGTGACATCAACCATGGCCTATGAATAGCCCTTTCATCTATTTCTGAAAGTCTAAAAACGCTGCAATGAAAATACAAAAACAACAGTTAATGGACAGAATGCAGAACAATGTCATACATTCATCCCAGTACAGAGATCTGGGCCTAAATCCCCCAGGGTGACAAATGCAAAAACAACAGTTGATGGACAGAATGCAGAACAATGTCATACATTCACCCCAGTACAGAGATCTGGGCCTAAATCCATCGTTGTTTCCTGCCATTCCAGTTTGAACCCAGCCATATGCAAATTAGTCTTGACTCTGTGCCCCATGGGAACAGTCCAGCCCGAACTGCCAAGCCAGGTCTTCCCTGGACAAGAAACAAGCATCCAAGCACCGGTTTCGGGCTTTCAGCCCTCATCAGCCTGGATAGCTTGATTCCAGTGGCATGGAGAGCACGGGACTCACGTCTGAGCATAGCCGTCTCACTCGGGGTGACAAATGCAAAAACAACAGTTGATGGACAGAATGCAGAACAATGTCATACATTCACCCCAGTACAGAGATCTGGGCCTAAATCCATCGTTTTTTTGCTCACCATCCCATTCCAGTTTGAACCGAGCCATATGCAAATTAGTCTCGACCCTGTGCCCCATGGGAACAGTCCAGCCCGAACTGTCAAGCCAGGTGTACCCTTTTGTAGCGCAATGAAAATAATGCCACATGTATTAGTCGTGCTTGGACTATTCCATTTTTAATGAACTCACCGATTGCTGCTCAGCACGGTTCATGTGATGAGTGGAAAATGAATACAGAAGCTTTTAGGTGTTTTTTGTTGAATTTGTTTTTATTAGTACGAGACTAAATGCACAGAAAACCTGAATGGAAGCAACTAGGCATTCGTCCACTTCATTACTTAAGTATATAAAAGTCTAATATCGCATAACGCAACTTTTGTTGCTGCGCAAGAGGCAATATTTAATGGTCAATCTAATCAGTATGCAGCTGCGTCAGCTTCCACGCTCTTGAAGGTGGCTCGAATACCTCTGGGTGCGAGAACAATCCAGGTGAAGGAAGATTCTAAAAGAAGCCCGCCTTGATTTGACATTCAATAACTAACAGGCGCTGCATGAAAGCGTGTCGCTGACTATGTGACATGATCATGGGAGCAACACCTGCAAATGGCACTCTTTACCTTGGCTGGGGCAGGAGTACTCCCTCACGTAAAATCTGCATATTAATATCTACAGAATTTGCAGCCTCAGTATTCTACTCTGAGTCCTAGGGCCCATCACAAAACATTTTACTGGCATTATTGTATGTCCATGATGGTAAGTTATGCAGTGCTTTGGAGCAAGCACCCTTTGCCACCTTATAACACAGATTTCTGGAGATGGTAATGTGTGACAAGAACGTGTGTATATATTTGTTGCGTTGCATTTTGCTGGTGTGATGTTGTTTATACTGTTGTGTAGTCCTGCATCAGTGGATTGTGGTGTTGTACTGTACATTTGTTTCCGTATTGCTTTATGCTTTGACTGTTTGTGTGCTGCGACCTTTATGTTTTAGTTGTGTTTTTTTTTGCTTTGTGTTATGCTATTGTATTATGTTCTCTTAGTTCCTCCAGAGTGATAAACAAGTATAGCTACATTTCCAGAAAAAAATAGTCCATTCATTTACATTTCTAACAGCAAACAGCCATTGACTACCTTCTAATGTGTTAAAATACCACACCTCCACCTCTTCAAAAATTTAAGACATCAGCCAGACAAAAAGGTTGGCAGCGACCTGTCTTAAACAAGCCCTCCATTATCCATTTTATGCGAAGGGGCCCTACACGACTCTTGCCAAAGTTGTTACTCTATGAGAGTGAGTCCACACTCCTGACAATCATTTACCCTATGGATCAGGGCTGTCACAAGAAGGCTGAAGCTGGGCTAATGTACGTGGGCTCAAGCTCCAGACAGGGTCTTGCCCATCAACTGACAGTATGAATGATCCACAATATAATGAAGATAACAAGGCTTAGCTACGGCCTCCTGATTTCAGTCTGAGGGGAAGAGGTGCTTTACTGAAGCCCCACAGGTGTTTTAAAGTCTGGCATTGTTAGCTAAGACCTGATTTAAAAAAATATATATAAGTACAATATACTTATTTAAATTATTTCAGCCAGTTTTATTCATCCATTTCCATTGGTCTATTGGTGTGCCTTTGAGATGTTGCTTCACCTCTCTACAGCATACACCATGTTGCAGGGGTGTGTTCTGCTCACTTCAGCCTCTGGATAGCTTCACTATGAGTGATTGCATTTTGCTCTTTCACAAGGAGCACACCTGCACACAAGCTAGTTCCCTTCTTGGCCAATGTTTTTGTTTTTAGTTTATTTCTTTGATGTTGCCTTTGTGTTTATACCAGATGTGTGCACATGCCACATGAAATGAAATGAATGAAATGAAAATGGATTTGTAGAGCGCATGGCTGCCCGAGAGTGTCCCAGCGCTATAGAACAAGGAATGCCATGGAAAGTGCCAGCGTCTAGGGGTCTTGGGGGAACAGAAAGGTTTTGAGGAGCTTTCAGAACTTCGGATAGCTCGGCTCCATCCGAATCCTGGGTGGAAGAGCATTCCATAGGGTCGCTGAGTTAACTGAAAACCGGCGACCCCCAGTTCGAGTCTGCCTTACTCTCTGAACAATGGCAAAATTGCCATGATAGGAACGAAGCAATCTGGTGGCCTTGTATGGGCGGACAAGATGCCCTAAAATGGGGGGTCCGTTCCCCTGCAGGGACTTGTGAGCAATACATAAGGACTTAAATTTGACCCTTTCACGAATTGGTAACCAGTGAAGGGCTTTGAGTGCCGGTCTGGCTGATGATCTGCGGGAAGTGCCAGTAAGCAGTCTCGCTGCCGAGTTCTGGACTCGTTGGAGAATATTAATTGTAGATTATGGGGCCGCCAAGAAAAGGGCATTGCTGTAATCCAGTCATGATAGGATCAGTGTTGTTACAAACAGAAAGGAGAGTAAGGGAGTTTGTTCACTCAAAGTGAACTAGAGATTTCTCCTATTCCCCTGGGAGGAAATGTATCAAAAACAATGAGAGGAGTATCCCCTATGAAGTTGAAGAACAGACGTATCTGGAGGACAGGTTTTTGGCAAGAAGGAGGGTATTCTTCCTTTTGTTTAAAACCCCTCACTCACCAACCTAGTGGTGACATGCTTCATCATCGGGGTCCACCTTGGCGTCCTAGCGACACCAAGGTGTGCTACGACACCTGTACTACAGTGGAGCGGGTTGTGACTGTGGGTGCGGAAAAAAAAAAATGTTAAAAATTGTCCTGGTTGTACTCAAAAATATAGTTTTAATTATAGAGCAACTGAACAATGTTAAAAATACGAGGGCGAGATCCTGGTAGGGGAGTTACGACCAAGCGATCTCTATATGTGTTGTGTGGTCAACATGTTTCTACCTTAAGGGCTATTGCCCGGTATTCATCAGGACCAGAAAAACAGGTGGACAGGAGGTGCGTGCTCCCTAAAAAGCACACCCGTGCCTTGATCCCCTGTGTGCCTACTGGCAAAATGGCCAGTGGTATATGCTGCTCAATAAAATAAGTGAGCAGACGAAATAGTGAAAAAGAGACCTGTAAGGAGAGAAAGAGGGGTAAACATAATCAGGTTTGAATGGTTAACTTACTCTCCTGTAACGTCGTGCAGTGTCTCAGTGGAATGAAATATATTGCCAAAGGGGGTTGATCTCCAAATAAACATTATACCGTGGTGATGGAGTGAGATACTAATCAACATCTATGCCAATAGTGGGTGCACGCGGGTTGCATGCGGTGTAAACTCGGCACTGGTGAGTTTAAATATTCAGTGTATAGAGTGCCGGTATTGAAGAATGCTAAGGATGGCACTGTGTGGATCGTGAATATCACGTGGTGCCTGTGCTCCTAGCGGGGTGGTAAATATCAGGGCGGATCCTCTACCATGGTAGGTGAATATAGGGTGGAGTGATCTAAGGCATAGCGGTAACTCGATAGTGCTATATTCATTTCAACAGCATCTGACTCATTCGTGTGAGTGAATAACAGTTAGTGAACATACATAACGAACACACATGTAACACTGAGGGACAAACGTCAGCTCAAATGGCATTAATGCGGGCTTACTCGAATATGAGCTCTCTGGGCTTCAACGGGCAGGGCGTAGGTTCAATGCCTTAAGCGTAACATATTCTGTAAGATTAAAAAGAGCGCGGGCGTTGTAAATCTCTGTGCAGTTCAATGCGCTCTGTAAATGGTGAACGACGCCCTTGTGCACCCGGTACATGATTGTGTACCCGGGCGCTGACATAGAGAATCTACTTACAGTTACTGGCAGGAAAGATCAAGTCCGACCTACTCCTAGCGTCCTCTGCTCGGCTAGTAGTTGCGAGGGCAGCAGGACGCGGTAAAGAGGAGTTGGCCGTTTCCGGAATAGGGCGCGGCCTGGGCGGGTATGAGGGCGGGGCTAGCAGTACGCAATGGCGTGCTGTCGGTAGCTAGGCTGCCGTGTGTAAACAGACAGCGGGTTAGGGTGTATCACAACACAGGACAAGTTAGGTAGACTCGCGGAGCTGTAAATGAACCGCGGAGCTGGTATAATTGTTCATGTAGCGTGAAATGCATGCCAAAGGATGCAGAGGTGGAGATATTACGCAGGCTGGCGGATTCAAGGGGGGAAGACAATGGAATACTTATTCTGGCATGACAGTGAGGCAGACATTGGTTATTATGACCGGTAGTGGGTCATTTGGAGGGCATGACACAACGTTGTATAAGGTGAGGCTGACACAGGTTAACTTCCAGTATTGGGTCATGTGGGGGCTAGACACATAAGAGTGTTGTGACGCATGATGCATCTAGGTGGGCGCTTGGATAGCGCAAGTGGCCATGGGCTGGTCATCTAAAAGTTAGAGGCACACTAAGATATATGCCCGATGGGGCAAAGCGTGGACAGCCGCTAAAAGTATCTTGTAGCATCTATGCTCTATGGGTGGAGCGCTCCTAGTCACTGGTCAGGTCGACAGATGGCGATGGTATCTCATTTCAGTACTGAGTTCCATGGAATATTATCGTTGAGCCCAATTTTATGAGAAGAAAGCCGATAAATCCATCGCTGCTCTTTTTCAAACAGTCGTGCTTGTGCATTAGGGCCTGGTTGGATTTGCTCAATCACTGTCCATCTCATGTCGTTGGGAGTGTGATGTGCTGTAAGGAAATGGTCAGTGAGCCTGGTGTTGGTTTTCTTGCATCGGATTGTACTTCGATGTTCTGCTATTCGTTGTTTGACTTTTCTTGTCGTCATCCCTACATAGGGTTTGTCACAACTGCATAGGATCAGGTAGATGACAAATGAGCTGTTGCAGTTTGTGTGTGACCTTTGTTGCCAAATTTTGCCTTGCTCCAGGTTCAAAGTTTTTGTATTGTTAGTGAGGTGGCAAACGCTGCAGTCAACACATCTGGAGTGTCCGGTCACTGGGGGTAGACCCCATGCGTTGGTGATGGTTTGATCGGTTGTTGCCATATTCTTTTTTGGTCTGGTGTTGACCAAAGTGTCTTTTAGGCTACGTGCCTTTTTGTAGGAAAAAAGTGGCTTGTCCCACTTGTGATTTCCCGTGTGCAGTATAGACCAATGTTTTCTAATACTTTTGCTCACCTGATTGGACACCGCATTGTATGTGGTGACACATGTGAGTGGAATCTCCTCCTCTGGTCTAGGTGTGTCCTCTAGCAGAGCTTGTCGCGGTTGATTTCTAGCCCTTTTCTGGCATCTCTTAGTGATTTTTTCGGGGTATCCCCGGTTTGTTAGTTTTTTCGTCAGGTCTTCTGCCTGAGTTTTGTAGTCCTTCAGTTCGCTGCAGTTTCTCCTAAGCCTGAGATACTGGCCATAGGGTAGATTCTCCCTCAGGGGGCGGGGATGGAAACTGTCAAATCTCAGCAAGTTGTTCTTAGCCGTGGGCTTGAAGTGGGTTTTAGTCTTAAGTTTATCATTGTCTCGTTCGATCTCAATGTCAAGAAAGACCATTTTGTCTTTGTCTACACAGTGTGTGAACCTCAGGTTTGGGTCACAAGTGTTTAGCCACCTGATGAATTCCATTAGAGTTTCTTGCGGTCCTTGCCAGATAGTGAAGACGTCATCTATGTACCGTCTCCAGAATTTGATGTGATTGCTGTAGGGGTTGTTGGGGGTGATGACATATTTTTTCTCAAAATCATACACGTAGAGGCCCGCCACACTGGGGGCAAAGACACTGCCCATAGATGTCCCGCCTATTTGGAGGTATAGTTTGCCATCATGTTCAAAAAAGTTTCTTTTAAGAGCGAGGGTTGCACACTCTATAATGAACTCTTTTGGTGTTCTATACTCCCATGTGGAATTGTCCAGTGTTTGCTTAAGTACTGTGATAGTGGCGTCTTGGGGTATGTTAGTATAGAGACTCTCTATGTCTAGACTCATAAGGATGTAATCTGGTTCAATCCTGATGTCTTCCAACATTGTCAATAGGCTTTTGGTGTTCCTCAGGTAGGTTGCAGTATTTTGTGCAATAGTTTTTAGGAAATGATCACAGAAGCGTGACAAAGGTTCCAAGAGCGAACCTATGCCTGACACGATTGGTCTGCCAGGTGGAGGGATCTTGCCTTTGTGCATTTTCGGGACTACGTAGAAATAGGGGATCTTTCCCTCCGTTTTGCAGAGGTAGTCCGCTTCTTGTTTGGAGATGTGGCCTGAGGCCTCTGCTGCTTCCACCATGTTGGTTATTTCCAACCTTAGATCTTCAGTGGGGTCGGCTGCTAGCCTTCTATAGTTTGTGTTGTCCCCCAGGAGGCGTTGGCATTCGGTGTCGTAGTCAGTCTTATTCATTATTACCAACCCCCCTCCCTTGTCGGCTGGTTTTATTATGATTGAGTCATCGTTTTTCAGGTCAGCTATGGCTTTGTTCTCCGCTTGGCTGTTATTATGGTATTGTTTAGTGACTACTAGTGCTTCAATGTCATTAAACACAGCTTGCTCGAAGGTGTTGATTTCCACCGGGATAGAGTGTGGCGGGGGCGTAAAGGTGGACCGCAATCTGAGACCCGTTTCATTCGTGGTTTCATCAGAATCAGTGATGGTGATTTTTTCAAAATATGCTTTCAGTTTAAGTTTCCGAAAGAAAGAGGCCAGCTCGCAGTGTAATTTGAACTTGTCTAAGGCTGCAGTGGGCACAAAACCTAGACCCTTGTTTAGTACATTGGATTCTGTAGTTGTCAGTGTACGTGAAGATAGGTTGGTTACTAGCTCCTCGCTGTGCTGGGGCCTGCTTTGTTGGCTCCCGATTTGCTCCTGGTTACGCTGCCCGTTGTGTCTTCCTCCTCCCAATGGACGTTGTTCCCTCATCTGTTGCGTCCCCTTCCGCGCCTGCCTCTGTTCTGAAAAGGAGGGCGGAACTGGTTTTGTTGGAAGGGGAACTGTTGGAAGGGTGGCTGCCAACCAAACATTGGGTACTGTTGAGGGGGTTGGTAAGGATGCATCAACGGTTGTTGGAATGGGTGTTGAGGGGGGTGGTTGTATTGTGGCCAATGGAAATTCCCTCTATAGCCCCCTTGTTGTCTTTGTCTAGGGGTTCCGCTGTTGGAGCTACTGCTGTTATTGGAACTGTTAGAGGTGTTGCTCGATACATCTGAGTCCTGGTCCGGGACTCCAGAGGTTTTGAAATCAGGGTCCGAGTACGGATAAACTTTCACAAAAGAGAATTTCTTCAAATCTTTCTGAAATTTTTGAACCTTTTGTTGGGTAAGGTTTTCCCTGTATTCAGCTATTTCTTTGTTTAAATCATCTAGCTTTGTTTTGTACCCGGTAATACTGGCTTTGATTTGTGTTTCGGTAACTTGAATCTCCACTTGGATCTTCTCCGACAGACGTATGGCCGTTTTTAGAATTAATATAATCCAATCGTGGGTGCAGTGCCACGCGATGAGTGCCCAATCTTTTCTAAACTCGGGGTCGTCTAGGAAGATGCGTGGAGCGTTTGTAACCAAGAGGCCCTTGGGAGCTATTTTGTTGGTAACATATTCCTTCAATATTGTCCCATGTAGGATTGTCCTGATATGGTTCCGTTTCATTTCTGTCAATTTTTCCCATTCGCAGGTTTGGGATATGGTGTTACTAATGTTGGCGTCCGCAAAGACATTGAGATCATTCCTGGCAGCGCACAGCTGCGAGAGTTTTTTACTAAGCCTTTTTACTACGGTTTTTCCACTGGTTTTTAAACTGCTTTTCACCGTAATTTCTGAGGAACACACCTGCAGCCAATATGGCGGAATACACAGGACTTACATACTCTACTGATGAGATAGACTCCATCATGAGTGATCTCAATGTCTTTGCGGACGCCAACATTAGTAACACCATATCCCAAACCTGCGAATGGGAAAAATTGACAGAAATGAAACGGAACCGTATCAGGACAATCCTACATGGGACAATATTGAAGGAATATGTTACCAACAAAATAGCTCCCAAGGGCCTCTTGGTTACAAACGCTCCACGCATCTTCCTAGACGACCCCGAGTTTAGAAAAGATTGGGCACTCATCGCGTGGCACTGCACCCACGATTGGATTATATTAATTCTAAAAACGGCCATACGTCTGTCGGAGAAGATCCAAGTGGAGATTCAAGTTACCGAAACACAAATCAAAGCCAGTATTACCGGGTACAAAAAAAAGCTAGATGATTTAAACAAAGAAATAGCTGAATACAGGGAAAACCTTACCCAACAAAAGGTTCAAAAATTTCAGAAAGATTTGAAGAAATTCTCTTTTGTAAAAGTTTATCCGTACTCGGACCCTGATTTCAAAACCTCTGGAGTCCCGGACCAGGACTCAGATGTATCGAGCAACACCTCTAACAGTTCCAATAACAGCAGTAGCTCCAACAGCGGAACCCCTAGACAAAGACAACAAGGGGGCTATAGAGGGAATTTCCATTGGCCACAATACAACCACCCCCTCAACACCCATTCCAACAACCGTTGATGCATCCTTACCAACCCCCTCAACAGTACCCAATGTTTGGTTGGCAGCCACCCTTCCAACAGTTCCCCTTCCAACAAAACCAGTTCCGCCCTCCTTTTCAGAACAGAGGCAGGCGCGGAAGGGGACGCAACAGACGAGGGAACAACGTCCATTGGGAGGAGGAAGACACAACGGGCAGCGTAACCAGGAGCAAATCGGGAGCTAACAAAGCAGGCCCCAGCACAGCGAGGAGCTAGTAACCAACCTATCTTCACGTACAATGACAACTACAGAATCCAATGTACTAAACAAGGGTCTAGGTT
Source organism: Lissotriton helveticus (assembly GCF_964261635.1). NCBI lineage: Eukaryota > Metazoa > Chordata > Amphibia > Caudata > Salamandridae > Lissotriton > Lissotriton helveticus. Next base: position 1,064,177,859 of record NC_136059.1, read on the forward strand.
TTGTGCCCACTGCAGCCTTAGACAAGTTCAAATTACACTGCGAGCTGGCCTCTTTCTTTCGGAAACTTAAACTGAAAGCATATTTTGAAAAAATCACCATCACTGATTCTGATGAAACCACGAATGAAACGGGTCTCAGATTGCGGTCCACCTTTACGCCCCCGCCACACTCTATCCCGGTGGAAATCAACACCTTCGAGCAAGCTGTGTTTAATGACATTGAAGCACTAGTAGTCACTAAACAATACCATAATAACAGCCAAGCGGAGAACAAAGCCATAGCTGACCTGAAAAACGATGACTCAATCATAATAAAACCAGCCGACAAGGTACCCCCCTGTTGGTAATAATGAATAAGACTGACTACGACACCGAATGCCAACGCCTCCTGGGGGACAACACAAACTATAGAAGGCTAGCAGCCGACCCCACTGAAGATCTAAGGTTGGAAATAACCAACATGGTGGAAGCAGCAGAGGCCTCAGGCCACATCTCCAAACAAGAAGCGGACTACCTCTGCAAAACGGAGGGAAAGATCCCCTATTTCTACGTAGTCCCGAAAATGCACAAAGGCAAGATCCCTCCACCTGGCAGACCAATCGTGTCAGGCATAGGTTCGCTCTTGGAACCTTTGTCACGCTTCTGTGATCATTTCCTAAAAACTATTGTACAAAATACTGCAACCTACCTGAGGGACACCAAAAGCCTATTGACAATGTTGGAAGACATCAGGATTGAACCAGATTACATCCTTATGAGTCTAGACATAGAGAGTCTCTATACTAACATACCCCAAGACGCCACTATCACAGTACTTAAGCAAACACTGGACAATTCCACATGGGAGTATAGAACACCAAAAGAGTTCATTATAGAGTGTGCAACCCTCGCTCTTAAAAGAAACTTTTTTGAACATGATGGCAAACTATACCTCCAAATAGGCGGGACATCTATGGGCAGTGTCTTTGCCCCCAGTGTGGCGGGCCTCTACGTGTATGATTTTGAGAAAAAATATGTCATCACCCCCAACAACCCCTACAGCAATCACATCAAATTCTGGAGACGGTACATAGATGACGTCTTCACTATCTGGCAAGGACCGCAAGAAACTCTAATGGAATTCATCAGGTGGCTAAACACTTGTGACCCAAACCTGAGGTTCACACACTGTGTAGACAAAGACAAAATGGTCTTTCTTGACATTGAGATCGAACGAGACAATGATAAACTTAAGACTAAAACCCACTTCAAGCCCACGGCTAAGAACAACTTGCTGAGATTTGACAGTTTCCATCCCCGCCCCCTGAGGGAGAATCTACCCTATGGCCAGTATCTCAGGCTTAGGAGAAACTGCAGCGAACTGAAGGACTACAAAACTCAGGCAGAAGACCTGACGAAAAAACTAACAAACCGGGGATACCCCGAAAAAATCACTAAGAGATGCCAGAAAAGGGCTAGAAATCAACCGCGACAAGCTCTGCTAGAGGACACACCTAGACCAGAGGAGGAGATTCCACTCACATGTGTCACCACATACAATGCGGTGTCCAATCAGGTGAGCAAAAGTATTAGAAAACATTGGTCTATACTGCACACGGGAAATCACAAGTGGGACAAGCCACTTTTTTCCTACAAAAAGGCACGTAGCCTAAAAGACACTTTGGTCAACACCAGACCAAAAAAGAATATGGCAACAACTGATCAAACCATCACCAACGCATGGGGTCTACCCCCAGTGACCGGACACTCCAGATGTGGTGACTGCAGCGTTTGCCACCTCACTAACAATACAAAAACTTTGAACCTGGAGCAAGGCAAAATTTGGCAACAAAGGTCACACACAAACTGCAACAGCTCATTTGTCATCTACCTGATCCTATGCAGTTGTGACAAACCCTATGTAGGGATGACGACAAGAAAAGTCAAACAACGAATAGCAGAACATCGAAGTACAATCCGATGCAAGAAAACCAACACCAGGCTCACTGACCATTTCCTTACAGCACATCACACTCCCAACGACATGAGATGGACAGTGATTGAGCAAATCCAACCAGGCCCTAATGCACAAGCACGACTGTTTGAAAAAGAGCAGCGATGGATTTATCGGCTTTCTTCTCATAAAATTGGGCTCAACGATAATATTCCATGGAACTCAGTACTGAAATGAGATACCAGCGCCATCTGTCGACCTGACCAGTGACTAGGAGCGCTCCACCCATAGAGCATAGATGCTACAAGATACTTTTAGCGGCTGTCCATGCTTTGCCCCATCGGGCATATATCTTAGTGTGCCTCTAACTTTTAGATGACCAGCCCATGGCCACTTGCGCTATCCAAGCGCCCACCTAGATGCATCATGCGTCACAACACTCTTATGTGTCTAGCCCCCACATGACCCAATACTGGAAGTTAACCTGTGTCAGCCTCACCTTATACAACGTTGTGTCATGCCCTCCAAATGACCCACTACCGGTCATAATAACCAATGTCTGCCTCACTGTCATGCCAGAATAAGTATTCCATTGTCTTCCCCCCTTGAATCCGCCAGCCTGCGTAATATCTCCACCTCTGCATCCTTTGGCATGCATTTCACGCTACATGAACAATTATCCCAGCTCCGCGGTTCATTTACAGCTCCGCGAGTCTACCTAACTTGTCCTGTGTTGTGATACACCCTAACCCGCTGTCTGTTTACACACGGCAGCCTAGCTACCGACAGCACGCCATTGCGTACTGCTAGCCCCGCCCTCATACCCGCCCAGGCCGCGCCCTATTCCGGAAACGGCCTACTCCTCTTTACCGCGTCCTGCTGCCCTCGCAACTACTAGCTGAGCAGAGGACGCTAGGAGTAGGTCGGACTTGATCTTTCCTGCCAGTAACTGTAAGTAGATTCTCTATGTCAGCGCCCGGGTACACAATCATGTACCGGGTCCACGAGGGCGTCGTTCACCATTTACAGAGCGCATTGAACTGCACAGAGATTTACAACGCCCGCGCTCTTTTTAATCTTACAGAATATGTTACGCTTAAGGCATTGAACCTACGCCCTGCCCGTTGAAGCCCAGAGAGCTCATATTCGAGTAAGCCCGCATTAATGCCATTTGAGCTGAAGTTTGTCCCTCAGTGTTACATGTGTGTTCGTTATGTATGTTCACTAACTGTTATTCACTCACACGAATGAGTCAGATGCTGTTGAAATGAATATAGCACTATCGAGTTACCGCTATGCCTTAGATCACTCCACCCTATATTCACCTACCATGGTAGAGGATCCGCCCTGATATTTACCACCCCGCTAGGAGCACAGGCACCACGTGATATTCACGATCCACACAGTGCCATCCTTAGCATTCTTCAATACCGGCACTCTATACACTGAATATTTAAACTCACCAGTGCCGAGTTTACACCGCATGCAACCCGCGTGCACCCACTATTGGCATAGATGTTGATTAGTATCTCACTCCATCACCACGGTATAATGTTTATTTGGAGATCAACCCCCTTTGGCAATATATTTCATTCCACTGAGACACTGCACGACGTTACAGGAGAGTAAGTTAACCATTCAAACCTGATTATGTTTACCCCTCTTTCTCTCCTTACAGGTCTCTTTTTCACTATTTCGTCTGCTCACTTATTTTATTGAGCAGCATATACCACTGGCCATTTTGCCAGTAGGCACACAGGGGATCAAGGCACGGGTGTGCTTTTTAGGGAGCACGCACCTCCTGTCCACCTGTTTTTCTGGTCCTGATGAATACCGGGCAATAGCCCTTAAGGTAGAAACATGTTGACCACACAACACATATAGAGATCGCTTGGTCGTAACTCCCCTACCAGGATCTCGCCCTCGTATTTTTAACATTGTTCAGTTGCTCTATAATTAAAACTATATTTTTGAGTACAACCAGGACAATTTTTAACATTTTTTTTTTCCGCACCCACAGTCACAACCCGCTCCACTGTAGTACAGGTGTCGTAGCACACCTTGGTGTCGCTAGGATGCCAAGGTGGACCCCGATGATGAAGCATGTCACCACTAGGTTGGTGAGTGAGGGGTTTTAAACAAAAGGAAGAATACCCTCCTTCTTGCCAAAAACCTGTCCTCCAGATACGTCTGTTCTTCAACTTCATAGGGGATACTCCTCTCATTGTTTTTGATACATGATAGGATCAGTCCCTGAATAAGTAGTCTCCTCGAGTGCTCTGGCAATAGGGGAAGAATCTTACAAGCAGATCGAAGTATGCCCGCTGTCTTTTTTGCTTGGGTCTTAAATGTGAGATCCTGCTCCAGCCAAACCCCTAGACTTTTTAATTCATTCTTTGGGGTGGGCGCAGGTCCCAGACAGGCAGGCCAGACAGAATTAGGTAAGGATGTTGTATGGTGGCCTAGCAACATAAGCTCTGTTTTAGCTCCATTCAATTTAAGACGTGAGCTATTCATCCAAGAGTGGATTTCTAAGAGACAAGAGTGAAGATTTTCCTCGCAGTGTTTTTCTTCGGAGAGGGAGACGACCAGTTGGGTGTCGTCAGCGTAAGTGACTACTTTAATCCCAAATGGATTCACCACATCCTCCAGGGGGGCCATATAAACATTGAATAAGGTAGGGCTCGGTGATGAGCCCTGTGGGACCCCACACTCGAGGGGGGTTAGCTTGGAGCGTGCTGCACCTTTCCAAACCTGAAAGGTCCGATTCTCCAAAAAAGATGTGAGCCATCGCAGCGCTGTACCTAACACTCCCAAGTTGCTCAGACGATGGATTAAGATCTTATGGTCCACCGTGTCGAAAGCTGCGCTTAGATCCAGGAGGATCACCATCGTTGATCCCCCTGAATCTAAGATGCACCTTGCCTCCTCCACAACTGCTAATAGGGCAGACTCTGTTCCCTGCCCTGGGTGGAAACCTGTCTGGGAGTTGCGAAGCAGCTTATTACTTTCTAAGAAAGATGAAAGCTGCTGATTGGCTATTTTTTCCGCCATCTTGCTGATACCCGGCAGAAGCGAGATTGGTCGAAAGTTAGCCAACTGGGCGGGATCAAGCTCTGGTTTTTTAAGGAGCGCTTTGACCATGGCCCGCTTCCAGCTGGGCGGGACAATTCCCTGCGTCAGGGAGGTATTGAGAAGGTCTGTGATTATTGGGGCAGTGGTGGCAGCTAACTGATTCATAATATGCATAGGAGCAGGGTCATTGGGAGAACCACTCTTTATGGTATGCAGAATTTTTAGGAGATGGTCCTTTGAAATCGGGGCAAACGAGTCAAAGCGAGGGCCGGAAGGAAGGGCCAAAGAATGAGCCAGGTCAAAAGATTGGTCATTCTGCGGCAAAGTTTTGAGTATATTTTGAATTTTGCTTTAAAAAAAAGCGGCAAATTGATTGCACCTAGCTTCCGATGCCACTTGCACCATCGGGGGCTTGGTGCTTTAAGGAGATCTTTAACCATTTTAAATGTCTCTCTCGATGAATTAGAAGAGGTTCTGATTTTCTCCTCATAATAAGTGGCTTGAGCCAATTTCCGGGATAATTTGTAGATCCTCATGGCTGCTTTATACTCGAATTTATTGTGGGAGGCCCAATCTTTTCTCCAAGTGCGTTCGGCTTTCTTACATATTTTCCTTAATTCTCGAAGTTCAGGGGTGTACCAAGGAGTTTTAAAAACCCTGCTCTTCTTTTCTAGTGTTTTTTAGGAAGGACAGAGTCAAGGGAGTTATTGAGCCAGTTTGAGAAGTTTTTATCCGCCTCTACGGGATCATTCACCACAGCATTACTCAGCACCACCACAACATCACTCAGGAACACCACAGCATCACTATGCGCTACCACAGAATCACTCAGTGCCACCACAGCATCACTCAGCTCCACCAAAGCATCAATCAGGAACACCACAGCATCACTCAGTATCACCACAGCATCACTATGCGCTACCACAGCATCGCTCAGCGCCACCACAGCATCACTCAGCACCACCACAACATCACTCAGCACCACCACAACATCACTCTGGGACACCACAACATCACTCAGCGCCACCACAGCATCACTCAGAGCACGTACAGCAACACCCAGCACCACCACAGGATCACTCAAGCACACAGCAATATCGCTCAGGGTCACAACAGCATCTCTCAGCGCAACAACAGCATCGCTCTTCGCCACCACTGCAACACTCAGCACCACCACAGCATCACTCAGCAACACCACATCATCACACAGGGACAACACTGCATCACTCAACACCACCATAGGATCACTCAGCACCACCACAGCATCACTCAGGGCCAGCACAGCTTCGCTCAGCACCACCACAGCATAAGTCAGCACCACCACATCATCACTCAGCACCACCACAGCATCACTCAGGACCACCACAGCATCACTCTCTTTCACCACAACATAACTCAGCAGCACAACAGCATCACTCAGGAACACCACAGCATCACTCTGCAGCGCCACAGCATCAATCAGTATCACCACAGCATCAGTCAGCATCACAGCATCACCCTCTACGCCGGAACCACAGCCAAACTTCAGAAAAGACTCTAACGCATCCAGAACGCCTCCGCACGCATCGTCCTGGACATCCCCGACACAGCCTCATCTCCGGCCACCTGAGAGACCTGCACTGGCTCCCCGTCAGCAAGAGGATCACGTTCAGACTCCTCACCCACGCACACAAGGCTCTCCACGACCTGGGCCCCAAGTACCTCAACAACCGCCTGACCTTCTACACGCCCACCCGACAGCTACGGTCGACCAGCCTCGCCGCCGTTCCACGCATCCGCAGAGCCACCGCCGGTGGAAGATCCTTCTCCTACCTGGCAGCCAAGACATGGAACTCTCTCCCCATCCACCTTCGGCTAACCCAAGACCATCTCTCCTTCAGGAGGCAACTCAAGACCTGGCTGTTTGAGCAGTGACGGACCCTCTCCCCCAGCGCCATGAGACCCTTTCGGGTGAGTAGCGCGCTATACAAATGTCTTGATTGATTGATTGATTGAGTACCACAACAGCATCACTCAGGGACACCACAGCATCACTCAGGGCCAGTACAGGATCACTCAACTCAACCACAGCATCAGTCAGCACCACCACAGCATCACTCAACACTGCCACAGCAGCACTCAGGACCACCACAGAATCACTCAGCACCACCACAGCATCAGTCAGCACCACCACATCATCACTCAGCACCACCACAGCATCACTCAGGGCTACAACAGCATCACTCACCTTCACCACAGCATCACCCAGCACCACCACAGCATCAATCGGGAATACCCCAGCATCACTAAGCACCACCACAGCATCACTATGCGCTACCAGAGCATCACTCTGCAGCACCACACCATCAAGCGGCATCACCACAGCATCAGTCAGCACCACCACATCATCACTCAGCACCACCACAGCATCACTCAGGACCGCCACAGCATCACTCACCTTCACCACAACATCACTCAGCACCACCACAGCATCACTCTGCAGCGCCACAGTATCAATCAGCATCACCACAGCATCAGTCAGCACCACCACAGCATCACTCACCTTCACCACAACATCACTCAGCACCACCACAGCATCACTCTGCAGCGCCACAGTATCAATCAGCATCACCACAGCATCAGTCAGCACCACAACAGCATCACTCAGGGGCACCACAGCATCACTCAGGGCCAGTACAGGATCACTCAACTCAACCACAGCATCAGTCAGCACCACCACAGCGTCACTCAACACCGCAACAGCAGCACTCAGGACCACCACAGAATCACTCAGCACCACCACAGCATCAGTCAGCACCACCACATCATCACTCAGCACCACCACAGCATCACTCAGGGCCACCACAGCATCACTCACCTTCACCACAGCATCACCCAGCACCACAACAGTATCAATCAGGAACACCACAGCATCACTAAGCACCACCACAGCATCACTATGCTCTACCACAGCATCACTCTGCAGCACCACAGCATCAAGCAGCATCACCACAGCATCAGTCAGCACCACCACAGCATCACTCAGGGCCACCACAGCATCACTCAGGGCCAGCACAGGATCACTCAACGACACCACAGCATCACTCAGTGCTTCTTACACTTTTTAATTATAACTTCTCAGCATGCTACAAAGCAGCCACAGTTCTCTACAGCACAGCTTAGAAACATTGGCAAAGTCAATAGCTCTACCTAAACACTTATAAGGCCCCCCAATGCATAGCCAATAGGTCTTACCTATCGGACATTATAAGTCTTTAGTTATGCAGCACAATATCCTTGATTAAACAACATCCAGTGTTGCATGGCTAAACACATATAAGGTCCCAAAAGCGAGACCTATTGGCTATGCCAATGCTTGTTTTTCAGATTGACAACTGCTAGGTAGCTTCACAAAAAATTACGTTTTCAAAAGCCATTACTCAAGAATTGAAAAAAAGGCTGGTGGACAACGCCAGACCTATTGGCTTTGCCAGTGCTTTTTTTCAGTGTTACACTGTATTGTGCAATTTCCTTTTCCAATTTAACCAACATTGCCATTTTAGCATTTGTACAGTGAAAACAGTACGCTGTTCAGGCTCACACCCCGAAGAGGGCTGAATGGAGGAGATAACAGGCAGAGAGGCGAGTGCTTGCCAGAATAGAGGGGAAGTCACTGCAGCACACATAGTCTGTTTGTTTATTTTTAAAGCATGAAGTGAAGTCACTGCAGCACACATAGTCTGTTTGTTTATTTTTAAAGCATGAACAGCAGCTGCTTACAGGACAGCTTCAAGATGTCACAAACTAAAATTGGAAAACTATATCTAGAACTTCATTTCGGTTTACACCTGACTATAAGTCCTGTTTTTATATGGATGCATAGATGGTATAACTTATTTGGATAATAAGACTCCTGCTGATCTCAGTGTCCAACCTGAAAGTCTCTGATTTGAAACCTCTCAGGGGCAGAGTCCCGCATCCTTCCAGCTTGTAATGGATTGTGATCCACTCAGTGAGGTTCCTATTAACACTTGCTATTCGGGATCTGTACGTCGGTGGAAGAAATCTATTGTAAATGCACAAAATGTGCCAGGGTGATCTCATGCTGTAGACGCAGTGTAGTGGAAAGATGACATGCGGTACAGCAGGTGCAACATTCATCTTGTTGGCGTGACACAGGCTGGTGCGTGGTTGATGGGGGTTGGGTTGCTCCACGTAGGAATATATGTGAGATATGGGAGACTTGGGGCCCCTCTTCATATTCTATGGGGGATGTCATCATTACGGTGTACACCACTGGGCATACAGACATATTTTGTTCTAAAGAGGCAAGAAGGAAACATTCTATCACCCTGTTAGTATCATAACCACAACTATAGCATCCATTATGAATACTTCCTACAGAAATCATTATATTCCACCAGACTTAAAACAAAGGTAGAGGCTGTAATGATGTATCTTCAGGGTGCAGGTTTAATTTCAATCCGATGTGATTGTGCTTTAGATTATTCTTTCCTGTGAAGTTGATTGAGGAGAACCTTTCTCTGCTCATTTCTGATTAACACATTCTACATTGATATTACCCCATTTATAGATCAAGTCCATTCAGTACATGATGTGCCAGGGCTGGATTCTCTGAGTAAAGCAGAGCATCTAAAGAACTTGGGTTTTGCAAAAGAACCAACAAAGGAGACTGAGTAATGTTCAATGTGAATAAATGGTCAACTCCTAAATATTCCTATTTGATGCTACCTTCTAATGAACACTGTTCAATTCAGTAAAATGTTTAAATCCGAGGCATTTTCATTTCAGAGTGTTTTAAAGAAAAATGACAGATTTGCTGAAATATAGTGCTATGATTTTGTTGGACATGTTCTGATGAAAAGATTGTCAGAGTATGGTGAAGGTAGGATTGTTTTAAGGATATTCCAATGAGGGAGCTATTGGGATTGCATTTGGGAGTAGGGCTGTGTCATTGAAAACATTCTTGGAAAAAAGACATTCTTCTCCCCATTTACTGATGTTCCATCAATGTGTTTTAGCTTCACTCAATATAAACAATTCCTAAGCAGTGCCCATCTAATTCCAGTCCCATCTACGTCGACGCTGCAGCGTTGCTTGTCCCATTGTTTCATCATCTTCGGTGAGTCAAGATCCTTTTCATATATCGTATAAACCAGAAATTATTTAGGCTATTTACAACAAAACACATGGCAAGAATGTGTCAATCCTTCAACAAATGACTCACAAAGTGCTATAGAACCTTCAATGGGTCAGGGCCATTTTTCATCAGACCATGCATGGCCCAACCGGAGTATATACAAGTGAATGATATATAGAACAATCCCTCCTCCTCCCCTCTCCTCCTGCAGTAGGCCTCTGGTTTTTTAAGGGGACCTGAGTGGAAAGAGAAAAGGGACTGGAGAGATAGAGATAGAGTAAGAGAGACTTGTCCCAGCCTGTGGTTGGTTGAAAGATCCAGGAAGGAATAACAGAACCAATGGTGGTGGAATCTTGGAAAATAGTCATGGGACTGCGACTTCCCTGCTGAGAAGTAAGGAGCACAGTAAGCAGGGAAAATACGATAAACATATATTTTTGGTTTTTCTTTTACAGTAATTTGCTATTTTACTTACTTATTGTAGAGAGTAAGTGAACTGTGACTGGCCCTCTGGCATACCAGGATTCCTTCTCAAGAACCTTAGTGAGTAAGTGGACACAACAAAATTGGTAAAAGTCTACAAGATGGGTTTGCCATAAGTTTTGGAACGCACTGGTTAGAATGTCATGACACCACCACAATCATCAACCATCAATGTATTATGTATTTTTAATGATTTCATGATGGCGATGTGTTTATGTCTTTATTGTTTGCGTCTTACAATGTGATTGTTTTCTATGGAAACAACCAATAAAAAAACTTCTGGGAAAAAAAAGTCTACAAGATGGGAAACCGAACTAAGCATCACAAGGTAAGTACCAAAGTCTACGAGGGTTATGGACCGAGGAGGAAGCAAACAAAAACGGAGATGGTAGGACTTTGAAATGAAAACTCCAAAGAAGTTGCACCACTCGTTGTTGCCAGACACCTGCTTATGCATATAGGGGTCGATTATGATGGCGGTGAATCCGCATCCTCCGGGCCGGTGGAAGCCACCGCCAGCCCGGAGGATGCGGATTCACCGCTGCGGTCCCTGTCAACACCACCCGCCAAATTAGGATGGCGGTGGGATCGCTGATCCGCGGGGTGTAGACCGCTATTTGGTGGCGGTGTCTGCAAGACACCGCCAGCCAAATTAGGAAGCGTGTGTAAACATGCTTTTCCGCTGCGGTTTTTCTGCCGTGGAAAAGGATGTGGTCTTTTGTGTTTGGGGGCACGTTGCGGGCCCCCAGGGTGTCGGGGGGTGGGGGATGCACATGGGGGGTACCATAGGTACCCCCCAGCATTTACATGCACAAAGTGGCAGGCACCGCGCAGTGCCTGCCGCTTTGTGCATGTAAATGTAAAGCATGCATTTTTAACCTTGCGGCGGGTGCTGCTTCAAGCAGCACCCACCGCAAGGTTAAAGATACGGGATGTGACCGCCAGGGTGGCAGTCACATCCTAATTGCACCGGAGGGACCGCCGCTGCCCCTACGGACGGTCCCTACACCGCGGGGGTGGCGGACGGACGCAGGTCCGTCCGCCATCCTAATAGGCCCCATAGTTAGTCTTTATACAATTCAGCCTGTTGACCCAGAAGTGCTTCTCACTTTAGCTGGCCCTAGTGTGGCTGGTGGAGCATAACTAATCTTTCTTGTCCTGGAAGTACCTGTCCTGCATGTCTGTAATTTCCACTGTCCTGTTCTCCATCTTCCCCATTTTTGATGTCACCTCTGATTTCATCTTGTGGCTACTGAATTTGATGATCTGACTGAACATCCATGTTCTAAATCTTAGGCATAGTGTGACCCTGCGTTAGCATTGGTATTTTGTCTTTATAATGTTGCCATCGTTTCCAAATGAAATGCCCAGTGGTGAATATGCAAATATGATGCATTTTGAGTCCATTTGCATCTCCATCTGCATTTTATATAACACTTATCGAACTGTAGCCAACACATTATGATTTAGCAACAAGTGGGAGGCTGTCAAACAGCTCAACAGCAGTGTTTTTTTAACTGAATTTTTTTTAGGCCATTTCATTTGACATATTCGACTTTTGGTAAATTCTACTGCGAAGTGTACACTAACAGTGCAGACGACATAAAATCCAAGTCTCTCATGTGGGCTACAGCAGGGTGTCGTACCCACTCACATGTCAGGCGGAAATATAGTACAATTTAGCATTTTCCTAGGTGTTATATCAAAATAAACAATTTTACCTTTTATTAATACATCTGCCATTAAATAAGGCAGCTGTAAGTAAGTCTTTGAGCTGCAAGGTCCAGCTACTTAATGCCAAGACTTAAAATATGCCAGCTTGGCTGACTCACGTGCACACAGGGAAATCATGAGTGTCACCTTCTTTGTAAAACCTCCAGCCACTTTTACATAAGTCTATACGGTTTTATAATGCCACGATTTTATAAATTTGCTTCGGGAGAACAAGAAACACAGGGGCATATTATCAAGGACAGGCGATACATTATCGCCGCTTTTATCGGCAGGAAACTGCCGATAAAGCGGCGATAATGGCCTTGATAATATGCGCTATGAATTCCAATCGAAGCCCATGTTAGATGTCTTCACATCTAACATGGACTTCGATTGGAAGTCATAGAGCATATTATCAAGGCCATTATCGCCGCTTTATCGGCAGTTTCCTGCAGATAAAAGCGGCGATAATGTATCGCCTGTCCTTGATAATATGCCTAATAATCCCTTGACATTCTACTAATTAGGGAAAAGAAAACGAATACATTTAACATAGATTTTACTGACACAAATCACAAGAAGGTCATTAAATTACTGTCTTTTCAAAACTAGTCTCAAAACCACTTTGACAACCACTACTACAGCCTGGCTGCCCACAAAGGAATAATAATTATGTTCTGCAGCAAAAAGCAAATGGCCGACAGATCAGAGAACTCCGAGGAATAGCAAGCTTCCTGCCTCTTCATGCCTCCTCCATTGTGCCAGCAACCAGTCATTTCAGAAGGTCATTGAACCAGGGATGTAATTGGCTGGCAGGTCAGCCCTACCTTAGGTTTAGTAAAGACTTGTCAGAGGGAGAGGAACCCTTATCTTTGGTCAGCCGGTATGAAGAAACTGCCCTCTTTATGGTAGCAGCCATTCGTGAAACAGGAACAGTTTGAGGGAATCCAGTTGAAGAAAGGGAATCACAGAGACCCCTAGAGACCTAGTTCTGTGGGCAGGATGACACGAGCATCTATTGTGCCTTGTTCAGGAGAGTACTGGTGCAGGAGCTGGCATTGGCAGGCGTGGAGGTAGAATTAGGGAGCTCATTGATAGAATCTCAGCCAAGTCACTCCGTCGCCATTTTATAAAACTGGGAGTTGTAGCCTTATGAGAAGTTAAGAAAAAAAGTGCTGGGAATGTTAAGCGGAGATTTTGTGAGAATTTCTCTACGGTAAGATTAGGTTTAGGAATATCCCGATCATTTCAGGGTTAGCATTATAAAGTATTGCTTCTAATTCTAGGCTACTTGGGAAGGGACTGGAGACTGAACCAGCTTTACCTTGAATCCTGGATCTAAAGCCAAATCACAAGGAAAATGGCCTCCTGCTGATCCCACAAAGAGAAGAAGGATCCAGGACTTATCTAGGAACATGTATGACTGGGGGGCAACATCTCCAAGACTATGGAAGAAGGGAGAGTCCCAAAAGTCAGCTACAACATCCTGGAATACGCACACACACATACAGGCTCCAGGCATACGGGAACTGAACTCACAGAGAGAGGCCGATTTCGGCAGTGGAAGACTGTTGAAGCAGCTGGAGGTGACAGTGTTGACTTGTTGTTTCATGGTAAAGGATGAGTCGAGTATGATGCCGAGATTTTTGCTGTGGTCTGAGGGGGTTTGTGAGCTACAGAGGGCGGTCAGCCACCAGGTGTTGTCCCATGTTGAAGGGGTGGTTCCGAGGATGAGTACTTCTGTCTTCTCGGCCTTGAGCTTTAGGCAGCTGTTGGTCATCCAGACTTTGACATCCTGCATTCCTTTCTGGAAGTTGAGTCTGGCGGTGGTGGGGTCTTTGGTGAGGGAGAAGATGAGCTGGGTGTCATCAGGGTAGGATATGATGTTGAGGCCGTGTTGTCGGACGATGGCGGCGAGGGGGGCCATGTAGATGTTGAAAAGGGTCGGGCTCAGCGATGACCACTGTGGCACTCTGCAGGTGATTCTAGTGGGATCGGAGAGGAAGGGTGGAAGTCTGATTCTTTGGCTTCTTCCGGTGAGCAATTATTGGATCCAGTCTAGGGCTGTTTCTTGTATACCGACGTTGTGTAGTCTGGCGACGAGTGCGCGGTCGAAGACAGTGTCGACAGCTGCTGATAGGTAGAGTAGGAAAAGGACTGCGGAATGGCCTTGGTCCAGGAGGGTGCGGATGTCATTTGTGGAGGTGAGTAGTGCGGTCTCGGTGCTGTGGTTGCTACGGAATCCGCATTGGGACGGGTTGAGGATGGCGTAGTCTTCGATGAATCAAGTCAATTCCCTCTTAACTGTTTTCTCTGCGATTTTGGCCGCGAAGGGGAGGAGCGAGATGGGCCAGTAGTTCTTGAGGTCGGTGGGGTCGGTTGTGGGTTTCTTGAGCAGGGGCCTGACTTCTGCGCGTTTCTAGTCATCTGGGAAGATGCTTGTTTTGAAGGTGGTGTTGATGGTGCGTTGTAGTTTGGGTGCAATCGTGGTGGAGGGTCTGTGGTAGATGTGTGGAGGACAGGGGTCGGTGGGGGGCCCTGAGTGGATGCCTTTTATGGTCGAGGCGGTGTCTTCGGCTGTGATCGATGTCCAGGTGGAGATGGTGGGCTGGCTGGTGTGTCCAGGGGCAGGCCAGCTGTGCCGTCTGGTGGATGTTCGACAAAGTTGTCGTAGAGGTTTTTGATCTTGAGGTGGAAGTAGGTTCAAAGCTTGTCGCAGAGGTCTTGGGACGGGGTGATGTCTGTGGCTTCGCTGCGGGGTTTGGTGAATTCCTGAATGACACCGAAGAGTTCCTTGGAGTTGGTGTAGTTGGCAAGGATTTTGTTGTGGATGAACGTCCTCTTGGTGGTTCTGATTCGGTTGTGGTAGTCCATCATGGCGTCCTTGTAGGTGGTGTAGTTTTCGGGTGTCTTTGTGTTTCTCCAGTTCTCCTCCAGGCATCTGCAGGTGCGCCTGGCTTCTTGGAGATCGGTGGTGAACCAGGCAGCTTTCCTGGGGCGCTGTTTGTCTGGGTTACGTAGCGTGCGAGCTCGTCTGCGCAGTTGGAGATTCAAGTGTGGAGTTCTCTGGCTGCAATGGTGGTGTCGGAATGCCGAGGTGTAGTTGTCGCGGGTGAGGGTGGAGTTAAGTTGCTCGTCAGTGACCTTGCTCCAGTTCCTTCATGGTGGGCGTGAGGCTGGTTTGGGTGCCTCGGGTTTGTCGACAGTGAAGTGTAGGGCACTCATTATGCCAACCACTAAAGTAGCCTTGTGAAACATTTCTCCAGGTCCGCCCTTGCAGCCTGTGTGTGTGATTTTAAACTGCTATTTTTAAGGTAACCCTTTTGCAGGCCTAAACCTATCTTTTTAATACTTATATGTCACCCCTAAGGTAAGATCTAAATGACCATTGTGCAGGGTGCATGGTATTTAAAAACTAAGGCATGTATATTTAGAAAAAATGTTGTCTAGGCAGTGAAAAAAAAAACATAACGTCGTTTTTTTTACTATAGCAAGGTTGGCTTTCCCATAGACAAACACTGGGTTAAATTACAACATATTCTAATGTTCCACTTCAGCTTGGGAGCTGCAAGAAATATGATTCAAAGACTCATTTGAATAGCAATTTAAATTCCAACTTAGGGCCCAATTATGATGTCGATTGGACCACCATCAACGTCCAGCATAGCGGTCCAACCGCTGCATTACGATGTGGTTGGTCGGACCGCACCAGAGGAACCGACCGATGCCTCTGACAGGCTCAAGGATCACGTTGGAGCGTCAGTCGAACCGTAATCCTTACAATAGAGGTGGTGCTTGCAGAGGCACCACTATAAGGATTACGATGGCCCTTTCTGATTGCCTTTTCATGGCGGTCCGACAGCCATGAATGGCAGCCGAAATGGGACTTTAGTGGCCCCTAGCAGGGCCCCCGTGGGCCTCCGCTATGGGCCCAGGGGGCACATGTGGGGGCCCCCCCGAACATCCATGCATGTGTGTGCTCAGCAGCCCAAACGTTGGTCAATTTGCACTGGTTACCCATAGCACAACGTCTAGAGTTCAAGACACTATGCATAATCTTTAAAGCATTGCATAACTCTGAACTTAGCCATTTTCATGGAAAGTTGGCCTGGTACTCCCCAAGCAGAAAGCTCGGATCCTCTGAAGCAAGGCTAATATCCACCCCCAGAGCAAAGCTTATGGCCTCAGGTGGTAGGAGTTTCTCTCTGAAGGCGGCCACACTCTGGAACGCCTTACCCTTACATATTAAATAGTGTTCCGACTTCCTGAGCAAGTCAAAACCTGGCTGTTCACACGCCGATAATTAGTATCTACTATGCTTTCCAGGTTACGCCACACCTGTCCGCTCCAGCGCCAAGACGCCTCCGAGCATTCGAGCGCTATATAAACCCAAAAATCAAATTAAATCATGACTGTTTGCAAAATGCCTTTTAACATTGCAGCTTTTGCTGCAGCCCTTTTCTTGGCCAGGGCACAAGTCGCAAAGGTAAAAGGCATTTTTACGACCGCCTACACGGTAGTGTCATTATAGTAAGGCAGGTGTCATTTTTCTCCCTAAGCCAAATGTGGCTTTCTGCCAGTGTCCAGTGTCACATGACCTCTGATGGCTCCCCTGAAGTGTTATAATTATTGCTCCTGGTCAGTGGGCAAAAGGTCTTGAGTGTAGAGAGGGGTGGCCCTCTCCTGAACAGGATGGCCTTGGGCTGTCCCCAGCCCCTTTCTGAATTTAAAGAGTGCCTACCCTGTTACTGGCAGATGCAACTCACACCTGGGCCGGCCTTTCCTTTGTCCCTCTATTCACGCTGACAGCAAGCCCAGTGGGGTTAGAGGAACTGACCACAACTGGTTTAGGTGATGGACAACGGCTTGCATTCCACCCAAAGGCTGGCACTGGGCATAAAAGTGGATCCCACATACCTCCTCTCAGAACACCTCTGGAGCTATGTGGAACAGAAAGAGGACTGCCCTGCTGCCTGAAGAACTTGATGTAGGACTAGACCTGCTTGCCTTTAACCTCTGTCCCCCGGCAATGACTCCGAGGGTCAGTTGGCTGAGCTCCTGTTTGAGCTACAGGGACACAACAGACTTCCAGAGGCCTCTATCCCTGCAACTGCTGAGCTGTCCACTTTGAACTAGAACTGTCCTGGCCTCTCATTCTCTGCCTGAGTGAGGTCTAACCTCCAAGTGGTGCCTCCCTTGTCCTGGTCCCTTGGTTAGAGTTTTCTCTTCCTATCCAAACTGCAAAAGCTGGGATGTAGAAACATTTTGCCAACCTTCTCACTGGAGAACCATCTGAGACGGGAAGCACTGTTTAAGCTGCAGACCAGTTGGCTTCAGCTAGCTCTTTTTCTCCACTGAAGGAGATCTGACTTCCAAAAAACGTTTCTAAATCTAAACATAGAGGGCTTCACTAAGACGGACACCGGACTAAAGTCGATCAGCACTGAGACTTTCCTGGGCGCAGACCTCGGACTTCGACCTCTCGGAGCTTTCTCACCTTTGTCAATAAATGCAATGGGATCGTGCTCTTCAGCAACCGGTTGTCATTGAGTCCTGTTTTGGATTCCACTTGCAGCTTGCCCGTCAACTATCACTTTTTCTCCCAAAAAGTTTGTATGTCACTAGGCAGCCTTTGCACCAGGACAAACCTTGTCTCTGTATCTGACCCACGCTCCATCACAGTCAGCCTGAACTTTTGACTTTGATCCGATCTAGCACCAGTAGACAACCTCAGTTGGCGCTTTGTTCTTGTTGACACTATTTATATTTACATTTTAAAAATGTATATCTCTGGTACTCTTTTTTTATAAAAAAATTTATTTGCATTTTATCATATAACAACACAATCATGTCATCATCGATCACCACATCCCCCCCTCCACCGCCCACCCACCGAGCAACCCCATCAGTATCAGTATACTCTGCTCCATTTCAGGCAATCTCACCAGCGCCCCTCCCAGGCCCCAGTCTGTGGTGCCGAAATGTTCTATCGTCCGGAGCACCTGTATCCATGAAAACTCCAGCTCCCTGTGTCTCAAATCAGAGTCCCCCATGAAGGCCATGGTAGCGTCGCCATCTACCCCCGACTTCTTAGGGCATCCTCGTGCCTTATATGTGACCCGTTCAGCTGCCATATATAGATCTAAACCTCTCCGCCACTCGTCCAGCTGCGACGGCTCCTTCACCCCCCCTTTTCCTTGCCACATCCCTCTTAGCCACCACCAAGGCCAGGACCAAGAAAAATCAATAGTGGGCGTGCCAGATCGACATCATTGGTCATGCCCAACAGGACTAGTTTGGGGTCTAACGGTAGCGAGGTCTCCAGCACCTCACCTAACTCATTCACGATCTTTGACCAGTAGGTCTGAATTGTCGGGCAGGACCAGATGACGTGGAAAAAATCTCCTCCATCCCGGCCACATTTCAGGCAGTTCGTATCACCAGCTCGTCCCGTTTTATGCAGGCGTACCCTGTCAAAATAGGTCCTATGAAGGATGTTATATTGAATAAGCCTCAATCGGGATTTAATGGCTACCTCTCTCGGATGCATCAACACTGTATCCCAGTCCACTGTGTCCATTTCCCCCACCTCTCCCTCCCACTTCCTTCTAAGGGCAGCCAAGTCGTCAGATAAGTTATTCATCAGTGTTCTGTATGTTAGCGATACCGCCCTGTGCGGAATTTGTTCCTGGAGGAGGCGACCCGCCAGAGGAGCATACTCAGGGAGTGTTCCCCCCGGGATCTTCACCATCTGCCAGGCATGTCTCAATTGTGCATATTTAAAATATTGAGCGCGATGGAGGCCAAATTCCGACTGCAGAGCCGGAAAGGACTTCAGTTCCCCCCTCACGATTACGTCACCTAATGTCGAGATCCCTATGTCATCCCACTTCTGGAATCCCTTCAGTTTGTTTAGTTCTTTCAGCCATGCACAGTGCCACAGCGGCGTCTGCCTTGTGGGTTTCTTGTCCCAACCTGTACTCTTGGTCGCGCAGTTCCAGACCGCCAGGGTAATTCTTTTCGCCGGCAACAACCTCCCTGCCCCTTTGCCTCCATACAAATAATAGGTGCACTGGCAGGTAGCCATACTATGTCTCTCAAGGGCATACGTGGGGTGTGCAGCCGTGGCATGGAGCCAGTCGTTAGCGGTCACTAGATGTTCCACCCAATAGTAGGCCTCGACGTTGGGGAGTGAAATCCCTTCACTATATGGATGTCTCTGAAGGGTTGCCAACGCCACCAGCGGCTGCCTACCCAGCCATAGAAAGGTTCGCAATTCCGCATTTATTCTCCTAAACCCCCTACGGGGGAGGGGATAGTACTCATTTTGAAATGCGTACAAGAGTCTCTGCAGCGTTATCATTTTAAAGATGGCCGCACGGCCCAGGATTGTAAGAGGCAGGAGCCTCCACCGGTTCGCATCCTCTATAAAGTTATGGACTATGCGTTCAATGTTCCTGTCATAGGAGTGGACTCTGTCCAGCGTCACAAACACCCCAAGGTAGGTAAAGCCCTCACTAGTCGTCTGTAGCCGCTCCGGGAGGACCGTCCATTGTCCCTGACATAAAGGACCGACTTATGCCAGTTTATCTGATATCCTGCATACTCTCCGTATGTTTCCTGCACCAAGAACAGCGCCGGTATCGTGGTGTCGGAGTGCGCTACATATAGAAGTACATCATCTGCAAAGAGGGATATTTTTTCCTCTGTGGTATCTGACGGTGCCAGTTGGAAGCCCCTGATGTCCGTATTCTGCCTTATCGCACCCGCCAAAACCTCGATGGTGAGCGCAAAGAGCAGGGGGAACAAAGGGCATCCCTGCCTGGTCCCTCGCCTCACCGGGAAGTCCCAGGATAAAACCCCATTCACTTTTACTTTAGCTCTAGGATCCGTGAAGAGCAGTTGCACCCACTTTCGGAATTTGGGACCAAAGTCGAATCTCACCAGGACTGCTTCGAGAAATGCCAATGCACCGCATCAAACGCCTTTTCGGCGTCCAAAGACAAGAACCAATAAAGGTCCCGTCTCCTGCCCACTTCCTGTAACCAATTGTGCGTCCATCTGAGGTTAAGTCTAGTAGCCCTGTCTGGAAGGAAGCCAGTTTGGTCCAGGTGTACCAGCCCTGGTATCACCGTCCTCAGTCTGAGGGCCAAAATGGTCGCCAGCAGCTTCACTTCTATATTCAAGAGGGAGATGGGGCGGTGCGAAGAGCACTCCTCCGTCGGTTTGCCCTCTTTATATATTGGAATAATCGTGGCCATACGAAGATCTGGCGGCAGAACCCCCTCCTGCACAGCCCCTTCAAAGAGTCCCAGCAGATGGCGGGACAGTAAATCTGCAGTACGTTTAAAAAACTCCGCAGGGAACTCATTGGGGCCTGGTGACTTTCCCGCCCGAAGCTTAGCCAAGGCAGCCTTAACCTCTTCCATCGTGATGTCCGCCTCCAGATCCTGGAGGTCCTCAGCAGTCACTACTGGGAGGTCAATATGAGACATACAATCTAGTGCATCTTCCTGCGTCCCTAAATCCCTGGCTTCATAAAATAATTTTTAATGCGTAGTGAAAGCCTCTGCAATCTGAACATCCGACCTCACCAGGTTACCACGGGCATCCCTGACCCGCTCTACCCACCGTGCATCTCTTTCTTTCCTGCTGAGCCACGCCAACAGCTTCCCCGATATGTCCCCTACATCATATAGGCGATGCAGGGTCGCCAAGGCCTGTGTCTTGGCCTCTCCCGTTACCAAGTCACTATACTTTGATTGCGCATCTTTCAGCCCTCTAAGGGCCGCTGGAGCCTTGGCAATCTGGTGTTC
This sequence comes from Lissotriton helveticus, assembly GCF_964261635.1. Lineage (NCBI taxonomy): Eukaryota > Metazoa > Chordata > Amphibia > Caudata > Salamandridae > Lissotriton > Lissotriton helveticus. The sequence continues at coordinate 1,064,199,019 of NC_136059.1, forward strand.
CGTGTCTAGCTCCAATATCTGGACTTCTAAGGACGCAACTTCTGTCTGCTTTTATCTGGTCTCCTCCGCCAGCCTATTCTGCGCCCTGTCTCTTAGGACCGTCTTAAAGGCCTCCCAGAAGACCACTCTGGACGAAACCGAGCCCCCATTTTCGGCTATATAGACTTTCACATCGGCCCTGAGGCCCTTCAGTATGGCCATGTTCTGCAAATTCCAAGCCGTCAATCTCCAGGATCCACTCCTCCTTTCCTTCCGTCCCCCTACCCGAGCTAGTAGTGGGCATGATCCGCTATCCCCCTGGCTTTGTACTCCGCCAAGTCGTCTATCATCAGGACATGTCGGGCCAGAAAGATATAGTCCAGTCTAGAGTAGACCCTGTGGGCGCCTGAGCAAAAGCAGTAGGCCCTTTCTTCTGGATGTAGCCATCTCCATACATCTGTCAGTCCCAGGGTAGCCACCATCTTGGAGAGCAGTGTCGGGGTCTGGTCTCCCATCCTGTCACCCGTTCTGTCTAATGTCGGGACCATCACGTCATTGAAGTCGCCCCCCATCACCTGTAGGGTATCTGACGTATTAAGAAGGATATCCGTGACCCCCTTAAGTGTAGATGCCTGTAGTTTAGGAGGAGCATAGACCGAAATAATCGTGTACTCCTGTCGTCTCCAGGTACCCCTCACACCCACATACGTCCCCTGGGGATCAGTCCAGACCTGGGCTATCCGAAACGGGGGCGTCTTCCTAATCAGGATGGCCATCCGCCTAGAGCCAGTAGTGAAGCCCGCGTGGGCGAGAACTTTGTATTGACCTCTACCTAGGAAGCCACACTTGGTACCCTGAAGGTGCGTTTCTTGTAGGAGAATTATGTCCGGTCCCACCCGTTTCACGTATGCATTGACTAGGCCTCGCTTTATCTTACTACCGAGACCATTCACGTTCCATTTTAATATCCTAAGCCCCTCCTGTGCTTGCGGTGCCTCTATGTGAGTAACTGACATCCTACCCTGGATCCTGTTGTGTGGTGCGGAAACTCGGTGGTAACAGTGCACCGAGGACGCAGATGCACACGATCATTCTGACATGTCCCCCTCCGTTCCCCAACTACCCCCCCGATTTCCCCTCCCCCCAACATCCCCAAACCAAAAAACAGAGATAGCTCCCCGCCGCTCCCCCCACCCCACCTCCCTCCTCCTGCAGTTCCATCCTCTACCAAGCTGAGATATATGACTCTCAGGCGGGAAGGCCTGTCGCCCTCCCTGAATTCACCCCCTACAAACTCTCTCTAAGCAAATTACCTAATAAGCATCAAACACTATCCTTTCCATCAAATCCATGTAGAAGTGCAATATGGTAACACTAAAACAATAGGTATATCAGTTGAAATAACTTGCGTGCCCTCCGGCTATGATCCTGCATCTCGTCAGTCCGATCAGTCCCAAGTTCAAGAGTTATCTCTGGTACTCTTATCAGATTTTCATCATCTTTGGTGTCATTTTATTTATTAACATATTCTCTATCTGTCTAATTTGGTTTGGGATTTTCGTGTGTTGTGTTTTCACTTTATTGCCTTTTGAGTACTGTGTAGATTATTTAGACATTGCCTCTAAGTTAAGCTTGACTGCTTTTGTGCCTAGATACCAGAGGGTTCAGCACAGGTTTATTTAGTGACTTATGTGGTTCAGACTGACAAGAATTGTATGTATTCTTTGATGTGGGTTCTAATCCCCTTAAATTAATACCCCAATTTCTTACACCCACATTCTAAAAGGAGGGACCACCATAGGTTAAAGCTTAAAAGCAACTTTTTCTGGCTCTGGTTTACATAGAATTGCAATGCAATTGTTTCAGAAGTTCTACCCTAGGTGGATAATTGATTCCCGTTGCTTCTGAATATCTTTATGATTTAGTTTACACTGTCAACATTAACTAATGCATAATCACATTTCTGCACAACACCTGTACAGACTTCCTGTATGTCAATCACAGAGATTCTTTCACAGTGTGAATATGTTCAAGTAACTTTTAGGTTAGTGGTAGTAATGCATTTATTGTATCAATCAAAAGATTACAATATAAAACAGTATATCACAATTGGCATACATATCAAAAGTGATGGTTAAAAAGTACTGGACATATGTAAGTTCAAATCTATGCTAAAAAAACTATTAAACTCAGGAGACTAACACTTTGTAAATTTAATACGAAAATGTCATTAGCTTTACAATTGCACTATTATCTTTGATTGTAAGACAGTATTAACAGCCTCTACAATTAATCTTATATTTGCTTTATTAAAAATTGGGCATAGGTGTATTTTTTGGAAATATGAAAGTTTGGGACAAATACCTAAAATGTGCAAAAGGGTTTGAGCAGTAAGACCGCACAGTCAATAAGCAGTTTTTCCTTTGAGTGCTGGATTCCATTGCCCCTCAAATCCATTGATGGGAATGTAGAACAGTCTGAATATTAGGAATTTTATTTTACCGTAGACCGGAAGATTTGACCCTAGATATTTTTGATTCTGCGAGGCGAGTGTTTCAAAAACAAAGTGTATGTGTAATTTAGATTGTTTTGACTTGGCCAAATCATTCTCTCCCTGTCTGCTGGCTAAAATCCCTCGAAGGAGACTTTTCAGGGCCAGTCAGTTCAATTTTGCCAGTGACTCTAGATCGGGTAGATTATATGTTTCTAGAGCGCTTTTTGAAAAGACTGCATTCCGTTCCATGTCCCTGTGTGAGGTTTTTCTTTAGTTCCTGATAAATTAAGGATTTTTAGGTTAACGGATCTGCCCTTGCAGAGTAACATGAATAATTTCAACTGCTTCTGTAGTGAAGTGACGTTAGAGTTTTTAGATTCAATTCCAACCTGATGACACAATGTGGAGTGGCTGTGCGAAGATCCAAAATATTACCCACACACGGCATACAAGTTTTATCGAGACTAGCTATGACCTTGTTATTTAACGCAGGTGATGCATAAAGTAAGTAAGGAATAAGTTTCATGTTTAGTGCTTTCAAAGAATATTTGATTGCTCTGTCCAGAACATGTTAGAAAATCTTATGATAGATTTTGTAATCGTAGTTGACCTAAGCTTTCTTTTAAATATGTGGTTAGTCCATGATAACGTACTGTCAAATGTAACTCCAAGATAGTCATATTGATTGCGTGTTTCGATCAAGGCATCTCCTAAGACCCATGAAATGGACTTGCTTTTCTTTCCAAAGGTCATAATTTTGGTTTTTGATAGTTTGGCAATTAGTCCATTTCCAAAATTAAATTAATTTAGATGATTTAGTAAATATTGTAGCCGTTTTGGAGTTTGTGACAATATCACCAGCTTACCAGCATAGCCTGGTGTGATATTCCCTTGCCTCCCAGCTTGGATGGCATACCAAGATCTGATTTAAAATACTCTGTCAGATCAGCGCTATACAACGAGAATAATAAAGGTGCCAGAATGCAGTCTTCTTTAAGGCAATCATCAGTGCAGAATTTGGATGACAAAACATTGTCAGTGGATAGCCTTACTTGCAGTCATGTATCAGTATGATGATGAAGTGCAATAAGGAAGGGGTAATTCCCCAATTCTTGAGCTTTGCCCATAATCTTTGACAATTCACTTTGTCAAAAGCATTGGAATAATCCACAAAGCAGGCATACAACATTGTTTTATTTTTCTAAAGATTATTTTACAAAGAGAGTCAAGGCCTCAATGTTGTCAACTGTTGAGCAGCCCGGGTGGAAACCAGTTTGTTTAGTGGTATTAGAAGTTGTTCCATAGCCCAGTTTGCCAGATTGTTTAATAAGTGTTTGGCAAATAGCTTCCCTTCAAAATCTAGGAGGGCTATTAATCGATAACTGGCTGGATCTTGTTTGTGTCCTCTTTTGTAGATAGGATGAGCTACTGCACCTTTCCATGAAGTAGGAACCTGCCCAGTCCTGGTGACATTGAGAAATAGCTGTTCCAGTAAGCAACTCCAGAAAGGAACATGAAGATTAACCAAGTCTATGTGTATTCCATTTGGGCCAGCGTCCTTAGAAGGGCGAGAACTTTGTATTAATTTTGTTATTTCCTCCTTGGTGATGGCAGAGCATGATACAAAGTCTGATAAGTGTTCGAATAAGACATTAAGAGTTGATTTATACAGGGACTTCATGTAGATTTCCCACTTATCGTTTGATATTAACAGGTTGTTGGGCAGCTGATAAGACCCAGAGCCTTCACCAACCAGAGCCCAAAAGGCCCTTTCATTTCATGATGAGATGGCGTGTATCAATTTAGCCCAAGCATTTTCTTGTTTGTCATGTCATGTTTGTCATGTTTTATTTCTGATATTGACCTCTTAAACGCGACCCTCAAGTTCCTGATCTTTACACTGCAGATCTCGAGCGTGCTTGCTTTAAAATGTGTCGTAGTGTCTTACAGTGAATCCATTTTGCTTGACTTATTCCCTGAGCAATGGACAAGTGAAAAGTATTTCTCCTTGCATTTTCAGGTAACGTTGTGATCAAAGCAGCCAAGATGTAGTCTCTAGGGTATGTTGCCAAGTTTGGATCCAGTCTCTTCTAAACATGAATATGGAATGTATGTTTTCAGTATATGGACATAATGGGCCAAGCCCTTCACGTAAATCTGAAGCTGTATTTTTCGAACGATTATTCCATTTGAGATTCTTGGAATTAACAGCTATCCTACAATTACTGTTTGCCAGTAGGTCTGGTTTAAAGTTAAAAACGATCTTTTGTGAGTCATGGTCAATCTCAGATTTCTCCATAATAGCAAAGCTCTTGCAGGAGTAGAAATTGGAATAACGCATGAAGGTATAGTCAATGGTGTGCGGTTGGGCCCCGAAATGTGGGTTGATCGTCGGCAATTTTTACCATGAAGCGCTATATAGGGGGAGTCGATCAGAAAATTATTAGTATGTCTTTTTCGGGTGTCTGGGCCCTTAAGTTTCCCAGGTTGCATTATTTTAGGAATGGGGATGTTATAACTTAGATCTGAGTCCTCAGTGGAACGGGCAAGTCCCCAGGAACGAAGACAAACAGCTGACCATACTTTGCCTATAGTAAATACAGTTATTTTAATGTGTTGTGATATTTATGTTTGTTTTTTAGAAGACGAGGAGGAAAATAGTTGTTTATGATCAGAAATCTTGCGGTAGAATGTGGCTTTGGAAAGACCGCTAATATATAGTCAGAAAAAGATTTTAGTTTGACACTCCCATGACAAATTTGTTACTAACATTGTGGCCAACCCTCCATTTGGTCTCTCCAAGTGGTTCTTTTTTGCCCAGGTTTACATGGATAGTGTAATTTGGTATTGTTAATTTTGAAGGGTTCCATATTTCTTGCAAACATACCACTCAGTGGTCATTAATATAGGTTAACAGTTGTTCCCCTGATTGATTTCCTTTCAAAGCCTGTGATGTTCAAGGAATAATGGAACACTTACTGAAAGAACATTCTGAACTTCTGCTCAGCATCAGAGAAGAGATCTGAGTAAAGTCCAAGGTGAACGATATATTATAACGTGTAAAGTCCATCGGGCAACACTCCCTCGATCACACCTTCAGGGGTATACTAAAATCCACAAATCATCACTTGCAGACTGCAACAATTCCAGTTGGTCCCTCATTGGACATGGGAACAACATCTTTCTCCCAAACACATAGGTTACAACTTTTGGACAATGATTTCTTCAGTTAGCGCTCTGTTTCGCCACATACTTTTCATCAAGGTTCTTATCTCAGGCACCTGTGCTGCCTATCTCTAGTACAGTAATGCATCTACTCTAACCTTACAATGCATGTGAATACCTGCGAGAAGTGTTAAGTTAGCAGAAAATTTAATCAGTGTTTTGCAGCATGGTGAAATACAGGCCTACTCCTGTTACGTTTAGCATTAACTTCAATGATGCACATTTAATATGCATATACACATTTAAGCACGAATGAATATACGTGATAATGCATTAAGTTTCATACTACATGTAATATTCAATAAATCATCATAATATTCAGTGATAACTATGATTGATAACTACATTTAAATCAAATATGTGAAATTTTAATGCACACATTGCATATGTAGGGAAGTGTTTAACCACAGTGACAGTTTGTTACGTTATTCACATGAAGTAGCACTCACATTTAGAACATCACATTTTATCTATATGCTGAATACAGTTTTTTACGAAGATGATTATTAACCACACTTAGGGGCCGATTAGGATGGCGGTTTTTCCGCATCCTCCGGGCCGGCGGAAGTGTCCGCCGGCCTGGAGGATGCGGAAAAACCGCGGCGGAGACTCCAAAGACCCACCGCCAAATTAGGATGGCTGGTGGGTCTGGAATTCCGTCCGCCGCTTTTCCGCCGCGGTCGGCTTCCGACCGCGGCGGAAAAGCTATAACATGGCAGGCGGTGTCTATGAGACACCGTCCGCCATATTATGATGTTGGTGTAAATATGCTTTTCCACGGCGGCTTTTCCGCCATGGAAAAGCATACGGACATTCACTTTGGGGGCCCGTTGCGGGCCCCCTGGATGAATGGGGGGTGGGGTGTGCACATGGGGGGTACCTATGGTACCCCCCTGCATTTGCGTACACAAAGCAGCAGGCACCGTGCGGTGCCTGCCGCTTTGTGCATGTAAATGCAACACATGCATTTTTAACATTGCGGCGGGTGCAGCTTGAAGCTGCACCCGCCGCAATGTTAAAAATAGAGGATGTGACCGCCACCCTGGCGGTCACATCCTAATTGCCATGGAGGGACCGCCGCTGCCCATGCGGACGGTCCCTCCTACTCAGGGGTGGCGGACGGACGCAAGTCCGTCCGCCATCCTAATCGGCCCCTATGTTAAGGCAAACATTTATGTGAGTCAGTACTCTAGTCCTAGAGTGAAGGCCCTTTTACTATATATGTAAAGTGCAACACTTACATTCATTCATTAAATAATACTGCACGGAGGTATTTAAGACAAATCAGGAAAAACCAAAAGCAACCATGGACCAGAATGATAAGGAAAAAAGTATTAATATGTGTTTTCAGACTGAACATAAATGCCTTTAGACCTCATTCTGGTTAATGCAAATTCGCTATTTTAACAGAGCACCACAGAGTTTACAATCTGAGAAAATTGACGAATACTGTCCCATACAGCTAAATATAATGAACTATGGGTTGCAGAGGATTTCTCAGACACAGACAATAAGTCTGTTTCTTTTGTCATCTCCAAGAAGGTGATCTGGACAAAAAAAAGTTTTCTGACAAAAAGCTGATGGTAACAGAAAACTCCCATTTGCATGAAGAATGATTCTAAAAACGTCCCTCCCCTGTACCTCTGTTTTCTAGCGAAGTGAGATAGGCTTTTAGAGATGCCCAGTGGAGGTCCAAATCTTGCAAAAGCCCTGCTGCTGGTACCCACATTTCTTTCTCCTCGAGGTGTTAAAAGACTCAAAGGAATCAGGAGGCTTTCTCCTGTGATTGTAAAGGTGTCAGCCTCAAATCTCTATTCATTATTCACACAGAACATGGTGGCTGGAAAGAAAACTCAGTTCATGACGTTTCTTTCTCTGTGAGGCTTGGTTTGAAAAGGGATCAATTTTGGCGCACCTCCTCGAGAACTAACATTGTCCAGGCTTGTAGTTCAGCAACTCTCAATGCCCACTACTATTTCACAGAGGTATCCATCCTAGTGCTGAATGTGTAAAAAAAAAAATAGTAGATTGCAGGAGCTTCAATGTGCAAGGGGCTCAAAGTTTTTTTTTACCAGCCGGCTGCTGAATGTTTGGGTTGCCAAATACTAAGGCTGCCTAGGCTGGCTTGATTTTCCCTCATGCTTACTTCTTCCACCCCCACCCCAAGGGTTTCCTGTTTCCTTATCTCACTCTTGCAAGTTCTTTTTCTCTCTTGCTTTCTCTCATTATTGCTGTTTCCTTATGTTTCTCTTCCACGGTCGGACTGATCTGTAGGGCAATCAGGCGATTCCAAATGGGCAGTCTAACAGGTCAGTGTGTGGGCTGTTTATTAGGTCTCGCCTAGGCAGCGCTTGTGGTGTCTCTTCGAGACTTGCTGTATTTAGGTATGGACTTTAAGCGCAGCCCATTTTCTGCCTATCTTTTCAGTTGGCTCCTGTTACTGTCCTTTGTAAATGATATCTTTTGATTTGTCAATAGGCTTAGTAGTCACTCCTTAGTACCTTTTCTCCTTTTTTAACCTCCCATGAGGACTGCCCCTGTTACATGTGTTGTTTCTCTGGATGTTTTCATTACAGTCTGTGAGCACTGTTTTCCTAAATGACTTTCTCCTGCCTGCTGTTGTAGGCAGAACACGCTCTACCGCAACCACCTTTTGTTAACCAGCGAGGCACACCTGTGAAATTTGAGCACAACTGACAAAACAATTCAGTAATTTCAGTAGTGACTACAATGCACCACTTATCCTCATGATTCAAAGCATTGAATAGCAGTTGCCAAGTTGAAGGTCTGTTTTCACTGAATTATTCGTTTGACAGTAAAATTACAGCTGTTGGTACAGGTTAAAAGATTGTTTGCATATATGTAAACCTCTCATGTTATGGAATAGTGTTTCATCAGACAACAGAGTAGCTTAACGTGCTCAAGGAAATCAAGTTAGTGCTTATGTGGAAATGCGGGCAGTGTGGGACTCAGGCTAGCAAGCACCTTTGGCATTTTTTTATTTTTTATTTTATTTTTAATCCAAGCAGTAGTTACATTACTTGAATACATCACAATGCTGTATATTAGCCTTACATATCACATGAGAGTACAATCTATATCAAATACTTTTCATTTAGCACTTTGCAGCTCCGTATTTTCGGCAGATGCAACCTGGTTCCCTGAATTCCATCTCCCCCACTTGGTTCACTACATCAAACCAGATACACGTGTCTGTTACTTTTATCTTCACCCACAACGTTTATGTGTACGAAGTGTGTTCTCATAGGTCAGTCTGTGGTTTCGGGCTCTGAAGTTGTCTGCAAGTAATGGACTAGTGATTCCCAAAAATCTCTGGGCCGCGAGGCTTGTGGGATGTCTTCTGCATAAGTCTCTAACGTTGTTTTGCAGTGGGTCATATTAGTGATCCAGTCTTTGAGTCTTGGGGGTGAGGTTCCGTGAATTCTGAACCTGGATCATAAAGGTCGTGGTTCTGTTACGATTTTGGTAACAGCGAACCGTAAACAGTGAGCTCAGCAAGCATGAGTGTTTCCGTCATGCTACACTGATGGATTCACTGTGTATTTGACGATTTCGTTCTGAACCCCTTGGGTTCCATTTTGTGCATGGCAGCCATTTTATGGTTGCCCTCACATAGGCCCATGACTATGGCTGAACAAGTCTCTGGGACACGTGCAACTTAGCTTGAGTTTTTGCTGACTCCTGTTTGACCTGAAATGAACTGACCCTGCTGCCTGAAGCGGACCTTGCCAAACCAGTTCTTGCCCTTTAGCTGATCGAGATAGAGATCAAAGAGCAGGACATTGCTGAGTTTATGATACACGCACACACCTTTCTATCTTGCGTCTCATCTGTTCCTTCTTTATGGCCTATTTACGATGGGGATGTGCCCGTTTTTATTATGGGTCCGATCGACCTGTCTGATGAAAAATGTTAAGTTTAACCAATGATTGATTTTGGGCTGGACAAACTGAAAAATGGGCTTGTCATCATGATCCTGCTTTTGTCGTGGAAACATGTGAGTGGTCAAACTGTAAAGAAGGAATGTTGGATTTTTTGCATGCTTGCAAAAGCTAGGACTGCCCCTTACTTTTGTGCTGAGTCATGTAACCCTAAAACATATAAAAGGCCTCTGTCCTCTGTGTTCCTCAGACTACCTCATTCAGTTGCTACGGCTTCTGTGTGACGTGGCCTCACTTATTAAATTTAATAAAGATGTATTTTCATATTTTCAGCTTCTGTGCCAAGTTCTTTTTTATTAGTAAGTATTCCCTGAGAATGAAGATTTACTTTTCTTCAGGGGTCTCTTGCCCCCCACGTATAGCTATGCGTCTCTTAGCAAGTAATAATGCAAACGTTAAAAATTTCCTACGTCTAGCATATTTAAGCTTCCTGACACCTAGTATGCACACCAAGGGTGTGTTGGGAATCTGTTCCGATAACATCTCAGTGAGTGTGTTAGTAATGTTACGCCAATAGATCTTCAATTGAGGGCATGACCATGACATATGTAAGAAGTCAGCACTTGGTGCATTAAATCTATGGCAGTTATCTGTACTTCTAAGTCCAATTCTGTATAGTTTAGCCGGCGTGTATTATAGTTGATGGAGGAACTTAAAATGAATAATGCGCAAGTTGCAGTTTGACGTGAGAAGGGTAAGTTGTGTACAGCTGTACTGCAGTCATGTTCATCTATTGTCTCACCCAGTGCCATTTCTCACCTATTGGCTGCAATATTAGGCTTCCCTGCCTGTTCCTCTTGGGCCGCGTTGTATAGGCGCGTCACCAAGTTCTTGCGCGTAGGTGCTGTTAATAGTATTTGTAGCGTGTTCAATTGCATGGGTTCTTCTGGAAACATAGTGTATAATGTCCTGATTGCCATGCGTAATCGTATATACGCACATTTCTTCAAAGGGAACTGATGGCCGCAGAGTGAGGGGTCTGTCAAGTTAATGAATTTATTATGTGGGAATATAGTTCCCATAGTTGTCAGCCCCATCTTTACCAGTAAAGCGTACATTTTCTTTTCCTGCGTGACAGTGAGCTTGGGATGCCCTGCCATGGGTAACGCCCGTACGTAAATTGGGAGCTTATGTGCTCTGTGTGCCAGCGCATGCCATGCCCTAGAGGTGCATTGAGCTGTTTGTATCTTATCTCGTGGTGTATACTTTATCGGGTCCGCTATAAGAGCAGTCAGTGGCTTGGGATGTACGCTATCCTTTTCCACCGCAATATGTGAGATATGTGCATGGGGTTTCGTCCAATAGTGTGCATGCTGAGCTTGCGCGGAGAGGAAATATAATTGGAAATCTGGCGCCTCAAAGCCCCCTAGATGGTATGGTTGAGTCAGGGTCTTCCAACTAGTCCTGGTTTGCTTTCCTGCCCATGTTAGTCATTGCAATATAGAACGTATTCTAACAAAGAATGCCTTATTTAACCATATTGGTATATTCCAGAATAGGTACAGAAACATAGGCAGTATGATCATTTTATGTAAAGCTATCCTATCCACCATGGAGAGAGGCATTTCTATCCATTTATCCACCTGTTCTTCCAATCTCACCAGTGCTTTACCGTAGTTTTCTCTGACGACCAATTCTGGATCACGATGAATCCAGATTCCTAGGTATTTTACTGGGTCTGTTTGCTATTTTAGTGGGTATTCCAGATCAGGTTCCGGAGTGTCGGCAGTTAGGGGTATCACGACTGATTTATCCCATTTTATTTGAAGGCCTGAGTATTTCTCTTATCGGATGTATTCTCTTATGAGAGGGTTTAGATTCTTGTCAGGGTGCGTGGCGTAAAGGACCATATCGTCTGCGTATAGTGCAATTCCGATGGGCCGAAGGTCATATTGCAGGGCAGCCTTGAAGTGTTTCTGACTAATTTTGCAGGCTAATGGTTCCAGAATTAATGCAAATAGCATTGGTGACAAGGGGCAGCCTTGTATGGTGCCTCGTGTAATCTCTATTGGGCTGGACGTGTTCCCGTTTATTCTAACCCTTGCTTTGGGTGTGACATATAGCAGTGATACCCATTTTAGAAATGGTTCTGGGAACCCCATCCTGTGAAGAGTGACAAATATGAAGTCCAACTCTACCGAGTCAAATGCCTTGGCTGCGTCCAAAAGGGGCGCAGCCGCTGGTATGTCCGGATCTAACTGGTGGTATAATGCAAATATGGTATGTATATTGTGGGTGGTGAATCGTGTTGGCATGAAACCTGCCTGGTCTGGCAGTACTAAATTGCATAATAACGGTTGTATTCTGGCTGCTATTATTTTTGCCAGTATCTAGGCATCTATGTTTATCAGGGACAGTGGCCTGTATGACTCACATTCAATAGGGTCCTTTCCCAGTTTCGGAAGAGCTATCAGAAGTGCCTCACTTAAGGATGTCGGGAGTGTGCCCTCCTCATAAACCTCCTCATACATTTCAGCTAGATGAGGGATCAGCAGATCCTTATAAAATTCTCCCGGGAGTCCATCTAGTCCTGGGGCCTTATTATTTGGGAGAGAGTTAATGGCATCTACAATTTCGCCTTTAGTTATGTGGTGGCAGAGGTACTCTCTGTGTGTATCTCACAGCCATGCCAGTGCCACCTCATCCAAATATTCATGTTTTTCAAATGTAGAGTCCTTTGCCTGGGCTTTGTATAGTTGAGCGTAGTATTTGGTGAAACAGTCTATAACTTCTGGAGTGTCATATACTGGTTGGTGCTGATCGTTTTGAATCTGTGTTATGTATGCCGTGGTATTGGTAGGTCTAATTTCATTCAACAGCGCCCTTCCCGGCCTCCCGCCCTCTCCATAGCTTCTAGCCGTGTATTTGCGCGAAATGTATTTTATCTCGTCTTCTGCAAACTCATTATACTTATCTATCTGTGTCCAGATATCAGCTAATAGTGAGTCATTGTGAGTGTCTTCGAATTCCTGTTCAAGCCTAGTGATGTCAGCTTCCTTCTATCCTTTTCAGTTGTTGTTGGATGTCCCTTGGGATGCCTGCGTGTTTACTAATACAGTAGCCCCTGATGGTGGCTTTGAAAGCCTCCCAAAGTATCTTTGTGCTAGTGACCGATCCAGAATTGTGTTTGAAATAATCTTTGATCGCCTGCCGTAGTTGTTCTCGGAACACCTGGTCTTGAAGCGTTGACTGTCTTAGTCTCCATGTGAATTGCCGCGGGGTGTGTGTCAGAATCGCCAACTTGAGTCATACTGGGGCATGGTCTGAAAGTTTTTTGGGTAGATGGTCAATGGCGAAAGTCCATGTGCACACATCTTGAGTCCCTAGCCAGTAATCTAGTCTGGACCATGTAAAGTGTGTCAATGAGAAGCAGGTACCATCTCTCCGTTCTGGGTTTCTTAGCATCCATATGTCCACCATGTCCCAATCTTCCATCCTCTCCCTCAATACTTTAGCCGATTGTTTGCCGTATCTATCATTGCCTGTTGATATGTCTAGTGTGGGGTCTAAGCAAGTATTGAAGTCCCCGCCCCATAGAATGGCTGTGGGTTGTAAATCTCATCTCTGTGTCCAAATTTGTGTGTAAAAAGAGGGGTCATCGGTATTCAACCCATATACATTGACAATTTGTTAATACTGTGCTGCCAAAACATCCTTTCACTATAGCGTAGCGTCCCTGGTCATCTTTTACAGATTTAATAAGCGTAAAGGGTGTGGTACGTTTCACTAATAGCCGGACCCCCTAGCATATGAGGAATAAGATGATGCCAGCTTGTATGTAGCCCATCTGGTCCCTATTTGCTGCTCTCTAAGGTCTGTCAGGTGTGTCTCTTGTATACAAGCCACGTAAACTTTGTGCATTTCTAAATATGCCAATACTTTGCGTATTTTCTGTGGGTTGTGGAGTCCTCTGACATTCCTTGTCAGGAATGTTAGTGTTATGTGATGGTTCAGAGTGTCAGTCATCTGCTGTGTGGCTGCCATCGGCCCATTTGCTGTGTCTGAGGCATCTCATATTGTCTCTCTTGTGTTTGTTTGTCGTTGCACTACTGGTCAGAAATTTCTGCTTAACTCCCTTGCCCTCCCACTCCACCCTTCCCTTGCTAGTGGAGACATTCCCAACAAACACATAAAAAATATTCCTGTGAAAAAGAAAGGAAGAAACAATGAACAAACTTGTGTGGTTCACACGAAGGGATCAGAGCTGCTTCCCTATTTCCTGTGGCAAAGGCCACATGGGTAGACGCCCTGTCTTTGCATATGTCATAAACAACACGTTACAGTGTCTATCGAATAGTTCTGTGAGGAAACGACCTGTGTACCAGCGGCCAGTGGCCCCAAGCATGGCAATAACATGTGTAAACATTAATATCGCAAACAGAGTATAAACTGAAAACATTGTCTATTGACTTATCTGATCCTGCATGGTACAGTCCACCTCGTCTCCGAGTATCTTCCAGTGGGCTCTTCGCTTTCGTTGCCGAAGAGCGAGTGTATGCGCCTTAGCGCGCCTAATGACCGTTGTAGTGCCCATTGCATGTCCATGAATTATCCGCTCATTCAACATGCTACGTAGTAGATTAGTGACCCTGCTCTCCTCTCGGCGATCTTCTCCGCATGCTCGTCTGTCCTTTCTGTTGTAAAAACTTTAACACTTCCTGGGTTTCAGTGTAGATCCGCGACTAAGCACCATTGGCATTTACCTCTCAATTACAGAAAAGAGGCTCTGTCTTGTGCCCCCTCTTGTTTTATTTTGTATGTGCTCCTACAACATGCCTGCAGCTCTGACACACAGCTCGCCTGCCATCAAGGAAGAGCATTGTGCAGGAACGGGGGTGTTGTGCACTGAAAGACCATGATCTTATTGCTTTAAAAAAAATCATAATGGCACCCGCTTCACGGGCCTCAATGCGCATAACGTTTATATGCACGGGCGCCATGCTTAATGTTTTAGCACGGCGCACGCTTTCATCTTTACAACATGGGTGCTGTACTTTATATTGCAGCACGGCGCCCGGTTTTCTGTTTACAAAGCCAATAGCTGTAACTCTTGCAAATGCGAGACCTTTTGCATTGCAAATGCTTATTTTGGCTCTTTGTGGGCCTGTTTTTTGGTTTAGAGGACCAGTTTTTTATTGTTTATTTTCCTGATTTGAAAACAAACATTCCCTGCCACAAGCTCAAATCAGTGCAATCTTCCATACTTTTCAAAGCACTTATACAGTGTCTCTTTACAATTTCAAAACTGCCCCAACTTGCAAACCAGGGCCGCTTTTTAGGTCTCGCCTGTCGATGCGCATGCGCATCGAGCAAGGCGAGAGTATTGGGACTTATCCACTCTTTATCCACACTGCAAGGAATCGTGGCGATTCCTTGCAGTGCCCGTGACTTTTAAGCTCAATGCGCATGCGCATTGAGCTTAAAAGCGCGTGCACGTCCGTCTTTGTTTACCCGCTCCGCCCCCTCCCCTTCCCGCCGTGTCGCATTTCTCCTCCCCCCTCCCCTCTCTTCCCTCCGTCTTGTTTATTTTACCCGCTCCGCCCCCTCGCATTTCTCCTCCCCCCTCCCCTCTCTTCCCTCCGTCTTGTTTATTTTACCCGCTCCGCCCCCTCCCCTTCCCGCCGTGTCGCATTTCTCCTCCCCCCTCCCCTCTCTTCCCTCCGTCTTGTTGCCTATGGGCGGCTGTGCTGGCAAGCAGCGCTGCTTCCTCTCCTCTTTCTGTTGAAACAAACAGCAGGGAGGGGAGGCGTTTCCAGGGCCAGCTCACTCTCGCTCTCTTCGTCTTGTTAGGGTTTTCACCACCAGAATCAAGGAGTGACAAACCAGCCAGTATGTACATTTTCAATTCAGAACGCCACCTTTTTTATGCACACGGATTTACACAATATTTCTGCGCAGTGTCCCGTTATTATTTCAAGGCGCTACATTTGCTCGTGACAAACATCTCACAAACCATTTCAGCGAACAAACACGCGCCTCGCGCTGCCTGCGTCTATGTGACAGCGCGAGACGCTTCTTAAAATAGAGCAGCGGTCGCTGAGCTCCGGTTCAAGCCCTCGTAAACTTTATTTTTTCAATGCAATACGTCTGTTCCAAAACAAGCAGGCCCTCGGCCCGCCGCTGCCGCTGCACACAGGCTCCGTTGTGCCGCCGCAGTGAATCACTCCTCCTGCAGGCGGCTGATCTCCTGGGGCTGGCGGGAGGCCAGGGCGGCTGCAGCTGGGCCTTGCTGTCTGTTCTCCAGGCCTGGGGGGCAGGAAGGCTTGGCGCTCACCAGCGCGCCCTGTTATGAATGCTGCCTGTACCCAATGTGCCCTCGTTCCTCGCCTGTGCCCGGACCCCGTCTTTTGCCTCTGGCTGTGGAGCGCTTCTCTCTGTTTCCACCTCGTTTCCCCGAGCGGGGGCCGCACCTGGTACCCCCTCCAGCCTCACACCCTTTACGCTTCCTGTCTAATGAACTGTGTTTCCATCACTGCTCTCTCTCCCTGCCAATGTCGCCTTTCTCTCCCATTGCCCTCTGTCTATGACCCTTCACCAGTCGCTGTCTCTTCTTCTCTGCCCGTCACCTCTGCAAGGGGGTCTCCTTTCTTCATGCCCTCCCGTCCTTTGTTGACATTGTCACTCTCAGCTCTCCTCACGCGCCCTCTCTCCTGAAGTGTCAGTAATCGCGGCCGCCGTTTCTCCCTCCCCTCACCTCTCTCCCTACTTCCCTCGATCTGTCTGTAACAGAGTCACTGCTCCTCCCACTCTCTCTCTCTGTCTGCCTGACGCCCTCTCGCCTATCCTCCTATCCTGCCATCTCTCTCACATCTCTCTCACATCCTGACATTTCTCTCACACTCTCTCCCATCCGGCCATCTCTCTCTCCCATCCTGCCATCTCTCTCCCTTCCTGACATCTCTCTCCCTTCCTGACATCTCTCTCTCCCATCCTGCCATCTCTCTCTCATCCTGCCATTTCTCTCACACTCTCTCCCATCCTGGCTGCTCTCTCCCATCGGGCCACCACCCTCACCCTCACTCACCCTCACTCACCCTCACTCACTCACCCTCAACCCCTCACCCCCTCACCCCCTCACCCTCACTCGCCCTCACCCTCAACCCCTCACCCTCAACCCCTCACCCTCAACCCCTCACTCACCCTCAACCCCTCACTCACCCTCAACCCCTCACCCTCACTCACTCACCCTCAACCCCTCACCCTCACTCACCCTCAACCCCTCACCCTCACTCACCCTCAACCCCTCACCCTCAACCCCTCACTCACCCACCCTCACCCACCCTCACCCACCCTCACTCACCCTCACTCACCCTCACTCACCCTCACTCACCCTCAACCCCTCACTCACCCTCACTCATCCTCACTCACCCTCAACCCCTCACCCTCACCCACCCTCAACCCCTCACCCTAACTCACACTCACTCACCCTCACCCTCACTCACCCTCAACCCCACTCACCCTCAACCCCTCACTCACCCTCAACCCCTCACTCACCCTCAACCCCTCACTCACCCTCAACCCCTCACTCACCCTCACCCACCCTCACCCTCACCCTCACTCACCCTCAACCCCTCAACCTCACACAGTGCAATAGGTCTCGGAGCATTTGAGTTAGAGCTTTTAGAATTGTTTATGGCTTTTTTTATTTGTAATTCTTTAGCATTGGCTACAGGAAACAAAAATGCTAAAGATTTACAAAAAAAACCCATAAACAATTCTAAAAGCACTAACTCTAATGCTGCGAGACCTATTGCATTTCCAATGCTTGTTTAGCTTTCTAATTCACCAATCGAGGCTGCTTTTATTTTGGTGCACAGGTCTATTTTCTGTCCCAGTCTAACCCTGCTCACTTCTGATATCATTTTCCCTTTTGCATCAGCACAATTAAACACTTGTCTACCCTTAAGACCCAATGCCTACTTGTACTTGTCTAAACTCCCAGAAATCTTCCTGGACTGCCATGACTTACCAAACTGACCTCAGCCCAATGATTAGTAATCAAATCAAAATTCTGATGTGCTGTTTCATTGCTAAACAATATTGTAGAATTTGGCTTCAAAATAGAGATCTAACATGAGCTGCTTAACCACTTGGCTGCTATGCGTTTTCCCCCCCGGTGCTGGGATTGCCCATTTTCCATTATTCATGACGAGCTGGGCTCGTCATGAGCGTGCGAGGAGGCTACACCATGACGAGCCCAGCTCGTCATGAGCGTGGAAGGGGTTAAGTAAAACATTATAGACCGCAAGAGTGAACCAAAGAGGCTAGAGGCGTGACATAAATGTTAAATAAGGTAGGATTTAAAGATGATCCTTAGGCTACACCACCGTAGTAATTGATGGGTCTAGAGCAAAAAGAGGAGAGGGCCACAGTTTTTGGTATGAAGGAAAATAAATGAATCGATATACTTGAGAGCTTGTTTACAAATACCAGTCTTGCAGTGTCTATTGGAAAAAATGGGGTAGGAGATTACAATGTAATAAACCGATAGACCAAAAAGGATCAAACCAGCCACTTCAAAGACAAATTCTGCCAACGAGATGGCAAGAAGGTAAATGTTAAAGGAAGTGGATGTGTATTTGTATGGCAGAGATCACTTTCTCCTTGAAACACCAAGCTTAAAGAAGTAGAGACCTCTCTCCCAGTCCTTCTCTGGCTATGCTCCTGAAAGGCCAGAGAAGTGGCTGCTCTAGTTTGTAGGGTATAAGGGAGGCTTTACTTATAGCTGCAATTTGCCTCATTTGTGGAATCCTAAAGTCTGACAAAGGCATGTGTATTCTAACAACTGGATAATAGCTTAGAAGTGAGATCCACTCCGAGTTTGAAAAAGCATGCTGGCGTTCCACAACTCACTCTTCCTGCAGATGACTGATGTCCAAGGCTACTCCAGGTTACAAATAGAGTTGCAATTGGTGGGAGTTTGGGATTTAGCAATAGTCAACCTCTCCAACTGGTGGAAAATTCCTTTTTTAGGAATTTCTTCTCAGTACCTAAGAGCTGCTCCTCATTCGTCTGCCATTCTGAACTTGGGGATCCCTTCCTATCACACTCTGCCAGAATTCAACTAATTCTTCTCTGGCACAAGATTTGGACCTCCGATGATACCGTACTAAAACATAAGGTCATCAATGACTATCTTAAATCATCTTCATTCTTTCAAATTTCCATGCTGAACTACATTAAAAAATCAGTCTGGATTTGGGATCTCAAATATCTTGACCTCCATGACACACTCGAGCGTATCAGTAGAAAGGAACTAATAAAGGCTTGTTTATCTTTGTTTGAGGATCTTAGACTGACTACAGAACTTATAAAACCCAGTGTTGTTGAAAATCAAATGATGTCGGTCACCTTTGACATACAACTAAACCTTAAATGTGTGCATAATGCCCTTCATTGGTTTCTTTTAACTCATTTTCCGACTGGATATATTTCCTCATTTGACAAGTTTGCCTATTGTAAATGACTGGTCTGAAGCTTTAAACAAATGTCCTTGTGATAATATTTCAAATCAAAGCACTCTGCATATCATCTTTTTTTGAAAATTCTATAATGCTTAATGATACCTATTCTATGAGAATTAAAAGTTGGAATAAGTTGCCCCGCTTATTTGTTGCTGCAATCTCTACCCACTTTACTCATTTGTTCCATTATGTCAAGCTATTTATGGGCAGTGATTCATCTTAGGAAATCTTTTCTCATCCAAATTGATCCAGTCACGCTAAGATGAACTCATATGTATTGCGCTATTTGCACTAGATGATCACAATGTTACTTTAGCTGGCCCTTTCATTGTAACTTATGTATGTATATCTGTTTTTAATCTTTTAATGATATAACATACCCTGTTTTTATATGCTTTTCTGATTTTAACACATAAATTGAATGACGCTTATTTTGATTGATTGAGTCCCGGTTCAGAAAGTTGGTAAATCAAACCTAAGGAGCTTAATTTAACCAAGCCCATACCATACCCAAAGAAGCAAGCATTTACAATGCAATGGTCTCGTCTTTGTTAAAGTTAAAACTATTGGCATTGCAAATGTCATTTTTTTCATTTATTGTTTTTTTTTAACCCGATAAATATATGGTATTGTCATTTACAATGGCAATAGGTAAGTATTCGAGAGTTGTAGAGAGTAATAGCTTAATCTCAAATGCAAGACCTATTGCATTTGCACCCACACACACACAGCCACACACACACACACAGAAACCCACACACAGAGCCACACACACACACACACAGAGCCCCCCCCACACACACAGTGCCTCACACACACACAATCAATCAATCAATCAGTACATTTGTAGAGCGTGCTACTCACCCGTGAGGGTCTCAAGGCGCTGAGGAAAGGGGGGGTGCCGCTACTGGTCGAATAACCAGTTCTTGAGATGTTTCCTGAAGGTGAGATGGTCCTGGGTGTAGGTGTGCGGGGAGGGAGTTCCATGTCTTCGCTGCCAGGTAGGAGAACGATCTTCCTCTGGTGGTGGTTCTTCGAATCCGTGGGACGGTGGCGAGGGCGAGACTGGAGGAGCGGAGTTGGTGGGTGGGGATGTGGAACGAGATGCGGTTGTTGAGGTATTCGGGCCCATGTTGTGGAGCGTTTTGTGTGCGTGGGTGAGCAGCCTGAACGTGATCCTCTTGCTGATGGGGAGCCAGTGCAGGTTTCTCAGGTGTGTGGATATGTGGCTGTGGCGGGGGATGTTGAGGATGAGTCGTGCTCACACAGAGCCCCCACACACACAGAGCCCCCCCAACAGACAGAGCCAAACACACACACACACACAGAGCCACACACATACACAGAGCCACACACACACAGAGCCACACACACACAGAGCCACACACACACAGAGCTACACACACACACTAGCTCTAAAGTAATTGAAGTGAAGTGCTGTTCTTCTACACCTAGTTTAGTTATTTGTTTTATATCTCGCATTGACGTACATGCACTTTGTAACAGAGGCAAGAAAACGATCACAACCAGGGAACAGAGGCAAGAAAAATGAGCACAACCAGGAAACAGAGGCAAGAAAAACGAACACAACCAGGGGGCAGAGGCAAGAAAAGCGAGCACAACAAGGGAACAGAGGCAAGAAAAGCGAGAACAACCAGGGAACAGAGGCAAGAAAAACAAGCACAATCAGGGAACAGAGGCAAGAAAAACTAGCACAACCAGGGGGCAGAGGCAAGAAAATTCAGCACAACTAGGGAACAGAGGCAAGAAAAGCGAGCACAACCAGGGAACAGAGGCAAGAAAAGCGAGCACAACCAGGGAACAGAGGAAAGAAAAGCGAGCACAACCAGAGGACAGAGGGAAGAAAAGCGAGCACAACCAGGGAACAGAGGCAAGAAAAGCAAGCACAATCAGGGGGGCAGAGGCAAGAAAAGCCAGCACAACCAGGGAACAGAGGCAAGAAAAACGAGCACAATGAGGGGGCAGAAGGCAAGAAAAGCGAGCACAATCAGGGAACAGAGGCAAGAAAAAACTAGCACAACCAGGGGGCAGAGGCAAGAAAAGCAAGCACTACCAGGGAACAGAGGCAAGAAAAAACTAGCACAATCAGGGAACAGAGGCAAGAAAACGAGCACAACCAGGGAACAGAGGCAAGAAAAAACTAGCACAATCAGTGAACAGAGGCAAGAAAACAATCACAACCAGGGAACAACAAGCCAGCAAAGCCTTCTTTCTCAGAGACGAGTGGGCCCAGGCCAAAAAAAAACATCCCGTCCAAGAGCACTACAGACTGCAGGCCTCCACCCCAGCCGACGAAAACACCGATCTGTGCATATGCCTTAAAGGAGTAGGTGCCTTACAGCCAAGAACCGAGGCAACATATTTCACTCTTGGGATCACAACTGATCCAGAACTGAAGGCAAACGCTGCAGAGTGAAGACCACACGCGAACACCTCGGAGGACCATTAGAGAAACCTCTGGGCTGCCTTGCGCACGATCACATCTAAGAAAACATCAAAGCTCCCGGAGTCGTGCACCCTTTAAACCCGTCAAATACCCTCTGTGGACCTCCGATCCCCTTTCAGCCGCGCCGAGGCCCTTCCTCCCCGCCAGCGGCCCTCCTGCCTGCTGCTGAGTGGGCGCAGCACACACATGCCACAGTAGCCGCGCTCCGCCGCCTTTTCCCCATGCTAGAGAAGTTGAGCCCGTCCGGCATGACGAGCTGCCGCGGCAAGATGGCGGCCTGGCTGAAGGACCAGATGGAGCAGGGCAGCGAGCGGCTGCTGCTCATGGACTGCCGGCTGCAGGAACTCTACAAGTCCTCACACATCGAGGCTGCACTCAGTGTGGCCCTGCTGGGCCTCATGCTGCGGCGCCAGAGGGGCGGCAAGCTGCCACTGTGGGCCCTCTTCCCCCGCGCCAAGGACCGCGAGCGCTTCGGTCGGTGCTGCCGCACCGACACCGTGCTGCTCTACGATGAGGGCAGCGACTGCAGCCAGAACGGCGGTGGCGGCCCCGGAGACAGCGTGCTGGGACTGCTGATGGAGCGGCTGAAGGACGAAAGCTGCAGGGCCTTCTTCTTGGAGGGTAAGAGCGCGCGCCGCTGGGGAAATGTGCATTATTGAGCACCAGGGGAGGGACTGGGGAACCAAGGGAAACTCATTTGGCCACATTTTGCCCTGGAAAGCATGCATGTTCTCCTGGGATGTGTCCTTGTATAATGTTTCTGGCACTTATGTAAAGCACGCCAATACCTTCAGATCGGTCTCGCCCTCGCCACCGTCCCACGGATTCGAAGAACCACCACCAGAGGAAGATCGTTCTCCTACCTGGCAGCGAAGACATGGAACTCCCTCCCCGCACACCTACATCTTCCAAGCGGAGAAATGCGATTGCCAGTTGCGAGACTCCATTAAAATCAGATGGGCACGTCCATTAAAGTGTGAAGCTGACACCCTGTGCGGCACACATGCACTGTACCGTAAACCAGAATGACGCCTTTCCTATGTTGATTCATTATCTTACATTGACAAGATTACCTCCTCCAGCAGTGGTGTTTAACGGCACTGTGTACACTGTATTTCTAGAAAATATTAGCCCGCCATCACGGCCTTGCTGTTTTTGTATGCAACTAATCTCACAAACCTCACACCTTCCTCTGGATCGAGCGCTCGCCATTTGTCCATAAGCCCCGTCTTTTTCAGATTGGGGGGTGTGTTTTTGTTGATTGACTGAAGACGTCACAGAGAGAAAGGACCGAAAAACACACCCCTCAATCTGAAAAAGACGGGGCTTAAATGGAAAGACAAACCTCTTCTCCAATGGCTGGCCAGCATATAGGAGGCCAGCCAATGGAGAAGAGGGGCGGGTTTAAGCCCCACTACTAGAAAACATAAAATCTCGCCCACGAGACTGCGCAAGCGCAGCCTACGCTAGCCGAGACCTAGAAAGGCTGCATCTGCTGCACTGCTCGGTCCATAATATCAATGGATGCATGAGATGAACTTCAATTCCTGAATATCACTGATTCCACTGAGTTTTACATCCAGCACTGTGCATTTTTTATACTGATTGAACCCTGTTTGCCCTTGCCAATATCAGCCCAACCTGAGCATCTTACAAGCTATTTCCCATTTGACCAATTCTGAGCTTATGTTTGATCCTCATACTGTAAGCAAGCCTTGTCCCGTTCAGTGGCTTGTGATTTTAGATGTTTGCAAACTATTCATTCATTTCACTAGCTCAGATCCATTTCTTGAGCCTGTATACTACCTTCCTATTTCTAACCCTGCATGTTATGCTCTGCATACCATTGGTAAGCTTCTGAGCCAGAGTGCCACCTGTCCAACCCTGAGCTGTGTGTTGCTTACCTATCTCGGTGTCTGCACGCTACCAGTGCTTCTGTCCCACAACTTGTCAGGTGCCTGTTAACACTCATAGGGGCATATTTACTAGAAACAGGGGCATATTTACTAGAAACTGTAGGAGTGCGGTGTTACACCAAAATTGGTAAAGCCGCACTCCGTCAGTTTCAAAATGCAGGGATGCGCCGTATTTACAAGAATGCTGCGTACTCCTGCATTTCCCCTAGCGCTGGCGCTAAAGAAGGTGCCGGGCGCCAGTGCAGGCAACCTTGCCCCATTTTTCAAGGGTGCCTGCAGTGCAGGGTTGATTTGCTGTTTCTGTGTGTGCTGCAGAATGCAGAAAGAGCAAAAAACGAGGAGAAATGAAGCATTTCTCCTTGTATCGCCTGCTTAAGAGCAGGTATTATCTGGTTATATTTCTGGCGCTGCCCCATACCTTGTAAACATCGGGTAGCGTAAAAAAGCAATGGGTGTTGAGGTGGAACACCCTCTGCAACACCAATTGCACGCCCCTTTAATGATTAAGTGCTGTGTGAATAGTGGCATATTTACATTGCGGCGTTAAGCCTTAATGCCGCCTTGTACTTAAGGTGAAGGACTTAACGTCACCAGAATGTCAGAAAAAGAGACGTTTTGGTGGCTTTACCTCCTTGTGAATATGCCCATGAGTGCACGACTTACCACTGAGTCTGTGTACTACCTACACACCACAACGTCTGTGCATTACCCACCCACCCTGTGCCAGTGTGATACCAGCCAATCCTCAAAGCTTGTGTGCTGACTTGCCCAAGCCTGAAAATATGTCTTACCTGCCCATCACTTAGCCTGTGTGGTATCTGCCCATTTCTTAGCTCGTTTGACAATAATTGGCCTCTTTAGTAATTTCCCATGTGCATGTTCATACTTTATTTGTACAATCCCATTTAATTTTATATTTTACATTTTTGCCTATGTTTGCGACAAGCTTAACAGCAATAAAATACTTTACTAACATGTTGTATTGGATGTGAGACCCATGAAAGGAATACAATTTCTGCCATTCAAATGGACCACAGAATAATGGCTGCTGTATAATTGTGAGCCTGGAGCACTGGTAAAGAAATGAAGCGTTCCCATTAAAATAAATGCTTTGATGTGCTAAATGTTCTACTGACACGTTTTAATTTGCAAATATTTCACATAAAGTGCGCAGAATTATGAAGAACAGCTCTTTTGAATGAAAGTAAACACCATAGTCAATGAATATGTAATAACTACTGCAACAGGTAAATTTAAAGTTGTGACTATTATTTTCCTGCTTTTCTTCTTACAGAACGGTAGCCACGATATTGGCAAAAGCTGACAAATTCAAAAGAAGGCAAGATGCTCCCACTCATTCTTCCTTAAATGAAAGCAACCATGTTGATCTCACCAAATCATCAAAGGAATCAAGTTTTGCTCTCATGGAAAATAAATGGTGGCAATGTACTGGTTATTGCCCTACATGACTGCATCTTTACCCCTCCAAATACAATCCTGTATTACCTACTTAGTCCTTTTTCCTCACCACAGTCCTTAGAAAATGGGCTTCACTGGTGCCCATGCACAGTATTCGCCCATGCCAGAATTAAAACAAGCATTGGTAAATGCATTAGGTTTCGCCTATGGGATTAATAATATGAGGTGTGGGAGCAATGTATGAGTGCAGTTAGAATGGTGTGAGTGCATGCACAAAACAGATCTGTTGGGTAAGATAAATTGCTTGATCTTTTGGAGATAACCCAGAGGACTAGAGGAGCCTCACAATCTGCGTGGTCTTTACCCAGACATCAGACAAACAAACCATTCAAAGAATCATGCATGACAGAAACTTAAATCTGCGTAGGATACATTTTGTCTAACGAGGCATGCAGGTGCAGAAAAATATGTAGAAAATGCTGATACAATTCCACACTTGTAAGAGGAGTGTACATTTGAAAGTTTAGGAAGCAAAGTAAAGAAGTAACAAAATTAGGGAGATGTGGTCGAGCGGGTCGCTATTAGACTGAGTGCATATTCAAACAATAACATGGCATCTCGTCTGCAGTTAGTACATTATAAACACTGTTAATGGTCACACACAGAGTGTCGAAACAACAGTAGGACGTCAAGACAAACACAAGTCTGTAGGTAACTAAATACTGCAGTGGACACAGCAAAGTCCAAAGAAGCAGAGTTTGTCTAACTTCACTGCATAGCGCTACACCACTGTGCCTGGGCTCACTAACATGGCTCTGTCACAGCCGCAGGGATGCACAAATACAAACCAAGTTGCAGGCATTTTTCCAAACGAGATCGTTGTACCAGTTCTGCAAGTTGATTTGACGACACTACCTTCCATCTTGCAAACCGCTAAATATATATAGTGTCACCACAGTCTTGCAAGATTTGAATTTGCTGTACAACAAAATGCATATGTACTTCCAAGCCACAACTTCAGATCAAAGCGAGCACAGCGTCTGAATCACCCGGTGCTGGTGCCAGCAGCAAAGCCACCGACTCACCCACGGCCTACCGAACTCTGAATGCTCATCAGCACCACCCTCCCAGTCTGCACTTCCACTGCACAGATGCTGCTACCAACCTCCTACCCCCACTCCATAGAGTGCTGGGAACAGCTGTTCTGCAGAAGGGAGTTTGGAGATAGGGGCCCCAGTTGTTGACACCCTTGCAACAGCCTAGCATTAGAGGAGCCTGTCCTGAAGTACACAAACTCTACTGAAGAAACACTGAATCAGAGCAAAAATGCAACCTACTTTAACATCAGAATACAACTATCAAGTTATAAAGGCAATCGCGTCAAACTACAACCTTGACATGCAAATGCAGTGCATCATTTAGAAACAGCTTTGGGCAATAGATATCAGTGCCAAACCTAGGAAAACAGCATCGGTAGCGTTCACTGTGTCTCAGTGGGGAAAACAAACCAACCAGTCAAAGCACTAACTTTCTATCAACCTTTTCCTCTTTGTATGGTAATGTTATGGAACCTTGAACCTTTGTGTGTATGCCCCTCTTAGAACCTCAGTGTACCAAGTACAATACGTAGAGGAGATCTCAGGTAATGTGATGTATGTAAACAACCCTCACCTAGGCAGTGTGAGATAAATTAAGAGGTGCTTATTTATTTATTTATTTATTTATTTATTTATTTATTTTTAAATATTTTCTATTGAAAATCAAAAAACAAACAAAGCAACATAATACACTTCACAAGGCAAATAGTCACTTTCGGGAAACATGAGTTAGTGGGGATTAATTACACGACTATGCATACAATATTTCAAACATCAATTACGGGTTGGGGGGGGGGCAGCGAGGAAACCGCGCGGTATATTCGTTTAGTTGTGAGGACCAGGAATGTCATCTAGGGAGACAAGGGGATGGCAGGGGTAAAATCTTGAGGGGGAGTACATATATTCCCACGATAAGCATTCCATTGAGACCAAATTCTGTTCCATTTCTTGGGTATGCCCCGTGACAAGTACACCGTCTTTTCTCTGAACATGCACCAGTCCATGTTTTCCTTCCAAGCCGACATGGTGGGCGGTCTGTGGGAACCCCATAACTGCGCTATGTCCATTTTCGCGATCATGTTACCAAGGGTCGCCCAACAGATCTGCGCCGTGTTATAATCATTCGGCTCCCATACATTAAGGAGACAGCGTCTGGCCTCAGGCAGGAGTGAAACCCCCGTGACCCTTTCCATAGTGGCATGTACTCGAGACCAAAACGCAGCCACCTCAGGGCATTCCCACAGTATATGGAGGAAGGTACCACTCATACCGCACCCACGTTTACACAGACCCTCCTCAGAGTACCCCATTCGTACCAGACGCGGGCCAGTAACATACACTCGATGAAGGATCTTGAGCTGGACGAACCGAAGGTGGGCAGGGATGGCCACCTCCTTGGGAGAGGACACGGCCATTTGTCAGTCCTCATCGTCCAACTCCAACCCGTCAGCCGTCCATAAGGCCCTGAGGCGAACAAGCAAGTCAACTCTGTTGTTGATGAGCTTTTTATAAATCAGTGAAATTGTGCTATCAGGCACGGAGCAGTCAAGGATACGGTCCTCGAGAGGCGAGGACTCAGGAATCTCCGTCCCCTTGGGGAAGACAGACAACAAGGCGTGCCGTACCTGGACATACCGAAAGAATTCCTTGTCGTCAAGCTCATATTCTATCTTAAGCGCCTCAAAAGTCTTAACAGTCCCTTTTGACCAAAGATCGTCAACCTTGCTTATACCTATCATGTCCCAATTATCAAAACCTTTCGTCCTCCACAAATTGTCCAAACCATCTGAATCATACAACGGAGTTGCACGGGACAGTCTATCACACCATCCCAGAGCAGCATTTGCATCACGCCACACTCGCACAGCAATTTTAGTGGGTCCAGCCAGAGCCTTGTAGGGTCCCTTGGAGTACAATGCCCTGTTGAAATTTCCACCGGGCAAAAGATACTTGTCCATAGCAAAGGCTGGCGATGAACCGGGGGCATAAGTTGCATGATTGACAGCACTTAGCTGGGAGGCCCAATAATAGCGTCTGATGTCTGGGAGGGCAATGCCGCAATCATACCATGGAAGAGTGAGTTTGGAGAGGGCAATGCGTGCACGCCCATCCCAAATCAGCCGTCTCTGAAGGCCCTCCACTTCCCGGAAGTAACCAGGAGGAATCGGATCAAAGGAGTTCTGGAGTGCATATAAAAATCTGGGGAGCGACATCATCTTGAAAAGAGCCGCCCGTCCCAAGGGTGACAGAGGCAGCCGGCGCCATCGTACAACGTCAAGCTTGAGCTGCTGAAGAGGGGCTCGAAGGTTACGGTCGCATCGAACGGCAGGGTCCAAGGAAACATAAATACCCAAATACTTAAAGCCGGACGTAGCCAACTGTAACGGGGCAGGGTCTGGGGGAGTGGTATCAAGCGAGACTGAGTCAGGGAAAAGTGCTCGTAAAGAAGGTTTTATTTTTAAGTATGCTTTTCTCCTTTTACTAGTCACTCGCAATCTGGCGAATTTCGTTGGGCTCCGTTCTGACACCTCGTGGAAACGCTGTATACTCCAGACTGATGCCGCCCCGCTGGTAGGCTGGTTCACTTTGACCGGTCTTGAAGGGGGGAAGGGCTGACTCTTCAGGGTCCGTATCCGCTCTCCAGCCGGGCCGTTTGCCAAGAAGAAAAGGAAAAGAGGAAGTCAGTGGGGCGTCCCTGCCGAGAGGGGTTACAGGGCCGGGCGTGAGGGAAACCAAGTGCTCAGCTATATACAGGACCTGCAGTGCTCGTGAAGGGGAAAAGGGGCACAGAGGCTAATCTATATACACTGGCTACAAGGTGTGTGGCTGGCCACTACGCCCCACCCAGCCCGCTACTTTGCCCCGTACCTTGTACAGCCACGTTCCTCCCGTGGGACAGTGGCAGGGCGAGTCGCCGAGTCGGTGGCCTCCTGGCTTGATGGTATCAGCTGGGCTCCGCTCGTCTTCCTCCTCGTCGGCTCCAAGTCTCGATCGGTCTGCTCTCCGTCTCCACTCCAATACTCCTTCCGCCTCCAGGGAATCGCCGTCCGCCGTCTCGGAGGTTCTTCCGGCTTTTAGTCCCGCATCGACGTCAGGGGGCGGGGCCATGACGCTCTGTGCTCCAGGGTTAAAGGGACCCTGCACCTTTTCCTCCGGGCTGTACCATACTGTTTCTCCTTCTGTGGGAAACCAATCCGCTGGGTCAGATTCGGCAGTCTGTGCAAGAGGAACAGAAAGGGGGGTCAGCGGTACGACAGACCACCAGTCCGAGGCAACCCCATTGTCCATTTCAGAGGCACCCATTGCAGAGGCACCCACCTCCCCGTCACACACCTCCCCCCCTGGACTCTCCCGATCGGGGAGAGGTTGAACCCGGGACAGATAATCCACGTTCCCATTCGCGGACCCCTTCCTGTGCTGCACGGTGAAGGAATAGGGCTGCAAGGTTAGGAACCATCGGAGCACCCGAGCATTAAGGGACCGGTTCTGGTACATCCATTTCAGGGGAGCGTGGTCAGTGTGTAGAACGAACGGCTTACCCTCCAAATAATATTGCAGCTTTTCCACGGCCCATTTGATAGGGAGGCACTAGCGTTCCACTGTGGAGTATTTACGCTCCCTAGGGAATAGCTTTCGGCTGGTGTACAAGATCGGGTGTTCGATCCCTTCGCTGTTTATCTGCGACAGGACGGCCCCTATGCCTATGCTGGAAGCGTCCGTGGCCAAAACAAATGGTTTGGTGAAATCAGGGGATACCAGTACAGGAGCCGATGTTATGGTCTTTTTCAAGTTCTGGAATGCTTCTAGGGCTTCCTGGGGGGGGTTCCGTATTTCGCTGGTCCTCACATCTTTCTTTAGTAGGTCGGTTAACGGGGCGGCCTCTTCGGCGAACTTAGGTATGAATCTTCTATAATACCCTATGAGCCCGAGGAAGGCCCTGAGCTCCCTTTTGGTGGACGGAAAACACGTGTTCCGAATGGCCTTAACTTTCTCTTCCTGGGGAGCGATGTTGCCGTTTCCCAACACGTATCCTAGATACTTGGCCTTGGTAAACGCGGCCCGTGACTTCTTCGCATTGACGTGAAGTCCTGCGTTCTGGAGGGCCTTGAGGACTTCCTGTAGATGTTGTAGGTGTTCGGTCCAGGTTTTGCTGTGGACCACAATATCATCCAAGTAGGCTGCACAAAAAGAGGGATAGGGCTTCAGTACCCGATTCATGAGTCTTTGGAATGTGGCAGGGGCCCCGTGAAGTCCGAAAGGGAGCACCGTAAACTCGAAGAGTCCCTCATCCGTGATAAAGGCCGTCTTTTTTCTGTCCTCCTCCCGTAGGGGCACCTGCCAGTATCCTTTCGTTAAATCGATGGTTGTTATATAGACAGCGTCTCCTAACTTCTCAATCAACTCATCGACGCGGGGGATGGGATACGCGTCGAACGTCGATATTGAGTTCAGGGCCCTAAAGTCCATGCAAAAACGCTTTGTTCCATCTGGTTTGGGGACCATCACTATCGGCGAGGCCCAGTTACTGGTGGAGGGTCGTATCACCCCCAATTCCAACATATCCTGTACCTCTCGTCTCACCGCCTCTCGACGGGCCGCTGGGATCCGATAGGGCCGTTGTTTCACTATCTGGCCCGGAGTCGTTTCGATGCGATGTTCACCCAGCTTCGTCTTTCCTGGCACATCAGAGAAGATGGGAGTGAAGGGGAGCAAGGCTGTCCTTAGTTCGTGTCTCATGACATCCGTAAGGTCTGGGTTCACCACGAGCTGTTCGAGGGTGGATTCCCCCATTCTTTTGTTGGGGATAGCGAGATGGGCGCTCCTGGGAGGAGAACCAATCCATTTCTTTAACAGATTTATATGGTATGATTGCGTTTTGGAGGGGGAAGTCCGTAGTCTATAGGTGGTGTCTCCTATGGTCTCCGTTACTTCATATGGTCCAGTCCATTCGTTTTTCTTCGTAAGGGAAGGCAATAACACGAGGGCCCAATCACCCACCTGCAGTCTTCTCAGTCTGGTTCCCCGGTCGTGGTATTTCTTTTGGTTTTTTCTCTGTTGTTCGAGGTTGGTATATGCCAGGTTCCTGAGTTTTCCCAATTTGGATCGGAGTTGGGCCGTGTATTCAAAAGGCATACATTTGTCCGGTTCTTCTTGTGATTCCCAAGCAGTTTTTGTTATTTCCAGGAGAGATCTCGGAAGCCTCCCGTACAGCAGCTCGAAAGCAGAACAGCCTAAGCTGCTCTGTTTCTGTGCCCGCAGTACGTACAAAGCCAAGGGTAGCAACCGGTCCCATGCTGGGCCTTCGGAGGTCAGCATTTTTTTTAAGGTCACCTTCAACGTTTGGTTTTACCTCTCGACGAGTCCGTCTGTCTGGGGGTGATAGACGGAGGTCTTCAGATGACGGCTATCGAGAGTTTTGCAGACCTCGTTCATGAGGCGGGATGTAGACGGTGTTCCCTGGTCTGTGACGACCTCTTTTGGAAACCCCACCCTCGAAAATAATTCCACAAACCTCTCGGCGATGTTGGCTGTAGTAGGGGATCTTAAGGGGAACGCCTCTATGAACCTTGTCGCGTAATCCACGATCACCAAAGCATACAGATGTCCTCTTGGGGACTTCGGTAGGGGGCCGATGAGGTCCATACCTACCCGCTCGAAAGGGACTCCAATGATAGGCATGGGATGTAAGGGAGCTGCCTGGGGTCTGTGGGTATTCCTTCTCTGGCAGATCTCACATTTTCTACAATAGTCCTGCACGTCCCGGTAGATTCCTGGCCAGTAGAAATGCCGGACTATGCTCTCAGTGGTCTTCTCCTTTCCCGCATGTCCTGCCGTTAGATGGGCATGAGCAAAGAACAGCAACTGCTCTCTAAAGGACAACGGCACCAATAGCTGTAGTTCTTTTCCCTCTGCTGCTTCTCTGTATAGAAGGTCTTTTTTTATGAGGAACCTAGGAAAAAGGGGTGTAGGCTCATCCCTTGCTGTATGGGCTGACTCCCAGGCGTTATATAAGGACCTGCCTTCCAACTGAGCAAACCTAAAACTGCGGTCAAGGACCCAGGGTTCGGTGGTAATCAGAGCGGACTGGGGACACGTCTCAGACAAGGGCTCGGACAGGATTCTCCGGAACAAGCCTATAAAGTCGGGGTTGTCTACACCTAGTATCATGTCCTCAGGGAGGGATGGCATTACTCCCACTCTCACTGTACAAACCGGTAGGTCTTTCGGGCAAACGGATACCTGGGCAACTGGGTATGGTTTAATGTCCCCATGCACACAACGGATGTGTACCATCATATCCGGTACGTATTGTGTGGGGAGGATAAACCTTTCTTGCACCACTGACTGTCTGCATCCCGAGTCTAGTAGTGCCTTCATGGGGTACCCATTCATTGTTATACTCACATAAAATGAGGTTCCCAATTCAGCGGAGTATTTGAGTGCCTTCGGTAGATAGCCCACTTCCATGGGTTCCTCGGTCTGTCTTTTTCTGGGACAAAGGCGGGCTATGTGGCCCCATTCGCCGCACTCGAAACACTGCGGCCCACGTAAGACGGGGGCCTCCATCCGCATCTGTCGTGGCCTAAGCGGTTCAGGAACCGGTCGTGCTTTCTTTTCGACTTTGCAGGGGGTTGGTGGTCTTGTACTTTTCTCCTGTTCCCAACCGATGCCTTTGGGTTGGGCTCTGGCATAGGTGGCAGCCATCTCTATGGCTTGTTCCACTGAGAGTCCCGAGTGTTGTCTAAGCCACCTCTGGGATCCGTAAGGGAGAGCCTCCATAAATTGCTCCAAGTAGATTCGAGCCAGTACGTCTTCTTTGATACTGGTTTCGGGCTTCAGCCATTTATCCGCCATCATCTTCAGCCTGTAGAAGAGGGTTTTGGGATTTTCGCCAGGGATCCCCTTCTCTTTGCGGAACCTGACTCTGTATGCCTCAGAGTCCAACCCCAAGTGATCTAGGATCACAGTTTTGATCAGTGAGTATGGGGCGTTACCAGCAGGATTCGCTACCTGATATGCGAACTGGGCCTCTCCAGTTAGCAGCGGTGCCAAGAAGAAGGGCCACTTCTCTTCTGGCCACCCCAGCGCTCTGGCTGCACGCTCAAAATTCATCAGAAAAGCGTCGGGGTCTTCTCCTTGCACATATTTCTGTAGAGCAATGCCCGAGGGGCTGGGAACATGGACTCTGCTCTCCAGGGGACTCCCACTACTAGGGGGCGCCATGGATTTCTGCATATTTTCCATCTGTGCTGCAATGGTGGACTTGAACATGTCCCGGTCGGCTTGGGCAGAAGTAATCTGCCGCTCCACTGCCCACTCTAGCTTCTCTTGCCCCTTAATAAGATGCTGCAAAAGGGCGTCCATCTCGTGATCACAGACGGACTGGGATGTTAATCCCACTTCTGACACCACTTGTAACGGGGCAGGGTCTGGGGGAGTGGTATCAAGCGAGACTGAGTCAGGGAAAAGTGCTCGTAAAGAAGGTTTTATTTTTAAGTATGCTTTTCTCCTTTTACTAGTCACTCGCAATCTGGCGAATTTCGTTGGGCTCCGTTCTGACACCTCGTGGAAACGCTGTATACTCCAGACTGATGCCGCCCCGCTGGTAGGCTGGTTCACTTTGACCGGTCTTGAAGGGGGGAAGGGCTGACTCTTCAGGGTCCGTATCCGCTCTCCAGCCGGGCCGTTTGCCAAGAAGAAAAGGAAAAGAGGAAGTCAGTGGGGCGTCCCTGCCGAGAGGGGTTACAGGGCCGGGCGTGAGGGAAACCAAGTGCTCAGCTATATACAGGACCTGCAGTGCTCGTGAAGGGGAAAAGGGGCACAGAGGCTAATCTATATACACTGGCTTCAAGGTGTGTGGCTGGCCACTACGCCCCACCCAGCCCGCTACTTTGCCCCGTACCTTGTACAGCCACGTTCCTCCCGTGGGACCGTGGCAGGGCGAGTCGCCGAGTCGGTGGCCTCCTGGCTTGATGGTATCAGCTGGGCTCCGCTCGTCTTCCTCCTCGTCGGCTCCAAGTCTCGATCGGTCTGCTCTCCGTCTCCACTCCAATACTCCTTCCGCCTCCAGGGAATCGCCGTCCGCCGTCTCGGAGGTTCTTCCGGCTTTTAGTCCCGCATCGACGTCAGGGGGCGGGGCCATGACGCTCTGTGCTCCAGGGTTAAAGGGACCCTGCACCTTTTCCTCCGGGCTGTACCATACTGTTTCTCCTTCCGTGGGAAACCAATCCGCTGGGTCAGATTCGGCAGTCTGTGCAAGAGGAACAGAAAGGGGGGTCAGCGGTACGACAGACCACCAGTCCGAGGCAACCCCATTGTCCATTTCAGAGGCACCCATTGCAGAGGCACCCACCTCCCCGTCACACCAACTGAATCGGGAATCTACGGGGCAGCGGAGGGAGCTCTCCAACCAAAACATAGACACATGACTTGGTCCAATTGATGACAAGACCCGAGTTCTTCCCGAAGGAGGTCAGAACATCAAAAAGCACATTAAGGGACTTCTGGGGGGACGTGAGATAAAGGAGGATATCATCAGCATATAGCGAGATTCGGTCCTCAAAGTCGGGAGTCCACTGAATGCCTTTCAGCGAGGGCTCCCAACAAAGCCACTCAGCCAGCGGTTCCAAAGCAAGGGCAAAAAGCAACGGGGACAATGGGCAACCCTGCCGAGTACCCCAACCGAGCGTAAAAGTGCTGGACACTCTCCCGTTAACAACCACCTGGGCGAGCGGCCTTTCATAGAGAAGCTTCACCCAGGCAATGAATGTCGGACCGAACCCAAACTTAGTGAGAGCAGCCCAAAGATACGGCCATTCTATGGTATCAAAAGCCATAGTGGCATCAAGAGAAGCCAAAATGGCCAGCTCAGTCAGAGCCCCAGCTCTCGCGAGAACTCCATGGAGCCTCCGAAGATTAAGGGCGGTGTTCCGGTGCGGAATAAAACCAGATTGATCCGGATGAACCAGGTCACCAATCACCTTAATCAATCGAGTAGCTAACAATTTAGCAAGTATTTTGGGTTCGGCATTGAGTAATGAAATGGGCCTATACGAAGCACAACGATCACATGGTTTACCCTCTTTGTGAATTACAACGATGGTAGCCAGACGCTGATCGGCGTGGAGGACACCCGAATCGAGAGCCTCAAGGAACATGTCTCTTAAGTGAGGCGCCGTTCTGTCAGGTCGTAACTTATAGAGCTCAATGGGTAAACCATTGGGGCCCATGGCCTTACTGGACCGGAGGGCGCGGATGGAAACTGCGACCTCGTCTACCGTGATAGGCGCATCCAGCAAGGCGCTATTTTCATCAGAGAGGCAGGGCAAGGAAATATCACGCAACAACAGCCTAGAGTCATGTTCATCCCTTTCGCTGACCGAGGCATACACCATCCGAAAATTATCCACAAAACACCCAACAATACCAGCCGGGTCAGAAACACGTTCACCAGTCGACCTCTCAATCACAGGCACGACCCGATTCATTCTCTTTTGCTTGTCCAACCATGCAATCAGCTTACCCGCTTTGTCACCCACATCATATATTCTACCTTGCTGCTCTCTATGCATGACTTTCGCAGCGTCAGTCACAAGGGCTCTATAATCGGCCTGCTTCAAACTAAGAGAATGCAGTGTAGCACGGGTAACATCACCATCGAGATCGCTCTCAAGCCCAGCTATTTCAGATTCGAGGCATACAAGTTCTTCGCATTTAGCCTTTTTGGCAGCAGCAATCAATGACAATGAATGCCCACGAATAACAGTCTTGAAAGCCTCCCACAATGAGATAGAAGAAGAAACAGACCCCACATTTTCATTAAAGTAACAGTCAATAGCCTTTACCAGCTCGGAGCGGGTCTTAGGATTTTGAAAGTACCACGGATTTATGGGAGCCACTCTACCTTCGCTACCCACTCCAGACTCAACAATGACCCACAGGAGGGGAATGATCAGAAATGCCCCTAGGAAGGTGACGGATCTCCCTGATGGAGGACGACTGTGCTGCTGGCATGAGGAAATAATCTAGTCTGGAAAGGCTACCATGGGCCACGGAGTGGAACGTATATTGTAACCGTGTGGGATGCATGAGTCTCCAAGCATCCGTTAGCCCAAAGGTTTCAATAAGCTCACTAAGCCACATTTGAGATCTAGGTAAGTCCCGGGGGGGGGTAACAATCAGAGTTAAAATCCCCGCCAAGAATCAGAAAACCGTCAGGTAGCCCCAATAGGAGCCGCCCGAGGTCAGCAAGGTGGTGGCCTGCAGGCCCGGAGGGACATAGACCGTGACTACGGAAAGCGTCCTACCCTCCCATCTCCCAGAGAGTGCAGCATAGCGACCCCTGTCATCGAGCATTATCTCGTCAATTTCGAGGGGGAGAGAGGATCTGATCAAAATGCCCACCCCTCTGGAGCCAGAGGTGAAACCAGCATGTGCAACTAGTCGATATCCACGTCTATTCAACGCCTGGCAAGCGTTGCCAATTAAATGCGTTTCTTGCAGTAGAACAATATCAGGGGAGTGGCGTCGAAGGAACTGCAGCACAACCCCTCGTTTTATTCTGTCTCCCAAACCATTGACATTCCATGACAGCAGTCTAAACTCACTACCCCCATCCCGAGAAAGAACCAGAGCCCCGCCCCCATGAAGCCCCGCAGGTGAATAAGCAAACAATACGATGCCATGTGAAGGAAACAAATAAACAAACACTCTCTACCCCCACCCCCCAACCAGAACCCGTTACAACACCCCCCACCCTGTACCCCTGCATTCGAACTGGAAACCCCCCCAACTTGCAGTGTGCCTGTCGCCCAATCATGAAACTAATCTACACGAAGAACCCCGGAGGAGGAAGAGTCCCTTACACCCCCGCCACCCTTGGACCCACCAAAAACAATAATAAAAGCACAAATAGCAAAACTCAGCTGACAAACGATTAGAAAGAGCAGACGTCGGGAACCATAATGTCACTCTTGATCAGGCGTGCCCCTCTCGGTGCCGCCGGGGTGCTCAGATCGCTCATCCCTTTTCGGCAAGGAATCAAGCCAGTCACTGACACTGTCCAGACGGTCAAAGAAGAAGGTTCGTTCCTCATATTCGATCCGCAGCCGGGCCGGAAACAACATAGCGTACTTGAGGCCCAGGTCTCGCAGTCGCTTCTTCACCCCCTGAAGCCCCAGTCTCTGTCGCTGGACCTGAGGAGTAAAGTCCGGATAAAAGTTCACGGTGGTATTATCGAACTTCAAGGGGCCATGCTCCCGAGAGGCTTGGAGAATAGCGTCTCTATCTCAAAAATTAAAAAAGAGCCTGGCAACAATTGGTCTCGGGGGGGCTTCACCTTCCCACCCGGGAAACGGTATGCACGCTCGACCGCGAAGAATTTGCTGAGTCCGGCGGGAGCTAGATGATTCAGGACCAGGTCCTCTACGAGGAGGTCGAAAGCAGAGTTCTCAGGATTTTCCGGCACACCAATGAGGCGCACGTTGTTGCGCCTGGCCCTATTTTCATGCTCCTCAAGCCGACGGGCCATCAAGTCGTGTGACGATCTCAGGTTGCCGATCTCAGTCTGTGCGTCCGTAACATCAGTGATCAGGTTGGAGGTCTTCAAATCCAACGCCTTCACCCTCTCATTAGTTTTGGCCATATCCGCTCTAATCAGCGTGACATCCACAGCCACAGTGTCGATTTTGGATGCAAGAGCCTCATATTGCTGTCCCATAGAGGCCTGCATACCCGTGATGGCACTCATGACTTCTCGGAGAGAGACATCTGTAGGCGCGGTCGAGTCAGCCCTGGGGTCATCAAGAGTACGGCCGGTACCGCCGGGGGACCCCATCGGTTGAGTGTATCGGTCCATAACGTTAGTCTGGGTATGTCCCCCGCGGACCGGCGTCTTTGTCTTTCGCTTCTCGATATCTGGTTTGGTGGCCATATTGGAAGCTGTGCCCCGAAGGGTCCCTCTAGACCTGGTAAAAATGGCCGATCTCGGTGAGGCCAAGGGAGACAAGAAATAGGCCAAAAGTGGAGAAGTGTCAATAGAGCAGGAGGCCAAAACCCTCTGGAGGGGCAGAGCTCGACAGCAGGGCAAAGCCGCGCCGGATCCGGAATGGATCTGGGAGAGTAGCGATCACTCAGAGCTCGAAGTAGAAAACGAAACCGAAAGTGAGGATGAGGCCGACTGGGGGGATTTCCTCCGGCCGTTGCTGTTCAACTACTCCCCGGCCTGTGAAGCAGCAGAGTCCCCCGGCCTCGTCGGGGCAGGCCGAAAAAGTTGAAGTCGATGTAAAAACAGCTCCCGACGTCCAAATTCGATTTAGAAAAGGATGTTGAGGTCTGCAAGAGTTCGTCTTCAAAAGCCCATATTCAGAATAAGGATATGTTAAGGATATTTGCAGAAGGGCGGCACGGGTCTCGGGAGCTCTCTGCTCACGCGACCATCTTGGATGCCCGCGTAGCTCCTCCTTCCGGTGCTTATTTATTTAAAGTAACATTCCTTTCTTATGAAGAAGCAGAACCCTCAATTATTAGACCCTCGGCCCTGCCAAACACACACATTATTGAGCCTGATGAAACTGAAATGGTGTCCTCCATCACCCTGCCATGTACAAAACAGCAGAGCTCATAAGTGACATATCTACATGATCCATAGCCTGCAGGGAAGGGCGGCACCAGGAAAAGCGAATGGCCCCGTGTGCTGCAGTACTAAGCGAGAACCTGTCAATGTCAACGGCAGCCATGGTGAGCTGGAGCACGCACTGCCTGCTGCTACTACTGTCGCTGCTGCCTGCTCCTCCTCCCGGGATAGATACAATCCCCGCATTAGTAGGCTGGGCTGCACACAGGAGAGCTACTCACAGGTAGATAGAGAGCTACTAGCCGGTCAGGAGGCACTCGTTGGAGACACCTGTAGATGATACAAACTGTATAGCTACCTTCCTAAACCACTCAGAACGTGCTTGGGCCTCACAATGTGTAGTAGAGCAGTATACAAATACAAAATACAAAAAATAGCAAAGCAGTATACAAATACTTAATAAAAAACACAATGTCAGGAAATGGGTGGGCCTCGGAAGCAGCCGTAGTAATTGCCTTCCTCACCCAATATGCTACTGAGATCTTTTTTTTAAAGTAGATGCCTGAGATATGTTGTTGATGCATACAACATAAAAAATCTGGACCGGAGCTAACACTAATTTGGCACATTGTATGTATGAACAGGACTATTATTAAGCTCAAGCTACGTTGATCCCCTTGGATAACTTTACAGATAATTGAAGTAAACATGCAAAACTGGCCAATCATTGGGATGGATAGCAAGATATGGCTCTCACATACACAACGTATTTTTTGTACAGGGCAAAACCGTGGCAGACCCGGTGCAAATGAATTTCCCCTCCACAAAAAGACTTATGAATGTTCAAAGCAGAGGCGTGGGTTGGGGCTTAAAATATACCACACTCGCTAATAAAGGTAAACAGGGGTGCACTCACAGGAAGGGCAAGGCGCTCGATAAGGGCAGCTCCACTAATAAAACAAATAAGTGATTCTGAACTGTATTTAAGGCACATGACATCCGGGGTGAATCCTCGCAAAGAGGGGGCGGGGAGGAGCGGGTGGTAAAGCACAACCACCTCTAATGAGACAACTGCACATTCCAAACACTTTCACAATGCAGGATAAGGACACCCCTTCTCGCACACATTACATTTAACTGGTTTCACAAACTCAGGAAGGTGTGGGTCATGGACATAATACACATCAATCTCTTCGAAGACAAAATGCAGCGTAATCTGTAACTGAATACACAACACTTCAAGATACAGGCACTGGTAAAACCAAATGCCATTTACCGAGAATTGTGTATGATTCTTTACAGAATGCAGCATAGAAAAGGGGGGGCATACGAACATGCCGATTACAATAAGGGGTAGGTATAGAAACGAACATCGTATACTTTAACTACGGCCATGAAAGCAAACATTCTGATGCAAAATGTAGTGTGTGCCAAGGGGGCCCCTGAAGCTCGGGGGGGCCCCCGCAATGCCTGTGTTACATCCTTGCCAATGCCCTTGACAACCAGATCATGCCAGAGAACACAACTAGGGTTAACCTCAAGAAGAAAACCAAATAGACTAATAACAAGATTAGGCAAATGAAAAGACAATTCAGCAAACACAATTCAGAATTCTACAACGCAAGTGGAAGAAATTAAGGGCTGAAAAAGATAAAATCATACAACAATAGTATAACAAAGCTTACAAAGCAGCATCAGAACCACAAAAAAATAGACCGCTACTTCACACCAATATTTGATTCTGACTGCCTATCAAAGGAATTCCACAACAGAATTCCACAACCCTGTATGCCAAAGTACAGAGACCTCACAATCACATGCCATCTGTGACAAAATCCCCTGAATAACTGCAAAATATGAAAAGATTTTAA
The DNA here is from genome assembly GCF_964261635.1 of Lissotriton helveticus. Taxonomy (NCBI): domain Eukaryota; kingdom Metazoa; phylum Chordata; class Amphibia; order Caudata; family Salamandridae; genus Lissotriton; species Lissotriton helveticus. The sequence continues at coordinate 1,064,239,487 of NC_136059.1, forward strand.
AAAACTGCCTTAAGGATAAAACGTCTAACACTACTCTTACACATAGCAGAGCCACTGCAAAGATGGACACCACTAATCTGCACTCACTTTCTGAAAAAGAATCGCACAGCTTCATCGGGGGTCACAATACCTTTCTACATTGGTGTATGGTGTATGTTCCCTTCTATCGCAATTTGATCCGTGTGCTTTCCTTCATACAAATCAATGTAATTCAATTCCTTGAGTTTAATTCGCATAATAATACTAGACATTATATATCGACATAGGTGGTCTGCCCCAACTCCCCTGTCCTGAAGAAGACCCCACCGCAAGGATTTAATATGACCTGCAATTTTGAGAGGGTCGAAACGTCGACAACCATTTAAAATGTCAACTCCACGGCCCAACTGTTCATATATTGTACTGTGTGGAGTATGATGTATCTTGATTTGAAATCCAAGTTCTTTTGGTTTTCATGTACATTATGTGTAACTATCAAAACTATTGTGGCTTGAAGTTTTGATTATTCTGTTACCCTAACCCTTCCTTATCACAATATCCTCACATCATCACGCACCCCCCCTCCCTCTGGGGCATTGCTCCACCTGCCCATTTTTAAAACGTGATTATTGTCGCTATTTGCTATTCATCCCCATTGTGATTAAAACATGGTGGTTTGATTCAATGTCTATGTGATTGCGTTTTGTATTATGTTATAATTTGTGTTCCTCATCCTTATGGGACCCCTTCCTCGTAATACTTAGACAACCCAGGTCCCAGGGACTCTATTTGGGTAAAACCCCCCCTAATATACTCATCAACATAAGCAGACCTTAAGGATCAACCTCAGGCCTAGTCCCTCCAAAAAACATTTAAAGATATCCTTCAGATAACCTGTGCAGTGGTGACTGAATAAGTTCTTGGAACCATGATTTTCCCGCCCCACTTAAAACCCCTTACTTTAGACCGGTTCTAAAGAAGAAAAGCCTAAATCCATCCAACCTAGCAAACTACAGACCATTTTCTCATGCAAATTCCTAGGTAAACTATCCAAAAACCGTTCATACTCAACTCTCCAAAATTACAGAGGACAATTATTTGTTGTTGAATCAACAATGTTAATACAGATTAGGTAGAAGTATTGAGTTAGCCTTCTTATCCTTATGGTAGGACTGAAAACGTACAATGAACAGGAACAGTGTAACTACTCTGCTACTTTTGGACTTCTCTGCAGTATTTGAAACTGCACATGATCGGACTCTTTTACAGAGACCCACCATCTTATAATATATCAAAACTATAAAATGGTTTGCTGCTACCACATACACAGACAGACCTTTTCATTCCTACCACTTTTTTAATTTGCTCCTAATACCCAACATTAAGGCATCCCTCAGAGGCACATCATCTTTCCTCTACCGTTCAACATCTCCCTAACTCCCTTACTGGACTAGATCGGATAATTCAACCTTACATGTTACAACTATGCAGATGATACACAAATCATTCTAAAGATGGTTGCCTAGAACACCTCTACAAATAAAGGTTTGATGACTGCCTCTGCACCAAAGATGCATGGAGGTTGTGTAACAACTGAACACTTAATACTGCTAACACAGAGATCATTTCCTGTGGACAAGGCACACACACCAGCCACAGGCCTTATGGCCCAAGGAACTTGATGCTCTGCCAGCTACATCAAGGGAGGTGAGAAACCTTGGGGTAACCATAGACGTAAGTCTATCCCTGTAACCAAGAGAAAGAAGGGCAGAAGCAACGCCATTTACACATAGAAAACTCGCTTATTGATCTCCAGACTCAACTATCCCAACAGCCTATAGATCGGTGCCCTGTGTCTCATCACATGCAAATTACGCTAAATGTGGCTATAAAGTCAATGTTTAAGGCACCTTGCATCCTCCAAAATGCTTCACAAGGAAAATTACCATTATACCAGTACATTAAATGTAAGCAGTACACTCAGTGCCTTTCTTGTCATCTCATAATGGCAATCACATAAAGGAGCGCTGCAATTTAACCTGACCTGACCTGGTTTGGCAGTTCAGGCTGGACTGTTCCCATGAGGCACAGGGCCATGCCTGATTTGCATGTGGCCAGGTCTAAACTGGGTGGCATGGTGAGCAAAAGAATGATGGATTTAACCCATATCTCTTGACTGGGGGTGAATGTTTTGATTTGTTCTGCATTCCGGCTATCAATTGTGTGTCTTTTGCAACTTAACATGGGCAGACTCTTGATTCCCCTCACTCTTTCTCTGCACGTGTAATCACACCAGATCCCTAAGATCTCAGAATGGGCAACCTCCTGCCACAGACAGCATAAAACATTGAAATTGGATGGAGGACATCAAACAAAAAACTGTGATGGTTGATACAGCTGAGTCAGAATTATTATCCAGGGGATCAAAATTATTCAGAGCTTTTATGCTTTTCTCATTACAGATAACTACCTTCTGTATTACAGAAATGTGCTCTGTGATTTATATTATTTCTAAAGTGACAGGTTCATAACTACAATATATTGAACACACATTAGGATTATAAAGTTCACCTTAACAACAAACAATCAATTTTGCAACCAATACTAATACCTTCCTACAATATGTGTCTGAAAAACAAAGTGTCGCAAAATCTGTGAAGGGATGATGATGTTTTTGTGCCTCATATGGACAAAACAAAGTGGCAGAATCACCAAAATGGTAAATCTATATTTGGAAGCTGAGATCTCTACCGGAGGGGAGATTTCTTACTTCTTATACTTGACAAAATTGTCCAGGATTCCTCACAAAAAGTATCAGCAAATTTGGTGTTAACAGCATACCACAAACTACAGACATTCACACATTTCCATTACACCACCAAGTGCTGTGTCCCACAACACTATAAGCGCACCTCAGTGGTTATCATACAGGACATGGAATCATTTGCTACATAGGCTCAATGCAAAGCTAATGCACGTACAACCACACATTCACACAGTATTGCAACTACAAGAGTGAATACGCGCTCGCGCACCCTACGCAGGGATAGTATGTCCTATACAAATGCTACAATAAAGTCTAACAGCAGAATCTGAAAGATGTTCACTCCTTTGTCTGTTTAATGTGAAGAGATTAAACTAGGGCCACTCTTCACTCCCACCCAAATCTCTGTGGTTCTCTTTGGTCTTCAGCTGTATTGTACCAGATGCGTGCTCTAGTGCATAGGGCTACAGCAATAATATACAGTAAACACCAGAATGCCTTACACAGAGAGCAGTGGCTGAGATCACAGCAGCTAACTCGCAGTATTCCCACAAGAAATGCAGAGCCTGTGGGATGTCTTCATTTACTATTCATAAACATTGGCGTGTCTCCCCTATGGCCTCCATCTCCCTTATGGCCTTAGTCACTGTGGCAACCCTGATCTCTAGGAAAATTCCCTGACCACCAAGTCATCCTGGAACAATTCAGAGGAAACATATAATATATAATTTGCGTGTAATTTGTCTAGATTATGCCGAGTGAACTATATATATATATTTTCCCTTGTGTTGTTCTGGGTGGTGAACTATCACATTGCTATATTGGGACACATTTTATGAAAATTCAGCAATGTTTCATTGACGCTTTAATTGCTGAAAAATAAAACATGCTACCGAAAAGACGAAGGACTAATTAGGAGGCAGCTAGGTGCTTTAATTTGTGCTTTTTTGTTCCGTGAGTTTCGTAGAAGAAAGCTGAAACGCTGCAGAGGTAACAGTCTCAGTGCACGCTGTAAAAAGAAATCGGGCAGCAGTGTTGTTCATTCAGCCTGTGCCGTTAACACATTTAGACGGTTTATAATATACTAACAAAGGCAAGTTAACGAGTTTTCAGTACGTCGAGAACAAGTTTTTATAGCTTGCAAGAGATTGAGTTAAAAGATACGACAAATAATTCACAAGTCCTAGAGCCAAAATCAGAGACCGGAAGTCCCTTTAAAGAGGGCACGCGGAGCGCAAATTAGTACTTTTGGTTGCGTGATAAACTGCGACGGGCATATGAATTGGTGTGCTGATAGCTCCTGTACCATAGTGGTAGTGTGTAGAATTGTCATGATCAAACTTATGTAATACCGTTCTTAAAATTGTGTTGAGTCATATTTAATGGCTCTTTGATTGCTGGGTTCCACATATGCAGCCTACTGAATGGCTTCCTGCTGGGTATTTTCTTCTTCAAAGACACCTAGATGGCGACAAAGTTACTGGGACTCTTCTTGAAAACTTTACCAAAGGATACAGCCATATTAGAAGCACAGGCAAATCCAATAGGTCTCACCAAAGTTGGATCTGTTGTTTTTGTCAGAGCTTTTTTTTTTAGCTATGTTGTGCGTTAGACTCAAATTGCACTTGTACAAAACCAGATAAATTCAGCTGTTATAGTTAGCTGAGCTAACTATAACTAGCATCACCGCAATGCACTTCTTATGACCCCACATATTAAATCACTCATGACATGGTCAGTGACATCACTCATGACATCCCTAATGACATCTCAAATGACATCACTGATGACATCATCCAGAGAATCTCTGACTCACCCTCTCACACACCCATATAACCTTTCATACACTCACTCCAACTTCCACACTACACTTCTCAAACCCATTGATATACCCATACCACTACTAACACACTCACTCACTGATTCATAGGTCTATACACACATCAACTCAGTCACCCATACAGCCACTCATACACCAACTCACTCACTAATACAGCCACTGATATATCCACTCATACACCCATACAGCCACTCATACACTCATTGAGCTACTCACACTGCTACTCACTCACCTAGAGAGTCAATCACACAGCCATTTACTCACCTATACAGTTATACACACACCCACTCACTTTTTTATACAGGTACTAACACATACTCATTCATCTATACAGTCACTGACACAAGCATACACTCACCCATTCAACCACCACCACAATCCCTCACTCACACATACAGTCACTCATATACTACAACACTCACCTATACTGCCTTTCCCATATCCAGTTACTAACCCATATACCACTGACACATCTATTCACTCACTGACACAGCCATGCACACACTCAGTTATCTGTTTTAATTAAATTTTTAAGGTTTTTAAATTGTATTTTCTATCTAAAATGGCTCTTTAAGGTGTATTTTTATGAGCTTGTATTTTCTTCAGTGGATTAATGTGTAGTTTTTTCTTTAGATTTTTTATATTTGCGACAATGTTGTAATGATCACTATTATATAGCAAAATCGCAAAACGAAAGCAGACATTCAATGACCACCACCACATTCCAAAATTGTAACTTAAAAAATCAATTCTAACTATTACAAGACACACATTACTAACTTAATGAACATGTTTGTACAAACATTTTTATAGTAACTTTTTTAAAAACAATGTTTGAACCCTACTTCCTGTTTTTGAGATTACATAGAGAGTCGCAATGGCTCCGGTAACCGCGAGGATCGCGCGTTTATTAGAGGGATGCAAAACACATATATTTTACTGAATTTAAGACACTAGGGGTTTATTACTGCACTTTTTAAAATCATATTTACGTAGGGAGTTTGTATAAAAACAGCCATTTAAACCGACTTTCGTTTACGCTGGGACGTCGGGCATTGCGATGATATCGGAATACAACGCGGAATGACAAAACAAATGCAGACATTTAATAGCCACCGCCACATTCAAAACTTATAATTGCAAAATGGATTATAACCAACAGACTAAACACATTACTATCTAAATGACTGTATAATAGCATGTACAACTCCCTTAATATCTCTATAACACAGAACATAACCTTTTTAGTGGAATCTATAACTGCATGCATCACTGTATCAGTAAGTCTCTCATTCAGTGTATAACTATTTCAATGAATCTGTAGCATGGTGCATCAGTCTATCAATGCTTGGGTAACAAACTGCATGACTGTCTCAGTGCATCTCTGAGTGGGTGCATCTGTGTCTTAATGGGTCTGTGATTCATTGCATGACTCTCAATCATTCTGCGAGAAGGCGCAAGAGTGCTTTTGTGCACTTGTAAGTAAGTATATAACTGTCTGACTGGATCTGTGTGTGGATACATGAGTGTCTAAGTGGGTGTGTGAGTGGGTCAGTGAGTGGGTGCATGAGTGTCTGAGTGGGTCTCTGACTAAGTACATGAGTATCTCAGTGGGTTCATGACTGAGAGTGTGAGTGTCTGAGTGGTTCTGTGAGTAGGTCCGTGGGTCTCTGAGTGGGAATGCGAGTATGTGTGTGTGGGTCTGTGAGTTTATGAGTGACTGGGTGCATACAACTCTAAGTGGGTTTGTGAGAGGGTGTGTGAGTGACTGTTTGGGTGTGTGAGTGTCTAGTGGATCTGTGAGCGGGTTTATGAGAGTCTGAGTGACTATGAGTGGGTGTACAAGTGTCTCAATGGGTCTGTGAGTGAGAGCATAAGTCTCTGAGAGAGCGAGTTAATGAGTCTGTGACTGAATGTGAGAGTGAATGTATGGGTGTGTGGGTGTCTGAGTGGATCTGTAAGTGAGTGTATGAGTGCCTCTGTGGGTCTGTCAGTACATACATGAGTGTGTGTGCCTATAAGTGGGTACATGAGTCTCTGAGTGGGTCTGTACATGGGTGCTTGACTCTCTGAGTGAGACTGTAAGTGGGTGCATGAGTATCTGAGTTGGTGCATGAGTGCCCAGGTGGGCGTGTGAGCAGGTGTATGAGTCTCTAATTAGGTATGGAACTGTACGCATGAGTTTATGACTGAGTCTCTAAGCAGGTGCATGAGTCTCTGAGTGGGTCTGTACATGGGTGCGTCACTCTCCAAGTGAGATTGTAGGTGGATGCATAAGTACCTGAATGGATATGTGAGTGAGTGCATAAGTATCTGAGTGGGTATGTGCCTGGTGGTAGAAGTGTGCGAGTAGGTATGTGAATCGGTGTATAAGTGTCTGAGTGAGTTTCTGAGTGCGTACATGATTGTGTGACAGTGATCAGCGAGGGTGTATATATTTACATATTTTTTTAGATATTTTCACTAATATTCGTGATGATGTTATCGTTGTCACGAATATCGCACACAATAAGAAAAAAACATTTCAGACACATAACTTGTGTCACTACACACCCATTTCTCAAACATGGGGTCAGAGTATTTCCACCCTGACCCCTAATGTGGACTTTCACATATATTATTTTCCCCGCGAACCGTTCCTGGACGATAAAATGGCAGCCGCAACTTTCTGTTCAGATACAAATCACCCGGAATGAGATCTAATCCGGGTGCTTTTCCGAGTTTCAGGAAAAAGATTGCTTCCTTAGTGTCATCTAGGGAAAAGAAGGCAGAACTAAGCTCCACAGAGTCTACACTGACCATTACCGAAATGTTGGACCTAAGTCTATTGTTGTATGTGGTGGACTATTGGAGTGCAAGCTTCTACACTGCCATAGACGATTATATGCCAGAAGGAAAGAACACCCTTCCTTTTGGAAGTTTCTTGCAAATCCTGCCAATTTTGCTCATCCCAGCTCCTTCTGCTGGCCTCTAACGCCTTTTTGTAATGGCGCCTTGCCTCACGGTTCTGGAAAGGGCATTAAGATCTAGCAGCAGTTAACAAGCATGTTTTGACTTGTCTGCAGCCTTTAGTAAACCAGGGGGCAGATTCAGAGACTACTCCTTTGTTTTCACAACTGCCCGCCTCCATCTCAAAAAAATGGTTTACAGAGCCAAAAGAATGGTCATGGATTATAGAAATGAGGATGCCATCTAGATCAGTGTCCTCATAAGGAGAAAGGACTGTATAAAAAAGGTTGTACATTGAAGCAAGCCGCATAGGGCAAGAGTTGATTTTTGGCTGCTTAAGAACCCTCCTGGAGTCCAACATTTACATCCCCAGGTAGCCTAATCTGATCTGAAAGCTCACATAACGATCTTTAAGCAATAAATGCAATGGGTGACTCTCAAATCCTTCAACCAGGTGCATAAATAAAAAAGATTGCAGTATATAATCTATTCTACTTTTTAATGAGCCCCTGGAGAACATAAAAGCTCTGGTCTGGTCGGAATATGTCCTGCCTTTACATGCCCAAACCCTATGGGCAATAGTAAACTGAGTAAAAGGGGAATTCAATTCTGGGATAACCAAGTCTGCGTCTTCAGCTATAGTCACCTGCGTGATATAATCCAGCGGCTCAAAGGTAGTATTAAAGTCACCCCCAAAAACGAGCATAGGTCTGAAAACAAGGACTCTAGGTGATTATCAAGAATTCGTAGTGTGTGAAAGCACTGTTAAAAGCCATACTATGATTATAGATGTTATCAACATTGATAGAGAACTATTTACTAACCCTCACAGATAGCCCAAGCACACTGATGACATTATCTTTAGTTGCTCAATGGACCAGTTGAGTGAGATTTTAACCCATATCAAGAGGCACCCAGAGGACCAACCATACCAGGAAGGGGGTGTATTTACTGAGAAAGTGGCAAAGCCAGACCTATGTAACTGCTCTATGGCCGAAGTCTCCTGAAACAGGCAAAGGTGGAAAGAGTCGATGTAGTCACCTCATAGGGGGTTGACCAGCTTAAGAGGATCTGCAACTGGCTCACAAGTCTAGGTTGCTACGGTATAGTGGCCTAAAGCCAGTCCTTACCCACTGGATCAGCATCAGCCTTTGCTTTCAATTGGGGCATCTCAACTTCAGGGGCAACCACGATACCTGCAGGGCAGAGTGCAGAGGAGCAGCAATGGATTGCAGTCAGTCAACACCACTCATGGTCTGCTCCTTCCGAGAACCACCCTCCCCCAACTGTGGATGACCTCTATAGCTCAGGAAGAGGTGTGGCGCCGCGGGTAGGGCGGCTGACTCCGGAATCTGGGGATCATGGTTCAATCCCCGGCACCGGCGGCAGATTAGCCCAGCACCATGTGACTCTGGGCAATAGCTTGCTTAATCTTCCCGATGGCCCCTAGCGCCTATAGACCCTTACGGGTGATTGTGCGCTTTACAAATGTGGATTATTATTATAGCTGCGAAATGTAAGCTGAGCCTGAGTCTATCGTGCAAATATCACAAGCTTAAATTGCCTGTAGGCCATCTAAGATTAACCTAGAGGCCACCAACACTTCTATGGAGACACGTGGATCAAGCTCTGATAATGCCTATGTGCACGCTTAATATCCTGCATAATAATTGACTCACACCGATAATTGCTGCTTATCCAGTGTGGCACCTTATTGCGCAAGGACTCCCTGCTCTCGAAACTCTACTTCCCCAGTTTTGGTACATTAATTAACTCAAAGCTGTAATTACCCTCACTGTGTCTGAACTGAAATTGTCTCTCACTGTGCATAGAAACACAGATGTCTCTAGCCGGAAGACAGGCCCATGCCCCTCCACTTTGTATACTACCATGGGGTCCGGGAGCAAGAGTTCTGCTAGAATGTATTGAGGTATGATGGTCAAAAAGATTATAGCCTCAGCTATGGACCCACCCAGCAACCGTTTCTTGTTGCCCTGCTTGGTGCCTGGTGATTTGGGATGAACTAAAAAAAAAGAAAAAAAAAAGAAAAAATGTCCAGGGCAAGTTGACAGTTTTACACCATTTCCTGGGGGTAGAAAAATCAATGTGGGGGAGAGAAGCAGAGAATAATTGGGTCAATCACTCTGCTTCTCAGAAAGTATCTACAAAAATCAAAGTGAGAACACACTGTGCAGGAAAATGGAGTCTCTTGAAAAATATATTAGGACCCTCAATAGCTAGTTTCCGTCAGTGACATGCTACCAACACTGACGGACTAGTAGCCAACAGCGTCATCCTTGGGTCTTACCTCCACCAGGAGGGAGAGTCTTAAAGTGCAGAGACAGTGTTGGATTTGTAAAAGAAAGTGCAGTGGTGTACAATTACATCACACCCCAGAGGTATTTCACAGTCCTGACGAAAGCCACCAACCTCTATTGGTACAAGTAGGCTGAAACATGTTGACCATATGATTATTTAGATGTGAGGGATATATAACTTTTCCCTAACACATCTCACTCCTTTTCCACCTTACCTCTGTCCCATTTAAACAAAATCATCTACCTCTGGGGTAGCAGCTAATTTTACACCACTGCACTTTCTTTTTCAAGAGACTTCATTTACCAGCATGGTGCGGTATCCTTCTTCTGTGCTGCTAAGAGATTTCAGAAGTAGGAAGGGTAAAAGGTACCGCATTACCCTCCGGTCTAGGGGCCTGAGTTAACTTTTGTGTAGCAGTATTTAATTTATATTCCAAGGATTTAGCAACCTCTTTCAGTCCAGCTACTTCGCTACACAAAGTCTGAACAATTTCATACAGGTTGGTTGGTGCGTAATAGGAACGACTGGTAATGCTAGCCTCCATGCCCCCACAAACAGCCACAGATATCCCTCCTGTAGCATTTTTCATCAGGGGAGCAAACCTGTTGGAACAAACCACCACAGTTAAAGAGGGGGTGGTTGGGTCACCAGGGAAACACTAGGCAAATCACCATCGATGAGAGTGTTAGACACAGTATCTGGGCTTGCAGGAAGTTTATTTCTGCCTTTCTGTACACTGCCAGGCTTCTTCCCAAAAATCCTCGGTAGCGTAGATTTCTCACTCTTCAAACTCTTCCCTGAACTCCGGGTCACCATAGACTGAGGAGGGTCCAATATTGTCTCAACCTTCTAAATAAAATTGTTAATTTTATTGAGGGTGCTAAAGTCTTCAACTTTCCTAGCACACTTGTTGGGTTTGTTAGCAGAAGAAGCAACATCAACAGCTTTCTGCTTGCCATAGTTGGCACATGGCAAGAAGGAAGTACAATGACCACTTATCCGCACCTAAAGGAGACCCTAGAAAACACAAAAGCCTTCTTTTGACCCCGGCTATTTGCTCCATCCCCACATTATAAAAAGAGAGCACTCCCTACATGATATAAATGTACCACGATAGAGAAGGCCAGTGACAGTAATGAGTAGCACATACTAGTTATACTTTTGAGGGGCTGACAATGTAAAACAGTGCAGATATGTGCTGATAGTCCTGAATGAGCAAACTCAGTGATAACTATATACAAGTCAATCAAATCGAAGTTCAAACGATGTTATGCAACTCTGCATAAGAACAGTGGCAACCATGTCACAGCCAATTGGCACTCCACGATCTAGGAAAGAAACGCTATTTAGCTGCCAAATGCAAACCCCAAGCAGCCCAAACTGAACAGCAGCAAACCTCGGGTCAAGTGCAACAAAGATCCAAATTACAGCTCAGAGAGGCAGTACACACTAAAAAGGGAATAGTTGAATAAAAAGCTACCAGTACCTTGGTTATTGTGTGATGTATTTCAAAGCAGGGGAGTCAGCAGACAGCACCAGGTAGCTGGACCAAAAGGGAGGACTCAGCCCTGCCTCTTCCTGGTGCTGATTGGCGCAGGATGGGTCCGCCCTTGGCACAGGTTTCGCCCGGGCGGGGTCATGCGTACCCCACTCCATAGGATTGCAAAAGGCGCTATGTGTGCGTTGGAGGTAACTTCGAGAGGTAAAATTCACTACTCCCACTTCAACCTCAGGAACGGAAGAGAAACGGTTGAACTTTGGAAGGGCCATATTTAACATTCTCACTCCAACATAAGCAACAATATGGGAAGTACTGGGGTTTTGAAGAGGTACGATTTACTAGTCACATTCAAACGTAAGCAACTATAGGGAAAATGTTGGCCACTAGAGGGTTCAGATTTATTATTCCTCTCCAAAGTAAGCTACAGTAGGGAAAGTCCTGAACTTTGAAATGGTCACATTTTCTATTCCCACTCCAATGTAAGCAACAGTAGGGAAAATGCTGGAATTGAAGGGGTTAGATTTACTATTATCACTCAAACGTAATCAACTGTAGGAACAGTGTTGGACTTACTATTCCCACTCCAACATTAGCAACAGTGTTCAAAATGTATCACTTTGAAGTGGTGTTAGATTTACTATTCTCACTCCAGCCTGAGCACTAGTAGGGAAAGTGTTGAACTGTAGAGGGGTCAGATTTACCATTCCCACTCCAACCTGAGCAAAAGTAAGGAAAGTGGACTTTCGAAGGATAAGATTTACTAATCTCACTCTGACATAAGCAACAGTAGGGAAAGTGTTGGATTTACCAGATCAACTGGGATATGTCCCTCCTATACATGTTATTGAGTGGACCACCCCAACCGAGCGTGAGCATCTATCCTGAGGCATCATAAGGGTTTTGAGAGAGACACATGTAGCGCCAACATCGACCAAGGGGCGGCCTGTATGACCGCAAGGGTGTGACGAGTGAGCCTGAGTGACGGCTAATCGAACAGCACAGCTGCCCCCCCTCTCTGCATCATCCCACGAGAACACCACACCAGTACCGGCGAGTGGTACGACAATAGCAGGCACCATGGCGGGTAAAGGCTCCAAAAGTGGCACGACGCAAACTCGTATTGAAAGGTACACCAGCGACAAGAGTGCCTCTTCCCCAACGGACGGCAGATTACAGGCCACGAAAACGGCAGACGGAGCAGGGGGGAAAAAAGCGACACTGGACGATGTGATGTGGGCGCTAACGCAGGTGCAAACCACGGTGGGCTCAATCTCTAATGAGGTAACTCTCATCAGAGCAGATCTCCATAAAATGTCTGAAAAGGTGGGATTACTAGAAATGGTTACGAAATCATTGGTGGAGGAATGTTTCGGAGCTACAAACGGCGATGGAGAAAATAACGGCAGAAAATAAAGTGCTGAAAGAGAAGCTGGACGACCAAGAAGGGTGCTCTAGTAGGACCAACATACGAATCCTTGGGGTTCCAGAATCTGAAGGTAAAGGAGCAACTGATCTCTTCCTGGAAGACATGATTAAGACGAAACTCCAGCCTAAAGGGCTGTCGGCCTTCTTCTTGGTCGAGAGGGCGCATAGGGTGCCGGGAGGAAGTCCAAAGCCGGGAGCAGCACCAAGACCCATCTTGGCGAGACTATTTAACTTCCGAGACAGGGATGCCATCCTACAAGCAGCGAGGATATCCCCTCCAGTTAAAATCCAGAACTCCACTCTGGCCTTCTTCCCGGACTATACGGCAGAAGTGGCCTGCCGTCGGAGGACGCTTTTGGACGTCAAAAAAGAACTCAGGGCGAAACTGCGGGTGATAGCGGACAACAGGACTTGGTTCTTCGACAACCCAGAGGTGGCCCAGGACTGGCTAGAGGGCTGGAGACCGGCCTCTCAGCTCCGCCGCTCAAACAGGAACCCAAAAGATCAACGTGCGAGAGAACGCGCCGACTCCCAAGTATCGGGACCGGAAGAGGCGAGGCGTTCACCAGCGAGAGACAGTGTTAACGAGGACTTAGAGACGGAGGACTAACAGTCCGGTGGATACAGAACTCAATTATGGAACTGCCGCGTGGGCTGCCATGGACGCTGGGCTAAGGGCCTCCGAGGAGGGTAAGAGGGGTCGCTGACTCCGGAGTGTTCTTCACCCCCAACGAGCAAGTAACTTTGTGTTTCTATGTGGGGTGGGTTAGGCACTCTGCTAGGTTGGGGTGGCGGACAGTTCGAAGTCCGTGTAGCAGGGGGGCAGGGAGGGGGGAGTTCAGGGGGAGGAAGGGTGTGTTCATTTGTTTGATTTGTTTGACTCTTGAGGATTGTGTGCGGCGCGAAGATACCGACATGCTGGTGGGTTCACCCTGGGCGCAAAGGCGCCAGTCCACGGTGCTAGCACGTCCGACATTACAGGCAGGAAATGACAATCACAAAGATGGGTATAAGCCGGGCGCAACGGCGCCAATACATACTGCAGACATGTCCGTCCTTACAGGCAAACAATGGCACAAGACATACAGACTGATACCCTAGCTGAGAGTCCGCACACAGGGCCGGTGACTCCACTACAGTTGATGTCCTGGAACGTGCGGGGACTGGGAGACAAGATAAAGAGGGGGTTGGTTTTGCAGAATATCAGAAGAATAAGTCATGATCTGATCCTTCTTCAGGAAACGCACCTAGTGGGCACGGCCTGTAGGGCACTAGACAGGCGAGGTTACCGCATGATAGTACACTCAGACTTTACTTCAGGATCCCGTGGGACGGGCATTTTGATGAGGAAGGCATCCCGATTCATGCTACAGACCACTAAAACTGATGATCACGGCCGCTTTGCAGCGGCTTGTGGACAATGGGGAGGGAAATCACTTAACATAGTGTCTGTATACATTCCACCGGCGCTACATGCAGCTGCCCTTCCTGACTTGGGGAAATTCCTGTTAGAACTCCCGGAGGGAGACCTTGTGGTGGGGGGAGATTTTAATGCAGTGGCTCATAACACACAGGATAGATTTCCGATCCGGGCACTGACTCCGGGCCCGTCCCGTTTCGGTGAATTCATGGAGGCGCAGGGACTGCTAGACATCTGGCGACATCTTAACCCTGAGGGCCAGCAGTACACCTACTACTCTGCGACCCATAATAGCCTATCACGCATTGACTATTTCCTTACACTGGGAGAGGGCCACCTTACAATAAATGACATGAAGATTAGGCCCAGGGGTATCTCGGACCACTCTCCTCTAACACTGAGCTTGTAGTGCTCGGAAGGAGCCCGCAAAAGAGTCTATCCAATTTACCCAGGGTATCTTAAGGTACCACACATCCGTAAGGAATTAAAAAAGGCGACCCATTATTACTTTACAGACAATACAGCTTCTGTGACATCCCCCACGACCTTATGGGAGGCCTATAAAACAGTGTTAAGAGGACAGGCGATCACGACAATAGCGGGACACAAGGGCATTCAAAAAAGGGAACTGCTGGACTTAGAGTTGAAACTCGAAGCAGCAAACGCGGCCCATATGGCAAGCCCAATGGAGGATACACTTCACACGCTTCACCAAAATGGGGTCGCACACTGCTAGTACACCAGCGGGATCACCCCTAAGGACCATGGTAACTGTAGTACTGTTCTCTGTGATGCATCTTCTTTCGAATTCTCGCGTATCTTCAAATCTTCGCCATCCCTGTACACGTGTTTCGGGGTATTTACCCCTCATCAGCAGGGATTAGGCCATCTTCTTATCTTCTGGGGTTGCTGCGTGCTGCCAAATATTACCAGGTATAGTACCACACAAAGGCGCGCAGGTGCGGTGTCCCGAGCTCGTCAGCTCAAAGCTCCAAGGAGCATAAACATTCACCAAAATGGGGTCGCACACTGCTAGTACACCAGCGGGATCACCCCTAAGGACCATGGTAACTGTAGTACTGTTCTCTGTGATGCATCTTCTTTCGAATTCTCGCGTATCTTCAAACCTTCGCCATCCCTGTACACGTGTTTCGGGGTATTTACCCCTCATCAGCAGGGATTAGACCATCTTCTTATCTTCTGGGGTTGCTGCGTGCTGCCAAATATTACCAGGTATAGTACCACACAAAGGCGCGCAGGTGCGGTGTCCCGAGCTCGTCAGCTCAAAGCTGGTGGGGCTGACGAGCCCGGGTTACGCACCTGCGTGCCACGAGCGGTACCGGACCTGAGAACATTTTTTGGCAGCCTACGCAGCACCCCTACATATATGCCTATTCCCTGCTGATGAGAGGTAACAACCTCGAAACACGTGTCCAGGGATGGCCAACGCGACAGTGATTTTTGCTCAAGACCCTGGCAGAGGCGCACCCGCTGATGCTTACTTCATGGACCACAATGCTTTGGGGCAACGCGCTGGTAGGACAAGCAGTGTGCGACCAATTGGACTTTCTTTTATATTCAGGCTCCCTGAAGCTGGTGGGGCTGACGAGCCCGGGTTACGCACCTGCGTGCCACGAGCGGTACCGGACCTGAGAACATTTTTTGGCAGCCTACGCAGCACCCCTACATATATGCCTATTCCCTGCTGACGAGAGGTAACAACCTCGAAACACGTGTCCAGGGATGGCCAACGCGACAGTGATTTTTGCTCAAGACCCTGGCAGAGGCGCACCCGCTGATGCTTACTTCATGGACCACAATGCTTTGGGGCAACGCCCTGGTAGGACAAGCAGTGTGCGACCAATTGGACTTACTTCACACGCTTCACCTCTGCCAGCAACTACATGACGACCACCTTAGACGGCGGACAGTTGAGAACATAGAGGCAACAGCGCACAGGGTATACGATAAAGGGGACAAAGCCAGTAAACTTCTGGCCTGGCTAGATAAAAAGAAGGAAGGTTGCAGAAACATATTGCAATTGAGAGACTCGGAAGGGATGCTACGTTCGCGCCCCTCCGAAATAATAGAGGTCCTAGCCGACCACTTCCAAGGGGTGTATACCCCTGAAGTGGAGGTCACGGCGGAGGCGGCAATGTTGGCACTCCAGACTGTGCGGACTCCGACTCTGCCACAGGATGCCGTAGACGAGTTAGAGGCGGACCTATCGGTAGAGGAAATACAGAAGGCAATCAATGCGCTTCATACAGGTAAGGCGCTGGGCCCCAACGGGATACCGATTGAATGGTTTCAAACAATGGCAGACGCATTGAGCAGACCCCTGCTGGCCATGTTTACGGAGAGTCAAGTCAGGGGAACCCTACCCCTGTATCAACGGATGGCGACCATTGTGACCATCCCGAAACCGGGTAAACCCCCCACTGAGTGTGCATCATACCGCCCGATCTCACTTCTTAATGCCGAAGCAAAAATCTTGGCAAAAATACTGGCTATCAGACTGATGCCCCACCTCTCCCGCCTGATTCACCCGGACCAATCGGGCTTCATGCCACATAGAAGCACTGCATTGAACCTTCGACGTGTGCATGGAGCACTGGCGCGAGCCCCCTTGCTGAAAGGACCGGCAGCCATACTATCATTAGAGGCCATAATGGCGTTTGACATGGTGGAATGGCAGTATCTCTTCGCAGTGCTAGACCATATGGGCTTTGGCCCTAAGTTTATTTCCTGGATAAGACTTCTATACACGAATCCTGTTGCACATGTAGCAGCGAATGGCCACATCTCCCGTGAGATCCCACTGGCTAGGGGGACACGACAGGGTTGCCCACCCTCCCCCCTATTGTTCGCTTTGGTCCTAGAACCACTAGCCACTGTCATTAGGACTACCCCGTTGCTAAGAGGAGTGCACTGGGGGGACAATTGGGAAGATAGAGTTTCCCTCTATGCTGATGACATGTTAATCTATCTGTCTGAACCAGAGACTGGCATCCCGGTGTTGCTGGCACTGTGTGATACACACGGGATAAACTCTGGCTATAAGATCAACTGGACAAAATCGGTCATCTATGAATTGAAGGGTCCTTCTCCGAACCTTCCTAGCGACTGCCCATTAACGATAGCGGACACTTCGTTTAAGTTTCTGGGAGTATACGTCACTCGAGACGCTGCAGTATTTTACGAACAGAACTTACTACCGCCACTTACTCGTTTGAAAGCGGACGTGAGACATTGGAAAGCCCTCCCTCTGACGCTGCTGGGGCGAGCGGCACTGTTTAAAATGATGGCGTTACCACGTCTCCTGTATATATTAGAGAACACTCCGATTTTGGTGCCACCCTCATATTTCCAGAAAGTGACGGCGGCAGTGACAGGCCTATTTCGGGGAGAGCGCCCAGCTCGGGTAGCACATATTAAACTCAACCGAAGTTGGTACGACGGTGGGATAGCTCTGCCGAATATACAATTGTATTACTGGGAGTCACAACTCAAGGTGATAAACCAATGGATCCACGCCCCGCAAGAAGACCCGGCTTATCTAGCAGACAGAGCGCAACTAGGGACACACAGCCTATTGGCCCTGTTGTATAACCAGGGTCTTACGGCGAAACTAATGGGCCCGACCAAACACACTGTGATACTATGGCATAGAGCGCAGAAGAGACTCAAATGGAAAGGTGTTATAACGAAACTTACACCTTTGTGGGATACTAAACTGCTAGGATGCTTGAGATATAGCAAGGGATTTACCCAGTGGGATAACATAGGAATCGCCACGGTAGGAGACCTATGGACTACCAATGGAATGATCCCTTTCTCGCACCTACAACAGCAGTACGAGCTAGGCCCTAATGAAACCTACTGGTACATACAGATAAGGCATGCATTAATGACAGCCATTGAGCCAGGTTCGAAGATCCCGGAATCTTCCCCGATGGAGGACCGTCTGCTTACGGACTTTATGCAAACGGGCGCCACGTCCCTTACATACCGAAAGCTACTGAATAACCTGCCTGACCCTCTGGGTAAACTAAGGGAGAAATGGGAGAATGAGCTGGGTGCTATGGATGAGACGGAATGGAACGCCGCACTGGAATCCCCGAGGGAGGCAGGCGTTTCGGCACGATTTCGGTTGGTGCAATTTAAGATATTAAATTGCACCAACCCTACACAAAATACACAAGGCGGATCACCCGAACTGCCTCAGGGGCTGTGGAGGAGAGGGGACATTACTGCACACACTTTGGGAATGCCCGATCATTACTGACTATTGGCGACAAATCATGCGCACCATTTCACAAACTCTAGAGATATCACTCACACCGGACCCGAGTGTGTGCTTGATGAATGTGTGGGAGAAGAGTGATCTGACGCGTCAGGGGCAGCAGTGGGTAATAGTGGGGTCATGGTGGCCAAGCGGGATATAGCGCAGAAATGGGGTGTGGCAGAAACGCCGACTCTGGCACAGTGGTGCAGGACTATGGACAGACTTATGGTGGTTGAGAGAGCAGTATACAAAATGAGAGCCAACCCTCGCAAATGGAATAAGATCTGGCAGCCCTGGAACAGTTATCGGGGGGACCTATGCGATCCTCTTCCTGAAGAAGACATTTATAGTTCAGGGGATGAGGAGGAGATGGATGTATGATTTACCTGGGGGTCACCGGGAAGGGATGGGAAGGGGTCTGGGATACGAACGTGTTTAATTAACTGTAAGACTTGGGACAAAAGGGGACAGGATAGGCGCTCGAAAAAACCCACTGGCGTGAGATACTGAATATACATTGATACCGATACAAGCTGATAACTAATCTTATTGAGTCTAAAGTTGTGTTAAGTTATAATAAAAGTAGGACGATTCAGATTGTTTACCAGTCATCGAAATGCCTTACGTAAATAATCGCTAAATTGCTGCCGGACCGGAAGGTTATCGGCTGAAAAGCTGTGTAACAATGAAGGTGAACTATTATATGTATGACAGCTGGCCTCCGGTTTGTAAAAAGATTGCAATGTACACTTGGCAACTACTAATAAAGTCTTACCAACAAAAAAAAAAAAAGTACTACTGGGCATCGCATCTCATGGTCGTTAATGATTGGGCATTCGCGGATAGGAATGATCCGGCGTACAGTGTGGATCACTGGGCGAGGGAATCTAGCAGCTACTTAGGGGCACTGTATGGCCGAGAGAGACAGGGCAACATGCCCCTACACACTCAGATAGTGCTGTCAGTGTGGGCCAAGGCTAATCGGTTCCTGGGGTGGGACAACTGGCTAACAGAGCAGACTCCTCTGTGGATAGTGCAATGCTCCGGGAGGTGAGTCGGCTGCAGGGCTTCTCGAAATGGAATTGAATAAATATTATTTGCCTAGGAGATATATGGAGAAGGCAGGCAGTGCTGTCGTTCTCAGAACTACAGATAGAATATCAATTGGCACCCACCGAGCACTACAGATACCTGCAGCTAATGCAAATGGCTGGGTAGGCAAATCAAAGATAGGGATGAGATTCCCGAATATAGTCCACTAGAGGACAGGTTAATGTTAGACCCAATTCCAGAGAAGGCACTGTCATACACATACAAGAAGATAGTGAACAATTCGCCAGACCTACTCATAAAGTTGTGGGAGGCATGGGAATCCGAGGTGGGCTTGCTAGAGGGCGATTGGGCAGAGACGGTACAGAGTCCTAGGGAAGTGGCAATCCGAGCACGATTTAGACTGGTCCAGCTGAGGATATTACATAGGTCATATTACACCAGCACACAGCTAGGACACATTTTAACAGAGGAATGTCAGAGGGGGTGTACCCAGAAGGGCACTTTCTTCCATATCCTGTGGGACTGCCCGATAATACAAAAATATTGGAAGAAGGTAACTCAGATTACGTTGTAAGTGATAGAATAGTAAGTCCCCCTGGACGCCAGGTGGCACGTGTTGTGCGTGTCTGGGGAACAGACATGGCCCAAATATCAAAGAATTTGGCTACAGGTGGCGGCGATGGTAGCCATGAGGAATATTGCAGGGTCATGGGGCGCAGTTCAATTGGCGACAGTGTCACAATGGAAGGAAGATATGGATTGGTGTTGTGCAGCAGAAAATACGATTGATGAAAGCCGGGGATGCCCCAAGAAAGGGGAGAAAGTTTGGCAGCGGTGGAAGACTATAGGGGTATGGGGGGTATTGAGTAGTTAGGAGGAGAGGGGGCGGGGGAGAGGTAGGTATTGCACAGGAGAATTACACTTGTACCATGATTATTCCTGCATGCCTATGAGTCGCAGATTGTGAAAGTCGATGAGAAACTTGTAATACAACTTATACCTGTGTAAATTTATATAGATGCTGACACTTAGTTAATAAAAAGAAGTTTTAAAAAATCGAACTCATAAAATACAACTAAATAGTTAAAAAAAAATTATATACAACTACATTTTCAAAACCAGTATTAAAGCACTAAATAAACAATATTCTTACCGACGATATTCTTGACATCACAATATTTCTGACAAGATATTTGTGTCCCATGACATTTTTACATCATATTTTGTCAGAATGCTGCTGTGAGAGCTATCACCTTGTATAAAGGCTATGTCGGCATCTGGACTACTGGCAGAAAAAGACATTTGAAAAGCAACCACCCCAAACCCGTACAAGGAAAGTAGACAGTGGATCCACATCCCATGTCTGAAAAACGAGTAATAAAGTGGAAACCAAACCATCACACATGGTTCCCGAGTTCTTCTCGAAGGGCCGTCTTTACACTGGTAGTGCTTGGTGCGACAATCTTCTTTGCCCCCCATGACCTCCTCCTTGCATTCCCTCACTACCACTCTTTAAAAGTGCCCCTCAACTCTCCATAGCCCCTCTCTCACATAGATTTCATTTATTTTAAAGTGCTGGTAAAAGCTACTTTATTAATCCACTCAGGTATCAACATAACATACAGATCTGTTCTTTGCAGCAGGCATATTAACCCTCTGCACTACTTGATGGAGAGTTCAAACTGCCACTTTAAAAACTTGATAATTTTATTGCTGCTTGAAAGCTGAATGCACAAGGAACTCTACAGCAGGTGCTTTTAAATCTTAAGTAATTGCTAAACACTGCCCCCCCCACTCCCCCCCCCACCCCTGAAGTCAGTGCCCCCCTACAGGTCAGAGCCCAGTGCAACTCCATCAGTCGGACCACCCTAAAGCCGGCCCTGTCTTCTCAACCCAGAAAGGGAGGGCTCAGAAGAGTTCTTAAGAACTGCTGTGATCCAGGACTGGTGCCTGCCTCACAGCTAATCTCCCAGGGCTAAGGGGCTTCATCTGAAGTCGGTGCAACTTGCTAGAGAAGCTGCGGTCTGCCCTGCACCTAGAAGCCTATCTCAGGCTCTGAGCCCTACAAGAGAAGACTGTTTCTCATGACCAGCATGCGAAACCAATTTGATGTTTCAATTCTTTTAGGTGACATGATGTGACCATAGCCACGTGATGGTCTGTCAATCTTGGTGTGATTTTATGCCGCTAGGACTTTACCGAAGAACTTATAAAAGAAAAAACCCTAAAGGAGAGGCGAAGTAGACGCATACACCATTTGCCTTTTTATGCAGATGCTGATTACTTTTGCTTTTTTATGCAGACGCTATGCAGACTTCTCTCTTCCGAAGCATACTATATTGCATTTCAGACTTAGACAGGTTTGGATGCTATTTGATTTTTTAACTCTTTGCTAACTTTGGACTGTCTAGTCGATGCTACATTTGGCGGCATGTCGACCATACTTTATGCCGAACTTTTCTTTAATCTTTATGCTAATGGCCTCCTCCTTAATGGACTTGAATTTATTTATTTCCATCCCCTTAGAAATTAGCTGTTGGTCTATGAGCTATCCTTCTGCCTATTTGGTAGTCAGACTCTGTAAATTCTGTGGCTGGTCTTGATTTGAAATGCTATTATATTTCTAACTGAGCAAGTGCTGATTATGATGAATTTTGCAACTCTAATACAATAATCCATATTTTAACATCTGACTGAGTCTATTATTTGAGTTCTGTTGATTCGTATTAATGATTTAAATGTATTGTAGAGAGAGTCAGCAAGCCCTGGCAGAACATCAGGTGTTGCATCTCTTATTCTGTGTAGTGACTGCAGAGTTATTGGTTTATATAATTCTTACTCGTTTTAACTTCTTTAGGAGGTTGGGACTACCATTTCCTATTATTTATGTCTACAGTATGGTTTTAAGAGTAGTGTATCTCAATTTGATTTCTAACTTGTGAGTTGGCTGTCAATAAATGGTCCTCTTTGGACAGCTAAAAGTTAGTTTAGTCACCCTAATTTCCACCCCTCCTATCGGTGGAGAAAGATTCATTAGAGGATCATTGCTTCTGTGGTAAATGTAATTGATTATCTAATTGTAAAGGGCCCAGTACAGTTGGATGATTAAATGAGGGGAGATTAAGTAGACAAGAAGATAAGCATTATTTAGAAGTACGCTTCTGTTGGATCAAACCCTCTATTGTGCCTTTCTTCCCCTACCTCATCATGCAGACTATCAAAAGCATGCAACTGGCCCACATGTTGCCCAAAAGAAGCACAACCAGCAGCACCAAGCAGCTAGACAAACCTCTAGGGAAGCACCCATCATCTTGTCTGGGTGAGAGTCTGCCTTCTGTATCGTCATTAGAACTAAATTGGGATGCTCATGGCATCTGCTGCCTGGCGCAGGCTATCTGCTTCTCCCCATTGCAAGGATCTCCTCTTCCCTGACAATGGTGAACTTATCCTACTCAGCAGATCATTTAAATTGGCCTTCTGTCAGGAGTTGCTGTGGCAGCACCCATTTTGCATCAAGCATTGCTGCGGAGGTGTTAGAAATGGGGGTCTCTAGTTGGCAAGGGCTTGCACCTTTGTCCAAGTAGGGACCCTTCTTCCTAGTCAGGATAAGGGAGTTACACTCCTAAAATAACCCCTGTTCACCCTCTTGATAGCTTGGCACAAGCAGTCAGGTTTATATCAGAGGCAGTGTGTAGTGCGGTGCCCACAGGTCACGGGGCGAGCAACGGCTCGGTGGCGGCATCAGCAGGTGTCGTCGGTGAGTCCAGGGTCACGGTGCGGCATTGCAGCGGTGCTCTCTATGGTGCCCAGGCTGCAGCGTGAAGCGAGGCGGTGTGGAGTGCGATGCCCACAGGTCCCGGTGCGAGCAGCGGCTTGGTGGCGGCGTCAGCAGGCATCGCCAGTGAGACCAAGGTCACAGTGTGGCATTGTGGCGGTGCCCTTTGTGGTGCCTTCAGGACACGGAGTCGGCAGCGGCATCGTAGATGTCCTTGAGTTGCTTTTCTACTGTCGCAGCACAAAACACACTGTCCCCAGTGATGAGGGCAGAAAGCTTGAAATATTTCCTATTCCTGAGACTTCTTGAACAGAGGGCAAGCTCTACCTCAAGCCCTTGGAGAAACTCACAAAATTAGACTGCAGAAAGTTCAGTCCAGTCCTTTCACTGCTCAAGACAGTAGCAGCCACTGTAGGCCAACACAGCAAAGCACACAGCAAAGTGGTAGTCCCTCCTCACAGCTCCTCCAGCTGTTCTTCTTGGCAGTCTTCTTGATCCAAAAGAGTTCTAAGGTTCAGGGGTCTGGGCCCCAGTATTTGTATCCAAAAATCCTTTGATCCTCTAGGGCGGGGGTGTCTGTGCCCAGCCAGAACCAGTATGCCTTTTCTGGTGTGATTTCCCGGCAGTGGGTGGAGACGGCATTGTCAGAGGCAGACCAGGCCCCTTGAGGTGCAAGGAAATCTCCTCCCTCTTCCCCCATGGCAGCCCAGGTCTATTCAGCCCTTTCCTGACCTAACTAGACTATCGGGAGCCACCCTTGCTTCCTAGCTATCTATCGTCCAAAACCCAGACAGGCAATCCACACTCCAGCAGAGGCACACGGGATGACTGAGCAAGAAAATATCTACTTCCTAAAAGTGGTATTTTCAAACACAGAATGTAAAAATCACCTTTACTAAAAGATGCATTGTTAGATTCTGAGTTCAGGCATACTAAATGTTTTTTTCCTACCTAGTTCCCAGGGCCAGTTATTGTTATAAGATGTTATAAACAAACTTCCCATTCTGTCCTCTGGGGAACAGGTAGCCTTGCAATAGTGAAAAACAAAATGGGCTGTAATTCACTATCAAGACATGCCACACACACACCAGGGCATGTCCCACCTTTCACATACACTGCATCCTGCCCACAGGGGTACTTTGGGCCTACCTTAGGGGTGCCTGACATGTAAGAAAAGGGAAAGTTAGGGACTGGCCAGTGTGTGCACAGGCCAAGTCGATATGACAGTCACAAACTGCGCGCAGACTCTGCAATGGCAGGTCTGAATTACCTTTTCCGGGCTACTCACGTGGGTGGCACAATCCGTGCTGCAGGCTCACGTGTCCTGTGGCTAATGAGAACGATTATAGCAATACAAAAGCACAATGGCAATATAAAAGGTACAGTAATGTCAGAGGGCAAGAAACCATTCACACAGAAGGTCACTATAACATAATTTATAGTTTTATGTACATTTTCTACAATTCAAAGTAAAGTAAGATTTGTGCATTGAGTCCCCATGTGAGAAATGGAACCTAAATGTGAATTATAATGTGACCTATTATATACAAGGTTTCCATGAGTTCTAAGAATGACCATTTATACATCCATATTTTTGCAGCATTAGTATACAATGATACAAGCTGGGTAGTGGCTTGTTCTTGGTGCTTGACGACGGCGTTTCAACCCTTCTATTGATGGGGGGTCTCCTCAGGACTAGAGATGCAGGGACATCTATAATGAAACAATGAAAGCATAAGGCCCATATAACGGCACTAATGCAAGAGAGGCCTGGCATCCTACCTAGCTTAACGGCATGAACTAACAGGATTTAACGGTTGATGGTTCATTCGCTCACTGTCATTGTACCATGAAGCTGACGGAAGCGGCAGGTTGAAGCTGACATATGCGGCTTCCATCAACAGTTACAGAGATCGCTCCGGCAGTTTAACGATCCGGGTAGGAGTCAGTCCGAGCACCGCGCCACCCTCTGATCCCATCCTCATTGTTTTCTTCAAATTGAACCCAACCCCATGCTAGCATTTCTATTCTTTTAGGCACTACAGTTTACCATAACTGAACATTACCAGGGAGTATAAGCACCGCTACAGCCGTAGGGTGCTATTAAAGGAACCTATTAAAGATTTTTGACTTAGACTTCTGGCCATTTACCCCTCTGAGAACTATGGCCCAAAATGGCCGGGGTCATAAACTGCTACAACAAATGGCCTCCAATAGTACCAGACGCCCACAAGGTTGAACAACAGCTCGGTCTGGCACTGGGATCACCAAAATAGATATAGGACTTGTCCACCTCACTCATTAAGCTAGAAACTGGACTACCTCGTCTGCCCCGGATTAGAAAGCGAAACTGTTCTACTCCCTTGGTCTCAATACATAATAACAAACAGAGGACTACAATACTTTTCTCCATCTCTCCAACTTTTCGGCCATCTTAGACTAGTCAGTCATTCCTCATTATTTAACCATGTCTAAGGAGTCGGCCATTTTAGACTAGCCATAATCTCTATTCCCTCGTGCCCACATTTTAGCTTACCATTCACACCTTACTCGCACTTCTATAGCTCTGTATCTACACCTACCTGCACAACCTCCTTCGCTTACCTACACCTCTACTCCCAACATGGAACCCATGGGCAAGCACACATATAAAATTAATTACCCCCCGAACTCCCCAAAAAAACAGCCAAACGTTTTAAACACAACTTCTTGAAGTCCCACCCCGAAACCCCCTTTGTGGACACCTACTTCTCACTTATAAAGGGAGCCAAGAGCACCGATATTATCTTCTACACTATACGTAGAGCACATGGAGAAAAGCATTCCTCACCTTACTCACTATCTCCGCCACCAGGAAATCCGCTCATGGCCTAACACTTTCCACCGCACCATCCCAACTCTTCCCAGCTAGAGCAACCATCACTATCTACAACAACGGCATTATCTTAACTCAATCCACAGACAGGAACCTTGACCAATTCGACAACTTGTTCCCCACTTTCAAAGAATATATCTCCAACCCTCCGACTCCAACCCACCTGACCTCCAATCCTAGCGCTCCTGACCCTACAGCGCCTCTTACCACTAATCGCCTATCCTCCCCACCCACCCCCCTTCTAACCTAGCACAGCATCAGAACGACTCACCCCTCCTCCCTCCCCCCAGTATTCTTGTCAATCACCCACCCGCTACTGTAAACTCACACCCCTCAATCCCAGGCGCAGTTAACCCCTCTTCCTACATCCTCCCCACCCTCACTCCCCCTGCCCTCCAGCATAACCCTCCCCTCCCACTACCAACTAGACTCTCAGAACACCCCGCCTCCTTTAATTCCACTCCCCCTCCCCACAATAGGACCATCTCCCATCCCATCTCCCACCCATTCTCAGACCCCACTACCACGCCTGCACCCTAGGTTCATCCCTCAACCTCCCTCCCCCTCCTTCCACTGACCCCCGCCCCATCCACTCCGACCCCCTCACTAATCCAATCACACTCCTCCCCCCCAACTTTCCCACCCCTCCTACCACCAACCCACTCACCTATACCACCAACCCCCTCCCTAATCCAACCACACCCCCTCCCCCAACTTCCCTCCCGCTCCGAATACCAACCCACTCACTAATACCACCAACCCCTGCACTATCACCACCCCACCCCTCACTTATTCACCCTCAGTGCCCATCCCAACACCTTTCCTAATCCCACGCTGGACAAGATTATGTCCACCCTCCTCCAAATCAAAGAGGACCTTCACACCTTCAAAGAGTTACTCTTCTTACACCCCAGACACCCCCTACCCACCACTACTTCCCCTCCTAACAAGTCCCACACCCATCCTACTCACCCTCTCACACAAAACTCCCCTCACTGGACCTCAATCCCTGCTCGCAATCCCACCAACCGCTCCCGACGTACCATCAATCCACTTTCGAACCATGACATACACACCCTCCTCCGCTCATATGACCCAGTTCCCCAAAAACACATAGCCACCACACACCTTTCCATCCCCACGATTCACTCAAACCCCCTCAGGCCCTCCACTCAAAATAACAGAGGCTCAGTTCCTAATAACCTTAAAGAAGTCACCCTCACTCTAGAACCCACTACCACCCTTTTCACCCCTCGGCTCAAGTGCACACTACTCAACTGCAGATCGGCCCCTAGACACTCCTCCGCCATCGCTGATCTCATCAAAACACTGGACCCTGACCTAACCATTCTCACTGAAACCTGGTTAACTGAATCTTCTACACCAATCATGGACATTCGAGTTCCCCCCAACTACCACATCATTAGACTTCACAGGACCGGCAAGACAGGCGGTGGAATCGCATGCATCTATAGGAGCACCCTCTCAGTCACTAGAGTCACTTCCCCCTCTCTTACCTCCTGTGAATACATCTGCCTCGATGTCATCAGTGAGGGCAAACCTGTATGCTCCCTACACATCATCTACCACCCATCTGGGGACAACCTCAACTTCACCCAACAACTCATGGACACTATCACAACCAATTCCGGACGGCAAAACACTCAGATTTTCCATGGTGATTTCAATCTCCATTGGAACGATCACAATGACGCGGTGGTAAACAGTCTCAAAAACGTCCTCACCGCTCTTGACCTCACCCAAATCTGCAACAGCCCCACCCATGACAAAGGCTCTATCCTCGACCTTATCATCTCCAAAGAAGACTCTACCCAACTTGGGTCAATCCAACCTTGTGACTGGGCCGACCACCACATTATCACATTCTTCATCAACGAAAAAGTTAAACTTAACCCGGTTCAATCCACCAAACCCAATGTCTCGAAAAGGGACCTGAAGAAACTCAATCCCAACTCTTTACCTTCCCACAGCTGCAATCTCCTCCTTCCCCCTACCGGCGCCTCAGACGTTCAAGCTCTGACCGACCACTACCTCAACTCTATGACCTCAATTATCAATGAGACCGCCCCCTTGCAACTAAAAAGAGTCTCCACTAAGAACTCTAACCCATGGTACGATGGTAGACTCAACGAAGATAGACGTGCCATGCGAATGTCAGAGCGCACCTGGAGGTCTGCCCCTTCCGCATTGCACCTTAAAGCTCTTAAGAAAAAGAGAAACGCCTACTTTAGGAAAATCAAGCGCTCAAAATCAGATTTCTTCAGCCTCCAGCTCGACCAAGCAAAAAACCGGCCAAGAAAACTGTTTGAACTAATCAAAACACAATCCAAGGAACAACCCCAACAATCACATAGCACAATGGATAATATACCATCCTGTGAAGACTTCTCTGCTTTCTTTAATCTAAAGACTGATAACATAAGGAGTGATCTCCTCAATGATGTAAGTCTTTACTCCAGCCCCCACAACATAACACCCACTGAACCAAAAAACAATGCTGCATGGTCGTCCTTTGACACCTACTCAGAAGAAACAATTGGCATACAGCTCGGCACACTGAAACCTTCCAATCACCTCACAGACCCCTTCCAGCTAAAGCTTTAAAGGACTTCATCCCATTGCTCCTCCCACTTTGGACCAAAATTATTAACTGCTTACTTCAACAAGGACTCATCCCCGACTCCCTCAAAGTGGGACAAGTCACGCCTATACTCAAGAAACCAACAGCTGACCCTACTGACCTAAACAATTATCGTCCTATTACCAATATCCCCACCCTGGCTAAACTGTTGGAAAAATGCGTACAACTCCAACTGACAAAACACATCGATCAGTTTGACCGCCTCAACCCTCATCAATCAGGCTTCCGAGCAGGACACAGTACGGAAACAGCTATGACACACATAATTGATGACGCCCTCCAAATCCTAGATCAAAACGACACCTGTCTCCTCATCCTACTTGATCTCTCTTCAGCATTTGACACCGTCAAGCACGAGAACTTACTCGAGCTGCTAAATATCAGAATGGGTCTATCAGGGACTGTACTCAAGTGGTTTACTTCCTTTCTGCATAACCGGTCTCAGAAATTCAAGAGCAACAACTTGATGTCCCCACCTGTGCCTGTAACTTTAGGCGTCCCACAAGGATCCTCCCTATCCCCAACTTTGTTCAACCTAGTCATGGAGCCACTCACCACTTTGTTACAAGCATCCAATGTACACTTTCACATGTACGCTGATGACACCCAACTCTATCTCAAATTACAATCCCCCGAAGACATCAAACTTCTGAACACAACGCTCAGAAACACCCAATCATGGCTAGCCGAAAATCACCTCAAACTCAATGCTCTGAAAACTGAATTCCTGCTAATCTCACCTCCCGCGAAAATCTCCACCACTCAAACATGGCTTAAGCATCTAACTGCACTCAATGTCCAACCTACCATCGTGGACTCCGCAAAATCCTTAGGCATAACGCTTGACACCAATCTCAATATGCAACAGCATATCAGCAAGGCAACTAAGGGAGTGAATTTCCAAATCAATACTTTGAGGAAACTTAAACCCTTCCTTCCAGCTAAAGATTTCCAAACTGCAGTACAAGCCCTAGTCATTCCTCGCATAGACTACGGAAGCGTCGCTCTCTGTGGACTCCCCCTATCAACAATCGCACCCCTAAGAGCCTCTTTGAACGCTGCAGCGAGACTTATCATTGGATCAAAAAAACGCTCGCATATTTCCCCTGACTTAAAATCCCTGAACTGGCTGCCTTTTGAAGCCAGAATCCGACCGAGAAAAAATCGCCTGCATGGCACACATGGCTGTACATCACAACTCACCCAGCTACCTCACACAGAAGCTGACAATATCAGGTGGCTCAAGAGCCACTAGAAGCACAAAAAATCTTCTTCTGAAACCTCGAAGATTCCGGAAGGAAAAAACGTACAAACGCTCCTTTTCAGGAATGGCACCCAGGATCTGGAATGCAATCCCTCCAGAAACCAGACTTATCTCCTCCACTGCATTTGTCAAGAAAGAAGTAAAAGCTATCCTCATGGCTAAATTCACCTGAACTTTTACTTTAGTTCTATTTGAGACTCTGCAGCTATTTGTACTATTTGTTTTGTCTAATCGACTATGCTCCTATTTCACTACTCATTTATTACCTACAGCTATTCTGTGCTCAAAAATCTTTTAAACACTCTCTTGTTTTTTCCTACTCCTGTTTTTGTAAAGCGCTCCGATATATGCAAAGATCTTGTTCGGGCTATATAAAACTTTCAAAATAAAATAAATAAATAAATAAATTCACCCATTAAAATCATCAGTGCACGCCTTGCCTCACACAGAGGTAAGTTGTATTCCAAACAATCAATACAAATGGAACATGCATTAACTCACAATGTAGTGACTCTCTCCCTCTCTTTACCCCATCATCACAGAACCCGACTGGGTCCTCATGTGAGTCACTTTCTATTTCTCTTCACTCTTCACGGTGGCACATTTTTTTTTACCAAGGCTGCGCATATACAAATTCAGTTACTACCCTACACTTTAAGCCCTTTTCCAGTAATCTCTTGCATTAGTGCCAGTATATGGACCTTATGTTTTCATTGTTTCATTATAGATGTCACTGCATTCCTAGTCCTTAGGAGACCCCCCATCAATAGAAGGGTCGGAACGCCGTCGACAAGCTCAAAGACCGAGCCACTACCCAGCTTGTATCATTGTATACTAATGCTGCAAAAATATGGATGTATAAATGGTCGTTCTTAGAACTCATGGAAACCTTGTATATAATAGGTCACGTTATAATTCACATTTAGGTTCCATTCTCACACGGGGACACAATGCACAAATGTTACTTTACTCTGAATTGTAGAAAATGTACATTAAACTATAAATTATGTTATAGTGCCCTTCTGTGTGAATTGTTTTTTTGCCCTCTGTCATTACTGTACCTTTTATATTGCCATTGTGCTTTTGTATTGCTAGAATCGTTCTCGCTAGCCACAGGAACCGTTGTTTCTTTTATATACCCAGTACCCTGGTTCCGTTGTGAGTAGGGTTCCCCCTGTCTTTTCCCTAGGCAGGCCCACGTGTAGCATTTGATTCCAAGGCCCTGGCACACTTAGTGCACT
This sequence comes from Lissotriton helveticus, assembly GCF_964261635.1. NCBI lineage: Eukaryota > Metazoa > Chordata > Amphibia > Caudata > Salamandridae > Lissotriton > Lissotriton helveticus. The sequence continues at coordinate 1,064,270,842 of NC_136059.1, forward strand.
GTACTAGGGGCTGGCAAGAAAACCAAACAGACAATCATGGAAACACCAATCTATAACATACTTTACCACAGGAGCACTTGCACTTTACCACTGATCCGCAGTGTGAAAAGTGCGCAGAAACACTACACCAGCAAAAACAGAGTCAAAACCGGGAGGGCAGAAAGCAAAAACTCATGGGAAACACACCAAAAGATGCCAAGTCTAACAGGAGGTTAAACTGGTGAATCAGATATATAACCAATTATGTGGAAAACAACATTTTGCTGGGGGTCGAACATGGTGGCAGTGTTGGAAGAGACTAGCATAGAGTGTGCGGTTACTCCACTTCAAGATGGCCATCATGTTTTCTATTTATTGAAAGAATTTTGTAATCATGCAGGAATTAGCCTCTTGTAACTATTGGCCAATGAAGGTATGATTTGCTGGAGTATCATGGGACTGGATTGTATTTTCTGGATGGCGTCAAGTCTCCAAAGAGCATTGGACTAGGACGCTCCTTGTGTGAGCAGTATTTTTGGGGGATTTAAACTGCACTTGTGTGTGGCTAGTGTTGGTACTCAGAGTGATCTCCTGTGTACCTGAGGAGGCGTCATGGCCCCGTACTCTGCTCACTGCTGCATTTCTCCCTTTCCTCACTGCGGGGCATTTACCAGGCATTTTTTTAGCCTTGCTTGCTACTTCTCATGTGGACTCTTTTCCCGACCTTTCCAAATACTGCACCTTGCTCCCTCTGCATTCATTATTCCAGGAAGGGGACAACAAAATTAATATATCAGGTTACCTTTTTAGCTAATACCATTATTTTTTAAATCAGCGCTTTTGGGTATTGTTAAACTCTTGATGTCAGCTGTCTTTTGTTATTTGTGCTCATACCTTCATTTACATAGACAGTGGGAATGTTGCTGTGATGTAACAGCAATTGCTATTACACATGTGTGTAAACCTATAAGGAAGCATGTTATATGAGAGCCCTTGTTTTCTGGGTATTATGTAAACCCTATGCATCTAAAGAATATATTATCACTGAAAATGGTGGTGGCTTAAAGCACTGTATTATTAAATGTCTTTCTCACTAACACCCAAACTTTCATGTAGTGATTTCATACTGCAATATTACCTTATGTCTGAGTTATCATCAAGTGTTCACATACCCTAGAGTTGCATGGTGTTCACCTCACCTGAGTATTTTCAGTGCCTAACATTTCTTTCAGATCTCCTTCCCTGCAGTACCCACCCTTTCACCCTTCCCCCTGTCTGGCCACACTGTTCTTCTGGGTTGATATTCCTCCACCAGGGACAGTGCTGCTGGAAGGTGGGATTCTGGGTGGTGTTGTTCCTAAGTACCCATTCTGTAAACGTGCCACCTTATCCCGCACCTTTGCTGTCACTTCCCTGGCCTCACCAACATTTATACTACCTTTCCTGTCACTTCTCCAGCGTCATCATCCTAACTTTGCCCGACAGTGTACTTGCACTCTGTCTCATCCATTTATGTGCTCACACTGTCTTCTAGCCATTCATTCATGCACTCACTTTTCCATCCATCCCCATCATCCGTCCAACAATTCACTCACTCATCTAAACATTTATCTAACTATTGAATCATTGTCTAATTTATCCACCCACACCATCACAAGCAAACAATCAATGAAGAAGCATTGGGAATTATATGACAGATGTATTGTCTTTGCCAATTTTTGTCCCATCTGTACAATGACTGCAGAACAGTTATTGTACAGATAGCAAACTACAATGCACTGTAACTCGAGGTACGTTTTATATTACTTAAAAAAGGCGGTCAAACTGCGAAATATTGTTTTATACCACTGTATACTGTGAAAGTGTCTTATTGTTATGCTTTTATGGCCTGCAAATATTAATACTAAATATATATATATATATATATATATATATATATATATATATATATATATATATATTGCACATAATGTCGTAGTCCAGTAAGACAATAATACGGTATTTTACCTACATTATTACATTGTCTTATCCCTTATGCGTTTATTTGCACAGTCAGAGTATGAATCGCATGGTACAAAATACTTCAGGGATGGAACAAAGTAATTTTCCGAGCGATAATGGAAAACTTACTTCCCTTCTGATTTGCATCAGTTGATGCTAAATTGTTTGTGCTGGGGAATAAGTGTCATAGTGGTATTAGACCAAGATATAATTTTTGTGACATTTAATGCGACGTCGACATGCATTTGCACTTTATTGCTTTTTAAATAAACATATTACAATGTATAAATGGTTTAAAGTTCAAAGGACGGCAACACGACAAACTTAAGTATGTTGTCTATTTCCATTGAGGTGTATGTCACGTGAGGGATTTAGAATTATGCACTTATCACTTTAAATATGCCTTCCATTGGTCATTTCATTGTCGAGTGAACAAGCGCAAAACGCGTCTTTGACTTTGGGCGATTAAAACATCTTGAAGAAGGAATTTGGGTCCGTGTCCTGTTTTGCTGGCGAACGCGCGAGTAAGGCGTACAGGCTAGACTGCTTTCAGGATCTCTGAATATATATATATATATATATATATATATATATATATATATATATATATATATATATGCTATGCTGTATTTGGGGTGTGTTGGAAACTCACCCTTTATAGTCTGTTCACCCCTATTTTGGTGCTGAATGGAATTGGTGGAAGCTGACTTTGACTGTTTTCTGGGCTCTGGTAATCAGGCCCAGCGCCATTGCTATATTAAGCACAAACATATACATTGAGGTAGACTTATAAATGGCTTGAACTACTCTACAAGTCCATAGTAGATAATAGGGCCAGGGATGAAACTACCTATACGTCCTGAGTATATAACAGGGCATGGCAGTTTAGAGGCCAGCAACCTTTGTTGTATTTGCATGTGTGCACAACTGAGAGTCTGAAGTCCTTTTGAAAAATTCCCTGCAAACTCAACTTTGAGTGATAATCTACCTTAAGTTTACATTGAGGGTACCCCCACGGTCTCCCCTAGGGGTTCCATGGGTGGAGTGTCATGTAACTATAAGCTGGGTCCCTATAAAATACGTTTTCACAAACCCTGGTGAGTGAAAGATTCCCATTTTATTTTTCTTCAGTGCTGGAAATTCACCACAAATTCAACTTTGGTGCTGTGGGCACTGTGAAATTAATACCAAATCGCTTTTGCATATTAGGAACCCCCAGGTCTCTCCTAGGTGTTTCAGGGGTTGGGGGGATCCTGTAAGTATGAGCATGAGCTTTATGAAAGAGGTTTTATAAACCCTGGTGAGGAAGAAATTGCACATTTCATTTTTCCCCTTGAAGATAGTTAGCCTCATAGGCTAACATGGCAATATGTTATAGATGCATAACTATTGTTAGGAGAGTTTGGAAAATATCATTCAAAGACTAAAGAGAATGTTATTGATAATTCCAGCAACTAGGCATTGCTGAATTTATCATAACTTGTACAGAAAAGAGGTTATAAGACTTTCTATTCTGTAAACCAAATTCCAGCCTCGAGCACTCTTCCCTGATTGGTCAGCCCTGAGGGAGTTAGCCAGGCTGGCTTGATTAAGTGATAAGTGGCCAGGCCGAGCAGAAGCTGTCTGATTGAGAGGGCTCTGTGGGGCACAGGAATGCCCGAGCAGGGGGTTGGGCCATAAAGCATCAGCTTCACAGGTTAGTCAAGCCTGTTAGCCAGGGTCGCCCTTCTCCCTGCCAGATGAGAGGCTTATGGAAGGAATTCACAGATATGAGTGGGGGGAATGTTTGGAAATAAGCCACACTCTAAGTTTAGATAAGTTAGCTCTTGCTTCTCTGCTGAAATTTCATCCATGATGGATTTTGAAAGAATTTTGCTTTCTGGGATAATATTATGCCACACTTTGTAGGAAGTTGTCATGCTTTGGGGTGTTACCCTATACCCCATTAGACAGGAGTGCTCCCCTGCCTGTCGCCAGAGAACACTTGATAAATATGTGAGTGATGCAGAGCCTCTCAGTTCTGCTGCCTCAAACTACAAGAAGAAGGAGGATTGTCCTGCTGGAATCCTGGTCTGCACTCAAGGTCCTACTTGGTGAAGACTGTGCCTGCTGCAATATCTTGGACTACAGCTCTGAGGAAGTTGCCTTGCTTCAAGACAAGAAGGAGTAAGTAGTGAACTCTCTGCAGCTACTGGTCCACATAGCTTAAATGATCCTTCTCCAGCCAGAGTACCCCTCCTGGAGGGTGTCCAGTAGTGTTTTAACAGGTTGACCAAGTGCATTATGGGAAGTGAAGTCCAGGCCTGCCAAGCACGAGCTAGGAGATTCCAGAACCATGGATTTGTGTTTTTGGCAATTGAAACTCACCAAAATATCTTCAGTAAGGACCCCCAGAAGTTTAGGAAACTTTGGGAAACTTTTTGAAAAAACTCCAGGAGGTGACCGACATGACCGCGAGAGCCAAACCGGCCTCCTTCAACTGTGACCCTGCCCAGATTCCAGGTTCGTCCCACTGAAGAGGTCCGGTGGTCTGACCTCCAGAGTTTGCCCGAAAGTCAAACCAGCGAACCCTCACCGAATCTGGACTGGTGGAGAGCAGTGAGGGTTCATGGTGGAAAAAGCTCTAGAAACGTTTCTAAGTCCGAGGGTAACATTTTGACCAAGGACTACGGCGTGGGGTATGCGAGTGGGGCTCCATCGCTGTCATCCTCAAACTTTGACTTTGTCCCGGTCAAACGCGGACAGAAGTTCAGAAATGGCGCTATTGGTTTCTAAGCACTAGAATGTTTTTATTCTTTAAAAATTCATAGCTCTGGTTCCCTTCACTGGATTCTCATGGTTTTGGTGTCAGTTTAACCCCTCCCATGCTCGTGACGGAACCGTTCCGTCACGAGCCTCGGGTGGGCTGTGCTGGTGACGGAACGGTACCGTCACGGCCCCACCGGCGCGCCTGCGCGGCGCGTTGTATTGAGCGGGCGGGGCCGTGACGGAACCGTTCCGTCACAAGCACAGCTCTCCCGCGTGCCGTAACGGAGCGGTTCCATCACGAGCACGGGACCGCCGCGCCGCCGCCCCGCCCCCTTATCGCTGCGGCGGAATAGCCGCCGCAGCGAAGGGGTTAAAGATAAAAATATTTCCTATTTTTTTTGGTGTGGGATTTTTATTGTGTGTTGTGTCCTACTTGTTCACTGTATTTGCGTTTTTAAATGCTTCACATGCTTGTCTCCTAAGTTAAGCCTTAATGCTCGGTGTCAGCTACCAAGGGTGGAGCAAGGGTCTAATTTATAGAGACCCTATTTAGGACCCAGTACCGTGTTAGTGGCCTCGTTGCTAGTATTAGATGCCTACCTACCACTCCGTATAACCCACCTTCCAACAGGGAGAAATTTGGTTGCTATATTTTTGGTTTAAGTACATGCTCTTGTAAAACAAGTGAAAACTGAAAATACCAAAACCCTCCTACCAGATTGCTAAACTCTATTTTCATGTTGTGCCTTTTCAACAGTTTTTTACAAGGGTGAGGTGGAGGTTGATGAGGTGCAGCTAAAACAGCACACTCTACTACCTCTTCACTGTTTCAGTTTGGATAGTGATATCTCCACAGACATGTAAACTACATGGTTTTGCTGCATAATGTTGTCCAGATCATTGTCATATAAGCATTGCATTAAATTCCTTAGGTCTTAATAAAGGACAATATCCAGCAGTTTTCCAATAATGGTTGAGGCAAGGGCATGACCCCAGAAAAGCATGTGAGAACATACACCTCGGACTCGGTAACACTCATGCAGAGACTTTTCCTCTTCCTCAGTAGTTCCTGCTTCAAACGCTTCCACCATCAATTCCTCTGGACTGCTGAAGACTAGTCATAGTACACACCCCACTCCTTAAAAACCCACATCACCTGAACAGATCAAAATGCCATTCCATCAAAAAAGCATTGTGATATACTTTGAAATTAGGAAATCAAAAACCACCCTCTGATTTTGGACAGGTTAATTTAGAAAGGGCAATACGAGCACGTTTATTGTTCCATAAACATTTGTTACATAAAGAATTAATCTGTGAAAAATTATAACTAGGAATTTTAAAGGGTAACATTGAAAGTGTGACAAGCACCTGAGGAACAATCATCATTTTAATTGTATCTAGTCTGCCCCACCAGGATAGAAATAATGGGGACCCGGAAGACAACAGATTAGTGAGTTTGAGTTTTAAGGCAGTAAAATTATGGGATAAAGTGTCAGGAATATTTGAGGAAAACCAAGTTACTAAATATTTAATCTTTTGTGGGCACCAAGTAAAATTAGTTGAGTCAAACATGTAGTGGTAGCATGAAGAATTTAAAGGTAAAATCTCAGTTTTGGAAAAATTAAGTTTTTAACCCGAGACAGTGAAAAACAAATCAATTTCTTGTATAAAGGGAGGAAGGGAGTTGCAAGGATTGGACATATAAATAAGAATATCGTCTGCATAAACAGAGAGTTTGATGGGAGTTAAGTGTAAAGCCAATAATATTAGGATTGTGTCTAATTCGTTCGAGAAAGGGTTCTAAACAAAGGAGAAAGAGTAACGGAGAAAGGGGGCACCCCTGATGGGTACCTCTTTGCAAGTGAAAATATGATGAAAATAGGCCATTGACAAAAACACAGGCACGAGGGGCAGTATAAATTATTTTATATAGAAAAATAAACCTCTGACTGAAACCAAACCATTGAAGAGTGTGAAGCATATATTGCCAATTTATTCGGTCAAAGGCTTTTTCAGCATCCAATGATAGGGCAGCTAAAGGAGAAGAGCACTCCTTCCAAGGGCAAGAATATTTGAGAACACTCTAGCATTGTCGGAAGCGAGGCGGCCTTTAAAAAATCCAGCCTGATCTGGTTTGATGAGGAGAGGAATAATCTTTTCTAAGTGGGAAGACAACATTTTTGCAAATATTTTACAATCATAATTGATTAGGGAAATGAGTCGGAAATTTTTAAAAAAGGAAGAATCTTTGTCTGGTTTGGGGATAACAATAATAAGGACGCGTAAAAAAGAACCACAGGCTTTAGAATTGGAAAGGAATGAAATAAAAAGATCTTATGGTTTTGGTGCAAAAATTGAGGAAAAAGCTAAAAATAATTCAATTGAGAAACCATCAGGTCCTGGTGCTTTGGTCTTTCTCAACGATTTAAAGGCATCTGTTATCTCTTGAAGGGAAATATCATCCTCAAGAGATAAAAAAAGTATCAGGGAGAGTAGGAGGTTTGGGAATACCTTAAAAAAAGGTATCAAAATCCCCTTCAGAAGGATTAGTATCCTCTGTGTATAAAAGATTATTGTAGGACTGAAATGTGTCGACAATATCTGAATCTGAGGACAGAAGTATATTGGTTGTTTCTGAGCAGATAGGTCCAATATTTTTACGTTCTGACTTAATTTTTAGATAATTTGCTGACATTTTCCCTGCTTTATTTTGGCCACCATGACATTTTATTTAATTTTAAGAAGAATGTTGCAGGCATCCACAGTGGCAATTTTATTCAAGGCAGATTTAGCTTATTCTCGTAAAGTGGAGGAAGATTTAGAGGAGAAATAATTATGTTCTAAAGTTGTAATTTGTTGAAGGGTTTCCTGATATTTAGCATTCAATACCTTTTTCTTCTTTGAAGAAAAAGCAATAGTAAAGGCTCTGAAAGCTGCTTTAAAAGCATCCCAGTTGTTATGGACTGAGGTGTCTGAGGGGTTGTTGAAATGAAAAAATTCATTAATAAAAGAGGTCGCTTCTGTTATGAAGGTTCAGTCTGAAAGAAGGTGATTGTTAAAGCACCAACGGCCTTGTTTGCAAGTGGAGAGGGACAAATCAAAAGATGCAGACATGGGAACATGGTCAGAAATAAAAATTTACCTGATTTCAGAGGAATAAATACAAGGGAGCAATGATTTAGAGGCCATAATATAATCAATACGGGACATAGTATGGTGGACAGGTGAAAAGAAAGTATATTCAGAAGTATCTAGATTACATGTTTTCCATACATCAAACAAAGGATGAGAGGTGATAGCAGACTGAAATGATTTGTGTGTCTTGTTAGGTTTAAATTTACATTTAGATTTTCTATCAGAAAAGGGATCCAGACAATTATTAAAGTCACCACCAACAATTATATTAGGGTCAGAGAAAGAGGACAGTTTCAATTTAATACAGTGCCAAAACTGTGGATCAGGTTTGACAGGACCATAAATATTGAGAAAAGTGATTTGTTTTTTAGAAATAATAGCATCAACCAATACCCAAAGTCCATTGGAATCACATTCTGTTGATATTATCTGTGCATTAAGTGATTTATGGAATAAAATAGCTTCACCACCATGACGATTAAGGGCAGGAGAATAAACAATTTGATTGACCCATTGACGTTTAAGCTTAAGAGATTCCACAAAATTACAATGTGTTTCCTGTAAAAAAGCAACATGAGTATTGAGTTTGGATAAGTGAGACAATACCTTTTAACGTTTGACAGGATGACCTAGACCATACACATTCCTAAACATGTTGATGGGTGAGGGGGAACATATGTAAACAGTAACAAGCTGCAAGACCAACGAAAAAGAAAAAAAGACAACATTTATCAATTACTATAAGAAAGACACTCAAAGAGATAAAAAGATAGGAATGAGAGAAAAACGTAAGAGAACTAAAAAACAAAACAAAACAAAATGGAAAGAAAGAGGAAGCAATAGAGATAAAGATAGGGTGAACAGATCAAGGAATAGAATCCAGATCTGGAGAGAAATAAAAAGCCGGATTGAGAGAAGCATGGTGACGCCGGAAAACAGGGACGGCGGAAAGCATAAATAGGTAAAGAAAAGCCTCCTAAAAAGAAAAGAATGAAGAAAAAAGGAATGAAAAATAGTTAAGAAAAGCAGGGAATAGTAGTTTAAGAAAAACAAGAAATACCGAGTAAAGAATAATAGATTACTAGAAAAACTAAAGTTAGAAATAAGACAGTAAGAAAACTCCAAATAGATAATATTTCAAAATAACATTAACAATTCTTTATCGAAGAGAGGTTTAAACATTAGTATCCATGTTACGAGAGGTAAAGTTGTTGAGAAAAAGTTTGAGTTTCTCAGGATCATCAAAAGAGCACGAGTTTCCTTCATGGGTGATGTTTCAATGGCAAGGGTGAAGGATGCCATATTTGATGTTTAAGTGACGCATTTGAGGACGAAGTACCAGAAATTCTTTACGTCGAGCTTTGGTTGCATTGGAAACATCTTGAGAGATAAAAATGTTATGTCCTGACCAAGTAAGACGCCTTTGAGTTTAACTGCCTTCAGAACATGCATAAGTTCGGTGAATTCCAGGAAGAGCATTATAATACCATGTGGCTTGTTTGAATGAGGATGGAGGCGACCCAGACAATGCACTCATTGAATATTGAGAGGTGAAGAGGACTGAAGATCTAAAAGTTCTGGAAGGAATTTCTGCAAAAATGACAACATGTCAGGTCCCTCAATATTTTCCGGAAGATCATAAAGGCGATGGTTGTTCCTCCGATTGCAATTTTCAAGGTCTTCAGTGTAGAGTTTCAACTTGTGGATTTCCTGCTCTAGTAAAGGAATTTTTGTAGCGACATCTTGAAGGTCGCTTACCCATTGCTCAAGTTCCAACACCTTACCCTCCATGATAATCCATCTTTCTTCTATCTGTTTTACTTTGTAGTGGACATAAAAGGTTGAAGACCACGTACCGCATCCACGATAGAGTCAAGAACAGGATTTTGAGAGGTAAGAATAGGAGAAGGTGGGTAATTTTTGTGCTGTTTGGATTTTGCGCCTGAAGAGGATAATTTGGTCGGAATATGAGATTTGCTTGCCATCTTCGCTTGCTGATATGAATAATGAGTAGAGATTACATTTAGGCGGATACGTCCCATGTAACAAGGAAGGAGACAGTAAAATCAATGAAGCTCACTGAACAATCACTCTATTGAGAAGAGGAACCACCACTATCTCTAATGTCCAGTATCAGCAAAAGACAAGTATGGTATATCATCCAAAAGATAAGGAGGATACATTTCCTTCTGCGCGTAATAGTGAAGTAGGAGTGCTCTGTGAAGGAATTTAAAAAAATTCACATAAGTTCAAAGTACTGGGAACTGAGGAGATAACATATTTTCTAGCCCATAAGTGATAAGAAATGCAGCCAAAAACCAAAGACCGTGTAAAAGTCATAGTCCGAGTGACAGAAGAAGATTGCAAGGCAGTAAAAAACACATGGAGAGCTCAGTTGATGAGAAAAAAGGGAGCGTGAGCACCGCGATTCAAAATGGCGGTCGTTTGCGTTTTCTGAGGAAAAAAGCACCGTCACGGTTCTTGGGATCAAAATAGACTCTGGAAGAGTCAAAGGCGGTGCAAAGACTTACCACCACAACATTTCCTTGGGGCTGGCATCAGATTGCGATTTAGTCCACAATTCGAGGCATTTTATGAAGAGGAGCTTACAACGGAGCCGCCATGTTGACTCGGCGTCCAAGCCACGCCCCCCCAGATTTACTATGCTTAACTCCACATTTATTTACCTTGAAGATATATATGTATATAGGTACATATATGTGAAGTTATATATAGTAAAGCTTTGCTAACTTATAGAAAATTACCTTCACAATATTTTTGTCCTCAATATTCTAGACACAATATTTTGTCCTGTGATATTTTTAGTTCTTATATTCTGTCTAAAAGCCCATAATTCTTTGCATACACAGAGTTTCACCAGATACAGAAGGCTGGAAATAAAATAACTGTGAAAAATATATTAAATACAATATTTTGAATTGGGTGCCTGAACTGGGATGATTGTGTTTAAATACCAATGCTCCTTCAATGAAGACTGTGCCAGGCTGTGTGACCCTGGCCGATGTTACTATATCCAGGTGTCTCTGTTTCACTCTTATCCCATTCACCTTTCCCAGAGTCCACTTCTAACCAACATATGGTCAGTGTATGGTTGTCAGTGCGATCGAAGTGTGTAAGTACACATCGCTCCCGCTGGATGTGGATTTCAAGGTTAGGGCTTTCTGACAGAAACATACTAAACATACTGAACATGCGGTGCCACACAGAGGCAGACCCTTTGTAAAAGTTAAATGTTCATCTACCATGTGATGATGCAGGTACTCAAGTGATCATGTGACCCTAATGATTTGAAAGTCTTTGCCTCAACACTACTCATCTGTGTTAAAATGGCAAAATAACATATTAATACTGCCACGGAATGTGCCACATTATGCTACATTACTCCATTTCCTCCCTTAATAATTTGGTGCTGCATGAACGCATAATTCCAGTGTCCCTGAACATGCCCTCAAATAAAAAGGGGATATTTAATAAAAATTCAAATTTAAGAAAACACATAAACTACAATCCCACTTAACATACCATTGAAACTGCCTGTAAAGCGTAAAACAATAGAACAAAGCTCCCTAAATTTCTGCTCGCTTTCTGCCTCACGCGCAAATCTCCCTAATACAGCTTCACCAAACCACGGGGCAGGAAGTGACGAGCCTACTTGTATGCCTACTGCCTTTCGGCAATAATGTCTGTTACCAGAGAAACCGCGTGCCATAAAACAGGACAGGAAGTTATGTTTTATCTCTTCAACATAAGCTAAACACACTGCGCGTATGTCATGTCTCTGAACGTATTTATTTAAAGGGCTTGGTGACCAGAGTACAGCAACGCAGCTGGTCGCAGAACTTCCTAGTTAATGATTCTTGTATTACTACTGAAAATTCTGCGAATGTATTGGCTCCCATTTATTGAACCAAAAAAATAATAATACCAGCAAAATCAAAAGAGATAGCTATCAAAGCTTTGTGAAATATAATAATAAAATGGGCGATATGGATTGCTTACAGAGGTTAAATAAATAGGAAGCGCACATATTCTCTTTGCTTCTAGATATAGCCCATGATTATGAGGTGCTGATCCCCGAGGGTGAGTTATTTACCGGGTGCAGTGAATGGCATGCGGAAATAGTTGCTTGTGGCACGTTGTTATGCAGGTTTGAGAGATCTAAGGGGCATATTATCAAGCACGGCATTAACATTATCACCAAAACGGCGATAATGGGCTTGATAATACGCCATAGAGAATTCCCATAGTAGCCCATGTTCACACCAGAACATGGGCTTCTATGGAAATTCACAAGGGCATATTATCAAGCCATTATAGCCGCTTTAGAGGCAGTTTTCTGCCGCTAAAGCTGCGATAATGTTAACGCTGTTTCTTGATAATATGCCCCTAAGATTTTCCCCGGAAACTTTTCTGCATGTTTGACCAGCCACAATTTATCAGGTGACATATGTGGGAATGCAGACTGTAGGAAGGTAGATCCCTGACTATGGTTGCCCCCAACTTTTTGCCTGGTGTTTTGCTGGTTTTCTGACTTAGTTGACCTGGGGCCCTGCTATTCCGGACCCCAGGCCTACTGCTCTCTCTGTAAAATGGATTCCATGTACCTTAGGTACATATCTAAATTGGATACTGAGTCATCTTATCAGTCCCTGTACAGTGTACCTTAGGTACCCAGGGCATAGGTGTACCCAGGGCCTACCAGGGGCTGCAGCATGTATTATGCCACCCCTGGATGGCCATCCAAATCTGACACAACTGGCTGCTTGACAGCTGGGGCAAGGTGGTGTAATCACCCTTTGCTTTAGATATAGTATACCTATATCTAACCCTAAAAATGGACACACAGATCTCCTATCAGTCACTCCTATGGCAGGCCTTAACAATCCTGAAGGCAGAGTGCTTGGAATCGTGTGAGATGGTGCTCTGGCATGAGCTGAGCCTGTCTGCGGCTTTCGGGGTCCATCCCTTAGCCGTTTCCATGATATCGCGTACCATATACTCTTAAGTGCATTATAATCCTCGCGGTTATATGCCAACTCTGGTATCGCTTTATCAAAACATGTCGAGTAAGGTGTCATACGAATTGGAATACTAACCCCTCGCCAATTCTGGCGACGGGGTTAGCATTCCACCCTTCTAGAGGGACACGACATGTATGTAACCCCTAACCCCGGTTAAAGTCAAACAGAGCCTCAGCTCCACAAAATGGATGCTGCCACCGAGACACAAGTCTGCCCTCCTGCTGCTGGGAGTCCTCCCAGAGCAGGAGATAAGGACAAAGGGTTTCCTGCCAGGGGCGGTGCCAGCACCGTCCCAGACAGGGTTTTGTGTATTGTAGGTAGGCAGGGCTTTAGAGGAAGGTGACTGCACGTGGCACCCCGGTGCTCACTGTGCATAGGCTGGCTGGAACCAGTTCCAGGGTCACTCCAGACCCTGTGCTGGGGAAAAGCCCGCCAAGGAAGTGGGTGTAACCACCCCCCTCCTAGTCCCACCCCTAGGGCAGGACTTAGTCGCGTGCCAGCCCCTTTTTACAGGATAAAGGTAGGAACTGGCCCCCTTCCAAATCAGATCATCTTTGAATCCTGAAACTACTTTCTGCGAAAGGAACTCAAGACTTCTTCCTAAGATTTCTCCCTTGTGACTAAGGAGTAGTCACCCTGCATCCGCAGGCACCATCTAAGAACACTGCGGTCTGCTGCAAGTCCTTCCTCCGGAATCCGACTGCCCAGCTCGACGAGAACCGGCTTCCCTGGCACCTCTGACCTCTACCCACCTCTACAGCCCAGCTGAGAACCGTGGGTGCGACGAGACCTCAAGGGACCGGCCATCTGCAAGACTGCACGACTTCTTTCCAGCAAGCCCGCCGAGTGAATTCCTGGTGAGTGCTTTGGGGTCCGAGAAGCCCCCACCCTGAGCAGCTCCAGCACCGAAGAGCAGCCCCCCAGCATCTCCACGATCTGCGTGGGGCCCTTCTGCTTTTTACTGCTCACCGCGTTGTTTGGCTACTAGCCCGCTGGCTTGTGGCCTTCCTGACGACGCCCGACGACATTTCTGCTGCTGGTCTGGTTGCTCCAGACTGGCCCTTGCTTCCCTCCATCGGAGAAGTAACCTGGACCCTCCTGGTCCACTCAAGACGCCATTTTAGGTCCACCGCGTGGGCCTTGCATTTGCCAAGACTTGTTGCCCAATCCTGGGTCCAGCGACGTCGACAGCAAGAACCTTCGTGGGACAGCTCGCACCTCCATCCTGGTCGCCGACAACGCCTCCTGGTCCGAGAGACTGCAGAGCCCAGCAGCGCCCACTCACCTGACTGCGGTGACTTCGCCCGGTGCCATTCTGGTGCCCACTTAATCACTGGCTAGTGATTCAAGAACTTGGTCCCCTCTGCTTTCAGGTTTCCTTCTTCCTTGATCCAGGCTTGGATCCATCGAACTTTTCTTCACTGGTCGCCTGCCAGCAACTTCTTCCTTCCAGGCTCCTGGTCCGGCAACGAGATCCCCGACGTCTTTTCAGACCTATGCAGCTGCAGCCCCTGGGCTAGGTAACTTCGGCACTTCGGTGTCCCAGCATAGCCTCACTATCCTAGGGTCAGGATCCACTGTCGTTTTCTTCCCACCAGGTCGGGTTCGCCCGTGAACACTAACTTTGCCTTTACTAGCCTCCATAGACTTTGTCCCGCATCCCGCGTGAGAGTGCACACTCTGCACCCGAGTCCCCTGGGCCTCCTAGTAGTAATCTAACGATTCCCTAGTCCAGTCCTAGCGATTCCAAAGCCTATTAGAACTGTTACTTACCTGCTAGTAATTCGCATTCCACTTTTAAAGTATATGGTTTTTCGTGCCCCTCGGGCATTTGTGTATAACGTGCTAACTTAAGTATTTTCGTAAGAGTTTTGTTGTGTGCCTAGCACCCTGTCCTCATAAAGAGTACAGGGTTGTTGTGATTCTAATAAATACACTGTTTATTTTCATAACACTTGTGTGGTGTCCTTTCACTGGGTGTTCAAGGGGTAATGTGATGGTAAAACAGCTGGCTTAACACGCCCTCTAGAGTCTTAGCCTTAGACTGCTCGTATCCATGCTACTAGGATAGCTGGTCTATAAGGTTGACTTACAACCAATCATCAATAAGGGTTGTTTGGACTGATATATAGTGATCACTAGAATAGTGAGCACTGCACATCAGGCCAACTTCTCACATTGGTGAGCAGCGGTTGGGATTTGAGCTTGCTGTTGTTTTACCACACATGCCCTAAGAATATCTTGTGAAAGATCACATAAGTACTAAAGGTACATATAACTTAGCTTAGAATAC
The DNA here is from genome assembly GCF_964261635.1 of Lissotriton helveticus. Taxonomy (NCBI): domain Eukaryota; kingdom Metazoa; phylum Chordata; class Amphibia; order Caudata; family Salamandridae; genus Lissotriton; species Lissotriton helveticus. Next base: position 1,064,286,043 of record NC_136059.1, read on the forward strand.
TCTGAGTTCTACTGAACCAGCTGTTGTAGCTCCTAGGGCCTAGCACACCCTAAACTACAACTCTAGCAAGGGATCAGTAGGCAAACATATAGTGTAGGTAAGTGCACCACTTACACCTCACTAGAAAAGCATGTCTACCCAGGGAGAATCTACTGAGACTCCCCTGGTCAGTGTTGACCCTCCACAGGTCACTTCAAGATATGCAGCTCTCAGTTTCCAGGAGATGAGACAAATCTGTGTCTCCAGAAAACTGAAGCAGGGGTCTAACCCCACCACTCCCTTTCTGATAGGTCTCTTAGAGACATATGATGCCAGAAAGCTTTCTCAGTTACATGAGAACATGCCAGCCTTAGAGGGGACCTCTGGGGATCCAGACCTCCCCAACATTGCTACTGCAGTTGAGGAGGAGGATCAAGAGGAACTCTCTGGGGATGAGGTAGACAAGGGTCTTGAGGTAGTCAGAAGGCTAACTAGGACCAACTTAGACTTGCTTGGGCTAGGATCTGGGGGACCCCCAGTACTGACCCTAAGTAGGCCTAACCTTGGAGTTAGGAGAGATAGATCTCTTTCTAGGGACTCCATTAGATCTCTGCACTCTAATGCCTCTTCTCAGGGGAGAAGGAACTCTCCCCAGAGGAGATTTACTTCCCCTCAGAGAAAAGAGCATGAAGCTAGAATGAGACAAGCTGAACTGAGGATTGAAAGGGAAGAACTTGCCCTGGCCAAAGAGAAGCTTGCCTTTGCTAGAGAGCAGCAGATGAGTGGGTTAGCACCCACTGGTGGCAGCAATCTCCCAAGAGATAGAGAGAAGGGTTTAGATACTAAACACCTGACAAAGATAGTGCCCCCCTTTAAGCAAGGGGATGACATCCAGAAATGGATGGCTGCTCTGGAGAGGGCCTGCACTGTGCAGTGCATTCCCCAGAGTCAGTGGGCAGCTATACTGTGGCTCTCCTTTGATGGTAAAGGTAGAGATAAGCTCCTCACTACAAGAGTGGAGGATGCTAACAATTACCAGGTCCTGAAAAATGCACTGGTTGATGGGTTTGGTTTAACCACTGAGCAGTACAGGTTGCTGTTCAGAGACACCCAGAAAACTCAGTCTCAGGACTGGTCAGACTTTGTTGATTGTGCCACTAAGGCTTTGGAAGGCTGGCTACTGGGTAGTAAGGTTACTGATTTCAAGGGATTGTATAATCTAATTATGAGAGAGCAAGTCTTAAATAATTGTCAGAACCAGTTATTACACCAGCACCTGGTAGACTCTGATCTGACCTCTCCACAAGAATTGGGTAAGAGGGCAGACAAATGGGTCAGAACCAGGATTAGGCCCAAGAACCAAGGTGGTGACCAGAAAAAGGAATCAACCAAGCCTCAAGAGAAGGGTGGGAATAAATCTACAGACCAAACCACATCAGGGCCCCAAAAATCCTCTGAGGGGGGTGGGTCCCAGAATCCTTCCAATAACCAGAAGAAACCTTATTGTTATCCCTGTAAACAGGTGGGTCGTTTAAAAACTGACAGCAGTTGCCCAAAGAATAACAATAAGGAAAACATACCCCCAAGTAACATTCCCAAACCTCCTGTTACTACTAGTAGTAATCCCCCAGGTGGTGGGAGTGCCCCCAAGAATTTGGGTGCATTTACTTTGGGAGTTCCTGGGGACTCTGGCCTAACCAGGTCCCCTGACTTAGATACTCTTGTCTGTGAGACTGGCATGGGGTTTGCCAACTTCACAACTTGTCCCAACACTTTGGGCAAGTACAGACAGGAGCCCCTCATCAATGGTATAAAAGTTGAGGCCTATAGAGATACAGGGGCTAGCATCACTATGGTGACTGAGAGTCTAGTCCCCTCAAGGCAACTTTTACCTGGTGCCACATACCAGGTGACCAATATTGATGGAGTACAGAGAGATCATCCCATGGCAGTGGTCAATCTCAGCTGGGGAGGTGTCACTGGCCACAAGAGAGTGGCAGTGTCACCAAACTTGCCTGTTGATTGCCTACTGGGGAATGATTTAGAGCTCTCAGCCTGGGCTGAAGTAGAGCAAGAAACCCATTCTAAAATGGTAAACATCCATGGTAAGGTTAGTGGGGCAGTGGTAGCCACAGCCCCAGTCCAAGATGTCCTCCCTGAACAGGTCAGGAGGGTTGTGCCAGTCACAACCCCATCTCAGACAACTTCCTTCCCAGAACAGGTTGTCAAGGCTGTAATGGTAACAGCCCACACCCAAACTGAGCCCCCTCCTGAAAAGGTTGGGAGAGTTGTGATGGCCACAGCTCAAACTCAGACAGATGATAGTGTTGTGAAGCCTGAAACTATGGATCACTCCACTCAGACAGAGAGCATTGAGGAGGAAGAGAAATCTCCCTCCCACCAGACTTTAGGAAAAGATCAGCCTCCTCAGGGAACTGATCTGACCCCTTGGGAAGAAACTGCCACAGAGGTAGTCAGGCCTAGCCTGGCAGAACCCCTGATGTCAGTGGACCCTTCCAAGGTGGGACCCAGTCTGGAGCAGGTAACCTGCCCCTCTCTACCCTGCCTCTGTCAGCCCAGGGCTGTAGAGGTCAGGGAGGCCAGTGTTGGACCCCAAAGGGCCCCCTGTCCAAAAGAATTCCCAAATCAGCAGATTAAGGGCACTGAAGCTAGTAGTCCTAGCCAAGTGAAAATAAAACAAACTCCTGAGGGATCCCCCTTAAATTTAGTTAGGGACCTCCCACAGATGGACACTGTTGGGCACAGCCAAACTTGGGACCTGAGGGCCCCAGACCTGACCTGTCCCTCCAGTAAGCCAAACAGAGGTACCCAACCTCCAGCTGTAGGTAGCCAGAGGTTGACCCTGAGAGCCCAAAACAACTCAGTCTTGGAAAGAAAGGCCTCTATGGTGGATAGTGATTGGAGGAAGCTGAGCCCAAAATTAGTGGAGCCTCACGTCAGTACTCCATTTCAGCACCAGCCTTTTACTTTGCCAAAACACACCACAGGTAGAGATTCCCTATGGTGGAGACCCTCAGACACCCTTAGGGTGAGGGATTGCTTAGTGGACCATGAGATAGGGGGTAACCATGCCAGTGCTGGTACTTCCTTATATGGCCACTCAGGCAATATAGGCTTACCTGGCAAGGCTAGCCTTATCTCCTTTCGTTTGGGGGGGGGTTATGTAGGAAGGTAGATCCCTGACTATGGTTGCCCCCAACTTTTTGCCTGGTGTTTTGCTGGTTTTCTGACTTAGTTGACCTGGGGCCCTGCTATTCCGGACCCCAGGCCTACTGCTCTCTCTGTAAAATGGATTCCATGTACCTTAGGTACATATCTAAATTGGATACCGAGTCATCTTATCAGTCCCTGTACAGTGTACCTTAGGTACCCAGGGCATAGGTGTACCCAGGGCCTACCAGGGGCTGCAGCATGTATTATGCCACCCCTGGATGGCCATCCAAATCTGACACACCTGGCTGCTTGACAGCTGGGGCAAGGTGGTGTAATCACCCTTTGCTTTAGATATAGTATACCTATATCTAACCCTAAAAATGGACACACAGATCTCCTATCAGTCACTCCTATGGCAGGCCTTAACAATCCTGAAGGCAGAGTGCTTGGAATCGTGTGAGATGGTGCTCTGGCATGAGCTGAGCCTGTCTGCGGCTTTCGGGGTCCATCCCTTAGCCGTTTCCATGATATCGCGTACCATATACTCTTAAGTGCATTATAATCCTCGCGGTTATATGCCAACTCTGGTATCGCTTTATCAAAACATGTCGAGTAAGGTGTCATACGAATTGGAATACTAACCCCTCGCCAATTCTGGCGACGGGGTTAGCATTCCACCCTTCTAGAGGGACACGACATGTATGTAACCCCTAACCCCGGTTAAAGTCAAACAGAGCCTCAGCTCCACAAAATGGATGCTGCCACCGAGACACAAGTCTGCCCTCCTGCTGCTGGGAGTCCTCCCAGAGCAGGAGATAAGGACAAAGGGTTTCCTGCCAGGGGCGGTGCCAGCACCGTCCCAGACAGGGTTTTGTGTATTGTAGGTAGGCAGGGCTTTAGAGGAAGGTGACTGCACGTGGCACCCCGGTGCTCACTGTGCATAGGCTGGCTGGAACCAGTTCCAGGGTCACTCCAGACCCTGTGCTGGGGAAAAGCCCGCCAAGGAAGTGGGTGTAACCACCCCCCTCCTAGTCCCACCCCTAGGGCAGGACTTAGTCGCGTGCCAGCCCCTTTTTACAGGATAAAGGTAGGAACTGGCCCCCTTCCAAATCAGATCATCTTTGAATCCTGAAACTACTTTCTGCGAAAGGAACTCAAGACTTCTTCCTAAGATTTCTCCCTTGTGACTAAGGAGTAGTCACCCTGCATCCGCAGGCACCATCTAAGAACACTGCGGTCTGCTGCAAGTCCTTCCTCCGGAATCCGACTGCCCAGCTCGACGAGAACCGGCTTCCCTGGCACCTCTGACCTCTACCCACCTCTACAGCCCAGCTGAGAACCGTGGGTGCGACGAGACCTCAAGGGACCGGCCATCTGCAAGACTGCACGACTTCTTTCCAGCAAGCCCGCCGAGTGAATTCCTGGTGAGTGCTTTGGGGTCCGAGAAGCCCCCACCCTGAGCAGCTCCAGCACCGAAGAGCAGCCCCCCAGCATCTCCACGATCTGCGTGGGGCCCTTCTGCTTTTTACTGCTCACCGCGTTGTTTGGCTACTAGCCCGCTGGCTTGTGGCCTTCCTGACGACGCCCGACGACATTTCTGCTGCTGGTCTGGTTGCTCCAGACTGGCCCTTGCTTCCCTCCATCGGAGAAGTAACCTGGACCCTCCTGGTCCACTCAAGACGCCATTTTAGGTCCACCGCGTGGGCCTTGCATTTGCCAAGACTTGTTGCCCAATCCTGGGTCCAGCGACGTCGACAGCAAGAACCTTCGTGGGACAGCTCGCACCTCCATCCTGGTCGCCGACAACGCCTCCTGGTCCGAGAGACTGCAGAGCCCAGCAGCACCCACTCACCTGACTGCGGTGACTTCGCCCGGTGCCATTCTGGTGCCCACTTAATCACTGGCTAGTGATTCAAGAACTTGGTCCCCTCTGCTTTCAGGTTTCCTTCTTCCTTGATCCAGGCTTGGATCCATCGAACTTTTCTTCACTGGTCGCCTGCCAGCAACTTCTTCCTTCCAGGCTCCTGGTCCGGCAACGAGATACCCGACGTCTTTTCAGACCTATGCAGCTGCAGCCCCTGGGCTAGGTAACTTCGGCACTTCGGTGTCCCAGCATAGCCTCACTATCCTAGGGTCAGGATCCACTGTCGTTTTCTTCCCACCAGGTCGGGTTCGCCCGTGAACACTAACTTTGCCTTTACTAGCCTCCATAGACTTTGTCCCGCATCCCGCGTGAGAGTGCACACTCTGCACCCGAGTCCCCTGGGCCTCCTAGTAGTAATCTAACGATTCCCTAGTCCAGTCCTAGCGATTCCAAAGCCTATTAGAACTGTTACTTACCTGCTAGTAATTCGCATTCCACTTTTAAAGTATATGGTTTTTCGTGCCCCTCGGGCATTTGTGTATAACGTGCTAACTTAAGTATTTTCGTAAGAGTTTTGTTGTGTGCCTAGCACCCTGTCCTCATAAAGAGTACAGGGTTGTTGTGATTCCAATAAATACACTGTTTATTTTCATAACACTTGTGTGGTGTCCTTTCACTGGGTGTTCAAGGGGTAATGTGATGGTAAAACAGCTGGCTTAACACGCCCTCTAGAGTCTTAGCCTTAGACTGCTCGTATCCATGCTACTAGGATAGCTGGTCTATAAGGTTGACTTACAACCAATCATCAATAAGGGTTGTTTGGACTGATATATAGTGATCACTAGAATAGTGAGCACTGCACATCAGGCCAACTTCTCACACAGACGTTACCGCATAACTCATAATCAAGCCCAGCTTTCGCGCTGGTGGCGCTCCGTGTGACAATCATTCTTGGCGCCCCCACACCCTGCTACAGCCTCCTTGAATTTTCTCACTACCCTCATCTCGCCAATCATAAGTTATTGCTAAACACAGCGCCCCCCGCTGTGATCAGCGCCCATTCCACACGTCAGCAGCCAGTGTGCCCGCACTGGTCGCACTGCCCTAAAGCCAGCCCTGCTCATAATTCCAATACCCGTGTAAACTCTTGCATTTTCAGGGACTGAAATCATCCCCCATACTCTGAATCTGGCCCGAGATTTTATTACCACTGAGCAGTGTTTCAACTTGAAAAATAATGAGTGCTGGCGTCCAAAGCCCTGCTCACAAGGGGGATTTGGGGGGCAGCCGAGCCGCGAGGTCTGCCCCCCAGGCAGGTTTGGGAGGGGGAAGTGGGGAAACATGGGAGCGCCCATTTTGCCGCTTTGGGCTGCCTGGGACTAGCCCAAAGGCAGCCCAACATCAGCCCAAAAACAGCCCAATTAGGCGATATAGCCAGGTTTCCGCTTCCTCCCAGCCACCATTTTAGGTATTGAAACCTGGTGGCTGGGAGCGCAGAGTAGCTTGTCTTGTGTGGTTTTGTGTCGGCGGTTTGATGGCGGTTTCTGACGATGTTCGGGTGTTGGAGGCCATCCGCCTGCTGAGTGAGGCAGGGCGGATGGACCTCTTGGTGGGGCCGCGGTCGGCGCGGCCGGTGCGGCAGGCCTCCTTCGGCGTGGCGGCTGCGGTTATGGCCTGCTCGCCGCCGAGGAAGGCGCCAAGGTTGCAGGTGAGTCTCCGGGGCAGCGCCGATGCCAGGAGCGCGGCCCCGGGAGACGGAGGAGAGAGGGCTGGTGGAGAGCGGGCTGGTGGAGAGCGGGCGGGGCGCGTGACCAGGGGCGCCTCGCCGCGCTTCTCTGTAGCGGTTGTGGGCGGGCGGGAGGCATGGCAATGAGGCCGAGTGGCTGCGCGTGGAGTCGCGCGGCCGCCCGGGCATTGTGGAGGTTGGCGGGGGGGGGGGGCCGGGTGAACAGCGAGGCTTCGGGTGGGATGAACAGGAGCGGGGGAGGGGCGGGTTGAGGGGGAAGGCAGCAGGAACAAGGTCTGGGCGGGGGGGTGGAAAAGGAACGTGGGGGAATGACAGAGGTGGGCAGGCCCCGAGGAGGCAATATGAGAGCCCCTCGCCGGCCCGACAGGGGGCATAGGAGATGAAGGGGAGGAGTAGGAGCGCAGGGAAAAGGAGGGGAAACGGGGGGTGTGGGGAGGGGTGGGGGCAGCAGGCAGGGGGCGGGGAGAGGGGGGATGGCCTTGGGGGAGCAGGCGGGGGGGTGGAGATGGAAGGGGAGCAGGGGCAGGGTAGGGGAGGGTCCCCGTTGTTGTTTGAATCGGAGGGCAGTGGGAGGGGTTGGATGTGTTCGCGTCATGGGAGGAGGGTCTCCGGGAGGCGCGAATGGCGGCGGCGGCGGAGGGGGCGAGGCATGAGGGGGATGAGGCGGGTCCGTCGGGGCGGGGGGAAGGGACTGGGCAGGGTGGCTGCGGGGAGCTGGGGGGGCGGGATGGGCCGGGGAGGAGCTGGGATTGGCGGTGGACGAGGGGGCAGGGGTAGGGGGGCTTAGCTGGAGTGAAGAGGAAGATGAGGGCGGTGCGGGGGACGGCTGGGGGGATTGGTACCGGGCGGGCGGTGGCGCGCAGTGGCAGGGACCCGGCACACCAGCAGTACCTTTTTTCTTGCAGGGGGAAGGCCGGCGCGGGGGAGTGGACTTGGTAAGGCTTGGGTCGGCCCAGCGACACCAAGGAGAAGGGAGGGCCGAGCTTCCTGCCGCGAGCCTGGAGACCACGAGGGACCACGGCGCGGCTGGCTCAAGAAGGCCCCGGGCGGGCTCGCCGGCCCCCGCACCCACAGGGCCACAGCGGCTTGGGGACCAGCTGAGATCCTGGAGCACCAGCAAAGAGGACTCTTTTAATTTGAGTGGGGGAAGAGACGGAAGGAGGGCCTCTGGCAGGGTTCAGTCGGCGCCGCCACCGGCGGGCCAGAAGTATTGGTGGGGAGGTGTTGAGTTGACGGAAGGAGAGGAGGACAGTCCGGAGGAAGGGGAATTGAGGGATGGGCTGGGCAGGCGGGGGTCCGGTAATGGTGTCAGTTCTTTTTTGCAGGTGTCACGGGGCCTGGGTGCTGCGGTGGATACTCTGGTCACAGGTAAAGGCAGGAATGCGCCGCGGATGATGTCGGTAGGGATAGGGGGGGAGGGGAAGTGGGGGGGGGATCGGTTATGCAAAGGGAGGTATGTAGTGGATCGGGGTGTGGGGACGGATGTGGCTGCGCTGGCGCCTGGAGGGAAGGAGGCAGGGGGTCCTGGTACGGGGGCCCGGAGGGGTTGCCGGCGGTGGAAAAGGTGGCGAAGCCAGAGGCTGAGGGGAGTGCGGGCAGCGCAGCAGCGGAGGACGGGGGCGCGACGAAGCCTGAGAGTAAGGAATTGAAGGTTAAGCGGCTTCCTTACATGGGGGTCACGAAGCCGCTAGGGGCGCATTTGATGGCAGCCACTAAAGAGAAGATATGGAAGGGAGAGTATGTGGAGCTGTTGAAATTGTTGCACCGCGAGGTTCGGTCAAAGGAAGGGTCGAAAGAGGAGGAATATGTGCTGCAGAAGCGCCCGAGGGTGCCACTGACAATAGAGAACTGGACGGCGGTGTTTTTGATTTTCGCGAGTGTATATTGTGAGAAATTCCCGGATAGATCGGTGTCCCTTTTCAAATACATGGACGTCATCCGGAAGGCACAGATTACGGGAGGGGGGTTTGCGTGGGCGCAGTACGACGAGGAGTTTAGGGCAAGGATGGCGTGGGATACGGAGGCGAAGTGGGGCGAGCTGGATTGCGATCTTTGGCAGCACACGATGGGCTTGGCGGGGTCGGGCAAGACTATCTTTACCGCCAGCAGGCTCCCGATCATATATCAGTCCTTTCAAGGGTGCCCCACCCGGCCCCCACCCGAGGGGGGGTGGGGGCCGGAGCGAAGAGCCAGGCCGGAACCGCGGGGCCCTGCTGGGATTTTAATAAAGGGGCATGCGCCAGAGAACATTGCCGTTTCAGACGCGAGTGCTCGGGGTGGGGCAAATATGGGCACCCAGTGCTGCGCTGTTGGGGCCCTACTGGGCAGCAGCATGGGAGTAGACATGCGGCAGCGGGAGCAGCGCGCCCCGGGGGCGGCCAGTCGTCAGGCAGCAGCCGGGGAGGAAAAGGGCCTGGGCCAAAGGGCTCGTACGCCGGTTAGATTGGACAGGTTGACGGCGGCCCTGTGCATTTACCCGGACGCGGGGCCGCGGTACGTCTGCAGGCCGGGTTTCAGGACGGGTTTCGGTTAGGGTACGAGGGTACGAGGGTGCGGCGGTGGGCGGACAACTTGCGGTCGGCACGGGAGCACCCGGAGGTGGTACAGAGTAAGCTGGACAAGGAAGTGCAGGAAGGCCGCATGGCGGGGCCTTTTGGGGACTGGTCAATGGCCGAACTGATAGTGTCCCCAATAGGCGTGGCGCCCAAGAAGGAGGCAGGACAGTTTCGGCTCATACAGCATCTGTCATGGCCGGACGGCGGGTCGGTGAATGACTATATCAACGAGAACGAGGCCACGGTAGTGTACTCCTCTGTGGAGGTGGCAATGGCTTTGGTGGTGAAGGAGAGACGAGGTGCGGTGATGGCCAAGTGCGACATCAAGTCGGCTTTCCGGTTGCTGCCTGTTCACCCAGACGACTGGGGCCTGCTGGGGATCCAGTTTCACGGCCGCTGGTATGTGGACAAGGCGCTGCCGATGGGCTGCTCGATGTCCTGCGCGCTTTTTGAATGTTTTAGCACGTTCCTGCAGTGGTTTTTTACAGAACGCACGGGTCACCAAGGAGTCACGCACTACCTGGATGACTTTTTCTTGGTCGGGGCCCCGGACTCCACGAACTGCCAGGTGGCTCTGGACAGGTTTCAGGAGATCATGGAGGACCTGGGGGTGCCGTTGGCACCGGAGAAGACAGTGGGGCCAGCCACGGCGCTGTCCTTTTTGGGTATTGAGATTGACTCACGGTTGATGGAGGCACGCCTGTCGGTGGACAAGCAGCAGCAGATGCTGGGGCTACTGGAGGTGATGGTGGCCAGCAATAAGGTGACAGTGTTGGAGGTGCAGGTGCTGTTGGGACATCTCAACTTTGCGTGCAGGGTGGTGCGGGTCGGTAGGACTTTTTGTAGATGGCTCGGCAGGGCATTGGCTGGGCGGAGGCCTCCACACCACCATGTGCGCGTGTCGGCGGGTGTGCGGGAAGATTTGCGGATGTGGCGGTTTTTCCTGAACCAGTTCAACGGAGTGCCCTTACAGCGGGACGAGGACTTGGTTTGGGATGTGCAGATCTTGTCGGATGCGGCGGGCAGCGAGGGATTCGGTCTATACTGGAACGGGAAGTGGTGCGCAGAAAGGTGGCCCTCAGAGTGGTCAGGGGGCGGGAGGAGCATTGCCTTCCTTGAGCTTTTTCCTTTGGTGGTGGCGATCTGGCTGTGGGGGGCAGTGCTGGCCCATCGGCGAGTGACGTTCAATGTGGACAACATGGCGGTGGTGCAAGTGGTGAATCGCCAGTCTGCCAGAGATGAGCAAGTGTTGAAACTGTTGAGAGTGTTTGTGTTGGGCTGTTTGCGTCATGACATTGCTTTTTGCGCGGTGCATGTCCCAGGAATTGACAATGACATTGCGGACGCTCTGTCTCGTTCGCAGTGGGGGAGATTCCGTGGGTTAGCCAAGGATGCGGAACGGGACCCGACACCACTGCCGGCGCGGATGTGGGACATAGGCAACACCGGATGTTGCAGCTGGTTCTAGGATCCTTGGCGGAGTCAACCAGAACAGCGTATGTGGCAGCCTGGGGGGAGTTTGTGGCGACCGGGGCGTGTTGGAGGCCGCCGGGCAGGGACAGGCAGGAAGAGGTGGTACAATACTTACTGGACCTGATTGGAAGGGGTTTGTCGAAAGTGACGATAGCAGGTAAGCTGGCGGGGATAAGTTTCATGGGGAAGCTGCTGTGGGGGTACGCCCCGTCCGCAGGCGAACTGGGGACTAGGATGTTGGAGTGTTGGGCGCGGGAATGCGGGCGGGGGGCGGTGCGGCGGCCGGTGTCAGAAGAGCTGTTGGGCAGAGTGGTGGGAATGCTGCTGCGAGTGTGCAGGCATGGAAGGGAGGCATGCCTGTTCGGGACGCTCATGGTGTGGATGTTCGCGGGGGCATTCCGAGTGTTGGAGCTGTTGGGGTCCAAGACTGGCCGGGGTATGGAATGGTCGGAGGTGCAAGTGGATCGGTTGGAAGTGCGCCTGTGGTTACGTAAGTCCAAGACGGATCAGAGGGGTGTTGGGGCCTGGGTGGTCCTGAGAGGGGGAGAAGAAGGAGGTGAGTGCCCGGTGCAATGGGGCAGGAAATGGAAGGGTGAGGGCACAGCGAGTGGTTTGGTGTTTCAGCACGCGAATGGGAAGGGTGCAACTGGGGCACAGCTGTTGGGAGTGTTTCGGAAGTCCTTGGACAGACTGGGAGTGGATGGACGGCAATTTGGCACGCACTCTTTTCGGATAGGGGAGGCGTCCGAGGCGCATCGTCGGGGGTGCGGGAGGGGGGCCATCATGCGCTTGGGTATATGGACCTCAGATTGCTATCGCCGGTATGTGCGCAGCGCAGACCCAATAGGAGCGCGCGATCTGGAGCTGGGGGGACAGTGTTGATTGACATTTGTTTCTCATTTCAGGTTCGGTGGCGGGCCCCACATCCCGGGATATGTTGGTCTGGATTGTGGACATTCTTTTGTGAAGAAGGCGAAGTGGCAGGCACAGGACAGCTATTTTGGGGATAACCTGGGCTTCAATCCGGCTTTGTTTCAGGTGGTTTGGTCAGGGAGGGGGGGCATGAGATGGAAGGAGTTGGTCACGACATTGAATGGTTTGGTGTGTGGGGGGCGTTGCCCTGATGTGTTGGTCCTCCACCTGGGGGAGAACGACTTAGTGCAGGAGTCGGGTTTGGTGCTGATGAGAGCGATGCGGCGGGATTTGGCGGAGCTGCGCAGGTGTTGGGCAGGTTGTGCGGTGATATGGACCGAGCTGGTGACGCGTAGAGTGTGGCGGGGGCGGTGAAGCCGCAGGCGGTGGACAAGGCAAGGCGGAAATTAAATGTGGAGATGGTGCGATTCTGCCGGCATTTGGGCTTTGCGCGCATATGGCACAGGGACATCAAGTACGATGCGCCGGAGATGTTCAGGGGGGACGGGGTACACCTCTCCCGCATTGGAATGGATTTATATCTGTTGGAGCTTCGGGAGGTGTTGGCGAAGTTGTTGGGTGTTCGCCGGGAATGAGGGATCTTCATGGATGAGCGATTGTGCCGGAGGGGGGGGGGGTTGGGGGGGCAGGGAAAGGGGGAAGGAGGTGTAACCACCGTCCCCACTTTCCCTGGCTGGCGGAGTTGGAGGGATGTTGGCCAAGTTTGGCTGGAGTTCGGTTCTTTATCCTTACGTTTGAAGATTTGGGGAACGGGAGCGGGGAAAGGGTAAACAGTTTTGGAGTTACATTAGAGGGTACTTAGTTACAGTTGCAAGAAGGCAGATCGGTCTGTAGGTATTGGCAGGTTTTGGAGTTAGGATGTAGGGGAGAAAATTGGATACTATGAGGATGTAATTGAATTGTATTTTTGTATATGCAGGGTGGGGGGATTGTATCATGTGGGGATCGTAGGGGTGGGGAAGAGAAAATGTAAATGTAAATGTGTTTCGATTTATATAGCGCACTAATCACCCAGGGGTCTCAAGGCGCTTGCTTAGGGAACCCGTCCTGGTATTCCCCTGTGAGATACCCCGGCAGGGTATTCACAAGGTGAAAGCCAGGCATCCCACCGCGAGGGGCCGTAGTGGAGATTAAGCAAGCTATTGCCCAGAGTCGCAGAGTGTGACCCCGTGAGTCGAGTAGGCACCGGAGCGAGAATTGTCGAGTCCGTGGAATTTTTGTGCCCGAGACCCGCCGAGGCGGGGAATCGAACCCTGGTCCACAGCTGATCTCAGCTTCCGGGTCTGCCGCCTCTAACCACTGAGCCACGCTTCTCCAGAAAACCTAAGGGGTCAGGTAACTCGATGTTTAGAGAGGTTCTAGTTTTGTGAGGCGGTTGCCAGTTTTAAGGTATGTGATGTGCACCTGTTTCAAATAAAGCTGTCTTTTACCCACACAAAATGGTAGTCGGTCTTGATTGCCCCCTTCATCTCCCAAGCTGGCAGCTGGTGCAATTCAATGCCGTTTTTGTTACATAGTGCCGGCAATATCCCTAGCAAACAGCTCGGCCGCACCCACTGCCCTACAAGGGGGGGGGGGCAGCCAAGCGTTTGCCAGGGCCAGTTCCGGTTCCCAGTCCGGCCCTGATGCCAGTGCTACAAATACAAAGGCTGCATAGTCCCAAACACACCTAATGCCACTATATCCCACTAACAGTCACTCCTTGCTCATTTATCTCACTCTTGCGGGTTCCTGCTTGCTTCCTTTGTGGTGGTTTATCCATCTTTCTCTTCCTCCGTCTTCCGTATTTTTCCTCCTCTTGTTCTCGTAAATATCTGATGTGGGAAAATAAGTGTTGGTCCCCAGAAATGATTGCTGGTGGCCCCCACTGGCAACCACCAGCTCAAATTAAGCACTACCACTGAGAGTCTCACGTCAGCTAAGCAGAAGATGTGAGATGCCACAATACCACTCTATCGGGTATGCGGGGTCTGAACGTGGAGTACCTGCTTTCCAGTAGGAAAGGATTATACTAACATGTTCTTCAAAAATGATGGAAAACCTCACCTTCCACCAAAAGCATGCTTCTCCGTCTGGTTCTTTCTCACTATGATGTTGTCACCTTAATAAGGCACACCTTAGAAAAATCCTTTCCTGCTGCGTAGCATGGAACACTAAAGTAAAAAAAGTAAAGTCCACATTTGTAAAGCGCACAATCACCTGTAAGGGTCTCTAGGCGCTGGGGGGCCGTCGGGGAGATTAAGCGAGCTATTGCCCAGAGTCACATGGTGCTGGGCTAACCTGCCGCCGGAGCCGGGGATCAAACCGTGGTCCCCAGATTCCAGCGTCAGTTGCCCTGGCCGCGGCGCCACACCTCTCCAGACCCTGCATACCCAGTGATTTTCTGGACTGTTCATATCATATTTTGTTAATTGTTAAAACTTTGGACATTTGCCCCAAAAGTAGCAGTTCCTCTTAGAATAAAGCACTTAATGCCAAGCAGACCTTTGAGAGTTTTGCCCCATATTTGAAGGATGCAGAGCTACCTTTCATAATCATGTTGATTTTGCTTTGCCAAACTTGTTCAGGAGTTAGTGTGCGCATGTTCAAAAGAACAACCTGGTTCAATGTTCACAGAAGAGTAAAAAAACGACGTTGTCACAGTTGGAGAGCTGCCTTTACTCAAGGACATGCCGCAGATGGCAAACAGGCTCATACTTTTGTCAAGCATTGAGAATATCCTAGATAAATGACATTGCGGTTCACATCCTGTGAGTTACATGTTGAAGACACTACCAAGCAAGTAGTACCACCACAGAGGGTTCAATGAAGACCTGGCTAAGCTCTGCATTCCACTTTGTGTGTGATTACTGGCCTGAGGGTGGATGAGGGCACACCCTCACCCACATCATGTGGAATGTCAATGGGTCTTGTGTTGGAGGAACTCCTTCAATGTGGGAACATCCAAGTCCATGTGTGAGTCATATGTCTATTATAATGAATGAATAAATGAATGAATGAGAAAGGGATCCATCTATATCACGTGTCCTCCTTCCCCCACACTGGAGGCAGGGCCAGGCACCCGCCTTCCCCAATCCTGCCCTCCTTCCCCATACTGGAGGCGGGGCCAGGCACCCTCCTTCCCCCATACTGGAGGCGAGGTCAGGCACTGACAGGGTTAGGAGGTAAGATATGGAGGAGTAAAGAGTTTGAACAAACCAAGGCATGCACTCCCATGGATTGCTAAACACGTAATGACATTGGAAAAAAACACGAAAAGTAGTGAAAGGGTACATCACAGCTAATCAAAATCGAGGCTCAAAGATCTATCTTCTAGGGGAGGAATCAGCACAGAATAGGTAGGGAAGCCACCAATAAAGTAGCAGGCAACTACGATTAACAATAACGATATCTAGTCATGAGCAAATGTTGATTTTGGTACACAATGCTATCTGTGACAGCCAGCTGGAGCGCTCTGTGGAGAGATTACAAAAAGCAGCTTCCAGCTAATTGAAGATGCTGTTGTTACACAGTATGAGCATAATTAAAACCTAGCATGGTTTTTCTTCTAAGGAAACTGAAATCGTACATACTCACAAAGTAGGAGCTTAAACATGTCCAACAGTCTGAACTGAGTTTAACTTTATAGCTCTGTCCCATTAAACTGTAACCTGAGAAAGAAGCTCCTTGCACCCTTGTGTGACTTAATTTACTTGTTAACCTATCTGTGTGCCCCATTGAGGTGCAGGGATTCTCCTGAATAGCTTTATTTGTTATGTCAAGGGAGACCAGTGATTTTAACCTATACATAGAGTCTTTTTCTTCCTTACATTTAAATGTGTGCTCTGGTCAACACAGAGACATGTTAACCCATGTGTTTTAGAGGACTGTACTAATGGAGGTTTCAAAAGTTAACTTTGGATAAATCATAGCCCTTACCTAGAAAAGAGATAGGTGGAAAAAACATGCAAGAGGTTTGCAAACTATGTGATGAGAAAATGTGGGCTCAAACATAAATTTCCACACAACTGTGTGATTCTAAGAAAAAAACTTACTTCATTGTGCATCGTTCAACTTAACTGGAACAATAGAATCAACTAGAAGTATTGGAGCTCAGAGGGTTAGACAAAATAATTTTCCTTTGTGCAACTCATTAAAGTCCTTTAGTTTTGGACGAGTGGTAATGATTTATGACATGGTTGTGGCTAGACCTTGTTCAACAGTTGGACGATTTACAAATGTCATCTATGGACGTTTGATCGTTGGCAATACAAAGTGGTTCTGTAACACGAGTATCTGGCAATATATGCTTCGCACGTGCACAGAAACTGACAGCGCTGCAGCTGTGTTATAACATCACACAGATTGGTCAATTGTTTGCGAACTCCCTTTGATTTATGTTTTATTAAATAATGAAGGCATCTGACATCAGTAATATAATGTGCTGAATTAAAGTGGTTTGATGCTCATTACTAGAATTAGCTCCTAATAAGAGCTGCAGTGAGATGCGGAGGTGATGATGGTGATAACATCTACAGGTAAGTCACAAAATAAGAAAGCATCTTAAAAATAAGGTTCTGACTGTAGCGTTTCTTCTTTACAATGTACTATATGTCTCA
The DNA here is from genome assembly GCF_964261635.1 of Lissotriton helveticus. Classification (NCBI taxonomy): domain Eukaryota; kingdom Metazoa; phylum Chordata; class Amphibia; order Caudata; family Salamandridae; genus Lissotriton; species Lissotriton helveticus. The sequence goes on from NC_136059.1 coordinate 1,064,302,366, forward strand.
CCCACTGTGATGGAAACAGTGGGATAAGGGCTTTGTGTGAATTGTGTGTGTTTCCTTTTTGTGGCTTACCCATGTGTCAGGGTATTGACTGTACTACAATTTCTACTGTATTTGATGGTTAGTCGTTGAGTCCTACTGGCTGCTACTGTAGTCCCTACACTGGTTCTGCCTCCTGACTGACAAATAGTTTAAGGTGTAGTTCTCAGCTCATGAGCAAAAGGGTTAAATTATTTCAAATGAGAGTGATCTCTACGGACCCAATGCTTACAAAATATCAATCAATCATTCAGTATTCTTATAAAGCGTGACTACTCACCTGTGAGGGTCTCAAGGCGCTAAAGTTGTTCATAAAAAATGAGGGAGAAAAAATGCTTGTAAAAGTTCATGTAGTGGCAAATATGAAAACGAAGGAGGAATATTGTCATAAAACAATATCACATCAAATTCATGATCACCAACAAATTGTAGAAGCCAACGAGCCCAACCGCCGATCATGCGGGACCCTCCTACTAATCAAGAATTTACAACTATCTGGGGGGTGTTGGTGGTGGTGCTAAGAGATGCTGGCTCAATTTAGGACCTCTTAAGGAACTGATACACCACAGGAAGCTACAGATCAGTGTTTGGATGTGATGTCAAAAATAGCATGTGGCTAACCATAAAGTCCTATAACGTGGACAGCAGCTCATAGCTCATAGAATTTGTCGTAGCCTGCCGTTCTCCTTCCCTCAGGGTTGTGTGATGCTATATGGGGGCCCACCTCTCACTCGACCCAAGTCCGGTTTGCAAGCAGCACAGACTTTTGGGCGCGAGTGAGCGGGGGAAAAAGCAGGAACCAGGCGGGAGACTTCTGGGGTGTGGACCTGCAAAGGAGACAAAAGCAGATAACAAGAGATCACCCCTGTATCTATCATCTACTCTAACCAGACCTGGACAGAGACTAACTTCAGCTTTTACCTGATAGGTTTCCTGGTCTCTTTCAAACAATAATCCGTTCTTTTATACCTTAGATAGATTCACATCAATGAGTTCAATATCGTTGGTAAGTTTTATATTTGTGCATACTCCCCACGAAAGAGACTTGTGTTCAATGCCCTCTGGGCAACGCACCCTGTCTCGAAATGAAAAGACGTAACCCTTGATACTCAGGATTCACTGCAAAGTACACCCCAGGACAGAAAGTAATGCCAAAACTCATGAGAATGTTCAGTGTTAATTAATATCTTAGCACACTGAAGGTTATAACAGAAAACAATTAGATTGAACGGGGCACGGTATAAGGAGGGTTACCCTCTCTGCACGAGACTGACTGTCTCCTCCAACAGAGAGTAGCACCTCCCCAGCGCCTCTAAGTGCGCTTTCCTCCTCTGCACGAGTACACCGGAAAAGGCGACTCCTCCAACAGAGGAGAATGCAGGCGTTAGAACCTCTCTGCACGAGACCGGCCGGTCTCCTCCAACAGAGGGCTGAACTGCCCAAGCGCCACTACGTGCGCACTCCTCCTCTGCATGAATACGCAAATGTGTGTATTCGCCAACAGAGTAGAATACCTTCTGCCCGTTACCTGTATCTTCGGTGGAGCAAGAAAACAGAAGCCGCTTCCGGAACCTCCGGACCGATGTTCTCTCCTCCGGAACTCTGGCTGGCTCAAAGCATTTCCCGCTGTGGACCCTCGAATCTGGAAACAATTATCGGCAGCGCTACCAGCGTCCTCTGCCTATTTATAGCCATGTGATTGTTTGCCGTCCTGATTGATTCCGCCTGTGGTCCTAGCTCTACTCGCGCGCTAAGCTTCACGGGTATTGTAGTCTTACGGGAAGCTCTCGGTGGTTGACCCCGCATTGCGCGTGCGCTGTCTTCCTTACTTTCCCTCGGCACAGCTAGCGGAAACTTCTTGGCGCACTTGAAGTGCGTTCGTGACAGTACATTTCCCTCTTCCGATGACGCTAGCTGACCAAGAGGGTTTCCCCGGATGCAGTTTGTGAAACCTAGCCACGAGTTTAGGGGCATGCACCCCCTCCCCCGGCTCCCAAGAGTCCTCCTCCTGACCGTATCCTTTCCATGACACTAGGTACCACACCCTGCCTCTCACCAATTTGGCATCCCTGATGCTCTCTACCTCGTATTCTACCTCGCCTTGTACTGCCACAGGTGCGGGCCTGACCGGCCCAGCTCCATAGAGGGGTTTCAACAGAGAGACATGGAAGACAGGGTGTATTCTCATGTGTCCCGGTAGCTTCAGCCGGACCGCCACAGGGTTCACTAGTTTGGACACTCTATAAGGACCTATGTACTTGGGACCAAATGAGCTGGTGCGCTTAAATCTTATGTTTCTAGATGACAACCAGACCCAATCCCCCACCTTGTACCCAGGACCTGCTCTGCGGTGTCTATCTGCTTGTTTTTTGTACCTGTTCTTGGCTCTCTGTAAATTTGCTCTTGTATTCCTTATCACCTTGCGCATGCTCTGTAACCTTTGTTTGAGATCGGGAAGTTTCCCTACTTGTTTAGGCAAGACTACAGGGTTGAACCTCGGGTGAAACCCGTACGTACAGAAAAAGGGAGAGTAAGCAGTGGATGATTGTTTAGCACTATTATAAGCGACTTCCGCCACCCACAGCCACTCCACCCATGCCTCTGTGTTGTTGTTTACATAACAACGTAGGTACTGTTTCAAAGTTTGATTGAGTCTTTCGGTTTGTCCGTCGGTTTGTGGGTGAAAGCTCGTAGACAGTGTGGTATCGATTTGGAGAGCCTCACACCATGTTTTCCAGAATTTCGCTGTGAATTGTGCCCCTCTGTCTGACACGATAGCCCGGGGAATTCCGTGAATCCTCACCACGTGTTGCAACAACATATTGGCCAGCTGGCCAGCCGTAGGTACTTTTTTACATGGCAGAAAATGACCCATTTTGGTGAGATAGTCAACGACTACTATTATGGCCGTGTTTCCCTGGCTTTCTGGCAACCCCACGATGAAGTCTATGGAGATTCTCTCCCACGGCTCCTCTGGGGTAGGCATGATTTGTAGCAGGCCCGCTTTCCGTTGATGGTCCGTCTTTGCTTGCGCACAGACCGTGGATTCTTTTACCCACGTTTTCACATCTCTCCGCACCTCAGGCCACCAGAACTGGCGCAACACCCGATCCAGCGTTTTGTCTTCTCCCTGATGTCCGGCGCTAGGAACAGTATGGCACCACCCAAACACGAGTTTCCTTAACGAAACAGCAGGAACAAGGAGTTGTTTGCCCTTCAGCGCGATTCCTTCTTTCATTTGCCATTCAGGATGCGCTTGCAACCAACTCTTCCAGACCCGGGATCTCAGGTCTAGCCGTACTCTCTGAAGGAAGGACTCGGAGTGTGTAGCACAGATGACTTTGCTGGGTTCGATGATGGATACTTCTGGGGGCGTTTCTCTCATCGGAGCAGTGTCTTGCCTGGTCAAGGCGTCTGCCTTCTTGTTGTCTCTCCCTGGACGAAAGGTCACCAGAAAATGATATTCTGCAAAGAACTGCATCCATCTCAACTGTCGGGGCGTGAGGTTTCTAGCAGACCGCATAAACTGTAAATTCCGATGGTCGGTATAAACTGTGACCTGATGTACGGCCCCCAACAGCAGATGTCTCCATTCCCTGAATGCGTCGCGAATGGCCAAGAGTTCCTTTTCTGCTATGGCGTAGTGGGTTTCAGCCTCATTTAATTTCCTGGACATGAAGGCGATAGGGTGCAGATATCCCGTACTGTCTTGCCTTTGAGAGAGGACAGCTCCAATGGCGACGTCGGACGCGTCTGCCTCCACTATATATGGCAATGAGGGATTAGCATGTGTGAGAACCGGGGCTGTGGTGAACGCTTTTTTCAACCCCTCGAAAGCTTCTTGGGCTTCTTCATTCCATAGAAATCCGATTCTTTTTCGGGTGAGTCTAGTTAAGGGTACCACCAGGTCCGAAAAGTCTTTGATGAACCTGCGATAGAAGTTCGCAAACCCTAACAGACTCTGCACCTCTTTGACGTTTTGCGGTCTAGGCCAATCTTCAATGGCCTTGACTTTCCTCTCGGCCATGACTTGACCTGAAGGCGTCAGCATCACTCCTAGAAATTCCACCGTATCGACATGGAAATCGCATTTGGTAATTTTGCAAAACAGATGGTGTTTCCTAAGGGCTTGTAATACCAAACTCACGTGTCTCACGTGTTCTGTTTCATCGTTGGAATATACCAGGATATCATCGATATATACAACAGTAAAGACGTCCAAATACTCCTGTAACACCTCATTTAGGAAGAATTGAAACGCCGCTGGCGCATTACAGAGGCCAAACGGCATCACCAGGTATTCGTATAGCCCATACCTGGTTTTGAAGGCCGTTTTCCATTCGTCGCCTTCTTTGACTCGGACCAGATGGTATGCCCCCCTTAAATCCAGTTTGGTGTATATAGACGCAGCTCTCACCTGCTCTAGTAATACTGGAATCAACGGTAAAGGATACCGATTCTTTATTGTTATGTCGTTGATCCTCCGAAAGTCTATACAACATCTTAGCTCCCCATTTGCTTTCGGTATAAAAAGAGGGGCGATGCGGCAGGTGATCTTGAGGGACGGATGTACCCTATCTTCAGAAACGTATCCAGGTATTCTCTTAGATAGTTGTTTTCCGGTATAGTGAGGGAGTATATCCTGCCACACGGAATCTCGGATCCCGGAATTAAATCAATCCGGCAATCGTAGTCTCTGTGGGGTGGCAAAACGTCTGCCTGTGTGTCATTAAACACATCCTCAAAGCCTTGATAACAATCCGGAAGTAACACCTCTTTTTCTGCGGCTGTAGCCACTAGATGCCTATGTGGTTCCGGACAGTTGTCGGTTTGGGTTTGTTGTAGGCAGTGAGTCAGACAATACGGAGAGTCGAACTTAATCGTTTTGTTTCCCCAATGTACTGAGGGTTCATGTTCTCGCAACCAAGGGAGTCCCAAAATGGCCTCATACATAGGAGCTTGGATGACGTTAAACGAGATCTGTTCGTGATGGCTGTCTTCGTACACCATGTCACACTCTTCGGTGTGATAACAGATAGGACCCGAAACCAACTCCTTTCCGTCCACTGCATAAACCATTTCTGGCACTTCTTTCTGCACTAGTGTTACCCCTAATTTCGAGGCCACTTCTTTGTCCATGAAACACCCGGTGGCTCCCGAATCTATCATGGCGTGTATGACTCTGGCCACCTCCCCCACCATTAGGGTCATGGGTACTATGAAATGTTCTTTTGCCCTTGTTTCTCTTGTATTTAAGGAAGGGATCATCTTACTGCCGGAAATCCTCCCTTCTATGTCTTTCAGGCTTTGGCGTTTCCCTCCTCTTTCTCAGCTGTTAACACAGAGGCTTGTCCGACCCGGGGTTTTCCGTATTTGGGTTTTACCGGACATTCACGTAAGTAATGCCCCTTCTTTCCACAGTAAAGGCAAAGACCCTGTTTCCTACGATGGTCCCTTTCGCTAAGGGTCAGTGAGGCTCTCACGGTTCCTATGTCCATCGCCTCTGTGGCACTGTGAGTTTTGTCTGAACCTGATGTCTTCTCCCCGTATGGCACGGGTTTATCTTTCTTCCTCACGTCTCCTTTTCTATCGCGCAGTCGATGGTCTAATCGTAACGTGAGTTCTATGAGAGCGGTACACGTGGCTGGTTGTGGATCTATCTGGGCTAGTACGTCCTTCATCTCGTCCGTCAACCCCCGGTAATACACTGCCGATTTCTTGGCTTCAGGCCAATCCGTTTCGGCCACTAGCCTCCGGAAGTTGTTAAGATACGCCACCAAATCCTGTCTCCCCTGGTGTAGATCCAAGAGGTCTCGATCCGCTGAGAACGTATCCGCTCTTCTATCGAAGGTGTGCTCAAAGCTGACTCTGAACTCGTCCCAATCGTGTAATAAAGGGTCGTCGTTGCGCACTATCGGGACGGCCCATTGAGCTGCTTCCCCTCCCAAATAGGAAATAAGAAAAGCTAATCTGGCTTGGTTCGTGAGAAACAGTTTCGGTTTACAGGTAAAGTGTAATAGAATTTGGGTCATGAACACTTGGACCTTTTTGATGTCCCCATGGAATCTTTCTGGTGGAGCCAGAGGGACTTGTGTAGGCATCTCAACGACTAATGAGTTGGGGCGAGTCGTTCCCCCTATATCAAAAGGGTTTCGTAGTAAGTGATCTACTCTCGCTTGCAGGGTGGCGTTCTCCTGGCGTGATGCGGCTAAATCTGCCTGCATCAATGCCATAGCTTCCACCACGTCCTCGAGAGTGGCCATGATTCACACAACCGGGAGGGAGTAATACGTGGGCCGATAATTATGTCGTAGCCTGCCGTTCTCCTTCCCTCAGGGTTGTGTGATGCTATATGGGGGCCCACCTCTCACTCGACCCAAGTCCGGTTTGCAAGCAGCACAGACTTTTGGGCGCGAGTGAGCGGGGGAAAAAACAGGAACCAGGCGGGGGACTTCTGGGGTGTGGACCTGCAAAGGAGACAAAAGCAGATAACAAGAGATCACCCCTGTATCTATCATCTACTCTAACCAGACCTGGACAGAGACTAACTTCAGCTTTTACCTGATAGGTTTCCTGGTCTCTTTCAAACAATAATCCGTTCTTTTATACCTTAGATAGATTCACATCCATGAGTTCAATATCGTTGGTAAGTTTTATATTTGTGCATACTCCCCACGAAAGAGACTTGTGTTCAATGCCCTCTGGGCAACGCACCCTGTCTCGAAATGAAAAGACGTAACCCTTGATACTCAGGATTCACTGCAAAGTACACCCCAGGACAGAAAGTAATGCCAAAACTCATGAGAATGTTCAGTGTTAATTAATATCTTAGCACACTGAAGGTTATAACAGAAAACAATTAGATTGAACGGGGCACGGTATAAGGAGGGTTACCCTCTCTGCACGAGACTGACTGTCTCCTCCAACAGAGAGTAGCACCTCCCCAGCGCCTCTAAGTGCGCTTTCCTCCTCTGCACGAGTACACCGGAAAAGGCGACTCCTCCAACAGAGGAGAATGCAGGCGTTAGAACCTCTCTGCACGAGACCGGCCGGTCTCCTCCAACAGAGAGCTGAACTGCCCAAGCGCCACTACGTGCGCACTCCTCCTCTGCATGAATACGCAAACGTGTGTATTCGCCAACAGAGTAGAATACCTTCCGCCCGTTACCTGTATCTTCGGTGGAGCAAGAAAACAGAAGCCGCTTCCGGAACCTCCGGACCGATGTTCTCTCCTCCGGAACTCTGGCTGGCTCAAAGCATTTCCCGCTGTGGACCCTCGAATCTGGAAACAATTATCGGCAGCGCTACCAGCGTCCTCTGCCTATTTATAGCCATGTGATTGTTTGCCGTCCTGATTGATTCCGCCTGTGGTCCTAGCTCTACTCGCGCGCTAAGCTTCACGGGCATTGTAGTCTTACGGGAAGCTCTCGGTGGTTGACCCCGCATTGCGCGTGCGCTGTCTTCCTTACTTTCCCTCGGCACAGCTAGCGGAAACTTCTTGGCGCACTCGAAGTGCGTTCGTGACAGAATTATTCTATTTCATAAATTCAAATACAGCCGTAATGTGCTGTGTTAGGCGAAGACTTGTGAAGAAATGTATCAGCTACTGGAAAAGTGGAAAAGGAGAAAAATTAGGAATCCAGTCGATCAAACCACATCACGGAGGACAAATATAACGGATGACAAGGGAGGCTGTGCAAAAAAGAGGTAGTTTTCCTACATGTACCTGATGAAGTCACATTTAAATATTCTAACACACAGAACGTGTCAGGTTAGAAACTCCCAGAAATGAACAATAGCAATGCCACCTGATAGAGGTCCTAAATCGAAAAGTGGGAAGACATAGCACCATTTGCAAAATGTAATAAGTGGCTTAGTAGCTTCTCTTGAACATATCAAAACTATAGAGTCTTTCATATCAAAACTACAGACAGGTTCATCAGGTGATGAGGAGTTAGCAACCCCATCCTCTAGGGCATAGTGGAACAGACAACTATACACTCAGCATGGCGATGACCCCCCGGGGCAGTACAGGGCATTAAAGCATAGGACACATACTGTCAACATAAAATATGACCTGACGTTGCGGGTGACCCCTTCTGCTCCTCTAGGAACTGGGCGACAGGAGGGGGGTGAGAGGGTGGGCGCCTAGACATCGATTGGAGACTTGGAAGGAAGGCCCAATGGCACAAACACACTTGGGCGACCAAAACATTGGGACTTGGTGAGCGATGGACATAAACGTAGCTGTGGTGTGGGGGGGTGGCTCCTCCGCTAAGGAGGAGGAGCACCGCCCCATTAAACAAAAGGAAAAATAAAATGATAATAGCTATTGGTATTATCATTTTAATTTTCCTATATAATTCAGTGGCTCTCCGGCTGGGCGGGGCTGGTGGAGTAGGGAGAGGAGTGGTTTTTTACTCTTGAAGTGTGAAGGACTGCTGGGTCAGCCCTCTCGTTCCCCTTCACCAATCAGTCCTGCGCATTTTGCATGTCCTCCACCAGGCTGCATTACACGCATGGTAAGGAACATGCTAACCCTCCCAGTCCCCGTCTAAGCACCAATCCACGGCGCTCAGACCAATCACAATGCTGCATTGCAGCATTGTGTTTGGCAGTGGGGAGGCTGGGAGGGCGGGTGCTTCCTGCTGTTGGCCTGGACTGCAGGAAGGAAGAGGACAGAGAATGGAGGAGAGGAGCTCGCCGTTTCAGGTAAGTGTGCTTTTTTTAATGTTTTCTTTTTTTGTCACTGCCCCCGCCCCACCCCGCACCCCTGTGGCGCACCACCCGGGTCCAGTAGGAGGCGTTACTGCTGTGACGCAGAGGTGTCCTGAAAAGAAACTGTACTTTATTATGCTATGGTCATGGGATCATTGGTTCATTTGGTTTCGGTATTGGTTGTTTGCTCTTGTACTCTTCCCAATTCCAATAGAACCCTGTCACTAGCATCAGATATTGTATTGTAATTGTATTGTGTTGTAATTGCATTTATATAGCGCTTACTACCCCTGACGAGGCGTTGAAGCGCTTTTTCGGCGAGTAGCATGCTAGTCCGGGACCCATAGAGGATTAGTGTTGAATTAGTATAGTGAAACATGCAAGTACATTTTAAGTGGGGGATAGGTTAGTCAGTTATTTGGATTTGGAATGATAGCAGAAAGGATAGAGGAGAATAAAGTTTTGTATTTATATAGCGCTTGTTGACGCACCTTATTCAGGAAGCCCATAAAGGATTAGTGATTAATTAATATGGTGAAAAATGAAGTAATTTCAGTGGTGGATATTTGTCAGTTATTTGGAGTGAGAAGGTTAGCGGAGGTATAAAAGGGGAAGAAAGGTTTGCATTACCCCTGATTAGTGTTGAAGCGCTTTTCCGGCCAGTAGCACGCCACTCCAGAACCCATAAAGGATTAGTGTTGAAAATTAGTATAGTAAAATATGAAGTAATTTGAGTAGTGGATATGTTATTCAGTTATTTGGGTAGAGAAGGGTAGGCGGCGGGATAGAAGAGGGAAAGAGGTTTGTATTTATATAGCGCTTGCTACCCCTGATGGGGTTTTGAAGCGCAAGTACCACGCTAGTCTGGAACCCAACAGGATTAGTGTTGAAATAGTATGGTGAAACATGAGAGTAATTTTAGTGGTGGATATGTTATTCAGTTATTTGGATTGAGAAGGGTTGGGAGGGGTAGAAAAGGAAAAAGGTTTGCATTTATATAGTGCTTGTAACCCTGATGGGGTGTTGAGACTCTTTATTGGTGATTAGCATGCTACTCTGGAACCCAATAAAGGATTAGTGGTGAGTTAGTATAGTTGAATATGGAATTTGAGAAGTGAACATGTTAGTCTGTTAATTTTGATTGAAAAGGATAGTGGAGGGATAAAAGAGTGATGGATTTTTTTAAGGTCTTAGCAGTAGGAGGAGGATTTTGGATGGGGAAAAATGAGTTTTGGAGGGTAGGAGTCAGAGGGAAGAGTCTAGAAAGGTTTGTTTGAGGGGATTGGTATTGTAAAAGGGGTGTCAGATGATGCAAGGAGGGGTAGAGTAGGAGAGAGTCTAGAAAGGGTTATATTGGCGATCATAGTAGTGGTATGGGGTTTGGGATAAATGAGAGAGTAGATGTAGAGGATATATTGACAGATGTATAGGATGAGAGATAGGGTAGTGCATTGGAAAGAGTAGTAGAAAGAAGTTTGAGATGAGTCAGAAGGTTGGGCTAGAAGATATATTGAGCGAAGTATAGGCTGAGAAATAGGGTAGTGCATTGGAAATGCTAAATTAGAAGAAAATTATAAATATATAGATCCATAAGTACATTGAAAGTATATGGATACAGAAAGGAGGTATGTATATGTAGATTAAAGATATTGATAGAGGCACAGGATGAGAAATAGGGTAGTGCATTGGATATGCTTTTTCAGGAGAAAAGTAACAGACACACAGATCAAAGTACATGGAAGGTACATAGATGCACAATGGAAGTATGTAGATGTAGACCAAAGATGATTTTTATTTATTTATTATTATTATTATTGTTTTCTCTCAACAACATAATTATTTTACATGTTTATACAAAGTAATACACAAAGATAGGTACATATATATAGTGAAAACAAATGCTTATATACAGAGGGATATGCTGTAAATTTCTGTTTGCGTATAGTGCTTATGTGGGGAAGAGCCAAATCTTGAGAAGTTTTCTGAAGATAAGGTGGTTGTCGGTGGACCTTATGTTGGGGGGTAAAGAGTTCCATAGTTTGGCTGCTTGAACAGAGAAGGATGTGCCACCTATGGCTTTTTTCTTATATGGTGGGATTTTAAGGGGAGATGCTCCTTTAGAGCGCAGGTTCCTTTGTTGAATGTGTTTGGTGATTTTATTCCTGATGAAGAGTGGTCCCATTCCATGTATTGCTTTGTGGGTGATAGTGATACAAAGCAGCTTGAACGTGGATCTTCTGGCAACTGGTAAACCAATGCAGGGCTTTCAAGGCAGGGGAGATGTGGTCTCGCGGTTTGATATGCAAGAGTAGTCTGGCAGCCAAGTTCTGAATCCGTTGTAGTCTTTTCATGGTCGTTAAAGGTGATCCGTGGTAGAGGCTATTGGCGTAATCGAGTTTGGACAGAACATGGGAGATGGTAGCTTGGACCTTGTGTGGAAATCCCAAATTAGGGAAAATTAGTCGCATCGTTTTTATAGTAGCAAAGCTTGATCTTGCTAGTTTATCCATTTGGGCATTCATCGACAGCTTGGAGTCCTTGGTCATTCCAAGGTTTCTTACTTCCTTCGATACTTTAGGCAGTGATCCCAGTTCATCAGGCCATGCGGCAAGCGGGTTGTAATGTTTCCAATCACCACACGTGAGTATTTCAGTTTTTGAAGCATTCAGTTTGAGATGGTTCCAAGTCATCCACTGATCCACGGCTCCGAGACAGCTGATAATTGGTGATTTTCCAATGTCTTTGGGGCATTCCAGTTGAAGGAGTATTTGTGTGTCATCTGCATAGTTATATCACGTGAGGTGAAATTTATTGATCAGTACTGGTAATGACGTCATGTAGATGTTGAAAAGCATGGACGAGATGATAGAACCTTGAGGGATCCCTGCTTTTGTGGAGTACGGTTTGGACGAGAAAGGTGGGGTATGTATGACATTAGTTCAGTTTCGAAGGTAGGACGCGATCCAGTCTAGAGAAGTTCCCTCTATGCCGGCTTCATAGAGTCTTTGTTTCCGAGTGTCATGGTCAACCGTGTCAAAGGCAGCTGAGAAGCCCAAGAGGAGTAGCTCAGCAAACCTGTTGCAATCAACTGTATTCTTCAGGTCATTCCAGATGGCAAGGAGGGCATATTCAGTGCCTCTTCCCGGACGGAATCCTGTTTGGAAGTCTGAAAGTATGTCATTCTCGTCAATGATTTGTGACATCTGGGCGAACACTGCTCTTTCTATCAGTTTGCCCAGGAAAGGTCCATTTGTAATGGGTCTGTAGTTGTCAGGGTTCAGCGGGTCCAAGTTTGTTTTCTTCAGTAAAGGGCATATGTATGACTTTTTGAGTTCTTCTGGAAATATTCCAGTAGTTAAGGATTCGTTGATGATTCTACTTACTGGAGTGGCAGCAGAGAATGTTAAAAGAATTATCTTGAAAGTTTGTGGTGGACAGGGGTCAGAAGGGCTGCTGGCAGGCCTGCTTGCTTTGACCAAGTCCATACATTCATTGTGTGAGATGTGTTAGAAGGAATGGAGAGGCTTGATTAGAGCATTATTGGATTGTTGTTTTGTACAAGGGTTAGTGCTGGTGCTTTGTTTCTATTTTAAGTATGAGTCCAATGTGTCTGCTTTGTCCGTGTAATGATTTGCCAGTTTGTCTGTGAAATCTTGAGTAACAGGATGAGTTCCTTCTAGGCAATTTGGTTTGCGAAATTCATTGAGTATTTTATAGAATTCTTTATTTGCACATTTAGTGTTTTGAATTCTGTCTGAATAGTACCTTTTCTTAGCTTTTTTGATAGCTGACTTGTATAATCTGTTAATTTTCTGTAGGTGAAGTTTGTCTTGTTTGGCATTTGTTTTGAGCCAGGTACGTTGCAGCTTTCTAATTTGTTGTTTTATGTCTTTTATTTCTATGTTTCTCCAAGGCGCTTTTTTCTTTTGTTCTGTTGTGTGGTTTTGAGTGGTATCAGGATGTCAAAAGCTTCCTGTAACCACTCATATAGATTTTTAACAGAATTTCTGGTTTCCAGATTTGTACTGGATGTTAGTTGTGTTTCGAAGTGTTCCAAATTTAGTTTGTTCCACGGCCGATAGGTGGATGGATGTAAGGTAGTTGTAGGTGAGTCTCTTTGTGTTGTTTTATGTTGGAAAGCAAGCAAGTGGTGATCTGACCATGTGACTGGAGTTATAGTTTGAACAGTAACTAGTTCAGTATTAGCAAAAATGACATCAAGGATATGTTCAGTGGTGTATGTCGGATTATGGACAATCTGATGCAGGTTCAATGTGTCTAGGCCAGTGATTATTGTTTTTGGATGGGTCATA